>NC_086453.1:72729045-73356545 GCF_028390025.1 Pseudophryne corroboree
AGTGTTCCTACATTACAAACATTAGTTATAGCATGACAGATAAAAACAAGCATAATAAACAGTGGTAAAATAAGGAACACCACATTTAAATGAAATACGTTAGGCTGGGTACACACTGGAGCGACAGGGATTCGTTCCGTCATAGCAAAGAATCCCCATCAGCCCAGAATGCCCATACATACTGGGGCGATGTTAATGGAGGACGTTCCGTCCTTCATTAACATAACACAGGAACCTAGCGATGGACGCTTGCTTTGATGTGCAGTACATCAAACCAAGCGTCTGTCGCATGTGACTGCAGAAGCGCGCAGCACTGGGTACATACTGTGCGATGTAAGCGATATATTGCACCAAAACGGCAATTTGGTGCGATATCACTTCAGTGTGTACCCAGCTTTAGTAACTTACAGGTTAATTAAACTCCTGCCTAATAATGGGGATGATTCAGAGTTGGACGCAGCACGGCTAAGGTTGAGTCTAATTGGTGGTCCCGGTCTATGGCTTTATGCAACTGCCACTACAAGGTCCTTCCCTGGCCTACTTTCAGCATCTGTAGATGCTGTGATTATAAGCAGGGTATAATGTGCACATGGTATGAAAATAAGGCCCTCATTCCGAGTTGATCGGTCGCAAGGCGAATTTAGCAGAGTTACACACGCTAAGCCTACGCCTACTGGGAGTGTATCTTAGCTTCTTAAAATTGCGACCGATGTATTCGCAATATTGCGATTACAAACTACTTTGCAGTTTCTGAGTAACTTCAACCTTACTCTGCCTGTGCGATCAGTTCAGTGCTTGTCGTTCCTGGTTTGACGTCACAAACACACCCAGCGTTCGCTCAGACACTCCCCCGTTTCTCCAGCCACTCCTGCGTTTTTTCCGGAAACGGTAGCGTTTTCATCCACACGCCCATAAAACGCCGTGTTTCCGCCCAGTAACACCCATTTCCTGTCAATCACATTACGATCGCCGGAGCGATGAAAAAGCCGTGAGTAAAAATACTATCTTCATTGTTAAATTACTTGGCGCCGTCGCAGTGCGAATATTGCGCATGCGTACTAAGCGGATTTTCATTGCGATGCGATGAAAAATACCGACCGATCAACTCGGAATGAGGGCCTAAGACTCTCCAATGTGATAATGCAAGAGACACTATATATCTGACACGACTGATACTAACCTGTATAATATCAGACAATTGAAACCAGAACAGTAAAGAAGTATGAGCCTGAGCTTATAGGTCTCAATTTACAGGTCCCAAACTGCTGCTTTCCTCCATCTGTTGAAGCATTGGACAGGGGATGAGTGCGTAGGCATGATGAGTCAGTGATAGTGATTGTCAGAACAGTGCAGTATCTGCTGTTGGTTGGTTCCCTGTGTGATGCCCTGATGCAGCCGCAGCGCAGGGCACACACCTTGTCCAAGGTATAGGTTAGTGTGGGCACAACAAGGGTCCCCACAACCGGAAAAGTTTATTTGATCAACTAACGAAGTTCCATCTGAATTACTAAATTGTGACAGTGGTGATATTTAAATAATTTTTTGATTCACATCTCTTTCCTTCCTTACCTCACATATGTGCGCCCCACTTTCCTACCCATGTACAGTATACATGTTTTTATTCAAACCATTTCTTGGCATAGGGGAATTAGGATGTTTTGACCAATATATGTGTTTTTGGGGTTAATTAATTGAGAAGTCCATTTATCCGAGTTTCCAAAAACATTTTATTTTTCTCTGGGAGTAGTCCTTGACGAGTCCAGTTTACCCAAAAAGTTATATCATTTTTTTTGATAGAACTCACAAGTGTGCCCCAAAGTGAAATACATTTTTCTTTCCCTTTTCTCATTTTCTTCACTCCGCAGGAAAACGTTTCCCAGACACTTCAGATACCGCGTTTCTTTGTGCGTACACTTGGTGTAACACATGTGCAGTAAGAGTGTTTCACGCAACTGCAGTGGCAAAAAATTGTTCAACTACATCAACACTGACATTGTGTGTGTGGCACTGAATTAGGCCTTATACGTCATTATGGGACCGCTGCCCATTTCTGCAAAATTTCCTGACAAAGTTCACTTTAATTTGTCGGGCTTTGCTAACAAGCAGAATTTTCATCACTTTGCAGAAAACAATCCTTGTCAGCTTCATGAAAAGCCTCTATACAGCCAATGGGGCCATCTGACGGCTGAGGTCTACAAACATCGACCAAGAACCATTAATGAACTGAAGGCTGCTATATGCCAAGAAATTATGATATAAATTGAAAATAAACTGTATTCCATGCATTTTTAGATTATGTGAGTGATTCAACCGCAGACTGCATGGTTAATTGAGGTCACTCTTGGGGGTGACCTCAATTAACCTTGTGGCCTGCGGTAGACCACAGGTTCCCACCATAGACTATAATTGGTATTTTCCCCCCAATTATAGCCAATGTGCTCCGCTTGATTGACAGGCTGGGAGCGCACAACTAATCAGGAGATCGCTATGACGTTGTGCTCCCTAATTGGCTGGAGGGTCTCCAAGCGACAGAAGTCACAAGGGGACCCGTTATTCAGGAAAAGGGGATCCCTGTGTACACATGGATCCCCTTAAGTGCAGTGCACCGGGATTTTAGCGTTTTTTTTTTTTTTTAAATCCCTGGATGCCTACATGGCATGAAGAGGACCAATCTACACTGGAAATAGGTGAGTATATGTATTTTTTTTTACAGGTATCCTATGGATTCTACTAGAGAAGGGGACGTGAATGACTGCGTGGGATGTAGGTAAGTATGTGTAAGTGTATGTATGTGAGCAGGCTCGGACTGGCCCACAGAGGTACAAGGGAAACCACTGGTAGGCTCCACTGCCTGGGGGCCCTCCTTCTCTAGGGATCAGGTTCTAGACTGGTATCCGTTCACATGGTCGACCATGTTATGGTCGACAGTCATTAGGTCGACCACTATTGGTCGACATTGACATGGTCGACATGGACACATGGTCGACACATGAAAATGGTCGACACATGAAAAGGTCGACATGAGTTTTTTAACTTTTTTTTCTTTTGGGGAACTTTTCCATACTTTACGATCCACATGGACTACGATTGGAACGTTAAAGTGTGCCGAGCGAAGCGGTAGCGGAGCGAAGGCACCATGTGAGGGTCGCGGTGCACTAATTGGGGTTCCCAGTCACGCAAAAAACGACACCAAAAAAAGTTTTAAAAAATCATGTCGACCTTTTCATATGTCGACCTTTCATGTGTCGACCATTTTCATGTGTCGACCATGTGTCCATGCCGACCATGTCAATGTCGACCAATAGTGGTCGACCTAATGACTGTCGACCATAACATGGTCGACAATTCATACCGGAACCTTCTAGACTGTGCACTTGAATTATATATTATACATATGTTACCTTATACTGCACAGGACTATGATGTATTCTCTACAGTACATTGCTGTCATTAATCTGGCACATTATCATGCATGCACTAGCATTAATTACTATATAAATTTTCAAGGAGTCCAGACCAGGTACTCTATAATGCAGTGCCGTTTCTAGCGGCGGGCGAGCCGTGCAACCGCACGGGGCGCCCGCCGCGGCACTTTGTGTGTCCTTATCTCCTCTCCTCCCTCTTCCCGAGCGCTCCTGCTCAAGGGGCGGAGTTTCGCGGAATGACGCGTTTGCGTCGTGACGTCACGACGCAAATGCGTCATTCCGCGAAGCCCCGCTCCCCTATCAGGAGCGCTCGGGAAGAGGGAGGAGAGGAGATAAGCCTGGAAGGAGGAGGCGAACGGCGCGAGGGACGTGAGGCGGCCATAACCGAAGAGCGGGAAGATGTAAGTATTATCTCTCTCTCTCCCCCTTTCTTCCCCCCCCCACTTGACACCTGCCTGCCGCACTGTGTAAAATGGGGGCACTTGCCTGCGTACTGTGTAAAATGGGGATATCTGCCTGCCGCACTGTGTAAAATGGGGGCACGTGCCTGCGTACTGTGTACAATGGGGACACCTGCCTGCGTAATGTGTAAAATGGGGATACCTGCCTGCGTACTATGTAAAATGGGGATACCTGCCTGCGTACTGTGTAAAATGGGGATACCTGCCTGCGTACTGTGTAAAATGGGGATACCTGCCTGCGTACTGTGTAAAATGGGGATACCTGCCTGCGTACTGTGTAAAATGGGGATACCTGCCTGCCGCACTGTGTAAAATGGGGATATCTGCCTGCCGCACTTTGTAAAATGGGGACACCTGCCTGCCGCGCTGTGTAAAATGGGGACACCTGCCTGCCGCGCTGTGTAAAATGGGGACACCTGCCTGCCGCGCTGTGTAAAATGGGGACATCTGCCTGCCGTGCTGTGTAAAATGGGGACACCTGCCTGCCGTGCTGTGTAAAATGGGGACACCTGCCTGCCGTGCTGTGTAAAATGGGGACACCTGCTTGCCGTGCTGTGTAAAATGGGGACACCTGCCTGCCGCACTGTGTAAAATGGGGACACCTGCCTGCCGTGATGTGTAAAATGGGGACACCTGCCTGCCGTGCTGTGTAAAATGGGGTCAGGTGCCTGCCGCGCTGTGTAAAATGGGGACACCTGCCTGCCGCGCTGTGTAAAATGGGGACACCTGCCTGCCGCGCTGTGTAAAATGGGGACACCTGCCTGCCGCACTGTGTAAAATGGGGGCACGTGCCAGCCGCGCTGTGTAAAATGGGGACACCTGCCTGCCGCGCTGTGTAAAATGGGGACACTTGCCTGCTGTAATGTGTAAAATGGGGACTTTTTTATTTTTATTTTTTTTCCCCTGTGGTGGGCGTGATGATATCAGACAAGGCCATGCCCACTTTAATGAGACCACGCCCATTTTAATCAGGCCACACACCCTTGTCGGGAGCGCGCGCGCATGCTTTTTCTTTTTATAGCTATGTGGGGGGGGGCACGTTATTTTTTTTTAGAGCAATGGGGGGGGGCGCATTTTGAAATCTCGCACTGGGAGCCAAATTGTCTAGAAGCGGCCCTGCTATAATGGTTAGCCAAACCTCTGTGGTGGCTGGCCACACCCCCTTTGGAGGCTGGCCACACCTCTAATCATGGGCCCCTACCACTGCATACCCCCGGTGGGCCCTTCATGCTCCAGTCCGACACTGTATGTGAGTGTGAGTATGTTTTAATAAAGTTTTACTGTCACCGTGTGTGTGTCCTGTGTTTTTTGGAATATTTATTTTACTAGGGAACTACAGGTAGCAGCGGCCCCTTTAATGCCCTGCATGCTGGTACTTGTTGTTCTCCAAGTACCAGCATGCAAGGGAGGCTTGCTGGGACTTGTAGTTCCACAGAAAAAGACAATATTTCATTTTTTTTACATGGAGAAGCTGTAAAGTCGCCCCCCACAGCCCAGGTGTGGCAGCTTCATCCTTGGCCCTTGGATTGGGGGGGGGTTCCCACTACCACAGGAAACCCTGGCCAGTGGTGACTAGTGGGGGGTGGGTAATGCCACAGCCGCAGGGACTTATATAAATGTGTCCCCTGGCTGTGGCATTATCTCCTTGTCTAGTGGAGCCCGGTGCTGGTTTCAAAAATATGAAGGACCCCCCGTATTTTTGGAACCAGGACCAGTCCAAGTGCCTGGTGTTTTTAAAACAATGGGAACCCCTGTGCAATTTTTCCCTGGTATTTTAACAACCAGGACTGGCTCAAAGAGCCCAGGGCTGGTTATATTCAGAAGGAGGGACCCCATGCATTTTTTTTATTTGTTTTTTAACTACTTAAGTACGGAGAACGAATTGACAGAATAGGAGAGGAGTGGGTTAAACCTCAGCTAGTCTGGGGGCAGGACGGTAAGGCATTATGGGAGTTTTATTTTTAGCCAATAGGAATGAATGTTGGGGGTAGGCGGAATGGGTTCTTAAGCCTGAGAAAGGGGCTGGGTCAGCCTCTTCTGCTTTTGTCGTCCCACCCTCCCTCCCTACTGGTGGTGTTTGTTTTATGTTGTTGCGTTGGCTATTTTCATGCTGTGGGTTGTCACGGTTTGGTTGTGGCGGGAAAGAACGGCAAGTTAACATTTGTTGTATTATAGAGTGGATTGGAGGTCGTTTGGTTGTTGATTTTTAGGTGCGCTCTCCTTCGCTGACTGGTTTTACATCTGCTGGACCGCCTTCACGGGTGGCAGCCTCATCACCTTCACGGGTGGGTAGTCAGGATCAGTGGCGTAAGTTCGTCCTAGACGCCCGGAGGCAATATAAATACAGGTGCCCCCCTATATAGAGGCAAAAAAATAAAATTATATATATATATATATATATATACACACACACCACACCAATATTGATCCTGCAGGCTATATATATATTTATATATATATCCTGCCATTCTTTGCAAGCATACTGGCGTATGCATGAAGAAATTTCCAAAGGACAGCTCTTGTGGTGAGAGCTATTCTTTGCCATGATACAGTAGAACTTCCCGGTGTATGATCCGGAGTCCTATCTGTGCATGCGTGGGCTGATGCGCCCCACTGGGGGGTGCTGGGAGGGGTCCAATGGGAAATGTGATAGAAGCCCATCTAAAGATGGTGTTGCCCACCGCATCCAAGCCCTGGGGTCTAGGCTTGGTGGATAAGTAGTAAGCAGCCAAACCTCTGAAAACTGCATTTTTGGAGGTTTGGCTGCATTTTTAACCTTGTGCTAATGATACATCCCAGCAGACCAGTGCCAGTTTAGGGTCCACATGGGCCTGGAGCTGAAAGTGAGTCTATTATGTGACCGATACTGCGGGAGGGGAGGCAATCATTTTGCTGGCTGTCGGGATTCCTAGCGGTCAGGATACCGACACCAGAATACCGTCTCACAGGTCTTATTCCCATTCGTGGGTGTCCACAACACCAATAGAGTGGGATGGGAACCACCGAGACCACTGCGTTGCGAGCGCAACAAGCAAGGGCCTTCATTGCGCACGCCCCCTGCCAGCATTCTGACGGACGGGATGCTGCTGTCAGGATGCTGACAGACGGCATCCCGTCTGTCGGTAAAACATATGTATTCCCTGCGGGAGGACAATTAATTATGGGAGGAAGATGGGGAGGGATGGTCGCGGGCGGGCAGAAGGACTTGGCAAATGGGGGGGGGCAGATGGAGTAACAGAGGTCTGGAGGACGGGATGAGGCAGAATGGGGGTCATTGTATATATGACAAAAATGCAGATTCATTAAACGGGCATTGAAACGTTGCACTACTTCAATTGGTGTCAGTGTGCAAATCATTGGAGTGCCGCACCACCTCTATTTTGCTAAACTACTTTGCTGTGAGGGCACCCAATGTATTAGTCTATTATGTGGCTGTGCCAGACCCCTACCTCTATCTATATATACAAACATACATACAGTATACTGGCAGTGCACTTATGCAGGGAGAAAGGGAGCATAGATGGATACCTTGTGTAGTGAAAGAAGGCTCTTCTCTCCTCCCCAATTACCAGAGGCAGAGCGCAATTAGGAAGTGGAATCCAAGGCAAGCGTGGTACCAGCTCTTAAACACCGCCTCGCACGTGTGTCCATCCATCCCGTCCCCCCCTTCCCCACAGCAGCGGGGCAACGGTAGCAGCAGCTCCTCTCCTACCTCCCACAGCAGGCGCGCACCAGCGTACTCTCCTGGGGTTTGCGCTGTAGTGGCGGCTTACAGGAATGAGTCAGTTCAGTGACGTAACTAGAAATTTTTCTCCCCCAAGCCAAAAAATTATTCGCCCCCCTCCCCCCCCTCCATAATTGGCAGTATAGAGTGTGTGGCTTCGTTGGGATGGGCGTGGCTTACCATAAAGGGGTGTGACATTGCAGGAAAAGACTGCGTTATACCCCAGTTTTCCAACCTGCACGCCCAGACGGGAAAGAAAAATAATCCTGATTCATGCCCCTTACATTATTTGTAATTTTTCCTCCTTATAGTAATGCCCAGTATACATTATGCCACATACTGCAGTGGCCCTTAGACATTATGCCACACACAATAATGCACATGACACAATATGCACACACCATAATGCCCCCGACACATTATGCCACACACCGTAATGCCCCCGACACATTATGACAGGAATCGCAATGCCCGTTATACATTATGCTACACACTGCAATGCCCCTGATACATTATACCACACACCGTAATGCCTGTGACACATTATGACAGGAATCACAATGCCCATTATACATTATGCTACACACTGCAATGCCCTTGATACATTATAGCACATACAATGTCTTTGACACAGTATAACACACACCACAATGAGCCTGAGACATTATACCACATATCACAATGCCCGCGATATAGTATACCATACACCGTAATGCCCGACACATTATGACACACACCGCAATGTCCGTGATACATTATGCCACACACCGTAATGCCCATTATACATTAAGTTCTACAGTAAGGCTTCTAATTACTTTTAAATTACCTGCTCGTTGCCAGGGGTTTCATGCTCTTGGTTCCATGCACGGTGCCAGGGGTTTTCATGCTCAGGGTGCCATGCTCGTTGCCAGGGGTTTCATGCACTGGGTGTCATGTTCGTTGCCAGCGGTTTCATGCTCTTGGTTCCATGCACGGTGCCAGGGGTTTTCATGCTCAGGGTGTCATGCTCGTTGCCAGGGGTTTCATGCACTGGGTGTCATGCTCGTTGCCAGCGGTTCCATGCACGGTGCCAGGGGTTTTCATGCTCAGGGTGTCATGCTCGTTGCCAGGGGGTTCATGCACTGGGTGTCATGCTCGTTGCTAGGGGGTAGTGCTTGTTGCTAGGGCCGTGCTCCCAGTGCCACATATGCCCCCAGTGCCAGATATTCCCCCACAGTGTCAGGTATATGCCTCCAGTGCCAGGTACATGCCCCCAGTGCCAAATATACCCCCCCCAGTGCCACATATGCCCCCTCAGTGCCTGCTCCCCCCAGTGCCAAATATTCCACCACAGTGCCACATATGCCCCCTCAGTGCCTACTCCCCCACAGTGCCAGCTATATGCCCCCAGTGCCAGATATTCCTCCACAGTGCCAGGCATATGCCCCCAGTGCCAGATATTCCCCCACAGGGCCAGGTATATGCCCCCAGTGCCAGATATTCCCCCACAGTGCCAGGTATATGCCCCCAGTGCCAAATATACCCCCCTCCCCAGTGCCACATATGCCCCCCGCCCCAGTGCCAGGTCTCCCCCCCCCAGTGCCAGGTCTTCCCCCCCCAGTGCCAGGTCTTCCCCCCCCCCAGTGCCAGGTATATGCCCCCACAGTGCCAGGTATATGCCCCCCAGTGCCAGGTATATGCCCCCCAGTGCCAGGTCTTCCCCCCCAGTGCCAGGTCTTCCCCCCCAGTGCCAGGTATATGCCCCCCAGTGCCAGGTATATGCCCCACAGTGCCAGGTCTCCCCCCCCAGTGCCAGGTATATGCCCCCCAGTGCCAGGTATATGCCCCCCAGTGCCAGGTCTTCCCCCCCAGTGCCAGGTATATGCCCCCCAGTGCCAGGTCTTCCCCCACAGTGCCATGTATATGCCCCCCAGTGCCAGGTCTCCCCCCCCCCAGTGCCAGGTATATGCCCCCAGTGCCTGCTCCTCCCCCTTGTGTTGGAGGGACACGGAGCGCATAGAGCGTCTCTCCTGTGTCCCTCCCTGGCTCTCTCCCCCGGCCGGTCTAATACAGGAAGTGCCGGTTCGTGAGCCAATCAGAGCTCACGAACGGCACGTCCTGTATTAGACCGGCCGGGGGAGAGAGCCAGGGAGGGACACAGGAGAGACGCTCTATGCGCTCCGTGTCCCTCCAACACAGCAGGGAGGGAGACCGCAGATTGACATGCGGACGCTCGTCCGCATGTGTCAATCTGTGTAAAGTCAGTAGCGCCACTGCGAGGCGCCCTCTTCAGGTTAGGAGCCCGGCGGCAGCCGACTCCGCTGCCTCCCGGACTTCCGCCCCTGGTCAGGATGGAGGTTGAGCGGATACCTATTTGTTTGTTGGAAGGTTTACGTCAGTTCTTTTTTACAAGATAGTTATCTATGGGATAGGGTTGTTTAGCCGTTCTTTCTGGCCACCATACTTTAGTTTAATTATTCACAGTTAATGGTTAACTTAAATAAATAGCTAACAATTTCGGCCAAATTCAAGTCTCCGTGTCTTTATTTATTATAATTAAGTGTTAAGATGTTATGGTTTATGTTACGGACAATCCTCAGACTATATGAGGTTTATGTGCACAATGAAGCCCTGCACGGATTTCACTTATCTGGCCGGGCTGCATTGAGTCACATCCGGCAGTGTTTTACTAAACTCCCCTGTAAAACACTGCCGGACAATACGAATGACATCGACATCGGTAAACTCAAATTGAAACAACACGGTAGGTTAGTGAATTACCATGTTTTTTTTTCAAAAAGTTGCAATATCAAATGGCTCGGCTGAAATTGGCTCAATCACGAATCTTAGTAAATTTACCCCATGTTCTGTACTTTGCGCATGTGCTGAACGTATACTGCGCATGTGAATTCTGGGTCTACAACATTGGATGCAGATCAGCTGCAAACTGATTATAGTCTGCTGCCATTTGGGATGGGGAGGGGGTGTCGACAGCCACCGTTTCCTAACACAGGGGCATGTTGCCTTTGTTTTGGGGAAGTGATGAAGCCAGGATCTCCATCAGAAAACAGAGATTTCCTGGTCTCTTTGTTGGATCTGTGGCAGCCAGCTTGCACCACACCATAGGTCATGCAGCCGGCCGATGGTGTCCCAGGTGATCCAGTGCTGCGTTCTAGGAGGCAGCTGGCATCACTAATGTAAGCAGGAGGCATCTACTTATATCGGATGTATTGATATTTTAGTGCATCGCTGCTGCTTTCATGTAAGTAGCAGCGATTGCAGCTCCAACCACATCTGAATCAGGCCCAACATTCTCACAACTCATCCAGTACTTTGTTCTAGGGGAAAAGGTATTATATGAATGCTAAAATTTACAGTTGTGGCTCTTTCATGCGCTAAGACTTACACCAGTGTCCTGTGGCTATTCTAATCTTCATATTCCATTCATAATTACCTCTACTCTCCCACAAGGAGTTCATTTGGGAATTTGGGAATTTCATCTTTATGCTCCCCTTCATCAAGGGCTCACAGCTTACTGTGTAAAGTGCATAAAGGTTTCCAGTTGTCATTTGTTGTATATAATCATTTTCTTGCAAAACATAACAAAACAACTTAACAAACGACACTAGTATTAACAGTCTGTTGTACCTCAATATGGGGCTGATTCAGAGATGGGTAATCTACGTCCACCTCGTTACATGCTGGGGACCGCCCAGCACAGGGCAAGGCGCTAAAAAATCTAAGGGAAAATACGGAATTGATCATCAAGCCAGCGGATAAGGGGGGGGGGGGGGGGATTGTGTTAATGTCCAGATTATGGTACGAACAAGAAGTACTTCGACAATTGGAGGATAAAAACACGTACCACAGGTTACGCTCAGATCCCACTAATGGAATATTGAACAACTTAAGAACTTTATTGGACAAATATAGAGATTTGGAAGTGATAGGAGAAAAGGAATATAAATTTCTATTGAATGAGGAACCCACCACACCTGTAATATATATCCTTCCGAAGATCCATAAAAATCCAACAAACCCCCCAGGCAGGCCAATTGTGTCGGGCATTGGTACTGTAACATCAAACTTGTCCGAATACATAGATCACTATTTACAACCCCTTGTGTTATCTAATCCATCCCATCTGAAGGATACAAGAGATATATTAAACTTTATCAATACTATCAGATGGGAGGAGGGTATGGTTCTGGTCACTGCGGACGTCCGATCTTTATATACCATCACAGCACATGATAAAGGAGAAAAAGCCATAAAGTCTTTCTTAGAGAATAGCACATTGAATGAGAAATTACAGGACTTTCTTTTAGAATCGGTACATTTCATCTTGTCCAACAACTATTTTTTATTTAATGACACATTTTTTCTCCAAAAAGTTGGAACAGCCATGGGCACCAGGTTCGCCCCAAGTTACGCTAATATCTTTATGGGTGATTGGGAGAACGAGCATATTTGGAAACATAACCCATTTGGGGCGAACCTGGTGGCATGGCGAAGATACATCGATGATGTATTTTTTATTTGGAGAGGAGGGCAGGACACACTTATGGATTTTTATATGTATCTCAATCATAATGAGCTAAATATTGAATTTACATTTGAAAATAGTACCACTGCCGTTAATTTTTTGGATGTGACTATATATGTCGAGGATAATACTCTACAGACAAAATGTTACACTAAACCCACAGACTCAGGGACTTTTCTGAGAGCAGATAGTTGTCATCATCCTAATTGGATAAGTGCCATCCCTGGGGGACAACTTAGAAGAATCAAGCGTAATTGCTCCAAACCTCAGAGTTACAATGAAGAGGCATCTCGGATGAAGAATAAATTCACGGCTTCAGGATATGGGGAAACAAACTTAGACAAAACTATAAATATAGTAGAAACCCTAAATAGAGAAGATCTGCTGATTGAGAAAACTAAAACGTCCACCAAGAATGTCAACCAAGATTGGGCATTTATAACAACTTTCAACAGTCAATATAGAACTTTGGAAGGAATTCTTAATAAACATTGGGGCATACTTAAAGGCGATCCTATCATAGGAAAAGTAATACCGGCCAAACCTAAATATATTTACAGAAAGGCACCCAACATAGGTTCAAAAATAGTAAGAAGTATGTGCCCACCAAAGAAAATGGGACAGATGGTGAGAACAAAAGGCTTTTTCAGGTGCGGATCCTGTTTAGGATGCAAAAGTATAAAGGGACACAGTAGGAAATTAACAGAAGTGGTAATAAATGGGAAGACATTTAAAATAAACGAATTTATCACATGTAATGTAAAAAATGTGATTTATGGTATAGAATGTACCTGCGGACTTTTCTACATTGGTCGAACGTCAAGGGCTCTTAAAGTTCGTGTAGGTGAACACCTACGAAATATAAAGAATGGCCTACAGACTCATGCCTTGTCGGAACACTTCAGACAGAAACATGGTAGTAACACATCAGGGATAAAAAGCTTCTTTGGTCTGAAGTGGGTTTCAGGACATTGGAGACATAGAGACTTGGCCAGTCAGTTAGCCAAGTCTGAAATGCAAACCATTTTTGAGTTGGGAACACTGAAACCCGGTGGACTCAACAATGACTTTGAAATAAAGTGGTTTCTGTGAAATTGGGTCCTTACCATGACAATCTTATATATAATTCATGATTTCTGATAATATCATTTATTCATTTTTTTAACTCGGTTCTTAAACAAATTTGTTCCGAGAAGGGCTGATATATAATCTTAGGGATAGGATTCTTGTGAGGATATTACAGGGGGAGATTTTGTTTACATTTATGATGTCTATTGGATTATATATTGATAATATGTTTTGCCTTCTAGTATCTTGATGCTATGGATATATTATGATATTTATATATGGAAGTTCTGGACTGTGACAATGTATCCTGATCCTATCTTATAATGGAATACATGGATATATGATGGATTACACAAATGCAGAATAACCATGGGATTGAAGATGGAGAATTTATAACAGGACCGATGGGTTTGCAAAAGTAACTATGAGATCTTGGAGGAAAGCGATCCCTTTATTAGATCATGCAAAAACTATATGGACAGATGCATGGGGCAGATTATGTTGATAATTGTACTGGCATCAAATGAATTGAAACGGACAATGACGGGATGGACATGAGGGACAAGATCATGTTTGTTATGTATATTCGTGCCTGAAATAGGAGGTGTCATCACTGCACGGTAGATGCACATTTTTAATGCATATTTTTATTGAGTATCAGAACGGGGAAGACGGCCCAGGGTATCGAGTCCGCCACGATCGCGTAGGGTGGTTGCCAGGGCAACCAAAGCGGAAATGACGCGACGAGCGGTTCATGCGGTTGCCATGGCAACACACACTGGGGCGATAAAAAAATTGTTTTAGATTAGCAACTGTGTAGATAAGAGTTTGAAGTCATGTAACATCCATATTATCAAACCAGCCTATATATATGGATACATTGAGTCTGCCACGGTCCGATATAACGGTTGCCTAGGCAACCAAACCGGAAATGACGCGACGGACGAAGAGTAATAATGCTATTATAACGAGTACGGTAGCATGGAGAAGCTTAAATTTATTACTAGTCACACTTTTGTTTATGGACAGGTAGCACCTGTATAACTATACTGGGCTTTGTATTTTGGGTGGAGGTCAAAGATTATTTTATAACCATGTGCACAGAGACCCAGGCGGAAGTGATGTAATGGATAGGAAACAGCATCATTAAAATGAAGGTAGATAGTCAGCACTAGAAGCATCATGGGAAATGTAGTTCCATTATTTTATTAACATCAGCTGGGAAACGAGGGTTTCTATTGGGTGATTCCCTTTTAAATAGTTGGTTGGGATTGCTTCACACATACATCCTGGAATTCCTTGAAAAAGACCCCAGTGCAGGGGTGGAAACGCGTTGGAAGCAGGGACATTTACAACTTGGACAGCTGGACGTGACTGTGATTAATGAGATCCAGATAAGCTGATCCGGCGTGGTTATAACATCGGTGGGAGCCCGGGACTCACATTATACATGCTGTGACTGAACTGCTTTGTCAGTTCGCTGCTTCTGGTAATTTCATTATAAATCACAGACATTAAGGCTAACACTTGTTTTATGTTGTTATGTGTGAAGCTTTTATGTGATTTTTATTGCGACATTTCATTGTGTCATTGTTTTATGTAACATTCAGCGCAACATATATTAAAAACTGTACTTCACTATATCCAACTCCATTTTGTTTTTGGGTGGATACGAATTGAACGATTGAATAATTGGAGGACTAATGACAAAGGAAATCAAGTTAACAGTAGCGCCAGATAAGTTTACCCTTTTTTTCTGTGTGTATTAATCCAACATGCGTGACCAGCCACCTCCCGATGCGTCCGCAAATAGATTGCGGACGAACCAAACTAAGGTTGAACTAACTGCGCTGTCAGACAGTCAGCCACCATTTTTTTTATTGGAGCTGCTGCATGTGACACCACGCAGCCACTAAAAAATGGTCACGACGTGCCCGCATTCGGCCAGCCCCCCCCCCTTAACACCGGGCCGCTGCCCTGCAAACGGTCGCCACTGTTAATAATCTTGCAGACGCATCCTTCCTGGATGTAGCTGCAAGGGGAAGTGTCACGCATGTGCACTGCGGCCAGACCAGATGGATGCAGACGCTGCGTACAGATGCACCTATATTGCTTAGGATTCAGGAAAATCAATTACTGTTCATTAGAGATGAGCGTTTCGGATTTACTTTTTGACAAACTAGCGCAAGTTCGGATTTATCTTGTTGGCAAAACACATGAGCCGGATAGCCAATAATAACATGCCTTTTTGAGATCCGAACATAACGGAGTAAATCCGAACTGCTCATCTCTACCTTTAAAAGTCACCAAAAATGAAATGACCAAAAAAAACAAACCCAAACCCTAACACTACTGTAGTTGTGCACTCTTAGGTCTACTAATAACTAAAATCAACAAACTGTAGTAAGATTCTAGGTACCGTAAGCCATTCTGTCATGCTGGGTCCACTGTATACATGAAAACCTTGCCGGAGTGGTAGGAGGCTCCAGAATCTTGGGATGTGCTCTCGGCTACCCAGACAAGCATTCCAGTATCCCACAGCTGCCTACTATCCACCCTGCACCAACCAATTCCCAATTAAAGTAGGAAGTCTGGGTGGTTGATGACGTGATCCATGCTTAATTTCTTCATTGCTGCTACGCCTCCCACTTTATAATGGCGTCAATCACAGCTTTTTTTTGCGAGGGTCTGGGTCACGATGATACAATTGCGCCATCATGCCCCTGCACTACTTACCTATGCCACACCACGTACTTAACTGTCCCCTCTGTGCCAACTTGGCTGCCCCAACTGGGATTTGTCAACTATGCTCCATTATGGCGGTAATGTTGCAACTCCCACAGTGGCGTAGCTACAGGACAGCTAGACCGGCAAATGTCCAGGGCACACAAGGTAACATAATTAATGAGGTTAAAAAAAGACAAGATGTCCATCGATTTCAACCTGTATTATATATAGAGATGTGCGGTGGGCGCTTTTCGTGTTTTGTGTTTTGGTTTTGGTTCTAATTCCCCGCTCGTGTTTTGCTTTTGGGTTTGTTTTGCCAAAACCGCCCTTTCATGTTTTGGTTTTGGATCTGGATGATAAAAACATAAAGACAGCTAAAATCACAGAATTTGGGGGTAATTTTGATCCTACGATATTATTAACCTTAATAATATTCATTTCCACTCATTTCTATTCTGAACACCTCACACCTCACAATACTGTTTTTAGGCCAAAAGGTTGCACCGAGGTGGCTGTATGACTAAGCTAAACGGCACAAACACCTGGCCCATCTAGGAGTGGCACTGCAGTTGCAGACAGGATGGCACTTAAAAAAACTAGGCCCAAAACAGCACATCATACAAAGAAGTAAAAGAGGTGCAATGAGGTAGCTGTATGACTAAGCTAAGCGACACAAGTGTGTGGCATATACACCTGGCCCATCTAGGAGTGACACTGCAGTTGCAGACTGGATGGCACTTTAAAAACTAGTCCCCAAACAGCATATGCTGCAAAGAAGAAAAAGAGGTGCAAGATGGAATTGTCCTTGGGCCCTCCCACCCACTTTTATGTTGTATAAACAGGACATGCACACTTTAACAAACCAATCATTTCAGCGACAGGGTCTGCCACATGACTGTGGCTGAAATGACTGGTTTGTTTGGGCCCCCACCAAAAAAGAAGCAATCAATCTCTTCTTGCACAAACTGGCTCTACAGAGGCAAGATGTCAACCTCATCCTCAACATCCGATTCCTCACCCCTTTCAGTGTATACATCCTCCTCCTCCTCCTCACAGAGTATTAATTTGTCCCCACTGGAATCCACCATCACAGGTCCCTGTGTACTTTCTGGAGGCAATTGATGGTCAAGGTCTTCCCGGAGGAATTTATAATTAATTTTGATGAACATCATCTTCTCCACATTTTGTGGAAGAAACCTCCTACGCCGATCGCTTGCAAGGTTACCGGCTGCACTAACCACTCTTTCGGAATACACACTGGAGGGGGGGAGGCAACTTAGGTAAAATAAAGCCAGTTTGTGTAAGGGGATCCAAATTGCCTCTTTTTCCTGCCAGTATATGTACGGACTGTCTGACATACCTACTTGGATGCTGTCACTCATATAATCCTCCACCATTCTATCAATGGTGACAGAATCATATGCAGTGACAGTAGACATGTCAGTAATCATTGGCAGGTCCTTCAGTCCGGACCAGATGTCAGCACTCGCTCCTTACTGCCCTGCATCACCACCAGCGGGTGTGCTAGGAAATCTTATCCTTTTCCTCGCAGCCCCAGTTGCGGGAGAAAATTAAGGAGGAGTTGTTGACCGGTCACGTTCCACTTGAGTTGACAATTTTCTCACCAGCATGTCTTTGTACCTCTGCAGACTTGTGTCTGCTGGAAAGAGAGGTACAACGTAGGCTTTAAACCTAGGATCGAGCACGGTGGCCAAAATGTAGTGCTCTGATTTCAACAGATTGACCACCCTTGAATCCTGGCAAAGCGAATGAAGGGCTCCATCCACAAGTCACACATACTTTGCGGAATCGCTCCGTCTTAGCTCCTCCTTCAATTTCTCCAGCTGATTCTGCAAAAGCCTGATGAGGGGCAAGTTCGAATGGTTGGAGAACCTTGCACAAGATGGAAATCATTCTCCACTGCGCTTGAGTCAGGTGCATTCCCACCTTCTTTGCCTATATCGTAGGTGGATGTATAGGCTTTAATGGCCTTTTGTTGCTCCTCCATCCTCTGAAGCATATAGAGTGTTGAATTCCATCTCGTTACCACCTCTTGCTTCAGGTGGTGGCAGGGCAGGTTCAGGAGTGTTTGCTGGCGCTCCAGTCTTCTGCACGCGGTGGCTGAATGTGGAAAGTGGCCCGCAATTTTTCGGGCCACCGACAGCATCTCTTGCACGTCCCTGTCATTTTTAAAAAAAATTCTGCACCACCAAATTAATTGTATGTGCAAAACATGGGACATGCTGGAATTTGCCCAGATGTAATGCACGCACAATATTGGTGGCGTTGTCCGATATCACATATCCCCAGGAGAGTCTAATTGGGGTAAGCCATTGTGCGATGATGTTCCTCAGTTTCCGTAAGAGGTTGTCAGCTGTGTGCCTCTTACGGAAAGCGGTGATACATAGCGTAACCTGCCTAGGAACGAGTTGGCCTTTGTGAGATGCTGCTACTGGTGCCACTGTTGTTGTTGCTGCGTGAGGCCATACATCTACGCAGTGGGCTGTCATAGTCATATAGTCCTCAATCTGCCCTGTTCCACTTGTCCACATGTCCGTGGTTAAGTGGACAGTGGGTACAACTGCATTTTGTCGGACACTGAGGACACTTTCTGACGTCTCTGTACATTCTCGGTATCACCTGCCTAGTGAAGTGGAACCTACAGTAGATGGGATTTGATACTGGGGATACAGTACCTCAAACAATTCTCTAAGTCCCACTGAACTAATGGCGGATACCGTACGCATGTCTAACACCTACATAGCTGTTAAGGCCTCAGTTATCCACTTTGCAACAGGATGATTGCTGTCATACTGTATTTAATCTTCCTCACAAAGGACTGTTGGACCGTTAATTGCTTACTGGAAATAGTACAAGTGGTCTTCTGACTTCCCCTCTGGGATGATGATCGGCACCCAGCAGCAACAGCAGCGGCAGCAACAGCAGCAGTAGGCGTACCACTCAAAGATCCTCCGGAGGAATCCCGGTTAGGAGAGGACTGCTCAGTCTTGCCAGTGACATGGCCTGCAGGACTACTGATGTTCCTGACTGAGGAGGAAGTTGACATTGAGGGAGTTGCTGGTGTGGCTTGCAGGAACTCGGGTACAAGAGGAAGAAGGGATTTAGGTGTCAGTGGACTGCTTACACTCTTACCCAAAGATTCACAACTTGACACTGACTTCTGATGAATGCACAGCAGGTGACGTATAAGGAAGGATGCTCCTAGGTGGTTAACATCCTTACCCCTACTTATTACAGATTGACAGAGGCAACACACGGCTTGACACCTGTTGTCCGGATTTGTGGAGAAGTAATTCCACACCGAAGAGGTGGCTTTTTTGGTATTTTGTCCAGGCATCACAATGGGCTTCTTCATCCCACGGACAACAGGTGTCTCCCCCGGTGCCTCATTTAAACAAATCACATCACCATCAGAATCCTCATCATCAACTTTCTCTTCAGTGCCAGCAACACCCATATCCACATCCTGGTGTTCTTCAACAGTGACATCTTTAATTTAATATCAGAAACTGGACTGTGGGTGCTCCTTCCAGCACTTGCAGGGGGCATGCAAATGGTACAAGGAGCCACCTCTTCCCGTCCCTTGGGGATTTGTGATACCAACTTAGAATGCACAGTTCTTTTCTGTGCTTTTTCCAGATTAACTCTTATAATTTTTCTAGCGGGAGGATGAAGGCTTTCATCGTCATGTGAAGCTGAACCACTAGTCAGGAACATAGGCCAGGGCCTTAGCCGTTCCTTGCCACTCTGTGTCATAAATGGCATATTGGCAAGTTTACGTTTCTCCTCAGACCATTTAAATTTCTTTTTTTCTTTGGGACTTTTTACTGAACTTTGGCTTTTTTAATTTTACATGCCCTTTATTATCACATTGGGCATCGGCCTTGGCAGATGACGTTGATGGCATTTCATCGTCTATGTCATGACTAGTGGCAGCAGCTTCAGCCCTAGGAGGAAGTGGTTCTTGATCTTTCCCTATTTTATTCTCCAAATTTTTGTTCTCCATTATTTTTCTGGAGTTATATAACAATATGTGGTACAGGAGAGCGTACCTCTACACCACACAGGGTAAACCCTGTGAAAATTATTTGGATTAAATATTAATAACCCCTTTATTTGGAGTAAATAATATACAGCATAGGACAGCACCACTGAACTTATATGGCAGCACCACTGGACTGGACTTATACGGAATTATATGAATTTATATGGAATTATATGGCAGGATCACTGGAATTATATGGCAGGATCACTGGATTTATACGGCAGGATCACTGGATTTATACGGCAGTACCGCTGGACATATACGGCAATATCACTAGGCATATACGGCAGTATCACTAGACTGTGCTTATACACCAGTACCACTGTAATTATACGGCAGGATCACTGGACTTAAACGGCAGGATCACTGTAATTATACGGCAGGACCACTGGACTTATACGCCAGTACCACTGGACTGGACTTATACGCCAGTACCACTGGAATTATATGTCAGGATCACTGGACTTATACTGCAGAATCACTGTAATTATACGGAAGGATCACTGTAATTATACCGCAGGATCACTGGACATATACGCCAGTACCACTGGACTTATACGGAAATACTACTGGACTGTACTTATACGCCAGTACCACTGGAATTATATGTCAGGATCACTGGACTTATACTGCAGAATCACTGTAATTATACGGCAGGATCACTGTAATTATACGGCAGGATCACTGGACATATATTCCAGTACCACTGGACTTATACGGAAATACCACTGGACTGTACTTATACGCCAGTACCACTGTAATTATATGGCAGGATCCCTGGACTTATACGCCAGTACCACTAGACTTATATGGCAGTACCACTGGACTGGACTTATACGCCAGTACCGCTGGAATTATATGGCAAGATCACTGGATTTATACTCCAGTACCACTGGACTTATACGGCAGTACCACTGTAATTATACGGCAAGATCACTGGATTTATATGGCAGGATCACTGGATTTATACAGCTGTACCGCTGGACATATACGGAAGTATAAATGGACATATACGGCAGTATCACTGGACTGTACTTATACGCCAGTACCACTGTAATTATACAGCAGTATCACTGGACTTATATGGCAGGATCACTGGACTTATACGGCAGTACCACTGGACTTATACGTCGGTACTGCTGGAATTATATGGCAGGATCACTGGACTTAAACTTCAGTACCGCTGGAATTATACGGCAGGATCACTAGACTTATACGGCAGGATCACTGGATTTATACGGCAGTATTACTGGACATATATGGCAGTATCCCTGGACTGTACTTATATGCCAGTACCACTGTAATTTTACGGCAGGATTACTGGATTTATACAGCAGCATCACTGGAATTATACGGCAGTGTCACTGGAATTGTACGGCAAGTTCACTGTACTTATACAGCAGGATCACAAGAATTATACGTTAGTACCGCTGGACATATACGGCAGTACTGCTGGACATACAGCAGTATCAATGGACATATACGGCAGTATCACTGGACATATACGGCAGTATTACTGGACTGGACTTATACGCCAGCAGTGGCGCAGAGAGAGGGGGGAGAGGGTACAAAATACCTGGGCCTAGGTCTAATGGAGGGTCCCAGTGGGGGCCCAGGTCCACGCCTCCTGTGATTACACCTTGCCCCCTGAAAAGTACCTGGGCCCAACCAGGCTCTCTACTGCCCTGGCTGGGAGACATGCCATGCTCCTGTGAGTGGATGCTTCTCATGTGCTAGACATGCCCCCAAAGAGGTGTGGCTATGCCCCCAGCATGCTGTCGTCACACCCCCTCCAAGGGAGGCGGGGGGTCCAGGACTTTGTTGTACTGGGGCCTAGGATTTCTCTTGGCAACCCTGTATGCCAGGGTATCCGTTCACATGGTCGACCATTCATACCGGAACCGTATGCCAGTACCACTGGAATTATACAGTAGGATCACTGGATATATACGGCAGTACCGCTGGACATATATGGCAGTACCGCTGGACATATATGGCAGTATCAATAGACATATACGGCAGTATCACTGGACATATACGGCAGTACCACTGAACGTACACGGCAGTACCACTGGACATATACAGCAGCACAGGGACCCCACCACTGGACTGATGCAGGACAACACAGCACCACTGCAATGGACTCGACTTATACAGCTGCACTGGACATATAGCAGCAGAGGACACCACCACTGGACTGATGCAGCACACACAGCACCACTGGACAGGACTTATACAGCAGCACTGGACATATGGCAGCAGAGGACACAACCACTGTGACTGGACAGATGAAGCACAAGACACGGACACTGAGGACGGAGACATGTCTTCTCTTCTACACTCCCCAATGCCGGAGTGAAAATGGCGGCGATGCGTGGCTGTTTATATGGAATCCAAACCCTGCGAGAATCCGACAGTGGGATGATGACGTTTTGCCTCGATCTGGTTTCCGAGTCAGGCGGGAAAACTCGAGCCTGACTCGGATCTGGGCTCGTGACGTGAAGTCTGGTAGGGTTCGGTTCTCTGAGAACCAAACCTGCTCATCTCTAATTATATATCTTACACTATTCTGTATGTAACTATAGATTAACTATAATGACTCAGGTGAAGTTATGCTTTTAGTCTAGTTGACAACTAGAATGCTTACTGTTTAATTCTAAATGCTGTATCCTACGATATCTTTTTCAGTTAGAAATTTATCTAATCCATTTTTAAACATATTGACTGAGTCCACCATTACTACATCCTCTGGTAGAGAATTCCAAATCCTTACTGCCCTTACTGTGAAGAACCCCTTCCTTCGTTGGCTATGAAATTTTCTCTCCTCTAAACTAAGAGGGTGTCCGCGTGTCCTGTGTAGAGATCTCTCAATAAACAAATTTCCTGATAGCTCCATATATTATCCCTTTATATATTTGTAAATATTAATCATATCTCCTCTTAGACGTCTCTTTTCTAGTGTAAACATATCTATCCTAGAAGCCTTTCCTTGTATTCCAGTGTCTCAAATTCCTTTATCAATTCTGTAGCTTGCCTCTGCAGTGGCATATCCATAATGGGTGCAGTGTGTGTGGTTCACACATGCCCCTGGGTCCAGAGGGGGCCCACACCGCACACACTGCACCCATTTCTTCTATACTTACCTTTCTGGTGTCCATCGGTGTCCTTGAGTGGGCCTCCTCCTCTCCGTCCTGTAGCCGGCAGCGCTGTTAGCACTCTGAGCGCTAGAGACTAAGGCACAGTGCCAGAGTCTACAGCACATGCGCAGGTCTCCTGGAAAATGGCTGCTGCCCACGGGTCCCCTCTCCTCTAGGTACACCACCGCGCCTCTGAACCCTTTCCAGTTCTACAGGTGTCTCAGCTTCTCCTTCCTGTATAAGCCTGCCCCCAGACTTCTGTGTAACTAGCCAATGGGAGTCTGGGGGCCAGCTTATACAGGGAGGAGAACTGAAGAAGAGTGCTGCTGCATCCCGTGTGCAGCCACGGCTGTTAAGGTGTGTTTATATGCAGGGCTGGCTCCAGGCATGTTCAAATAAAGCGGCTGCGCGGGGCGCCACACGCTGGTGACGCCATATTCATGCCTGGAGCCAGCCTGCAGTGTCCCGGCCCCGGCCTCTTGTGTGCGCGCTATGCGGCGCGCTGTGCGGCGGCGGCGGCTGACGTAAGACGCCGGCAGCACGCATGGCACGCACACAAGAGTTTTAAACAGTCTGCCCGCTCCCTCAGCAGGACTCCCCCTCCCGGCTCCCAGCACCGCAGGTATTGTGACTTGTGAGGGCATTTATGGATCGGGCACTGTGGGTCATATCTGGCACTGTGGGGTCATATCTGCACTTTGGGGGTATTTATGTATCTGGCACTGTGGGGGCATTTATGTATCTGGCACTGTGGGGTCGTTTATGTATCTGGCACTGTGGGCTCATTTATGTATCTGGCACTGTGGGGGCATATCTGTACTGTGGGGGCATTTATGTATCTGGAACTGTGGGGGCATTTATGTATCTGGCACTGTGGGGGCAATTATGTATCTGGCACTGTGGGGGCATTTATGTATCTGGCACTGTGGGGTCGTTTATGTATCTGGCACTGTGGGGTCATTTATGTATCTGGCACTGTGGGGGCATATCTGTACTGTGGGGTATTTATGTATCTGGAACTGTGGGGGCATTTATGTATCTGGCACCGTGGGGGCATTTCTGTATCTGGCACTGTGGGGGCATTTATGTATCTGGCACTGTGGGGGCACTTATGTATCTGGCACTGTGGGGGCATTTATGTGTCTGGCACTGTGGGGGCACTTATGTTTCTGGCACTGTGGGGGCACTTATGTATCTGGCACTTTGGGGTCGTTTATGTATCTGGAACTGTGGGGGCATATCTGCACTTTGGGGGCATTTATGTATCTGGCACTGTGGGGGCATTTATGTATCTGGCACTGTGGGGGCATATCTGCACCGTGGGGGCATTTATGTATCTGGCACTGTGAAGGCATTTACGTATCTGGCACTGTGGGGGCATTTATATATCTGGCACTGTGGGGGCACTTATGTATCTGGCACTGTGGGGGCACTTATGTATCTGGCACTGTGGGGTCATTTATGTATCTGGCACTGTGGGGGCATTTATGTATCTGGCACTGTGGGGGCACTTATGTATCTGGCACTGTGGGGGCATTTATGTATCTGGCACTGTGGGGGCATTTATGTATCTGGCACTGTGGGGGCACTTATGTATCTGGCACTGTGGGGGCACTTATGTATCTGGCACTGTGGGGGCACTTATGTATCTGGCACTGTGGGGTCGTTTATGTATCTGGAACTGTGGGGGCATATCTGCACTGTGGGGGCATTTATGTATCTGGCACTGGGGGCATTTATGTATCTGGCACTGTGAGGGCATATCTGCACCGTGGGGGCATTTATGTATCTGGCACTGTGGGGGCATTTATGTATCTGGCACCATTGGGGCATTTATGTATCTGGCACTGTGGGGGCATTTATGTATCTAGCACTGTGGGGGCATTTATGTATCTGGCACTGTGGGGGCATATCTGCACCGTGGGGGCATTTATGTATCTGGCACTGGGGACATTTATGTATTTGGCACTGTGGGGGTATTTGTGTATCTGGCACTGTGGGGGCACTTATGTATCTGGCACTGTGGGGTCGTTTATGTATCTGGCACTGTTGGGTCGTTTATGTATCTGGCACTGGGGGCATTTATGTATCTGGCACTGTGGGGGCATATCTGCACTGTGGGGGCATTTATGTATCTGGCACTGTGGGGGCATTTATGTATCTTGCACTGTTGGGGCATATCTGCACTGTGTGGCCATTTATGTATCTGGCACTGCTGGGGGGCATGTCACGTGTAGCTGGCACTGCTGGGGGCATGTCACGTGTAGCTGGCACTGCTGGGGGGCATGTCACGTGTAGCTGGCACTGCTGGGGGGCATGTCACGTGTAGCTGGCACTGCTGGGGGGCATGTCATGTGTAGCTGGCACTGCTGGGGGGCATGTCATGTGTAGCTGTCACTGCTGGGGGGCATGTCACGTGTAGCTGGCACTGCTGGGGGGCATGTCATGTGTAGCTGGCACTGCTGGGGGGCATGTCATGTGTAGCTGGCACGGCTGGGGAGCATATCATGTAGTGTTCCCGTTAGGTGTCTGTGGCTAGGCAATGTGTCTCAGTGCTCTACCTGGCGCAATATTTCTCAGTGCTCTACCTGGCGCAAAGTGTCTAACGTGCTCTGCCTGGCGCAAAGTGTCTAACGTGCTCTGCCTGGCGCAAAGTGTCTAACGTGCTCTGCCTGGCGCAAAGTGTCTAGGAGGTTCTACCTGGTGCAATGTGTATTAGCTGCACTACTGTGTGGTGTAATGCGAATTGCCACTATTATGTGGCCACGCACCTTCCCCACGAAGCAACGCCCCTAAATTTTTGCTGTGTGCCTTTGTCGCGCACTGTCCATGCTTCGGCATCTAGGTAAGGGAATACCTAGCATTACAGTATGTACATCATTTTGCCCTCCTAACTTAAAAATGTGCCCTCCCTGTGATCAGCACCCTGCCCTAAAATGTGAACACTATCATGTGTAGCTGGCACTGCCCCTGATCCCACCACTACTACTCCCAGCCTGCCCCTGATCCCACCACTACTACTCCCAGCCTGCCCCTGATCCCACCACTACTACTCCCAGCCTGCCCCTGATCCCACCACTACTACTCCCAGCCTGCCCCCGATCCCACCACTACTACTCCCAGCCTGCCCCTGATCCCACCACTACTACTCCCAGCCTGCCCCTGATCCCACCACTACTACTCCCAGCCTGCCCCTGATCCCACCACTACTACTCCCAGCCTGCCCCTGATCCCACCACTACTACTCCCAGCCTGCCCCTGATCCCACCACTACTACTCCCAGCCTGCCCCTGATCCCACCACTACTACTCCCAGCCTGCCCCTGATCCCACCACTACTACTCCCAGCCTGCCCCTGATCCCACCACTACTACTCCCAGCCTGCCCCATGCTCACCACTACTACTCCCAGCCTGCTCCCTTATCCGCACTACCGCCACGAGCCTGCCCCATGTTCATCACTACTACTCCCAGCCTGTCCTCTTCCCACCACTATTACTCCCAGCCTGTCCACTTAACCACAATGCCACTACTACAACCTGCCCCCTGCTTCCCACTACTATTCCCAGCCAGCTCCCTCTTGACAGACCCCACCCTCATTAGGGCTGCTTCCATAAATTTCTCCGGCTGGTTTTCCATCCCAATCTGCCACTGGCTGTTGTGATCTGTGATGCTGGGTGCTGTGCTGGGAGAGGGGTGCTGGGTCAGAGGTGGAACTAGCAGTGGTGGTAGGGGGCACCAGCCACAATCTTGCCTAGGGCATCAAATTGGTTAGGGCCGGCTCTGCTCCATGCAGTGTGAGAGAGGTGCTGATGTACAGGAGGAGCAATGTACGGTCAGGTGAAATATAGCACACTGCATCCTCCGTGCAGTGTAGGAAGGGACAGAGTTCCCAGGCGCCAAGTTGGCTGCAGAACTACTGCGGTCCCACGCTCTTCCTACCCCCATTGTAGCGCCTCCATCCCTGGGACTCCAGGCCTCCTACTCCCAAGAGGCTCCGCCTCCTTCCAATGGTACCACCTCCTTCTCCCCAGTGGCTTCGCTTTCAGGGGCGCAAAAATCTGATTAAATCTTGCCCCCGCAACCTAAAACGTTGTGACGCCCCTGTGTGGCTGTTATGTGTAAGGCTGCTAACTGTGGGGGTAATTCCAAGTTGATCGCAGCAGGATTTTTGATAGCAATTGGGCAAAACCATGTACACTGCAGGGGAGGCAGATATAACATGTGCAGAAATAGTTAGATTTGGGTGGGTTATTTTATTTCTGTGCAGGGTAAATACTGGCTGCTTTATATTTACACTGCAATTTAGATTGCAGATTGAACTCACCACACCCAAATCTAACTCTCTCTGCACATGTTATATCTGCCTCCCCTGCAGTGCACATGGTTTTGCCCAATTGCTATCAAAATCCTGCTGCGATCAACTTGGAATTACCCCCAGTGTGCGTAGAGGGGGTGTGAAAATATATTTATTTATAGTTTGCTAATATGAAGTTACGAGGCCATGCCCACTTTTCCAGGAGGCCACGCCCATTTTTCCAGGAGCACTCGCTGAAGGTGCGCGCATAGGGTTTGGGAGGGGGGCACGCTTTTATATTGACTCGCTCAGGGTGCTAGTAGGCCTGGAGCCAGCCCTGTTTATGTGTTCGAACACACCCCCCCCCCCCCCGACCTCAGGTGTTTTGGGTACTCCCCCAAAATAATGAAAGTGTGGGATGTGATGTGTAAACCACACATGCCCACCTGAGACAATGTCCCTTCACAACCAAGGCCCCGCCTCCTTTTCAAAGGACTGTGACTGGCGCATGTTCACAAACACCAGTTTCTAGGGACTGCATTGGCTCCCAGGGGGAGAAAATACTGTTTGGTCAATGCCACTGCCAATTCCAGGGAAGACTCTCTGGGGTGACAGATTTTACTGGGTGGGTCTGCAGCCCTTCAGCCTCTAGGTAAAATCTACCATTGGTCCCCAGGGACAGCGGGACAGATCGGGACTGAAAGGAAAGCAGCATTAATCTATGATGTCTACTGCGTTACCTTTATAATGAAAGGCAATATCTATACAAAAATAAAATCTGTTTATATGCTGATAAATACGTAGTTCATTAGAATAACATATATGCTGCAAACTTTGGCATCTCAGTTTTTTAACATAAGTAAGTGTTGCTAGCAGCTACAGGTAATAATAATACAATAAGAAGATATATAGATAAGTAGAATGGTCAGGAAAACATACATTTACCTTTCCACACCGATTTCTTGACCTCCTGAATGAAGATTTGTGCAAATATATCTAGAGTGAGTGAAGTTTCGTTTCTGAAAAAATGTTGTGGGAAGTCAAAGCATATACCTGAGGGATCAACCAATGACATACCCTAGCTGTGACGTGTTTACTACAAGGCGACTCTGCAGAAAGTTAACCACTTCAGTATCTGCTACCTGTTAACATTTTACACAATTGAAAATAACCTACTCAACGGCGTATCTATAGTACAATAGGTGCAGGGAGTGTGACAGCTATGGGGCCAGTCAGCCTCCAGGGCCTGGCTCTCTTCCAGCATCTAGCTAAGCTGCCAGATGGTGGGCTCAAACCTCAGCCCCTTGTGTGGTTTTTCATTTAATAATAATCCTATTTTTATTTATATAGCGTTTTCTCTGTTAGGACTCAATGTCGCTTTACAGACATCACAAACATGATACATTGTACAAAAGATTTAGAATTACAGCAAGTAGAAATCCACACAGAAATAATTAAAAAACAATACTCAGAGAGCACAATAAGCATAGTGCAGAGTTGGTGCAGGCATTTTGGGTAATAAATTCCATGAGTTGTATATTCCACCAACAAAAGGTAGCAGGGGGTATATTTACTAACATTCAATTTTGAGATACCTTTTTTGAATCTACAAAACAAACTGAAATTGATTCTATGTGATTTTTTAAATCCCTAAAAAAATCCCTAATTTGCTAAAAATCGATTCTGCATCCGATTTTCAAATCGAATTCGATTTTGATTCATGTTTAGAAGGGATTTTGGGTTGAGATTTTGAAATCCATTCCAAAATTGAACCTCACATCCCCATTAAAATCCCCAGAAAAATCGAATGCAAAATCAAACATACCGTAACTTCCTCATTGCTTCCTATTGGTCCAAATGTATCACATGCACACTAAATAAAAGGGAAGCTCTCTCTATACACTGTTTTATACAGTGCATGAAAACCTAACTGATGATTATTTTTTTTAATACTTACAGTTGAAATAGTTGGCAATAAGCTTATCCCTATTCTGCCTTCCTGCCTTCCACTTTCTGTGCTCACATTGAGGGTAATTCAGAGTTGATCGCAGCAGCAAATTTGTTAGCAGGTGGGCAAAACCATGGTGGTCATTCCGAGTTGTTTGCTCGCTAGCTGCTTTTAGCAGCATTGCAAACGCTAGGCCGCAGAATAGCAAATGAAGGATTAGCAGAACTGTTACTAAATAATTCCCTGCAGTTTCTGAGTAGCTCAGACCTACTCCTAGACTGCGATCACCTCAGTCCGTTTAGTTCCTGGTATGACGTCACAAACACGCCCTGCGTTCGGCCAGCCACTCCCCCATTTCTCCAGCCACTCCTGCGTTTTTACCTGGCACGCCTGCATTTTTTAGCACACTCCCTGAAAATAGCCAGTTTCCGCCCAGAAACACCCACTTCCTGTCAATCACACTACGATCACTCGAGCGATGAAAAAACGTCGCTCGAGCTTGTGTAAATCTGCAAAGTTTTGTGTGAAAGTACTTAGCGCATGCGCATTTTTGCAGTTTTTTCACTTGATCGCTGCACTGCGAAAATCGGCAGCGAGCGAACAACTCAGAATGACCACCCATGTGCACTGCAGGTGTGACAGAAATAACACTTGCAGAGAGAGTTAGATTTGGGTGGGTTATTTTGTTTCTGTGCAGGGTGAATACTGGCTGCTTTATTTTTACATTGCAATATATATTTCAGTTTGAACACACCCCACCCAAATCTAACTCTCTCTGCCCATGTTATATCTGTGCCCCTGCAGTGCACATGGGGTGTCATTCTGACCCGATCGCACGCTGCAGTTTATCACAGCGGTGCGATCGGGTCACAACTGCGCATGCGCCGACAACAGAGTGCGCGGGCGCATGCCAGACGGCCGAAGCCCATTGGGCCGCTACGATCGCCTCTGCCTGATTGACAGGCAGACAGAGGTGGTCGCTGGGCGGGGGGGGGGGGGGGGGCAGACTGGCGGCGTTTGGCCGCCGTTTCATGGGCGCGGTCCAGCCAACGCAGGCATGGCTGGACTGAACGGGGGGGGGGGGCGGGCCGCTGCGGCTGCGTGACGTTACACACGCAGCCGCTGCGGGCCGGGGAGCGATGAGTAGCTCCCGGCCAGCACGCTAAAGCTGCGCTGGTCAGGAGCTACTCTTGAAGTGCACAGGCATCGCTGCTACCAAACTTGCTGCTGCGCTCAACTCTGAATTAGACCCACAGTCAGTTGTTGGTACAAAACCTCTGTCTGCTCCCTGTTTATTGCATAATCTGGGGCGTGATTATGTAATAGACGATATCGGATAAATTATATAATAATGTGCCTCCCGAATTATCTATTTTTAATAGACCAAAGGTGCATTTTGTCATGGATTGGGTGGCTACATGTATAACTTACCCAACAACCATCCCTCTTTGCATTTAACTCACCTCAACTTTTGCAGGTAGGGATGATTTGCTGAGGATTTAGGCCTCATGGCAAAAACCGGGATTGCCATTTACAAAACACTCATGAATTTAAGTTTTATTATATCAAAAGTGTCAGATATTGTGCTATGCTGCTATCTATTGCACATTCATAGACTAGGTATGATGACCATTTGTACAAAAATATGCAGTATTCAACACATGAAACTGCTGATGTTGCTCTGATCAGGGCCTCCAACAGGGGGTTGCTGGGGACACAGCTGTCCCGGCCCATCCTCTCTGACAGAGAGAGGAGGGCCTGGGATACTCAAGCAGCTGCCTGCCTGCCCGCCGACGTCCCCGCTGTTCTGCCGCTGTCCTCCGACCCTCCAGCAGCTCTGTACTGAATATTTCCCTCCCAAAATGGGTGCCCCCACAGAGGAGACAGTTATTCAAAATACTAGAGAACCCCTCTAGTATTTTGAATAACTGTCTCCTCCGAAGCGGTGGCCATTTTGGGAGGGAAATTTTCAATACTGTACAGAGCTGCAGGAAGATGGAGGACAGCCGCAGAATAGCGGGGATGGAGGCGGGCAGGCAGCGGCATGAGCATCCTGGGCCCTCCCGACAGCGGCACATGTATGTATGCATTCTTATTCATACATTTTATATGTAGACTTTTTTTTTTTATAAGGTTCTCTGAAAAGGAAAAAATAAATAAAAATGAGGTGAGATCTGGAGGTGTCTGATGGCAAATTTAAATAGTTCAACTCAAAAACAAAAATGAAAAATATTCCTACCTTAAATACACAGGTTGAAACTAGAGATGAGCGCCTGAAATTTTTCGGGTTTTGTGTTTTGGTTTTGGGTTCGGTTCCGCGGCCGTGTTTTGGGTTCGAACGCGTTTTGGCAAAACCTCACCGAATTTTTTTTGTCGGATTCGGGTGTGTTTTGGATTCGGGTGTTTTTTTCAAAAAACACTAAAAAACAGCTTAAATCATAGAATTTGGGGGTCATTTTGATCCCAAAGTATTATTAACCTCAAAAACCATAATTTACACTCATTTTCAGTCTATTCTGAATACCTCACACCTCACAATATTATTTTTAGTCCTAAAATTTGCACCGAGGTCGCTGTGTGAGTAAGTTAAGCGACCCTAGTGGCCGACACAAACACCGGGCCCATCTAGGAGTGGCACTGCAGTGTCACGCAGGATGTCCCTTCCAAAAAACCCTCCCCAAACAGCACATGACGCAAAGAAAAAAAGAGGCGCAATGAGGTAGCTGTGTGAGTAAGATTAGCGACCCTAGTGGCCGACACAAACACCGGGCCCATCTAGGAGTGGCACTGCAGTGTCACGCAGGATGTCCCTTCCAAAAAACCCTCCCCAAACAGCACATGACGCAAAGAAAAAAAGAGGCGCAATGAGGTAGCTGACTGTGTGAGTAAGATTAGCGACCCTAGTGGCCGACACAAACACCGGGCCCATCTAGGAGTGGCACTGCAGTGTCACGCAGGATGTCCCTTCCAAAAAACCCTTCCCAATCAGCACATGATGCAAAGAAAAAGAAAAGAAAAAAGAGGTGCAAGATGGAATTGTCCTTGGGCCCTCCCACCCACCCTTATGTTGTATAAACAAAACAGGACATGCACACTTTAACCAACCCATCATTTCAGTGACAGGGTCTGCCACACGACTGTGACTGATATGACGGGTTGGTTTGGACCCCCCCAAAAAAGAAGCAATTAATCTCTCCTTGCACAAACTGGCTCTACAGAGGCAAGATGTCCACCTCATCTTCACAATCCGATATATCACCGTGTACATCCCCCTCCTCACAGATTATCAATTCGTCCCCACTGGAATCCACCATCTCAGCTCCCTGTGTACTTTGTGGAGGCAATTGCTGCTGGTCAATGTCTCCGCGGAGGAATTGATTATAATTCATTTTAATGAACATCATCTTCTCCACATTTTCTGGATGTAACCTCGTACGCCGATTGCTGACAAGGTGAGCGGCGGCACTAAACACTCTTTCGGAGTACACACTTGTGGGAGGGCAACTTAGGTAGAATAAAGTCAGTTTGTGCAAGGGCCTCCAAATTGCCTCTTTTTCCTGCCAGTATAAGTACGGACTGTGTGACGTGCCTACTTGGATGCGGTCACTCATATAATCCTCCACCATTCTATCAATGTTGAGAGAATCATATGCAGTGACAGTAGACGACATGTCCGTAATCGTTGTCAGGTCCTTCAGTCCGGACCAGATGTCAGCATCAGCAGTCGCTCCAGACTGCCCTGCATCACCGCCAGCGGGTGGGCTCGGAATTCTGAGCCTTTTCCTCGCACCCCCAGTTGCGGGAGAATGTGAAGGAGGAGATGTTGACAGGTCGCGTTCCGCTTGACTTGACAATTTTGTCACCAGCAGGTCTTTCAACCCCAGCAGACCTGTGTCTGCCGGAAAGAGAGATCCAAGGTAGGCTTTAAATCTAGGATCGAGCACGGTGGCCAAAATGTAGTGCTCTGATTTCAACAGATTGACCACCCGTGAATCCTTGTTAAGCGAATTAAGGGCTGCATCCACAAGTCCCACATGCCTAGCGGAATCGCTCCCTTTTAGCTCCTTCTTCAATGCCTCCAGCTTCTTCTGCAAAAGCCTGATGAGGGGAATGACCTGACTCAGGCTGGCAGTGTCTGAACTGACTTCACGTGTGGCAAGTTCAAAGGGCATCAGAACCTTGCACAACGTTGAAATCATTCTCCACTGCACTTGAGACAGGTGCATTCCACCTACTATATCGTGCTCAATTGTATAGGCTTGAATGGCCTTTTGCTGCTCCTCCAACCTCTGAAGCATATAGAGGGTTGAATTCCACCTCGTTACCACTTCTTGCTTCAGATGATGGCAGGGCAGGTTCAGTAGTTTTTGGTGGTGCTCCAGTCTTCTGTACGTGGTGCCTGTACGCCGAAAGTGTCCCGCAATTTTTCTGGCCACCGACAGCATCTCTTGCACGCCCCTGTCGTTTTTTAAAAAATTCTGCACCACCAAATTCAAGGTATGTGCAAAACATGGGACGTGCTGGAATTTGCCCATATTTAATGCACACACAATATTGCTGGCGTTGTCCGATGCCACAAATCCACAGGAGAGTCCAATTGGGGTAAGCCATTCCGCGATGATCTTCCTCAGTTGCCGTAAGAGGTTTTCAGCTGTGTGCGTATTCTGGAAAGCGGTGATACAAAGCGTAGCCTGCCTAGGAAAGAGTTGGCGTTTGCGAGATGCTGCTACTGGTGCCGCCGCTGCTGTTCTTGCGGCGGGAGTCCATACATCTACCCAGTGGGCTGTCACAGTCATATAGTCCTGACCCTGCCCTGCTCCACTTGTCCACATGTCCGTGGTTAAGTGGACATTGGGTACAACTGCATTTTTTAGGACACTGGTGAGTCTTTTTCTGACGTCCGTGTACATTCTCGGTATCGCCTGCCTAGAGAAGTGGAACCTAGATGGTATTTGGTAACGGGGGCACACTGCCTCAATAAATTGTCTAGTTCCCTGTGAACTAACGGCGGATACCGGACGCACGTCTAACACCAACATAGTTGTCAAGGACTCAGTTATCCGCTTTGCAGTAGGATGACTGCTGTGATATTTCATCTTCCTCGCAAAGGACTGTTGAACAGTCAATTGCTTACTGGAAGTAGTACAAGTGGGCTTACGACTTCCCCTCTGGGATGACCATCGACTCCCAGCGGCAACAACAGCAGCGCCAGCAGCAGTAGGCGTTACACGCAAGGATGCATCGGAGGAATCCCAGGCAGGAGAGGACTCGTCAGAATTGCCAGTGACATGGCCTGCAGGACTATTGGCATTCCTGGGGAAGGAGGAAATTGACACTGAGGGAGTTGGTGGGGTGGTTTGCGTGAGCTTGGTTACAAGAGGAAGGGATTTACTGGTCAGTGGACTGCTTCCGCTGTCACCCAAAGTTTTTGAACTTGTCACTGACTTATTATGAATGCGCTGCTGGTGACGTATAAGGGAGGATGTTCCGAGGTGGTTAACGTCCTTACCCCTACTTATTACAGCTTGACAAAGGGAACACACGGCTTGACACCTGTTGTCCGCATTTCTGGTGAAATACCTCCACACCGAAGAGCTGATTTTTTTGGTATTTTCACCTGGCATGTCAACGGCCATATTCCTCCCACGGACAACAGGTGTCTCCCCGGGTGCCTGACTTAAACAAACCACCTCACCATCAGAATCCTCCTGGTCAATTTCCTCCCCAGCGCCAGCAACACCCATATCCTCCTCATCCTGGTGTACTTCAACACTGACATCTTCAATCTGACTATCAGGAACTGGACTGCGGGTGCTCCTTCCAGCACTTGCAGGGGGCGTGCAAATGGTGGAAGGCGCATGCTCTTCACGTCCAGTGTTGGGAAGGTCAGGCATCGCAACCGACACAATTGGACTCTCCTTGTGGATTTGGGATTTCAAAGAACGCACAGTTCTTTGCGGTGCTTTTGCCAGCTTGAGTCTTTTCAGTTTTCTAGCGAGAGGCTGAGTGCTTCCATCCTCATGTGAAGCTGAACCACTAGCCATGAACTTAGGCCAGGGCCTCAGCCGTTCCTTGCCACTCCGTGTGGTAAATGGCATATTGGCAAGTTTACGCTTCTCCTCCGACAATTTTATTTTAGGTTTTGGAGTCCTTTTTTTACTGATATTTGGTGTTTTGGTTTTGACATGCTCTGTACTATGCCATTGGGCATCGGCCTTGGCAGACGACGTTGCTGGCATTTCATCGTCTCGGCCATGACTAGTGGCAGCAGCTTCAGCACGAGGTGGAAGTGGATCTTGATCTTTCCCTAATTTTGGAACCTCAACATTTTTGTTCTCCATATTTTAATAGGCACAACTAAAAGGCACCTCAGGTAAACAATGGAGATGGATGGATTGGATACTAGTATACAATTATGGACGGGCTGCCGAGTGCCGACACAGAGGTAGCCACAGCCGTGAACTACCGCACTGTACTGTGTCTGCTGCTAATATATAGACTGGTTGATAAAGAGATAGTATACTCGTAACTAGTATGTATGTATAAAGAAAGAAAAAAAAACCACGGTTAGGTGGTATATACAATTATGGACGGGCTGCCGAGTGCCGACACAGAGGTAGCCACAGCCGTGAACTACCGCACTGTACTGTGTCTGCTGCTAATATATAGACTGGTTGATAAAGAGATAGTATACTCGTAACTAGTATGTATGTATAAAGAAAGAAAAAAAAACCAACGGTTAGGTGGTATATACAATTATGGACGGGCTGCCGAGTGCCGACACAGAGGTAGCCACAGCCGTGAACTACCGCACTGTACTGTGTCTGCTGCTAATATATAGACTGGTTGATAAAGAGATAGTATACTCGTAACTAGTATGTATGTATAAAGAAAGAAAAAAAACCACGGTTAGGTGGTATATACAATTATGGACGGGCTGCCGAGTGCCGACACAGAGGTAGCCACAGCCGTGAACTACCGCACTGTACTGTGTCTGCTGCTAATATATAGACTGGTTGATAAAGAGATAGTATACTCGTAACTAGTATGTATGTATAAAGAAAGAAAAAAAAACCACGGTTAGGTGGTATATACAATTATGGACGGGCTGCCGAGTGCCGACACAGAGGTAGCCACAGCCGTGAACTACCGCACTGTACTGTGTCTGCTGCTAATATATAGACTGGTTGATAAAGAGATAGTATACTCGTAACTAGTATGTATGTATAAAGAAAGAAAAAAAACCACGGTTAGGTGGTATATACAATTATGGACGGGCTGCCGAGTGCCGACACAGAGGTAGCCACAGCCGTGAACTACCGCACTGTACTGTGTCTGCTGCTAATATATAGACTGGTTGATAAAGAGATAGTATACTCGTAACTAGTATGTATGTATAAAGAAAGAAAAAAAAACCACGGTTAGGTGGTATATACAATTATGGACGGGCTGCCGAGTGCCGACACAGAGGTAGCCACAGCCGTGAACTACCGCACTGTACTGTGTCTGCTGCTAATATATAGACTGGTTGATAAAGAGATAGTATACTCGTAACTAGTATGTATGTATAAAGAAAGAAAAAAAAACCACGGTTAGGTGGTATATACAATTATGGACGGGCTGCCGAGTGCCGACACAGAGGTAGCCACAGCCGTGAACTACCGCACTGTACTGTGTCTGCTGCTAATATATAGACTGGTTGATAAAGAGATAGTATACTCGTAACTAGTATGTATGTATAAAGAAAGAGAAAAAAACCACGGTTAGGTGGTATATACAATTATGGACGGGCTGCCGAGTGCCGACACAGAGGTAGCCACAGCCGTGAACTACCGCACTGTACTGTGTCTGCTGCTAATATATAGACTGGTTGATAAAGAGATAGTATACTCGTAACTAGTATGTATGTATAAAGAAAGAAAAAAAAACCACGGTTAGGTGGTATATACAATTATGGACGGGCTGCCGAGTGCCGACACAGAGGTAGCCACAGCCGTGAACTACCGCACTGTACTGTGTCTGCTGCTAATATATAGACTGGTTGATAAAGAGATAGTATACTCGTAACTAGTATGTATGTATAAAGAAAGAAAAAAAAACCACGGTTAGGTGGTATATACAATTATGGACGGGCTGCCGAGTGCCGACACAGAGGTAGCCACAGCCGTGAACTACCGCACTGTACTGTGTCTGCTGCTAATATATAGACTGGTTGATAAAGAGATAGTATACTCGTAACTAGTATGTATGTATAAAGAAAGAAAAAAAAAACCACGGTTAGGTGGTATATACAATTATGGACGGGCTGCCGAGTGCCGACACAAAGGTAGCCACAGCCGTGAACTACCGCACTGTACTGTGTCTGCTGCTAATATATAGACTGGTTGATAAAGAGATAGTATACTCGTAACTAGTATGTATGTATAAAGAAAGAAAAAAAACCACGGTTAGGTGGTATATACAATTATGGACGGGCTGCCGAGTGCCGACACAGAGGTAGCCACAGCAGTGAACTACCGCACTGTACTGTGTCTGCTGCTAATATAGACTGGTTGATAAAGAGATAGTATACTCGTAACTAGTATGTATGTATAAAGAAAGAAAAAAAAACCACGGTTAGGTGGTATATACAATTATGGACGGGCTGCCGAGTGCCGACACAGAGGTAGCCACAGCCGTGAACTACCGCACTGTACTGTGTCTGCTGCTAATATAAGACTGGTTGATAAAGAGATAGTATACTACTACTAATATTATATATACTGGTGGTCAGGTCACTGGTCACTAGTCACACTGGCAGTGGCACTCCTGCAGCAAAAGTGTGCACTGTTTTAATATAATATTATGTACTCCTGGCTCCTGCTATAACCTATAACTGGCACTGCAGTAGTGCTCCCCAGTCTCCCCCACAATTATAAGCTGTGTGAGCTGAGCAGTCAGACAGATATATAATATATATAGATGATGCAGCACACTGGCCTGAGCCTGAGCAGTGCACAAGATATGGTATGTGACTGACTGAGTCACTGTGTGTATCGCTTTTTTCAGGCAGAGAACGGATATATTAAATAAACTGCACTGTGTGTCTGGTGGTCACTCACTATATAATATATTATGTACTCCTGGCTCCTGCTATAACCTATAACTGGCACTGCAGTAGTGCTCCCCAGTCTCCCCCACAATTATAAGCTGTGTGAGCTCAGCTGAGCAGTCAGACAGATATATATAATATTATATATAGATAATAGATGATGCAGCACACTGGCCTGAGCCTGAGCAGTGCACACAGATATAGTATGTGACTGAGTCACTGTGTGCTGTGTATCGCTTTTTTCAGGCAGAGAACGGATTATAAATAAAACTGGTGGTCACTATCAGCAAAACTCTGCACTGTACTGAGTACTCCTAATGCTCCCCAAAATTAGTAAATCAAGTGTCTCTCTAATCTATTCTAAACGGAGAGGACGCCAGCCACGTCCTCTCCCTATCAATCTCAATGCACGTGTGAAAATGGCGGCGACGCGCGGCTCCTTATATAGAATCCGAGTCTCGCGATAGAATCCGAGCCTCGCGAGAATCCGACAGCGTCATGATGACGTTCGGGCGCGCTCGGGTTAACCGAGCAAGGCGGGAAGATCCGAGTCGCTCGGACCCGTGAAAAAAAACATGAAGTTCTGGCGGGTTCGGATTCAGAGAAACCGAACCCGCTCATCTCTAGTTGAAACTTGAGGCGGTGGCTTTGTGTTTGCACAGAAATTGTATTTTTTTTTTTTAAATATATATGTATTTTTATTTAACTTTTTTCGGGGGGGGGGGGGGGGGGCTGCCTATATTGTCAGTTCCGGGACCCACAATTTCTGATGGCAGCCCTGGCTCTGATTATTGCCTCTCGGGTCTCTCAGGTGGTAATCTGCATTCTGCAGGTATGTTTAACTTCATTCTATTCATTTGGTGATTTCAAGTTCGATTTTGAGTTCAATTTTCAGTATGAATTCAAATCGAACTTTAGTAAATGAGGGGATTCTATTTTGGATTATGGGAAAACATCAATGGCCCTCATTCCGAGTTGATCGCTCGGTATTTTTCATTGCATCGCAGTGAAATTCCGCTTAGTACGCATGCGCAATATTCGCACTGCGACTGCGCCAAGTAATTTTACAATGGAGATAGTATTTTTACTCACGGCTTTTTCATCGCTCCGGCGATCGTAATGTGATTGACAGGAAATGGGTGTTACTGGGCGGAAACAGGCCGTTTTATGGGCGTGCGGGAAAAAACGCTACCGTTTCCGGAAAAAACGCAGGAGTGGCCGGGGAAACGGAGGAGTGTCTGGGCGAATGCTGGGTGTGTTTATGACGTCAAACCAGGAACGACAAGCACTGAACTGATCGCAGATGCCGAGTAAGTCTGAAGCTACTCAGAAACTGCTAAGTAGTTAGTAATCGCAATATTGCGAATACATCGGTCGCAATTTTAAGAAGCTAAGATTCACTCCCAGTAGGCGGCGGCTTAGCGTGTGTAACTCTGCTAAATTCGCCTTGCGACCGATCAACTCGGAATGAGGGCCAATATTTTTTAGAAGTTCAATTTTTCAGTGGAACTTGAATTAAATGTGGTAATAAAATCGATTTGTCATTCGATTTTGACTTTAGTAAATCTGTTTCATCAAAATCAAATAGAAATAGAATGCCAAAAGAAGAGGTGACCCAAAGTGGGTGTGTGCAGCCTTCTAACACTAGGAGCAGGCCCGGCGCTACCCGCTCAGCGAAAGGATGCAGTGCAGGGAGGCACTGGGAGGGAGAGGCGCTCCCCCTGCTCTGCATTCCTTCCCTGCTGCGCCGTCCTGACACCCGTGCTGCTGTTGCTGCTGCTGTGCGGCGCTGGCAGCATGAAAAGCCCACTCCCCCCCTCCCCTCACCTGTGTGTCAGTGGCTCGGTACATATCAAAGGAGGGTGCGGAGCTACACGAACCGGAATGGGCGGAGCTAAATGGGACAGAAGGGGCGGAGCTACATGGACCAGGCTGCTGCAGTGCTGTACTGAGGGAGACAGTGGCTTAGGTAAGTGGAGGGTGACAGAAATGTGTGTGTGTATGTGTGTGTATGTATATATATGGTGGGTGTGTATGTGTGTGAATTGTGTGTGTGCGCACACGTTTTATGGACACAACTACAGGGGGGGCATTACATATAACGACTCTACTACTACTGGGGGGGGCATTACGTGTAAGGACGCTACTACTACTGGGGGGGCATTACGTATAACGCTACTACTACTGGCGGGCGTTACATGTAAGGATGCTACTACTACTGGGGGGCATTATGTATAAGGATGTTACTACTACTGGGGGGGCCATTACATGTAAGGACACTACTACTACTACTGGGGGGGGGCATTACATATAAGGACGCTACTAGTAGAGATGTGCACTTGAAATTTTTCGGGTTTTGTGTTTTGGTTTTGGGTTCGGTTCCGCGTCCGTGTTTTGGGTTCGACCGCGTTTTGGCAAAACCTCACCGAATTTTTTTTGTCGGATTCGGGTGTGTTTTGGATTCGGGTGTTTTTTTAAAAAAACACTAAAAAACAGCTTAAATCATAGAATTTGGGGGTCATTTTGATCCCAAAGTATTATTAACCTCAAAATCCATAATTTCCACTCATTTTCAGTCTATTCTGAATACCTCACACCTCACAATATTATTTTTAGTCCTAAAATTTGCACCGAGGTCGCTGGATGACTAAGCTAAGCGACCCTAGTGGCCGACACAAACACCGGGCCCATCTAGGAGTGGCACTGCAGTGTCACGCAGGATGTCCCTTCCAAAAAACACTCCCCAAACAGCACATGACGCAAAGAAAAAAAGAGGCGCAATGAGGTAGCTGTGTGAGTAAGATAAGCGACCCTAGTGGCCGACACAAACACCGGGCCCATCTAGGAGTGGCACTGCAGTGTCACGCAGGATGGCCCTTCCAAAAAACACTCCCCAAACAGCACATGACGCAAAGAAAAAAAGAGGCGCAATGAGGTAGCTGTGTGAGTAAGCTAAGCGACCCTAGTGGCCGACACAAACACCTGGCCCATCTAGGAGTGGCACTGCAGTGTCACGCAGGATGGCCCTTCCAAAAAACACTCCCCAAACAGCACATGACGCAAAGAAGAAAAAAAGAGGCGCAATGAGGTAGCTGTGTGAGTAAGATAAGCGACCCTAGTGGCCGACACAAACACCGGGCCCATCTAGGAGTGGCACTGCAGTGTCACGCAGGATGGCCCTTCCAAAAAACACTCCCCAAACAGCACATGACGCAAATAAAAATGAAAGAAAAAAGAGGTGCAAGATGGAATTGTCCTTGGGCCCTCCCACCCACCCTTATGTTGTATAAACAGGACATGCACACTTTAACCAACCCATCATTTCAGTGACAGGGTCTGCCACACGACTGTGACTGAAATGACGGGTTGGTTTGGACCCCCACCGAAAAAGAAGCAATTAATCTCTCCTTGCACAAACTGGCTCTACAGAGGCAAGATGTCCACCTCATCATCATCCTCCGATATATCACCGTGTACATCCCGCTCCTCACAGATTATCAATTCGTCCCCACTGGAATCCACCATCTCAGCTCCCTGTGTACTTTGTGGAGGCAATTGCTGCTGGTCAATGTCTCCACGGAGGAATTGATTATAATTCATTTTAATGAACATCATCTTCTCCACATTTTCTGGAAGTAACCTCGTACGCCGATTGCTGACAAGGTGAGCGGCGGCACTAAACACTCTTTCGGAGTACACACTTGTGGGAGGGCAATTTAGGTAGAATAAAGCCAGTTTGTGCAAGGGCCTCCAAATTGCCTCTTTTTCCTGCCAGTATAAGTACGGACTGTCTGACGTGCCTACTTGGATGCGGTCACTCATATAATCCTCCACCATTCTTTCAATGGTGAGAGAATCATATGCAGTGACAGTAGACGACATGTCCGTAATCGTTGTCAGGTCCTTCAGTCCGGACCAGATGTCAGCATCAGCAGTCGCTCCAGACTGCCCTGCATCACCGCCAGCGGGTGGGCTCGGAATTCTGAGCCTTTTCCTCGCACCCCCAGTTGCGGGAGAATGTGAAGGAGGAGATGTTGACAGGTCGCGTTCCGCTTGACTTGACAATTTTGTCACCAGCAGGTCTTTGAACCCCAGCAGACTTGTGTCTGCCGGAAAGAGAGATCCAAGGTAGGTTTTAAATCTAGGATCGAGCACGGTGGCCAAAATGTAGTGCTCTGATTTCAACAGATTGACCACCCGTGAATCCTTGTTAAGCGAATTAAGGGCTGCATCCACAAGTCCCACATGCCTAGCGGAATCGCTCCCTTTTAGCTCCTCCTTCAATGCCTCCAGCTTCTTCTGCAAAAGCCTGATGAGGGGAATGACCTGACTCAGGCTGGCAGTGTCTGAACTGACTTCACGTGTGGCAAGTTCAAAAGGTTGCAGAACCTTGCACAACGTTGAAATCATTCTCCACTGCGCTTGAGACAGGTACATTCCACCTCCTATATCGTGCTCAATTGTATAGGCTTGAATGGCCTTTTGCTGCTCCTCCAACCTCTGAAGCATATAGAGGGTTGAATTCCACCTCGTTACCACTTCTTGCTTCAGATGATGGCAGGGCAGGTTCAGGCGTTTTTGGTGGTGCTCCAGTTTTCTGTACGTGGTGCCTGTACGCCGAAAGTGTCCCGCAATTCTTCTGGCCACCGACAGCATCTCTTGCACGCCCCTCTCGTTTTTTTAAAAATTCAGCACCACCAAATTCAAGGTATGTGCAAAACATGGGACGTGCTGGAATTTGCCCATATGTAATGCACACACAATATTGCTGGCGTTGTCCGATGCCACAAATCCACAGGAGAGTCCTATTGGGGTAAGCCATTCCGCGATGATCTTCCTCAGTTGCCGTAAGAGGTTTTCAGCTGTGTGCGTATTCTGGAAACCGGTGATACAAAGCGTAGCCTGCCTAGGAAAGAGTTGGCGTTTGCGAGATGCTGCTACTGGTGCTGCCGCTGCTGTTCTTGCGGCGGGAGTCCATACATCTACCCAGTGGGCTGTCACAGTCATATAGTCCTGAACCTGCCCTGCTCCACTTGTCCACATGTCCGTGGTTAAGTGGACATTGGGTACAGCTGCATTTTTTAGGACACTGGTGACTCTTTTTCTGAGGTCTGTGTACATTTTCGGTATCGCCTGCCTAGAGAAATGGAACCTAGATGGTATTTGGTACCGGGGACACAGTACCTCCAACAAGTCTCTAGTTGGCTCTGCAGTAATGATGGATACCGGAACCACGTTTCTCACCACCCAGGATGCCAAGGCCTCAGTTATCCGCTTTGCAGCAGGATGACTGCTGTGATATTTCATCTTCCTCGCAAAGGACTGTTGGACAGTCAATTGCTTGGTGGAAGTAGTAAAAGTGGTCTTACGAGTACGACTTCCCCTCTGGGATGACCATCGACTCCCAGCAGCAACAACAGCAGCGCCAGCAGCAGTAGGCATTACATGCAAGGATGCATCGGAGGAATCCCAGGCAGGAGAGGACTCGTCAGAATTGCCAGTGACATGGCCTGCAGGACTATTGGCATTCCTGGGGAAGGAGGAAATTGACACTGAGGGAGTTGGTGGGGAGGTTTGCGTGAGCTTGGTTACAAGAGGAAGGGATTTACTGGTCAGTGGACTGCTTCCGCTGTCGCCCAAAGTTTTTGAACTTGTCACTGACTTATTATGAATGCGCTGCAGGTGACGTATAAGGGAGGATGTTCCGAGGTGGTTAACGTCCTTACCCCTACTTATTACAGCTTGACAAAGGCAACACACGGCTTGACAAATGTTGTCCGCATTTCTGGTGAAATACTTCCACACCGAAGAGCTGATTTTTTTGGTATTTTCACCAGGCATGTCAACGGCCCTATTCCTCCCACGGACAACAGGTGTCTCCCCGGGTGCCTGACTTAAACAAACCACCTCACCATCAGAATCCTCCTTGTCAATTTCCTCCCCAGCGCCAGCAACACCCATATCCTCCTCATCCTGGTGTACTTCAACACTGACATCTTCAATCTGACTATCAGGAACTGGACTGCGGGTGCTCCTTCCAGCACTTGCAGGGGGCGTGCAAATGGTGGAAGGCGCATGCTCTTCACGTCCAGTGTTGGGAAGGTCAGGCATCGCAACCGACACAATTGGACTCTCCTTGTGGATTTGGGATTTGGAAGAACGCACAGTTCTTTGCGGTGCTTTTGCCAGCTTGAGTCTTTTCAGTTTTATAGCGAGAGGCTAAGTGCTTCCATCCTCATGTGAAGCTGAACCACTAGCCATGAACATAGGCCAGGGCCTCAGCCGTTCCTTGCCACTCTGTGTGGTAAATGGCATATTGGCAAGTTTACGCTTCTCCTCCGACAATTTTATTTTAGATTTTGGAGTCCTTTTTTTACTGATATTTGGTGTTTTGGATTTTACATGCTCTGTACTATGACATTGGGCATCGGCCTTGGCAGACGACGTTGCTGGCATTTCATCGTCTCGGCCATGACTAGTGGCAGCAGCTTCAGCACGAGGTGGAAGTGGATCTTGATCTTTCCCTAATTTTGGAACCTCAACATTTTTGTTCTCCATATTTTAATAGGCACAACTAAAAGGCACCTCAGGTAAACAATGGAGATGGATGGATACTAGTATACAATTATGGATGGACTGCCGAGTGCCGACACAGAGGTAGCTACAGCCGTGGACTATTGTACTGTACTGTGTCTGCTGCTAATATAGACTGGATGATAATGAGATGTAGTATGTATGTATAAAGAAGAAAGAAAAAAAAACCACGGGTAGGTGGTATACAATTATGGATGGACTGCCGAGTGCCGACACAGAGGTAGCTACAGCCGTGGACTACCGTACTGTGTATGCTGCTAATATAGACTGGTTGATAATGAGATGTAGTATGTATAAAGAAGAAAGAAAAAAAAACCACGGGTAGGTGGTATACAGCTATGGACGGACTGCCGAGTGCCGACACAGAGGTAGCTACAGCCGTGGACTACCGTACTGTGTCTGCTGCTAATATAGACTGGTTGATAATGAGATGTAGTATGTATAAAGAAGAAAGAAAAAAAAAAACCACGGGTAGGTGGTATACAATTATGGACGGACTGCCGAGTGCCGACACAGAGGTAGCTACAGCCGTGGACTACCGTACTGTACTGTGTCTGCTGCTAATATAGACTGGATGATAATGAGATGTAGTATGTATAAAGAAGAAAGAAAAAAAACCACGGGTAGGTGGTATACAATTATGGACGGACTGCCGAGTGCCGACACAGAGGTAGCTACAGCCGTGGACTACCGTACTGTACTGTGTCTGCTGCTAATATAGACTGGTTGATAAAGAGATGTAGTATGTATGTATAAAGAAGAAAGAAAAAAAAACCACGGGTAGGTGGTATACAATTATGGATGGACTGCCGAGTGCCGACACAGAGGTAGCTACAGCCGTGGACTACTGTACTGTGTCTGCTGCTAATATAGACTGGTTGATAAAGAGATGTAGTATGTATGTATAAAGAAGAAAGAAAAAAAAACCACGGGTAGGTGGTATACAATTATGGACGGACTGCCGAGTGCCGACACAGAGGTAGCTACAGCCGTGGACTACCATACTGTACTGTGTCTGCTGCTAATATAGACTGGTTGATAAAGAGATGTAGTATGTATTTATAAAGAAGAAAGAAAAAAAAACCACGGGTAGGTGGTATACAATTATGGATGGACTGCCGAGTGCCGACACAGAGGTAGCTACAGCCGTCGACTACTGTACTGTGTCTGCTGCTAATATAGACTGGTTGATAAAGAGATGTAGTATGTATGTATAAAGAAGAAAGAAAAAAAAACCACGGGTAGGTGGTATACAATTATGGACGGACTGCCGAGTGCCGACACAGAGGTAGCTACAGCCGTGGACTACCGTACTGTACTGTGTCTGCTGCTAATATAGACTGGTTGATAAAGAGATGTAGTATGTATGTATAAAGAAGAAAGAAAAAAAAACCACGGGTAGGTGGTATACAATTATGGATGGACTGCCGAGTGCCGACACAGAGGTAGCTACAGCCGTGGACTACTGTACTGTGTCTGCTGCTAATATAGACTGGTTGATAAAGAGATGTAGTATGTATGTATAAAGAAGAAAGAAAAAAAAACCACGGGTAGGTGGTATACAATTATGGATGGACTGCCGAGTGCCGACACAGAGGTAGCTACAGCCGTGAACTACCGTACTGTGTCTGCTGCGACTGGATGATAAATAATGATATAAAAAATATATATATATCACTACTGCAGCCGGACAGGTATATATTATATAATGACGGACCTGCTGGACACTGTCTGTCAGCAGAATGAGTTTTTTATAGAATAAAAAAAAAAACACCACACAAGTCACACGACGAGTGTTTAACTTTTTCAGGCAATCACAATATAGTATACTACTAACTATACTGGTGGTCAGTGTGGTCAGGTCACTGGTCAGTCACACTGGCAGTGGCACTCCTGCAGCAAAAGTGTGCACTGTTTAATTTTAATAATATGTACTCCTGGCTCCTGCTATAACCTATAACTGGCACTGCTCCCCAGTCTCCCCCACAATTATAAGCTGTGTGAGCACAGTCAGATATATACATAGATGATGCAGCACACTGGGCTGAGCAGTGCACACAGATATGGTATGTGACTGAGTCACTGTGTATCGTTTTTTTCAGGCAGAGAACGGATTATATTAAATAAAACTGCACTGTCTGGTGGTCACTGTGGTCAGTCACTACTAAACTCTGCACTCTCTACAGTACTCCTAAGCTCCAGTAAATCAAGTGTCTCTGTCTCAAATCAATCTCACTCTCTCTCTTCTAATCTAAATGGAGAGGACGCCAGCCACGTCCTCTCCCTATCAATCTCAATGCACGTGTGAAAATGGCGGCGACGCGCGGCTCCTTATATAGAATCCGAGTCTCGCGAGAATCCGACAGCGTCATGATGACGTTCAAGCGCGCTCGGGTTAACCGAGCAAGGCGGGAAGATCCGAGTCGCTCGGACCCGTGAAAAAAAACATGAAGTTCGGGCGGGTTCGGATTCCGAGGAACCGAACCCGCTCATCTCTAGCTACTACTACTGGGGGTGCAGTACGTATAAGGACGCTACTACTACTTGGAGTGCACTAAGTATAAGGACGCTACTACTACTGGGGGGGCCATTACGTGTAAGGACGCTACTACTACTACTGGGGGGGGGCATTACATATAAGGACGCTACTACTACTGGGGGTGCACTACGTATAAGGACGCTACTACTACTTGGAGTGCACTACGTATAAGGACGCTACTACTACTGGGGGAGCATTACGTATAAGGACGCTACTAATACTGGGGGGGGGACTTTACGTGTAAGGACGCTACTACTACTGGAAGGGGCATTATGTATAAAGACGCTACTACTACTTGGAGTGCACTACGTATAAGGACGCTACTACTACTGGGGGAGGCATTACGTATAAGGACGCTACTACTACTGGGGAGGCATTATGTATAAGGACGCTAATACTACTGGGGGGGGGGCATTATGCATAAGGACGCTACTACTACAGGTGGGGCATAACGTATAAGATAAATAAGATTGTGCTACATTTTGGCTTAATTTTAAATGGGGGTACTATTGTGTTGCCATGCCCCTTACTTGTGAGACCACACCCCTTTTCCCGGCGCGCGCCAAAGGATTATGGGAGGGCGCAAATTTATAGTTTGCAGGGGGGCGCCGAACACCCTAGCACCGGCCCTGACTAGGAGCATACTTATCTACTCTCCCAGATCCTACGGGAGACACACGATTTTTGGGGTAGTCCCCCATAGCCCCAGGAGAGTAGGCACTTCTCCAGCATCCTGCCCACTTACTAGTGAAGTGGGCAGAATAAAGAATTCAACATAGGGAATCCCAGTGGTCCTCGAGGAGGTTGCAGGGGCTAGTGATTCGGTTCATGTAAACATGTCATTAAGGCCCCACTCCTAGGCAAATATGAACCACACACGGCAATTTTTCCTTGAAGGGGTGGGGCTTAATGATAAGACTAGCCCATCCCCGCCTTGTTGCCGCCCACCTGTATCTCCTGTCCGGCAGAAGGAAAAAAACAAAGTAGGCAAGTATTGCTAGGAGTAGGGCCCCAACATAACCATCAGGTCCATGTATTTTTCATCCCATCCCCACGACTACCAAGTGAGGCAGCCATGTTGGGTGCACTACAAAGATTACACTGTGGAAAATAATCCATACAAGTACGCAAGACATATATGGGAAGACTGACACGTGTGTAGTAGTAAGGTGTACCCTGTACAAAAACACAGTAAACAGCAAAAACAGCAGACTGCATGCAGGCATAGCCAATGGTGGGGTGGAAGTACATGGTATATATAAAAAAATACATGGTCAAAACAGTGACAAACCATGGAGGTTGAGGGCACTGTGGCCTACAGTGATGGGGCAGGCAGAAGCACATACCACACCAGAGTCCAAAGTCTATCAATGGCGAGCAAGGTCAGTGGAGTTAACGTTGCAGGCCCCCATTGCAATGAGGGTTGGCGAGACATCCGGGGGTTACAGGTCAAATTTTCGTCAGAGGGCGGTTGCCCATCATATTTCCTCTATGCGGGGGGGGACCAGATGGTCAGTGTGGATGCTCCTGATGCAGGAATAGTGGGTGAGATGACCATTGGCATGCTGCATGGAGCAAAGCCTGGGGATGGCAGGAACAGGTCCCCAGTGAAGAGAGAGCCAGCAGGGCTGGATTAAGGGCCTCATGGACCTGGGGCTGAAAATATTCAAGGGCCTATAATGAGAAGCAGAGGGGGTCTAACCAGTGCTGTGTGGGTGTGGCCAGTGCCATGTACACTATGAGCTCCAATATCTCCCTAAATATATAAGTGTATTTATTATTTATTAACCGTTTCTTATATAGCACAGCAAATACCATTACGCTTAAATAAGTGAAAAATTGCATAAATTTATGTGGAAAATAGAAAAACAATTTAATTTGATTTTTGTCCGACCATGTGGCCAGCTGGGTGGCTGGTCATCTTCATGCTGTCATGATGATGGGCCTATTTTTACGTGGATGCCAGGAGCTGGAGCTCCATTTGCCCCATTATTAATCTGGCCTTGACAGCCAGGAACCATCTCCATTTCTTAGCAGTGCTGCTGTTGCAGAACAACAAGTCAGCTGTCAAAGGTGACTGCATCTCATTTTCTTCTCACTGATGCTTGGAGGAGGTATGGCTGTTTTATTATGCATGGGCTCTGCTCCATGGGACTGGGAGTCTCAGCCAATCAGAGGGTAGCTTCCAGTCCCACGGATTGTGCTGCCTGTGACTCTGACCAATGAGCATGCACTTTACAGCTCTAAGGATGGGGAGGGGACACACATTACATACGGTGTTGCTAGGGTTTCTGGGAGTCCGGACTTAAGTTCCACATGATAACATGATGCCAAGGGCTGGAGGAAGACTTTGAAAAAGTCACGTGGAGCGTGACGAAACGCGTCAGAACCCGCCCCCACTCACACCTAGCTCAGGTGTTACTACAAGGTGCACATCGATCCCCACTGCACCCTCCGCTTACAGCCTCCGTCATCAGCGGCTTCAACATACACGCCGCCACAGCCAGGTTGTGAAAAAGACGGTCTTCTCCCCTCCGCTGCACAGCGTAAGTGGGCACTGCAGGACACATATGCCGAGGACGCTCGGCATTGACCAGCCCACCGGAGAGGTATTGAGATTCATTCTAACTGAGGGACTCACATCACATTGGGATATTACCAGTGCACCTTGTTCCTTATCAATTACCAATTTTATCAAGTGGAATACGGAACTTCTCCTCTAAGGTCACGTTTATCACACTGATCCTGAGCTACTACAAGTTACCACTAATTCACTATTAGTGACTGTTTCAAATCATCATACCGGTATATAATGCTTTATTTTTAATAAATATTGTTACTTTTTAACGTTGGCTCTCTGTACAGTATATTTATTTTCCTGACATCCAGCGCAGCCGTTTGTCTTTTTCCTTCTGTTGCTATCATAATATTACACATAGTATTCCGGAAAGCGCAGCATCTCAGGAATTGTTAATTTCATGTGTTATACCATCAGTCTACTTTATATAACTTTATGATTAGGAGCTTGTTCTGCAGTTTTTTGTTGTGTGTTACCATATATTGCTGTGCTCGCTGCGCGTATTTGCAAGTATAGCGACTCATATGTGTGTAGTTTGTATGTTCTTTTTATGTAATATTTTTTACTTCGACAGTCCACCCTTTGGCATCAAACAATAACTGCCATCAATTATTAACATAAAAAAAAAAATATTTCATTGGTGACCTAGACACAAGCATGTATTCATTTTGCAAATCAGACACTTGTCTATTTTTGGGGAAGACAGGGAGGAGGACGAGACATCCTCTATATGCACTCGGCGGTCACAGGACCACTGGTTGGGTGTGGGAAAACATTCAACCTATAGAGTATGCTGGGACAGTGCTTTGGCCTATAATGTCTGATTTGCGATGAACATTTCACACATACATGTACCTACATCTTTGTACACTGATGTTTGGATTTAATTGAGGTTCTGCTGGGTAGATGAAGAAGACACAAACAAATCGTGAAAGTGACATATAAAATTTTCATGATCTACATATTCCTATCATTTTCTGAACATTGTTTCCATTTCTGGAACGTATGCTAGGTCTGTTTAATCATTGAACAAGGGTTATAAGTAGTGTCCGTCTTAAATACCATAAACCTTCGGAGTTCGGGGAGAGCCACTCATAAACCTTTTTTCCACATTTATTAATGAGCTCTTTATCTGCAATGTGTGAATAGCCATTGTCTGATTGTTCCTGATTACCTCTGAACTCCATAATTACTAGAACTTTGATTTTTCTCTGATTTTAACAAACTGATCGGCTAATCCTGGGATCCTATAAGAAAATCACTCCTTCCTCCAGAACCAGTTCCAGTCCCACACTCGACTCCTCATAAAAAAAACCTCGCAAAAATAGAATATCCTGAAAAAAAATGTTTGTCAGCGGGAAAGAGAGAAAAGAGAAATAGAACAAAACAACTCTTGTTCATAACAAATCAATTACAATGACTGGTCTTTCTGCAATCCTTTAGTACGCTCAGGTAGTGTTCAACAGTGCCGCATCTCAGTCTTTACGGAACAGAGTCTCTGGTGATACTTTTGCAATCTCACTCCATTTACGAGTTCCTTCCGGACTACCGACTTTCCTGCAATGGGAATCGTGGATACAAGTCTCTCTCTCGGCTACTTTCACTGGGATAGTGCTGTCAACAAAACTTGGGTCTGGTCCTTCCCACCTGTCTATTAGGCAACCTGAGCGTAAGAACAATCACACAGTCTCTTGGTTCACAATCAAGACAGTTAGTATTTGGCATACCAGCATTCAACAGTTTCAAGTTCTTTTGTCAAGTTCTCAAATGCTGGCTCATCTCAATAAGGTACTGTACTGTCACCTCATTGGTGTATTTCTGATCATTGTGCGGATCAATCATGACATGAGGCTGTCTTCCAAAAACAACCACAAAGACACAAATACCAAAACAAAAGCAAAAACAAATTTCGAAGAGGGTGATTCGTTGAGTGAAGATCTAGAAATGGTTCCGAAGCTACATAATACTAGTGGCAGTATCTATGATCACACTAGTACAATTTCAAGCTTTGCTCCTACTTCTATTGGTACCATTATCTACACACAAATTTCTGCACAATTTTTCTTTGCGGTAAACACAGCAGCATCCGTGGTGGCAGGAAATGCCTCTACCCAGTTTGAGAAAACATCAGTGCACACCAATACATAACAATAATTCCTAAAGGGTGTTAACTGTACGAAGTCGATTTGTATTTCCTGAAAAGATCCGTCTGCAGGAGGGATATGGGATGGATCTGTTGGTATTGCTTTACCAATATTCTTCCTCAAGCAAGCAAGACAGGTCATTGCTCTCTTACCTGCATGAGAATAGAATCCTGGCGCACACCAGTAAGCTCTCATCAGCCTGCACCTACCCTCTTTGCCCAGATGAGTCAGAGCGTGTGCCACCTCAGCTAGACTTGGAAGGTATGCTCTGGGGGCTACTGGCTTACCGTGTCCACCTGCCCACAGTCCTGAGGCCATACCCCTTTGTCCTCCAGACTGCCTTTTCCTGTAGGGAACACAAGTTTTTCATTTTAATTTACTATTGTGTGTTTGCAATGTAGAGTACCTTGAGCATAACTCACAAAAAAAGAAACATCTCTAGAGGAGAGAAAGAAGAAAAAAATGAAAAAGAAAATGTCAGGTTTGCCATTCACCAACAGACATATCAGTGTCTATACAAAATTTCCCTTCACCAGTATTCCCATTCTCCACCCTTTGTGCATGACAAGGCACACTGCAGTAATACTGGTGTTATCATGCTGTTGAGGGGCAGAACTCTGAAGGACCTAGGCATGTGGCGTTTGAACTGTAATTGGGTCCATGTATTGTACCACCCTGTGTGAATGCAAAAGATGAAGAGGAAACTGTAGAGAAACAGAATAGAGGTTGGTGACAGATGAGTTTGTAGAGGTGAAGAAGATTTTATAAAAATTTGACAACTGGATTGGACACTACGGGGAAGTGATTCTCTACTTGGTCTACTACTCTTAAAAAAAATGTCTGTGTTTGTCGTATCGCTATTGGGACTATCCCAGCCATCAATCCAGTGTCCTGTCCATCCTAAGTTCATAGGGAACCCGGTATCTGTGAGATAATTTCCTCTACCTGGGATGGACATGCATCTAGAACAGTAGAATGCGACATTAGTCTTCGTGGGTGTCTAACATACTTTGTACTTCCTGAGCGGGAGCACGCTATATGTATACCATATCTAATAAAATTAAGTTAATCAGGGGCCATTTCTGCTAGGAAAAAGAAGCAAAAGTTTAGAGGCCCCATCTTAACCCCAGCAAGTTTTGTCAAAGGGTAATGTTGCATTTATTTTGTTCTTCCAATTAGCCGAATCTGTGTTTTCTATATGGCTTACGATTCCTTACTATATGTCCGTAGGTCCCGTCTATGTGTTTAATAATGTGACTTCATACGCGCACGCAGGGGGGGTTTCCGAGTACCTAGAAACCCCCCCTGGCGGGCGATCCATCGTCGCTGGTGACTGATGGTTTTTTTTCTGGCTACGGAGGAGTTGCACCTGTAACGCGGCTGCAGCATCTCCCTCCGTGTCTTTAGACTGACAGGCTGCCGCTGTGCTGTCTGCCTGTAGGGGGAGCTGCAGCGAAAGCGCGCAGCTCCTCTCAGGCAGTACGTTGGGCATTATGACAGAGCCTGGTGAGGCAGGCAGTAGCTGTCCCTACAATTATCAGCCACTCAGCACTACTGCAGCAGCCAGCAGGTGAAAGAGGGGACAGCAGTCTACATGATGTCCGATTACTGTGACACTGTGATGAGACACTGGGGCCATAAATACTGACTGGCCTGGAGGCAGGATTATACCTTTGATAAAGTCACGTGATCGTGACGAAACGCGTCAGGACCCCGCCTTCCATACACCTGGTCCAGGTGAATTAATCCTGTGCAATCCACACAGCTTCTCTTCCATCCAGCTGACCGTCTGACCGCGACAAGAAACCGCCTTTGACTCTCCAACAGCAGCTTGCTATCACCGCCGGCCAGCGATCACGAGAACAGGAGACGACCGCACATTTCCTCCTGGCGGCAGGTACTCAGCATTGGGTTACCCACCTTTCCGCTCCGCTGTGCAATCACATTGTGCATCTCAGCAGCTTGCTTCATCGCCGGCTGGCGATCAGGAATACAGGAGACGATTATACATCTCTTTCTATTGGGAGGTGCTCGGCACTGGGCACCGCAATACTCCTCTCCTCTGTGCAGAACATCGGGCAACGCAGGACTCACTAGCCGGGGACGCCCGGCCAAGTTTATACCAGCCCTTGCCGGAGAGGTAGTATACGTTTACATTTATCTGGAACTACATCTACAAATTCTCCTGTTCCCTCCCTATTGCACAATTAGGATTTAATATATTGGATAGCCATTTTTATCACACGGCTGAACCTTTATATCACCTGAGACAGATATAGGTGTATTATTAACCTACATGTTTTATAACTATATTGATTAAGATAATAAATTCTTTACATTTTATACGTTGTGCTCTCTATTTTATATAGCTGCTGACACACAGCGCAGCCACTTTTCTTGCTCTATAGTCTTCCAATCCATCTCACATAGTGGTGTGGCAAGCGCAGTGTCTCAGGAGCCTGTTGTACCTTAATTTGTTGGTCTTATTTAAATGATTGATTTGTTTGAGGCGCTGAACAAGTAGTTTCTTTTGTTGTCCCGATTACTGTGAGTAGTATGTGGTTGGGTGGAGGGGCTGTGCTTCCTGTCAATGGTATGTTTATAAACTCTATGCATGTATGCTGTATGTGTATGTATGGCACTATGTGTGCATGTATAGAGTGTGTGTGTGTATGTATACTGTATCTGTGCTGTGTGCATGTATACTGAGTGCTGTGTGCATGTATACAGTATGTGTGTGTGCATGTATACTGTATGTGTGCTGTGTGCATGTATACTGAGTGTGGCTGTGTGCATGTATACTGTGTGTCATACCTCCCAACTTTGTCCCCTTTGAAAGAGGGACACACGCGTGGCGAAGCCGCGCGCTCCCGAAAAGGGTGTGTGGCCTAAGTAAAAGGGGGCGTGGCTTCGCGGGAGGACCCGCGATCGCGAGTCACGCCTCCGTTTTCGTCATTGAGGGGGCATGCCCAGCGCTCTGTGAGCCGCGGGCATGCCCCCTCTCCCCCTGTCTGCACAGAATAGACGCTGTGCGCATGCGCACAGCGTCTATTCACCGCTGCTCTGCTAAGCAGGGCAGCGACAGACAGAGCCTCCCAACTGTTCCCCCCCACCGCGGGACACTGCGGCCCGCGGGTGGGACAGCGGGACAGTCCCCAAAAAACGGGACTGTCCCGCGAAAATCGGGACAGTTGGGAGGTATGTGTGTGTGGCTGTGTGTAACAATTGACATAGGCACAAATGAAAAAGTAATGATAAAGCTGAAGAAAAGAATATCATTAGTGGCACCTATAAAGAAAAAGTTTGTTAGATAAATGTTTACAGCTCTTTAAGGGTAATGTGGAAAGAGCCGGTATACTGGAGTTTGATAGTGGTTCAGGTTACCTGTCCCTGTCTTACACTAATCGGGACCTTTTCCTCCGCTGTCCGTTAATGCGTTGTCTTCAGAGGCGTCTAGCCATGATCGGCAGTTGTTGATGATGTCACCTGCTGGTCCCGTGAATCTGCTCCATGACGTTGCTTGGCAGTTGCCGGTCTCCTTCCACGCTGTGTGCATGTACACTGTGTGTATGTAAGTATGCTGTGTGCATGTATACTGTGTGTATGTATGTATGTATGTATGTATGTATGTATGTATGTGTGCTGTGCGCATGTATACTGGATGTATGTATGTGTGTTGTGTGCATGTACACTGTGTGTGTGTGTCTATACTGTGTGTGTGCATGTACACCGTGTGTGTGTGTGTGTGTGTGTGTATGTATGTATGTATGTATGTATGTATGCTTTGTGTGTTTGTAAGTATGCTAGTGTATGTGTGTACGGCACTCCTTTGACATACAAAATTATACTCAGGTGCACTCTATATTTAATTTGAATCCAAGTAAAAAAGGAAGGAGCCTGTACCCCCAACACGTTGGTATGCTGTGATCTTGCATCATTATTGTTTTTTTAATCTAAGGGCCCCTGGCTTTTTTTACCGGGAAAATATATGTATGTATATTTACAAACATGTACGGAAACCCCCCCATGAAAATCCTGCGTTTGCCACTGGGCTTGTGTTTTCTGTCTAGGGGATCTATATTGACTGTGCGTCCTACTACTCCTACAATCTCTGGCAAAATGCCCTTCCTTCCTACAAGTGTAACATATTAATGACCATTAGGGATCTGGGGTTTGGACTGATTGGTCTTTCCTGTATTTGCCAGTATACTTACCGTCCTCAACCTCTCCACCTGTTGTTCTCTGCGCCTAGCACTATTCTTGTGATGTTCAATAGCACACTATCTAAGATTAGCTACTGTGAACCCTTTCCAATTTTGCAAAGAAGTCTGCACCCTGACACTCAATGCCTTATTGAGCCCGTCCATTTGCACAGAGACAGCCACCTCCCATTTGCCGAATTAGTGTTTACCAGTGATCTTATCCAGATGGAGAGTTTTCTATTTCTGCAAGAGACAAAAACAAAAAAAACAGTTTAACAAGCTTCTAGGTCATGCGAAGTATTCATTCAATCCTTCTCATCCCGTATTAAGGGTCTGTACATGGTCCAACAAACATTTCCGAGCTCATCTTTACTAGGGGCATTATTAGGAATGAATACTTCTTATATGGTAACTGAAAGAAATACCCGGGGGTTACCTTGTCTCTGTCCGCTTTCCTACTGGCAAATACTAATGTGCGGACAGGTTTTTTTCCATTTCTGACAGTACTTTCTTGATTTTTTTTATTTTGTTTCACTATATATGTACACGAATGATACCATACTTACCTGTTCCACTGGTCTCAGCCACTTCCCCCACAGGCTACTGTTCTTCTTTTACCGGTTGGATACTCCTCTGGGTGCATGAGAAATGGCTGAAAACAATCAGGTCACCTTCTCCTCCTAAATAAAACTTCAACATTCATTAGTACATATATAGGTTACAGTCATATTTTTCAGATTTTTATTATTTTCTATAGTTTGTATGCTGGCCGTAACTGCTTCCACATCTACATATGGCGGTGTACTTGCATTCTCTCTTTTATTCTTCCTACTTGTTTATTTTTGCTACAAGTTCAAACAGTTCTTATATTTCCATTCTTGTCTTAGATGACTTTGGTTAGACATACCACCTGCAATACCTTAGGATCAAACTCACCAACCCCTCTTGCTGCCACAGATTTAAACACTTTGTATGTCTGACCCTTTGTTTTCTGGATTTTATCAGACATATCCTTATCCTTAAGTTCTGCAATACCTCTGGTTCAAAGCTGCCCACACTAGGGTATAGTACCCTATCTTTGTCAGTCATACATAACCATTCATTGCAAAAAGCCTCCGTGTGTGAACCATACTTTTCACACATAATAAACCTTGCTGACCCTCTTGGTCGCAATTCTGACCTTCTCGGTCCCGAGTCTGACCTTCTCGGTCCCAACTCTTCTTCAGCCTGAACCCTAGCTACTAAACGCCCACTGCTTGTGCAATTGGATCCCATCGCGGACTTTTTGCCAATAAACGCAATCCCCAATGCACACCGCAAATAGACGGTGAAAGACACCTAGCGCTTTCACTCGCTCGTTCTCCGCTGAGTACCACGACTCACTCCAATAGTGAACACCGCGTACCCAGTGAGGCCCTATCGGTTTCTATTTACTGGAAGTGTTAGGAGTGACTTACCTTTTCCAGTAAATATCCGCCGCTGGAGATTTTCCTGAGAGAGACCAGCGAAAACTCCCTATACACTTTTTATACACAAATCACGCTTGCGTATGCTCTATACATCGCTAATGATACCGCGATTTTATGCAAAAGCTTGTAAAAGGGGTATCAAGTTGCGCTATGAATCGACCCCACAAACGCGCGGTCCAATCGCACAGCATATATGTACTTGTTACCTATCTGCCGTATAACCACGGGTCAATGTACAAACTGTGACCCTCAGCTCGGAGCATAACAAAAAACCTTTTTACTTCAATACTACACAATGCACAATTCCCTATTATGCTCCTCTGCAAATCTCCTCATGATTTGCGTATTAAACCTATATTAACATGAGTCAGCCGCCTCACACCACCAAGCCTTCACTTACTTGATTTACCACACTACGGAATCCCGAATTCCCTGGGTTCAATCACTCCTACATTCGCTCACTCAAATACACTTTGGTTTTTCTGTACAGAAAATTTCAATTCATTCAGATAGGCAGCTTTACCCCAGATGCAATACAGTTTAAACAAAACTTTTATACTAATCTGCTTTAGAAACCGGGTAGTTGGTAGTTTTGTGCTATTGTATTAAATGTCTACTATCCCACCTTTGAACTAAACGACACTATTGTATAATTTGTACTTAGCGCCTGCATTCTTACGCACTTTGCGTAAACACGCGACAGTGCGTGTCTCTTACGCTGCGTGCATAGTCCTTTACTTTGTCCGAGACACGTGTACAAAACCCTGCGTCCGCAATAACACAAATCACACAAATCACACAGCTCTATAAATGTGAACAATTCTAATTACTATTGCCCACTAGACACAAATTGTTCTGTATAAACTTTTATGCAGACCTGCATTTGTGTATTTACACTTAATTCCTTAAAATACTGTTATTTCAAATTTACCTATATAGCAACAAATGTATCCTATTTCACACAGATCTATAATGACTCTAGCAATAATCAATAATTTAAATGATATGATTCAGATTGTATAGCTATCTTGCAGAACATATACTGATATAAATACACACATAATTATAATAATATTAAATATATGTACCATTCACTGGTCTCCTATGAGACACCTTACCTCTTATTTGCATATCAAAGCTATTTGCTTTTCCACTGCTAAAAAAAAAGCAGTTACACAGGTTAATTTGCATTTCAATGGCTATCTTCCCTAGTAAACAGATTCTACAAGTCTTGGAAGGAAAAAAAAACAAAACAAACTCTTTCTTTCCTTTTTCTATATATGTGCAATTTTTTTTACCAAGCCAATCATTTATCTTACCATTTACTCTCACTAGGCCCAACTGAAACTATTTGTAACTGACTATGGCACGGGTTAAATAAATGCATTGGTAACTCATAAATGGTGTGTGATGTGACCAAGGAAACTGATTTTTCTGAGCAGACTGAAAATCAGCTATTTAGAAAATGACCTTCCTAAAATGGCCACTGCTAATCCCCCTTCCACATCCATGAGGTTTGCACAAAATGGTGGACAGGCCATGTGGTTAGTCCAAAATGGAGGACAGACCATGCGGCTTCCTTTGTCACAAAGAAATCACACATTATACAAGCACCAGAAGTTATTTTAGTTCAAAAAAACTATATCAAGGCTATGCAGCAACTTTTAAATGTACTTTTACCTACTTAACAGATAAACAATCCAATCTGAATCAAACACAATATGACTTATTTGAACTTTGTTTTGCAACAATAAAAATACATTTTAGCATCTTAAATATTATGAGAAATGCATTTTCCCTTGAAATTTCATATCATTGGCTTACTGATATCACAACAATACACGTGGAAGTTATTTTCATCAGCGTCGTGATGCGTCCATCGGAGCCGGTCAATTACAGCCGCATTTGTAATGTACAGTGCATCATTAAGACCCTGATATCGCGGACCAGCCCCCATCTGTGAATGCCAAATTGCTTTCTCACAAATATTTAAAATGCCCGCTCTAATATATATTGCAGATGCCAGGTGCATCTTATTACCATATACGATAAAAGTGCGCTGTACATCGCAAAACACTGCATCCGATAAGAGAAAACAATACACCCACACATTATCTGGGTTCCAAAGCTAATTGATGTATATATTTGTTATTAAAAGGATATGGATTCAATATATTACAATGTACAGTATACCTATAGTTACAACTCATACAGTAAGCAGTTAATACATACAGTTACAGTTACATACAGTTACAGTTACATACAGTTACAGACCAGCAATACAATACCATTCCCTCAATGCTTATGTCCCTCTCTCTCTAAAATCATGCTGGGACTCCATCTTACGCTGAGACCAAAACAGGAACTGAGATCCTGTGTGATCAGCAATGTGTTATCTAGCTTTTGGGGGAGGGAACTTACTCATTCATGATGAGTCACTAGTCTCTTTGTATATGCTAAACAGGTTCAGCCTTGGGGACGTCCAAAGGGTCTTGCCTGAGCTTCCTGTCCACTACCTGTTTGGAATATCTATTGTTCTAATAAAAGTGATTTTAGCTTACATACATTTAATCATAATTATTTGTTGCAATGTCCTACAACTTTATAACAAGTATCAAATTAATCTACACATTAATCTGGTTGCTTTAATAGTAAATATTACTGGTCTATCTTGCTTCGTTCAAATAATACACATACATGACATTACTTCATTATAAATCATAATGATGTCTGGCGCTTGATATTATTATAATTATGTACTGCATGAAATAAGTGTCGCTGTGGCATGTCCGTGTATATGTGTGTGTTACCATATATTGCTGTGCTCGCTGCGCGTATTTGCAAGTATAGCAATACTATATGTGTGTAGTTTGTATGTTCTTTTTATGTAATATTTTTGACTTCGACAGTTCTTACCATAAAACTCATTTTCTGCTGCGGGGGTACACTGGGCTCCACAAGGATTGGACAATGGGGATGTCCTAAAGCAGTTCCTTATGGAAGGGGACGCACTGTAGCGGGCACCAGAACCCGGCGTCCAAGGAAGCATCCTGGGAAGCGGCAGTATCGAAGGCATAGAACCTTATGAACGTGTTCCCTGAGGACCACGTAGCCGCCTTGCACAATTGATAAAGGGTCGCACCACGGGCCGCCCAAGAAGGTCCAACAGACCGAGTAGAATGGGCCGTAATGTGAGCAGGAGCTGACAGACCAGCCCTCACATAAGCATGTGCAATCACCATTCTAATCCATCTGCTTGTGAGCAGGCCAGCCACGTTTGTGAATTCCAAACAAAACAAAGAGAGAATCAGATTTTCGAATAGAAGCAGTTCTCTTCACATAGATACGGAGAGCCTGTACCACATTCAAAGACCGCTCTTTGGGAGACAAATCAGGAGAGACAAAGGCCGGAACCACAATCTCCTGATTAAGGTGGAACGAAGAAACCACCTAAGGTAAATATCCGGGACGAGTCCTAAGAACTGCCCGGTCACTGTGAAAAATCAGATATGGGGAACTACAAGACAAGGCACCCAGATCCGACACTCTTCTAGCAGAGACAATAGCCAGCAAGAACACCACCTTAAGAGAAAGCCACTTAAGGTCAGCTGAATCAAGGGGTTCAAATGGAGGCTCCTGCAACGCCTCCAAAACCACCGACAAGTCCCAAGGAGCCACAGGCGGGGCATAGGGAGGTTGGATACGCAACACACCCTGAGTGAAAGTATGAACATCAGGAAAAGTCCCAATTTTTCTCTGAAACCACACCGACAAGGCAGAAATATGAACCTTGAGGGAGGCCAGATGCAGGCCTAAATCTAGGCCTTGCTGCAGAAAAGCCAAAAGTTTGGCTGTACTAAACTTGGAAGCGTCATAATTGTTAGATGATCACCAAACAAAGTAGGAATGCCAGACCCTATGATAAATTCGAGCAGAAGCCGGTTTCCGGGCACGCAACATAGTTTTAATGACCTCTTCAGAAAAACCCTTAGCCCTCGAGATGGAAGCTTCAAGAGCCACGCTGTCAAAGATAGCCGAGCCAGGTCCTGGTAGACACAGGGGCCCTGAACGAGGAGGTCTGGGCATTGTGAAAGTAGAAGTGGACTGTCCGACTATAGGCCTTGCAGTTCTGAGAACCAGTGCTGTCTGGGCCACGCCGGAGCTATGAGAAGCAGATTTCCTCTTTCTTGCTTGAACTTCCGAATTACCCTGGGCAGGAGTGACACTGGAGGGAACACGTACGGCAGCCGAAACCTCCACGGCACCGCCAGCGAATCCACGAATGCTGCTTGAGGATTCCTTGTCCTTGCTCCGAAGACCGGAACCTTGTGATTGTGTCGAGACACTATCAGATCTACATCTGGAAGACCCCACTTTTCCACTAGTAGTTGAAACACTTCTGGATGGAGGCCCCACTCGCTGGCATGTACGTCCTGACGACTGAGAAAGTCTGCTTCCCAATTCAGGACTCCCGGAATGAATATTGCCGAAATGGCCGGTAGATGGCGTTCCGCCCAACGTAGAATCCGTGAGACTTCCTTCATTGCCAAACGGCTTCGAGTGCCGCCTTGATGTAAGCCACTGTGGTGGCTTTGTCCGACTGTACTTGAACAGGACAGTTCTGAATTAAATGCTGGGCCAGGTTCAACGCATTTAAGACTGCCCGCAATTTCAGAATGTTGATCGAGAGGAGAGATTCCTCCTTGGTCCACCGACCCTGAAGGGAGTGCTGCTCCAGCACTGCACCCCAACCTCTTAGACTGGCATCTGTCGTCAACAGTACCCAGTTGGATATCCAGAAGGGACGACCCCTGCACAATTGTTGGTCCCGGAGCCACCAAACAGCGACAGACGGACCTCCGGAGTCAATAAGATCATTTGAGGCCGTCCCACTTGGCTAGAATCAGCCTCTGGAGGGGGCGAGAGTGGAATTGAGGAGCATACTCCACCATGTCGAATGCTGATACCATGAGGCCCAGCACCTGCATTGCCGAATGTATCGACACTTGCGGATGAGAAAGAAAGTAACGAATCCTGTCCTGAAGCTTCAGTACTTTCTCCTGAGACAAGAACAACCTCTAGTTGTGAGTGTCCAACAGCGCTCCCAGGTGCACCATGCTCAGAGCAGAGACCAGGGAAGATTTCTTCCAGTTGAGGAGCCACCCGTGGGCTTGTAGAAACCAGACCGTCATATCCAGATGACGCAGGAGAAGATCTGGGGAATTTGCCAGGATTAACAAGTTGTCCAGATACGGCAGTATCCTGACCCCTTGACGGCGGAGAACCACCGTCATCACCGCCATAACTTTGGTGAAGACTCGCAGAGCCGTTGTTAAACCAAAAGGTAATGCCCTAAACTGGTAATGGATGTTGCCAATAGCAAACCTCAGGTATTGTTGATGTGACACTGCTATAGGAATATGCAGGTAAGCATCCTGTATGTCCAGGGAGACCATGTAGTCCCCAGGTTCCAAGGCCAGAACTATAGAGCGAAGAGTTTCCAAACGGAACTTGGAAATCTTCACAAACCTGTTCAATGCCTTGAGATTGAGAATGGGCCGGGAGGACCCATTCGGTTTCGGGACTAGAAACAGCGGAGAATAGTACCCCCGGCCCCTCTGAGCAAGAGGCACTTGTACTACGACTCCTGTATCCAGGAAGGTCTGTACCACCGAGTGAAGAGTTTTTGCCTTTGTCTGGTTCAAGGGGACGTCTGTCTGGCAAAACCGATGAGGGGGTCGGTTTTTGAAGGCTATTGCGGAACCTCGAGTGACGACTTCCCGTACCCAGGCATCTGAAGTGGCCTTCAACCATTCCTGGGTATACCCTAGAAGCTGGCCCCCAACCCTGGGATCCCCCAGGGGGAGGCCCGCCCCATCATGCGGCAGGCTTATCGGTCTTGGCAGCTGGCTGACGGGCAGCCCAGGCTCTTTTGGGCTTCGGCTTACCAGGTTTGGAAGTGCGGGCCTGCTTATGGTACGCCTGACCTTTTGCTTTACCTGAAGGACGAAAGGGGCGAAAGGACGTACCTTTAGCCTTTGACACAGAAGGAGCGGTATTAGGCAGACAGGCAGTTTGGCAGTAGCCATGTCAGCCACTATCTTATTTAAGTCCTCCCCAAACAGAATATCTCCCTTGAAAGGGAGTACCTCCAGGGTTTTTCTAGAGTCCAGATCCACAGGACTGACATAGTAGAGGCCTTGGCTGCTAGAATACCGGCATCAGAAGCCGCCTCTTTAATATATGACAAGCATTGTCCAATCCTTGTGGAGCCCAGTGTACCTCGCAGCAGAAATAAGCATTAATACACAAGGATAGATGCTACCTGTTGCATAATGGTCCACCAGATTGCTAGGTTCTATATGAGTTGTATGATATGATCACCCAGCAATGTTGGCCAAGGGTCAGGATGGTGTGAGAGTAAAGAAAGACAAGATATGTGATGTTATGTGTAGTGTACAGAGAGGATGTAATTAGACAGGGAAGCGCTGAAGGTTATGTGGGTGGGTCTGGAATTTGATAGGCTTGTCTGAAGAGGTGAGTTTTCCATTCATCCACCCCTCCTTTTCTCTCAAGCCACGCCCTCTCTTCCTGCTGCCGCGCATGAGTCCCGCTTCATGGATCCTCAAAGTTGTGAGGTATGTACCTACATTGAGGTTGTCTGAATGTGGCTTCAAAACTTCTGATTTTATGCCTCCCAAATGTGGGGTGACATCTTGCTGACACTGCCTTGCTGTCAGAGGTGTGAAGTCTGGAGGTTGTTTTAAAGTGAAACAGCGCCCAGGTATTGGACAATGTACTGTACATTTCCTAGAGATATGTAGTAATATGGTACAGTGAACCCCTAGTGCTGTACATTTTAAAATGCTATTATACATATGCCCTTAATTATCAATGAGTGATAAATTTGGGGTTAGCAACCAGCTCCTAACTGTCATTTTTCAAAAACAGCCTGTTACATGGCAGTTAGGAGCTGATTGGCTGGTGCAATTTATCACTCACAGTGAAATGTATCACTCATTGATAAATAAGGGCATTAGTGCGTTATAGTACTATAAAGTGATTTATGTTTATCAATATAACCCTGACTGAAATGATTCATGCCCATGGCGGCCCATGTGAGTAGTCTATGTCCCAGAGCAGGGGTGGCGGTAATCCATAACGCGGTGGAGGGGGGAAGTCCCAGAGTGCACCACCAGCTCAGCTTCTGTGCAGGCCTATGCTCAGCAGTGCTTAGGTTACACTGCTACTAAAGTAATGGTGAAAGGATTTGCAGAGAGAGTTGATTTTTGGATTAGTTGTCTGGATGCCGGAGCAGTGTATAATTGCTCCAGCGCTTGCAGTGAGTTAGATACTTAATTATCAGGCGTCCTAAATCATCATGAGCACATTCCATTTGTTTGTCTCTTCTTTGTGGTAATTGTGGTCTGACTGGGGGGGGGTGCAGTTAACATGCAAACAGCCGTGATTCTGACAGTCACAATCCCAACACATCTCGGAGTTAAGTACTGGAGGTGAGGTTAGACACTAGGGGGAGGCTTAGGGTTAGGCTGCAGGGGTGGGTTAGGCTGTGGGGAGGGGGAAATGGTTAGGGTTAGACTGCACTCAGGGAAGGTTTGAGTTAGTCAGTGGGAGATGGAGGTTAGGGTTAGGCTATGTGAGGGACAGGTTCGGGTAAGGTTGCGGGAGTGGGAGGTTAGAGTTAGGCTGCAGGAAGGGGAGTTTAGGGTTAGGCTGTGGGAGGGGAAGTTAGAGTTAGGATGCAAAACAGGGAGTTTAGGGTTAGGCTGAGGGAGGGGAAGGTTAGGGTTAGGCTGTGGGAGGGGAAGGTTAGGGTTAGGCTGTGGGAGGGGAAGGTTAGGGTTAGGCTGAGGGAGGGGAAGGTTAGGGTTAGGCTGTGGGAGGGGAAGGTTAGGGTTAGGCTGTGGGAGGGGAAGTTAGAGTTAGGCTGCAAAATGGGGAGTTTAGGGTTAGGCTGTGGGAGGGGAAGGTTAGGATGTGGGAGGGAGAGGTTAGGGTTAGGCTGCAGGAGAGGGAGGTCAGGGTTAGGCTGCAGGGGAGGAAGGTGAGGGTTAAGTTGCACTGGGGAACGGTTAAGGTTAGGCTTCAGGAGGCGAGTTTAGGGTTAAGCTGTAAGAGGGAGAGGTTAGTGTTAGGCTGCAGGAGAGGGAGGTTATGGTTAGGCTGCGATGGGGAAAGGGTTAGGGTTAGGCTGCAGGAGGCGAGTTTAGGGTTAGGCTGTGGCAGGAAGAGGTTAGGGTTAGGATGCAGGAGAGGGAGGTTAGGGTTAGGCTGCAGAAGAGGGAGGTTAAGGTTAGGCTGCGCTGGGGGAACGGTTATTTATGGTTAGGCTGCAGGAGGCGAGTTTATGGTTAGGCTGTGGCAGGAAAAAGTGAGAGTTAGGCTGCAGGAGTGGGAAGTTAGAGTTAGGCTGCAGGAGGTGAGTTTAGGGTTAGGCTGTGGGAGGGAGAGGTTAGGGTTAGGTTGCAGGAGAGGGAGGTTAGTGTTAGGCTCCAGGAGAGGGAGGTTAGGGTTAGGCTGCGCTGGGGGAACAGTTAGGGTTAGGCTGCGGGAGGCGAGTTTATGGTTAGGGTGTGGCAGGGAGAGGTTAGGGTTAGGCTGCAGGAGTGGGAAGTTAGAGTTAGGCTGCAGGAGGGGGAGTTTAGGGTTAGGCTGTGAGAGGGGAAGATAAGGGTTAGGCTGCGCTGGGGGAACGGCTAGGGTTAGGCTGCAGGAGGCGAGTTTGGTGTTAGGCTGTGGGAGGGGGAGGTTAGTGATAAGTTGCAGGAGCGGTGGGTTAGGGGTAAGGGTAGAAATACTTACCAGGAACTTTCGGAATTCTGTCCAGTATTTTGTACCCAGGTTATAGTGATTCAAACTAGTCAGTTGTTGCTCTGGTTCCAGCTGTGCTACTTAGCCAGCTCATTTTTTTTTACTATTCTTCCTATTATTCTCCTGGCCTTGGATTGTTTAGTAATTACTCTGTGTGTCATTGCCCTTACCTGTATTTTTTATTTTGTTTACTCTCTATTGCCGCTAGTTTATTGCTTTGTGTCTCAGCTGCCAGTCCTGCCTAATTGCTCCAACTGTGCTCTATTTCTGACTGTCCCCTTTGCTGCTATTTATTATCAGTGTACAATCAGGCATTCTTAAGGCCCGTACACACTGGTCGATATATCGGGCGTTCTCTTGAACGGCCGATATATCGCGGGACCGTCGGCCAGTGTGTACGGGCGATACGTCTGTAAACTCCGTCGTTCACAGACGTATCGCGTCGGCCACGCAGCACAGCCGACGGCCAATATATCTAACGATATATTGGCGCGTCGCTGTGTGTGTACGGGGCGGTCGTCCGACCACCCGTACACATGCTGCGGCGGCCGGCGGTGATTGACAGCTGAACTGGGCGGGCGCCCGCCCAGTTCATGACGTCAGTCCCCCGACGGAACAGGTAGTGTGTATGCACAGCACACTGCCCGATCCGTACATAGATATATCTGCAGATCAATTAATCTGCAGATATATCTATTAGTGTGTACCCACCTTTATACAGATTGAGTCTCCCATATTCAAATATTAATTATCCAAATTACTCCGAAATCAAAACATTTTGAGCCCAGCTGAGATTGTCACACCATTGCATTCTGAAGGTTCAATATACACAAACTTTATTTCATGCACAAAATTATTACAAATATTATATAAAATGACCTTTAGTCATGTTTTTAAGGTGTACTTGAAACATGAATACATTTCATGTTTAGACTTTGGTCCCATCCACAGGATATCTCATTAGGGTATGCCAATATTCCATAATAGGAAGAAACTCAAAATACAAAATACTGTACATCTGGTACCAAGCACTCTGGTTATGGGACCAATAATCTAATAAACACACCCTAATAAACACATAATTAATTCCATTAGCTCTTTTTAGGGGAATATATTAGACCACCATCTGATTCTTACACTTTTGCCATGGAAATGGTGGTTGGTCATATTTATCAAGTTTGTGCGTTTGCGGGATTCTCCATTATACCATAAATTGCAATCATTCACAAATCAGAATTAAATATTTTTTACAGCCTCCAATTTTTTACATACAGTACCTTCCACATTTCATGTAATGGGAGGATACTATTAAACAAACAAAGTGCATGTTCGCATCTGTTTCAAAATTTTTATTTCTTTTTACTCACGTACCAGTCACAAAATGAACAAAACAGAAGCATTATTGATACATATTTTTTTATCAACTCATCCATCTTTTTACTTATTATAATATAAAGAGTATCAGAGAAATATCAGCTTTTTGTAATAAAATATGACTTTAAGCAATTTTCATAACATTAACAAAGCATTTTTGTTTTCAAATACAATGAATTATATTAAATGACTTTACAATTTTTATTTTAACATATAGATAATTATTTTCAAAGACTTTCTTTTTCAATACAGTGTATACCATAAAGGAATGTTCTTTCAGTTAAATATGTACTGTATGAAGGTTTACACATTTATGTCTGGAATTTGTTTGTGGGTAGATGTCTCTGTTTACAAGCTAGATTTATTGAATTGAATAGTTTTTGCTAAAAAAAAAGAAAAGCAATCTTATTCCCAACCCACTCATCATTATCCCTGAAGAAGTTTGAACTTTGTCGGATGAAATGCATAGGATACCTTCATTTCAATTAGCATATTCTCAGAGCGGGAAGTTGAGGCCATATTGTCCAGTCTATAACTTTATATTGCTACCTGGACCTTCGAGAACAGGGATATTTATGCAGTATAACAAAGGGTTCAGCACAATTGGTTTCAGCAGGAAATTCGAACATGACACCATTAATATCAACAATATCAAAGTGCTCAGAACTGTACTATGACATGTATGCATAGGTGTGCGCAGGGGAGGTGCCTGGTGCGCACAGGAACCCCCTAATGTCTGGCACCCCGATCTCACATTCCTGATGCAGCGATAGCCAAGCAGGATGATCACTGTCCCCTCTACGCTGCACCCTGTCAGGACTGCATCACTGACTGGACGCCTGGGTTAATCAAGGGTGCCACTGACACCGGCTTTCAGATTCCCAGCTCCACCTCCATGTACAAAAACAGTGTGATGTGACGTGATTACGTCATGCTGCTCGCACGCCCACCCGCCACACCCGCCACACGCCCACCTCTCTCCTTCTATGCTATGCCAACGCCAGCCACTGATGAGGATCAGCATGCAGCCAGAGTTCCTCTTAGGAAGACAGATTCAATACTGGCAGGCGGTCGGCAGCAACATTGACACGTCAGTCGTTTTTCCAGCAGCAGCAATACTAGTGTACGACTGTCAGTGTCAGCTTGCAGGGGAAAGTGAGGGGGAGCCAGACCAGGCTGAGGAGGAGCAGTGTAATTGCAGTGAGTGCCATCAGGGATGTTTGTTTGGTGCACACCACAACATCTGACAGTGTATCTACTTTTATTAGGATTGGTACAAGGGTGGATATTTTATATTGCGTTGACCGTCAATAGATGGTGCTAGACACGCCCAAAAGGCGGTGCTAGACACACCCCTCCAATGGTGCACCCCCTAATAAAATGTGCTGCGCACGCCTATGCATGTATGTATAATATTTGAATTAAGGAGCATAGATTTGTGTTATCATACACCTAGCCACAATATTCCATAAATCACGAGATGCTCGGCATGACTGAGCAGCTCCAAGATGTGTATCGTCCTTTTCTTTAAAGTTTTCATCATATTTGCAGCATAGACGGACACCCAAAGTGTACAACAGATGCTGGGCTGTGACTTTAACCACAGAGAAATTAGTTTTATACATGTACAAAGTCGTAGATGAAGGACAACGGAACCAGGCATGAGAAAAAGCAGCGACTGCTTCATCAGATCACTTCTTATACTGATTCAGACTCATTCGCACACAGATACAGTATATGGGTGTACTACGAGTGCCCGGCGCTGTGGATCCCAGCGCCTAGCATACCGGCGTGGGATCCTGACCGTCGGAATGCTGGCAGCGGGGTGAGTGCAATAGAGCCCCTTGCGGGCTCGCTGCGTTCGCCACACTGCAGGTACAGTGGCGCACTACACACGCAACACTATTCATCCTCCAGGGGTGTTGTGGACACCTAAAGAGGGAAATTAGGTGTTCGTACACCGGCGGTCGGTATCCTGGCACCGGTAGGCTGAGCGCCGGGATCCCAACAGCTGGTATAGCGAGTGCCTCCCCGGATATAAAAAATGTCACAAATCAAATTGATCAGGGTAATCTAGCAATGCTGTTCCGTAACTCCCTGTTGTGTAATGTACAGTATGTGAATAAGATGCACATTTACAGCAAAAAAGACGCTCGGTCAGGCAGAGACACCCGAGACCTGGCTGTTTGGTGTGATTAAAAACACGGTGTATGAGGACACGTCTGTATTTGATTAAAGAGTTCAAAACAGACCATTCACCCCCTTCCTCCCCGCGTCCTAACCCTAATCTGGCCCGGCATACTTACGATCAGAATGCCAACCAAAGGTGCCGGGTGGGGGGAGGGGAAGCAGGTACTATTTACCCGGACCCAGGTCTGATAGAGGGGACCACAGCAGGGACCCAAGTCATCTCACCCCTTTACCTGGCAACAGCAGCTGCAGCTCTTCTCCTCAGCCCAGCATAAGCTGCTGTTTGCTGGACTGTGCTGTGGCCAGGGAGGTCCTTAAAGTATTGTTTTTTTCTAGATTTTTTTTAAGGGTGCAGGGCCATGCTTCCTGTGGTTAGGCCATGCCCCCCGAAAATTACTTGGGCCTGGCCAGGCTCTCTACTGCCCTGATGCCAACAGTTGGGATTCCGCCACCAGAATTGTGATCAATGTCGGGATACCTGTGCTTGTCTGCAGACCAGTGTCGGGATTCCGGTATCAGTATTCCAACTGTCGGCAACCCAAATGCCGGTATGGTGATCAGATCTAGAGATGAGCGGATTCGGTTTTACTCGGTTCTCAAAACCGAATCTTATTGGCTATCCAAAACACATGACATCCGTGAGCCAATAAGATGTCGTTTTGAGAACCGAGTAAAACCGAGTAAAACCGAATCCGCTCATCTCTAATCAGATCCCATATATATATATATATATATATATATATAAATACACCCCCACAACACACACATAAATTATTTGTAGGAATGAATTCATTGTATTTCATTGAGGAAAAAAAGGATTCTAAACAGGAGAATCTAAAGCCTTCCTGACAACCCGCACTGCATCCTCTGCAATCTCTTTTAGAAAGCCCCGAAGCATCCAATAAGTGGTAAGAAATGAGATGCTCCCTGCTGCTATGGTGCCAATCACCGGGATATTACTGGCTGCATATTCAACTGCCATAAGAACTCCAGTTGGCCCTCTTGTTAATAAAGTGGTGACGAGCTCTTTGTTTATCTCTTTAATAACTAGAGGAGACTTGATCACAGACTTCAACTCACTAACATCTTTACCAAATTTGTTGGCCATTTTCTGGAGAGAATACTGATCCAGGCCAAAAGCTTTCTGATATTTTATCATTTGTTTCACTAAGATCCCAACATCACAAACTACAGACAGGCCTGGAACAGGGACTGTAGCGACGGCACAGGAAAGTGTGGCCCATCCCCAGATCTCCTTCTTCAGTGCCTCTCGTTTCCTTTCTAGGATTGGCCGAGAAATGTTGGGCAGACATAGCAGGAACACATGTCTCTTGTGACTTGGAAGTTCCTGTTGTAGAGTTTCTTGCATTCTGTTAAAGTCATACTTGTCTAGTTCCAGGCAGGAGAGGAGAAAGACGTGTGGATCATTGATTCCTCCAACATGGAGACTGTCAATGCAGTTCTGCCGAATCTCATCCAATATGTTCTCTTCATTGTATGTCTTCTTCCTACGTATTTTAGAGGCATGTAAGTCTGAGTCAACTTTTGATCGGACGAAGTAGAACTTCTTCCCCATGGCCTGGATCTGCTCTGCCAGCTGCATGTCATTGTGTCTGAAGCGTTCCGATGACATGATAATGAAAAAGTCATATCGACTGAACTCAACTGACTCGAGATAAATGCTTGGACTAAAATTTGGAGTTCCTATCCCAGGAAGATCCCAAAATGTCACGTTATTATACTGTGGATGTGGATAAGGTATTGGCTCTTTCGTGGTCTCCACCACACCTGTTTTAGCAGCACCTTCTTCTTCATCATCCATGCCACGGATGGAGTTGACAAAAGTCGATTTTCCTGATCCCGATTCTCCTGTTATAGCGATGTTTAAAGGGGCATTTTCAATCTCATTTAGGGACTCACTGAGTCTTTCTGTTGCTTTACAAAGGTCACCTTTTTCTAGTGCAGAATTAATTTCCTGGACTTCCTCGTCCGAGATGATGTCAAAATGTTCAAAAGGATCCATTTCAAATTGTTTCCTAATTGAAAATGAGAAAAAAATCTGTGTTAAGATAAGTCCACTTAAACATAAACAAATGCCCCAGGGGCGTTTCAACAGAGGAGGGGGCCCGTGTGCACCTCCGGGTGGGCCCCCTCCTCTGTACGGATTGTAGACTCCGGCATTGTGCCGGAGTCTACTGCGCATGCGCAGGTCTCCAGAAACATGGCGCCCGCCATAATCCGGAGACCAATTTGGCTACAACGCATGCACAGCGGCAGTGATTTTCAACACGCGATCGCAGCGCCAGATGCTGGACTCTGGAAAGGTAAGTATTAAAATGGGTGCAATGTGTGCGGTGTGGGCCCCCCCTGGACCCATGGGCCCGTGTACACCACATTGCACCAATTATAGAAACGCAAATTAAATGCCCAAAACAAAGATTTATATCTCGCATATTGATATGATATGACCTTGTAGGAGATTTATGCTATATGGCTATTTGAAAAAGTGAATACCTTATAATGTAATTTTTTTTAAGCAGTAATCAATAGTATTATAGAAAGAGCAAGAAATTCTGTGGTCCGTGATTCAGTAAAATTTGACCTTAAAAGTCACAAATCCCAGTAAAATTTGCTCAGATGTAAACATTTAACACAAAAGAAAATGGGTCAGTAAAAAAAAAAAAAAAAAGTAAAGAGAATGGTAAAACCATGAAATGTCCTATACTTTTAACAACTTAACTGATGATTTTTACCTTCAAAACCATTCAAATAGTTGTATTTAAACTATATTAATTAAAAAAATAAAACAAAAGTATTTTAAAAAATATTTAAATATTGTATTATGCACATATGCAGAACGAATCTGCTCATCAAAAATTGGAGGACACAGTGGGCCATTGCGGCCGCATGTGATCTGACCATGCCCATTAAGTGGTTAATAGAACCCAATCTCCGCAGAAGTTGTAGGCACACTCACCAATTGTAATAAGACACTGCCCACACATACTGTAAGTTATGGTTTTAATATAAATAACATAAAGGGTGACAGGACTAATATGCTGATCTATTGTTGGTAAATCTGGGCTGTTTTTTTCTTCTAATGAGAACTAAGAGCATGGAGTTTCTCTGGGTGGGAGGTATAAAAGCACAGGGCTATAAAGTGCTAGAGCTTTTCCCCACTATTGACAATTTTGCCACCTGAAGTATCCCAGTATAATATATTTGGGGTCCCTGAAATACTTCATCATGCAGTCAAAATAGTAAAACACACACACCTTTAAAAATAATGTGCAGTTAAGTAAAATACTCCACAAAACACTGGTTCCTCATGTCTTAAAACATAAACAACAAAAACTTCTAATTTCTAGAGAACTTGGTAAAGTTACAGATTAAATTGCTCTATAGCAGTGGTCTCCAACCTTAATTGGGGTGTGAGCTACTTTTGGAAAATAAAACCTCTGAAGGAGCTACCCTCTCTCCCCAATGTGCGTGCGTTCCTGCGAAAGTGGGTGTGGCCTCACAAAAGTGGGTCTGTCCTCACGACTACAAGTAATGCCCCACCCCGCGTAGTGCCAGATATACAAATAATGCCTCCCAGCAGTGCCAGATACACACATAATGCCCTCACCAGTGCCTGATACAATTCCCCCCGCAGTGCCATTTAAAATGCCCCCATCGCAGCGCCAGATAAAATGCCCCCCCCCCTGCAGTGTCCGATACAGTGCCCCACACAGTGCTAACCCTTGCTGGCTTCTTTTACTGCCACCGGTGCTGCTCCTCCTCCATGAGAGACGGAAGGGGAGGAGAGTGCAGCGCGCACCTCTCCTGTGATGTCCGGAGAGCGGATGCGGCAGTGGGCATTTAAAATATGGTGCCAGTAAGTGAGCCAATCAAAACTCGCGGCCCGGCAGCCAATCAGGTGCCGCCACTGCCGATCCACGAGCTCTGATTGGCTGATGGCCGGCACAATATTAAAAATGAAGGGAGGAGTGCCAGTGACTGCCCAAGCCCATGCGCTCTGTGAGCTACCGAAAATACTACGGCGAGCTATGGGTTGGAGGTCACTGCTGACTCTGAGAGGTCTATTTACTATTGTTTGATTTTGGGCTTTTGGTAATTTTGCATTTGGAGATTTACTAAAGGCAAACTCGAATGGAAAATCAAATCCCACTCAAAATCGAATATCGGCAAAACATCAGTACTTTTATATGCTGTAGAATATAGAATCCTCTGATTTACGAACATTCAAATTGAAAACAAACACAAATCAGACTCAAAATTGAACTACAAATCCCTAAAATAATAGACCGATATCAGACAGACGATTTTAGCTTCTTCACAACATTCTGTTCCCTAAACCTTCGTTATGATGCCTATAAAGTAGTGATGAAAGACGCTATGCCGATGTTTTTGCAATTGAGTGATTATTGGTAAATTGCGCATGCATGTGCTAAAATCTAATAGTGATGCCGTTCGCAGCGCTTACCTTTACGCAGAGCGATTGTCAGTCAGGCACCATTTGTGGGCGTTCACAGGGGGAGGTTTGCAAGAATGCAGGCATGTCGCACCAGTATTTGGGGTATGTCGCTAGGTGTGCTCGCGAATCCATACTTAAGCAACATTCCTCCCGCATCTCTGTTCAGGCTGCCATGCTGCAATGGATTTAATTGAGCTGAGGAATACCCATGGATCTGTGTGTGTGCTGGGAATGTGTACGCAGTTTCTGGGGAATGTGTACGCAGTTTCTGGGGAATGTGTACGCAGTTTCTGGGAATGTGTACGCAGTTTCTGGGCCTTTGCAATGGCTCCCTTGGGCATCTCTGTACTTTTTATGGCTGCAGAGATTTTGAACATTTTTGCACAACCTCGACAAGTACAATCACAGCTGCAATCGCCACAGTGTCCATCAATGAAGCAGGCCAGATGTTAGTATTACTGTAAAGGCTCTATGTGACAGGTCCAAGTTACATGATTTTCAGTGTTGTTAAGCACCCTACTATCGAAGCGTGCTTACCATCGCAGATGTACGTAAACCAGCACAGTCACCTTACCATCGGTGATGTATGCAAACCAGCACAGGCACCTTACCATCGGTGATGTACGCAAACCAGCACAGGCACCTTACCATCGGTGATGTACAAAAACCAGAACAGGCACCTTACCATCGGTATGTTCGCAAACCAGACTTACAACAGCCGCTTCTTGCATGTGATATATTTTGTCCAGTAGAAATTCATAGGGAAGTGTTTGTTCTATGTCATTCGATTTTATAGGTGATTTTATGTTTGATTTTTAAACCGAACACAAAATCACTTGTCAATACAGGTTGAGTATCCCTTATCCAAAATGCTTGGGACCAGAGGTATTTTGGATATCGGATTTTTCCGTATTTTGGAATAATTGCATACCATAATGAGATACCATGATGATGGGACCTAAATATAAGCACAGAATGCATTTATGTTTCATATACACCTTATACACACAGCCTGAAGGTAATTTTATACAATATTTTTTATAACTTTGTGCATTAAACAAAGTGTGTCTACATTCACACTATTCATTTATGTTTCATATACACCTTATACACACAGCCTAAAGGTCATTTAATACAATATTTTTAATAACATTGTGTATTAAACAAAGTTTGTGTACATTGAGCCAACAAAAAACAAAGGTTTCACTATCTCACTCTCTTTCAAAAACGTCCGTATTTCGGAATATTCCGTATTTCGGAATATTTGGATATGGGATACTCAACCTGTATCAAACAAAATCGAATTTGATTTTGTAATTGATTTCGGAATCGAATCTTCGTAAATGTGTGATTTGATGAGTAAAAAAAAAAATGTCGATTAGATTTGATTTCAGTCAATTTGAAATTAACTTAAAATCTAATACAACATCGAACATTAGTAAATATACCCCAAAATCTATTACAGTTCAATAGATTTGTGTATGATTTTTTTTCCATTGTAAAACTACCAATATCTTCACATCACTCTTTCTATAAATCCTTATGTTTTAATAAATTTAAGGAATCAGGCGCTCTAAAATGTGTGCCCCTCTGAGCAGTTCTGTGGTTCATATCATTGCCCCTTGGAAAGTGGAGGTCAAGGTAATGAATTAACAGGGGCCCTCATTCCGAGTCGTTCGCTCGGTAATTTTCATCGCATCGCAGTGAAATTCCGCTTAGTACGCATGCGCAATAATCGCACTGCGACTGCGCCAAGTAATTTTACAATGAAGATAGTATTTTTACTCACGGCTTTTTCTTCGCTCCGGCGATCGTAGTGTGATTGACAGGAAATGGGTGTTACTGGGCGGAAACACGGCGTTTTCGGGGCGTGTGGATAAAAACGCTACCGTTTCCGGAAAAAACGCAGGAGTGGCCGGAGAAACGGGGGAGTGTCTGGGCGAACGCTGGGTGTGTTTATGACGTCAAACCAGGAACGACAAGCACTGAACTGATCGCAGATGCCGAGTAAGTCTGAAGCTACTCTGAAAGTAGTTTGTAATCGCAATATTGCGAATACATCGGTCGCAATTTTAAGAAGCTAAGATACACTCCCAGTAGGCGTAGGCTTAGCCTGAGCAACTCTGCTAAATTCGCCTTGCGAGCGATCAACTCGGAATGAGGGCCAGTATCTGATCACATTGTCGACTGTTACAATGTTGGCATTCGTAATGTTGATACCACAATGGCGACATTATTATGTTGACATGATTCAACATGTCGGCAGGTGCCATGTCAACATCCTCAGAATGTACACAATGTCAACATCTGAAATGTCACCATGTGGAATGTCGACATTCTCAGAATGCTGATGGTTATGTTTAGGTGCTGCTGGAAGGGTTAGGCCAGTGGTTCTCAAACTGTGTGCCGTGGCATCCTGGGGTGCTTCAGGACACTTGCAGGGGTGCCTTGGATTGGTGGTCCAGGATCAATTCAAATTATTTATGGTTAATGACAAAACCAGTGGTGGTGGCTGTCAATCATAAAATATATGGACAAACAGAAGCAAATCCTGTCCCTCAATACACAGTTGAATCTAAGGATGACATATTAACAGAATGTACTTAATTTAATATTTCTTTGAAACTTTATCAACAAGAAACTTTGGCCTGGGGGTGCCATGAAAAAAATTCTGTTGTTCTAGGGAACCGTGATTAAAAAAAGTTTGGGAACCACTGGGTTAGGCACTAGGAGGAGGCTAGGGTTAGGCTGCTGGAGGCGTTATGTTAGGCACTAGTGGAAGGGTTAGGGGTAGGTATAAATGCTAGAGATAGCAAGAAAATACTAAAACCGACACTCCATCTGAGGCTTGTGTCGGTAGTGATGGTCATGTGACCAAATGGACATGAAAGCCATGCTGGAGCTTCTAAAGCCAGAAGAACCAGATAAGTGACCGCTGGGCCACCAGGAATGTTATGTCAATATGCTTCCTAACAGTTCTAGATTAATGCTCCCCAGAAATTATCAACACATATGGACGGATGAAACTGAAAGTCCAATACAATTGATTTAATGAAATCTCAAAGAGCTATGTAAATCAGTTTTCATAGCGATACATTTGCTAGATTATAACAGTGAAAATAATAATTTGCTTACTATCAATTAGAGAATCTAAGACTGGGTGAGATATTTGGGCAAATACAGTTTTCCCCACCAATTTAGGACAGAAAGACATTGGGGTAAATTTACTAAGATTCGTATTTTCCCGTTTCAGGTCAAAGTTCAATCACGAATGACATCGAAAGTGTAAAACTGCAACTTTTTGAATTTGTTACGATGGATTTACTAAGCTGTCGTATTCGGGTTTTTCTTTTCTTCCGATGTCGATGTCATTCGTGGTTTTTTTTCTATTTTTACGGCAGTGATTAGCAAAACACTGCCGACTTTTTTACAATGAATCTCGGCCGGATCTGTGTGATCCGTGCTGGGTATTTTTTTTTTTGTTTTTTTTAAATTAAACACTGCAAAATATTTAAAAAAAAATTGCGTGGGGTCCCCCCTCCTAAGCATAACCAGCCTCGGGCTCTTTGAGCCGATCCTGGTTGCAGAAATATGGGGAAAAAAATGACAGGGGTTCCCCCATATTTAAGCAACCAGCATCGGGCTCTGCGCCTGGTCCTGGTTCCAAAAATACGGGGGACAAAAAGAGTAGGGGTCCCCCGTATTTTTAAAACCAGCACCGGGCTCCACTAGCTGGACAGATAATGCCACAGCCGGGGGTCTCTTTGATATAGTGCCCTGCGGCCGTGGCATCAAAAATCCAACTAGTCACCCCTGGCCGGGGTACCCTGGGGGAGTGGGGACCCCTTCAATCAAGGGGTCCCCCCCCCCAGCCACCCAAGGGCCAGGGGTGAAGCCCGAGGCTGTCCCCCCCCATCCAATGGGCTGCGGATGGGGAGGCTGATAGCCTTTTGTGATAATGAAAAGATATTGTTTTTAGTAGCAGTACTACAAGTACCAGCAAGCCTCCCCCGCATGCTGGTACTTGGAGAACCACAAGTACCAGCATGCGGCGGAAAAACGAGCCCGCTGGTACCTGTAGTACTACTACTAAAAAAATACCCAAAAAAACACAAGACACACACACCGTGAAAGTATAATTTTATTACATACATACACACATACATACATACTTACCTTATGTTCCCACGCAGGTCGGTCCTCTTCTCCAGTAGAATCCAAGGGGTACCTGTTGAAGAAATTATACTCACGAGATCCAGGGGCCCAGGGTCCTCGGAGAAATCCTTTGTAATCCACGTACTTGAAAAAAAAAAAAAAAACCGCTTACCCGAGCCACGCACTAAAAGGGGACCCATGTTTGCACATGGATCCCCTTTTCCCGACTGCCAGAAAACCCACTCTGACTGATGTCTAAGTGGGTTTCCTCAGCCAATCAGGGAGCGCCACGTTGTAGCACTCTCCTGATCGGCTGTGTGCTCCTGTCCTGACTGACAGGCAGCACACGGCAGTGTTACAATGTAGCGCCTATGCGCTCCATTGTAACCAATGGTGGGAACTTTCTGCCCTGCGGTTGACCTAAAGTGACGTCACCGCTGAGCAGAAAGTTCCCAGCATTGGTTACAATGGAGCGCATAGGCGCTACATTGTAACACTGCCGTGTGCTGCCTGTCAGTCAGGACAGGAGCACACAGCCGATCAGGAGAGTGCTACAACGTGGCGCTCCCTGATTGGCTGAGGAAACCCACTTAGACATCAGTCAGAGTGGGTTTTCTGGCAGTCGGGAAAAGGGGATCCATGTGCAAACATGGGTCCCCTTTTAGTGCGTGGCTCGGGTAAGCGTTTTTTTTTTTTTTTTTCAAGTACGTGGATTACAAAGGATTTCTCCGAGGACCCTGGGCCCCTGGATCTCGTGAGTATAATTTCTTCAACAGGTACCCCTTGGATTCTACTGGAGAAGAGGACCGACCTGCGTGGGAACATAAGGTAAGTATGTATGTATGTGTGTATGTATGTAATAAAATTATACTTTCACGGTGTGTGTGTCTTGTGTTTTTTTGGGTATTTTTTTAGTAGTAGTACTACAGGTACCAGCGGGCCCGTTTTTCCGCCGCATGCTGGTACTTGTGGTTCTCCAAGTACCAGCATGCGGGGGAGGCTTGCTGGGACTTGTAGTACTGCTACTAAAAACAATATCTTTTCATTATCACAAAAGGCTATCAGCCTCCCCATCCGCAGCCCATTGGATGGGGGGGGACAGCCTCGGACTTCACCCCTGGCCCTTGGGTGGCTGGGGGGGGGGACCCCTTGATTGAAGGGGTCCCCACTCCCCCAGGGTACCTCGGCCAGGGGTGACTAGTTGGATTTTTGATGCCACGGCCGCAGGGCACTATATCAAAGTGACCCCCGGCTGTGGCATTATCTGTCCAGCTAGTGGAGCCCGGTGCTGGTTTTAAAAATACGGGGGACCCCTACTCTTTTTGTCCCCCGTATTTTTGGAACCAGGACCAGGCGCAGAGCCCGATGCTGGTTGCTTAAATATGGGGGAACCCCTGTCATTTTTCCCCCATATTTCTGCAACCAGGATCGGCTCAAAGAGCCCGAGGCTGGTTATGCTTAGGAGGGGGGACCCCACGCAATTTTTTTTAATAAAATAACAACTTTCCCACCCCTTCCCACTGATATACATGCACGGATCTCATGGATCCCTGCATGCCTATCCAATCACGGGAAAAAAAAGTAGGTCTGTTTTTTTTTAGCACTTTTTTACGAGTTGTAATTTTTCACGGCAGTGTTTGTTTTTTTTTTGCTGTGCACTTCTTAGTAAATGACCGAGATTCATACTTAAACAGCCGCGTTTTGACCGATGGTGTATTCATTCGTGATTTTTTTCTTGGACTTCAAAATATTACGAATGCCCTCATCACTGCCGTGATTATTGCTTAGTAAATTACCGAGATGACACTTTGATGAAAAAACGGCATCTCGGTCAAAATCGGGAGCTTAGTAAATTTACCCCATTGTTTGAGAGAGCTAAAGTTTCATAAAATAAAAGATGTGTTTATCGTAGTTACTATAAATTTATATGGAAACATTTGGATGTAGACAAACCATTATGGACCTTTTACACAGCCTAAGACATTGATTGAATATTAAGAACTACACACGAGTATTACAGTATTTTTACAAGTTATTGAGGTTTTTCTTTGCTCAGAAGTTCTTTTCCTAATGTCTCTTCCAAGAGATGATAGTCATACTTTTCCATGTCAAAGCAGGAGATAAGAAACACGTGTGGTTGCCCTATTCCATTGTCACTAAGACCTTTCATGCAATTATCCCGAATTTCTTTCAATATTTTTTCTTCATTGTAACTCCTCCGTCTGCGAACTTTGCTCGCATTCAAGTCTGAGTCAATTTTGTTCCTCACATAGAAGAACTTCTTCCCAATAGACAAGATCTCCTTTGCCAGTTCAATGTCATTGTGCCGTAGGCGTTCTGATGCTAAAATAATAAAAAAGTCATATTGATGGCAGCTTACTGATTGCAGATAATTGCTGGCTGTACTATTGAGAGTTCCTGTACCAGGAAGGTCCCAAAACATCAAGTTTCTATGTTTGGAATGGGGATAAGCTTTGATTGATTTTGTGGTTTCCACCACTCCTGTTTTAGCAGCACCTTCTTCATCCTCATCCAGACCACAAATGGTATTAACTAGTGTGGATTTTCCAGATCCTGATTCTCCTGTCACTGCAATGTTTATGATAGGATTTTCAACGTCCTTCGAGCATTTACTCTCACTGGTGTCACACAGAGTACTCTCATGTAGGGCTTGTATAATGTCCTGTAGCTCATCTTCAGAAAAAGCACCAAATATTGCATCAGTATACATGCTTTCATGTGATTCAGACTCCTGGAGGAAAGGAAGACAACGCATTTCAGTACATGTATGTGCAGTGCTGTACTAAGATTTAGAATTGCACCGTCATTGTATGCCATATGCTCTGGCCAATTAGCATTATATATTCTGGATTTATAAAGCCACCTTTATTAAACTACATATTTTGACCTCTGTTTTAAGCTTATATTTGAACATTGTTTATGTTTATACAGTATGTGGTTGGGTTTGTATTTTATACATTCACTAAAATTTGAGACGTCTTAATATAAGTAAATATTAATCCATGGTTCTTGGTGTTACCCGAGGAGCACCCGTAGTAGAAACGGTAAAACAGGACAGGACGATATTTTGTAGTTTATTAAGTTCTATCCAAATTTTGATCCAATTGTCTGTTTGGGCGTTATTGTTCACGCATAGCAAACCACGCATCGGTAATGATGTCATTATGTCAACCACCTTTTCATCCGCTTAGTGGAGGTTTATTAACATTTTGATTATGCAGTTTTCCTATTTCCCACCTGCAGAATACCTATGTAACATTTCATATTCCTAGCATATCGGGAAGTAAGAGAATTAGTGTTGAGTGAGTGAGTGAGTGAGTGAGTGAGTGAGTGAGTGAGTGATACGGTAAAAAGTGACGGGACCATTTTTGTAGTTTATTAAATTCTACACACTGGAGGTGCAATCAAAATTTTGATCCAATATCCACATCATAACTGTCAACATTGTGGTGTTGATATTATGATTGTCTAGATTTTTAATGTCACCATGGAGACTGCATCCAGATCACACAATGCAGACATACAGGGCCTGATTTAGAGGTGTATGCACCGCCAATGTCGGACGAAGTGGAGCGATTTTTTGCTACTGCACTTGTGTCTAATTCACACCGCGAATATGTCCTCATTGTCTCCATGCAGAGTTACTGTTATTATTTAGGGCATACGCAGAGAGTAAATGCAGTGGCCGTTCTTGGGTGATGACTGGGAGGTGGCTAGAAAATGCACCTGAGAATGGTCCGTTTAATGGGTGTGTTATTGGAGAGTCACGAGATTGGCAGTAAAAGTTGAACACATAAGAGGACATGAACATATGGAGAAACTACACATACCAAAGTGCTGGTGCAAGTTTCGATGGTGCGGTTAATGGTGGCGCCTAATGGCAAAATCGGTATTGCAACATTTACAGGTGCTGAAAGCATTCTTGTGATATCCACTCAGTGGGGTAGCCAGCTTCTGACAAGAGGAAGTGAAGATGAAAAAATAGGCACTACTGCCAAATTACATGAATAATTATCCCTAACATTACATTACTACTGCGTCCCCCCCACATACACACACATACACCTCCCTAAATATGTTGATATCCCTCCCAGTAACCTCATAGTCATGAAAAAAAATACTTTTTTTAAATTACCTTTAAACAGGAACATTTGCACACAACTATGGAAAAACTCTCACATGCCATCAGACATCCCCACATGTCCTTACATGCCATCAGACATCCTCACATGTCCTTACATGCCATCAGACATCCCCACATGTCCATACATGACATCAGACATCCCCACATGTCCTTACATGCCATCAGACATCCCCACATACCCTTACATGCCATCAGACATCCTCACATGTCCTTACATGCCATCAGACATCCCCACATACCCTTACATGCCATCAGACATCCCCACATGTCCATACATGACATCAGACATCCTCACATGTCCTTACATGCCATCAGACATCCCAACATGTCCTTACATGCCATCAGACATCCCCACATGTCCTTACATGCCATCAGACATCCCCACATGTCCTTACATGCCATCAGACATCCCCACATGTCCTTACATGCCATCAGAAATCCCCACATGTCCTTACACGCCATCAGAAATCCCCACATGTCCTTACATGCCATCAGAAATCCCCACATGTCCTTACATGCCATCAGACATCCCCACATGTCCTTACATGCCATCAGACATATCCACATGTCCTTACATGCCATCAGACATATCCACATGTCCTTACATGCCATCACACATATCCACATGTCCTTACATGCCATCAGACAACCCCTCATACCCTTACATGCCATCAGACATCCCCACATGCCATCAGACATCCCCATGTGACCTTACATGCCATCATTTTTTTATAATTTATTTTATTTTGGTACTGGGTGGTCCCTCTGAGAGTGACAGCAACAGGAAGATTCTCCTTCAGCAGTAATTGCACAAATGTCTAGGGGCATTCAAGCCTGACTGCAGGATCTCCTTCTGGGAGGGAGTAAGGGACAGTCTGCAAACTATTTGCTACTTTACAAAAATGGTTGATTATACTTGTATATACTGTTGATTAGACTTGGTAAATAGATTGCAGACTGTCCCTTACTCTCAGCATGATTTGTGAGATCTCAAGACAGAGAAAGCAGACAAGGGAGAAAGCAGCAGCTTTGTAATACTTCTAATACTTTTTTTTCCTAGTATGCAATTCTTGGACCTCACTGCGAGTTCAACTTGCTGGGCAGTTTGATCGTTTTTGGTCATTGGTGGTCATTCCGAGTTGTTCGCTCACTAGCTGCTTTTAGCAGCATTGCACACACTAGGCCGCCGCCCTCTGGGAGTGTATCTTAGCTTAGCAGAATAGCGAACGAAAGATTAGCAGAACTGCTACTAAATAATTATTTGCAGTTTCTGAGTAGCTCCAGACCTACTCCTAGATTGCGATCACCTCAGTCCGTTTAGTTCCTGGTTTGACGTCACAAACATGCCCTGCATTTGGCCAGCCACTCCCCCGTTTCTCCAGCCACTCCTGCGTTTTTACCTGGCACGCCTGCGTTTTTTAGCACACTCCCGGAAAACGCTCAGTTACCTCTCAGAAACGCCCCTTTCCTGTCAATCACACACCGATCAGCAGTGCGACTGAAAAGCGTCACTCGAACACCAGCAAATCTACTAAGTTTTGTGTTAAATTACTTTGCGCATGCGCGCTGCGCACCATGCTCATGCGCATTTTCCACCTAATCGCTGCATTGTGAAAAACGGCAATGAGCGAACAACTCGGAATGACCACCATTGTTCCATGTGAAAAGTGACATTTTCACTGACTATGTAAGGTTATTACTGGACGGCTCCACATGATGCCATGGGGTAAATTTACTAAGATGGGAGTTCTAGTTAAGATGGGATGTTGCCCATAGCAACCAATCAGATTCTACTTCTCATTTATCTAGCACCTTCTAGAAGATAATACCTGGAATCTGATTGGTTGCTATGGGCAACATCGCATCTTAAATAGATCTCCCATCTTAGTAAATTTACCCCCATATGTGTATTTTGGCAGACTGATCCAATAATACTTTACTGCTTGTGCTTAAAGTGTGCACATGTTGGAGAGGGACCCTGTCATCCTGTGTGTGTGTACCTTATACCTGTGCAAACTCCAGGTGTCTGCAGGGATGTAAAATGGGTGGTGTTCTCCCCACACTTTATTTCTCAGTCAGTCCACGCCGTAAAATTCCCCTGCCACCCAGCACTGCCAAGTGGACAATAAGTTGCGTTAAGCTATTTCTATAAGAAACGTCAGTTCAGTGTGACTTTCAGATGCGTCAGACTGGACGGCAGAGCATATCCCTCCCACAGCAACAGACAACACTAGCCCTCATTCCGAGTTGTTCACTCGCTAGCTGCTTTTAGCAGCATTGCACACGCTAGACCGCCGCCCTGTGGGAGTGTATCTTAGCAGAATAGCGAATGAAAGAGTAGCAGAATTGCTACTAAATAATTCTTTGCAGTTTCTGAGTAGCTCCAGACCTACTCACAGATTGCGAACAGCTCAGTCCATTTAGTTCCTGGTTTGATGTCACAAACACACCCTGCGTTCGGCCAGGCAGTCACTCCCCCGTTTCTCCAGACACTCCCGCGTTTTTCCCTGGCACGCCTGCGTTTTTTTAGCACACTCCCGGAAAACGCTCAGTTACCACCCAGAAACGCCCCTTTCCTGTCAATCATTCACCGATCAGCAGTGCGACTGAAAAGCGCCGCAGAATCCACAGCAAATCTACTAAGTTTTTAGTTAAATAACTAAGCGCATGCGCCCTGCATGCCTTGCGCATGCGCATTTTGCAACAAATCGCAGCATAGCGAAAATCGGCAACGAGCGAACAACTCGGAATGACCACCACTGTTCACTGAAAAGTGAACAGTGGCTAAAGTTTTGTTACTGGTGTTTTTGTGTAACCAGCAAGTATGCCAGTATCTGGACATTGCTGGCATCTGTGTCCAACCAGCAAGTGCACAGCATCTGGGCAAATTGTATTTGTGTCCAACAAGTGCAAAGACGGCATACCCTGTGAGGCACACACAAGCGCCGCATGTACCACAAGTTGCATGCCGTGATGTACATCTGAATCAAAGCTATCCACTCCCACTTTCCCCTGTCATTTTCTTCTAGATCTGCCCCTGGGCAGAGGTCCTGCTTTGAGCTGGCTACCGCATTCAGAGCTCTCATCTGTGATCGGGCAGTTCAGCCTGGAGCAGGCAGCAGCGGGAGCTGATGGGCCAGGGACAGTCAGTGAGGGCAGCAGGGAGCATCAAAAATTGTTGCAGGAGGAGGGCTGCTGCACATGACCAGTAGCAGCAGTTCCTTCCACGGACTCTTGTGGAGACACTGCGGTCTGTTTACTAAGTCTTGGATGCAGACAAAGTGCATGGAAATAAAGTACCAGCCAATGAGCCACTAACTGTCATTTTTCAAACACAGCCTGTAACATGGCAGTTTGGAGCTGATTGGCTGGTACTTTATCTCCATGCACTTTATCTCCATCCAAGGTTTAATAAATAGACCCTACTGTCTCCCTACAGCCACAGCGCCACCCAGCCTCCCAAACCCAGCCTCCACCTCACAAAGCCCAATCGCAGATTCAGGGAGCTGCCGGGGCGCACACACTGACTGCAAGCAAGCTAATGTAAGGAGCAATACAGTGTGGTGTAATGTCATCAAGGAGCGTTACGATGTGATGTAACATAAATAAGGAGCGTTACTGTGAGGCGCAATGTGAATATCGTGTGACATAACGTGGATAAAGGACACTATTGTATGATATAATGTGAATAATGTTGCACTAGTGTGTGGTTTAATTTGAAATGGAGGGTACTATTGTATGGCCACGCCCCCTTCACAGCAAGAATAAGTCCCTTTTTTTGCCTTCGGCGCACACTGTCCTTATTTCAAATATGGGGGGTGAGGGCACCAATGCTCTTGCTGGCATAGAGCACCAAAATGAACATTGCTATGGGCAGGGCTGGACTGCCCATCTGGCACTTCTGGTAAATGCCAGAAAGGCCGATGGGCTGGTGGGCCGGTCCGGTGAACAGAGAGCCGAGAAGGCCGTGTGCAGCGCAACTTCCAGCTCTCTGGTTTGTCCCCCGCTGCCGCCCATAGTGCCCTATTGCTAAGCAATATGAGGGCGTGCCGCTAGTCCACACCCCCTGACTCATGGCACGCCCCCATTTGCAGTATCCACACACCCCTTTTGCGTCATGCGCGCTCCCTTTCACGTGCGCGTGTGCACACGGATGCCAGGGCCGAAAAGAGGTCCCAGTCCATCCCTGGCTATAAGTGAGAGGTGATGGGTGTTGCTGGCTGCTGCTATGATCTCTGTTGCTTGGTCAATAAAACCTGGGATGCTTGGATCATACAACCCGGATCAATGCAACCCAGGACACGTTTACCACATAGGGAGAGCCGATGCTAGGAGATGATCTCATCTCTTAGCACTGTCACTTCACACGTGACCACTGATGTCACCGGTCCGGCAATAAGCTGGGTCCTGATCAGGCCTGGCACTACCCACTCAGCAAAGGGATGCAAAGCAGGGAGGCACCAGGCTGGAGAAGCGCTCTCCCTGCTCTGCATCCCTGTGCTGAGCTGATGTCCCTGCTACTGGGACAGGCAGCGGCGTCAGCAGCATGAAGCCTCCTCTCCCCCTCCCCTGTCACAGTGCAGTGTGCAGACCTAAAAGGGGGAGGAGCTACATGGAAATAAGGAGCGGAGCTACACGGGACCAGGCTGCAGACTGCAACACAGGACAGAGGATGAGCTGCCAGACAGTAAGTGGCTGGAAAGAGAATGAGTAAAAGTGTGTGTGTGTGTGTATATGTATACAGTATCTGTGTATAGGCCCCCTTCCACTAGTGAGACATATCTGAACTGAAAATCAGATCCAATTCCCCCCCCCCCCCCCGAGCTTCCCAGGAGTCCTGTGATTACGATTTACAACAGAGTGTTTTTTTTTTTTACATCCGATGAATCGCATCCAATTGTGTACAAATGTATTCCGATGTGCACCTTTTCCTCTGATTGCGATAAATATTCATGGCAGTCATGCCGATCTGCGTCTCCGATCCGAGGAGCACGGGAACGCGCCTCGGATCGGAGTTGGAGGAAATTGACATGCGATGTTACACTTTTCATCCGATTCATCAAATGTAAGGCTCAGAATCGGATGAAAATTGGTCATATTGCACTAGTGGATGGGGGCCTTTAATGTATGTGTATGTGTGACTTTGTATGTGTGTAATGTATAGACAGTATGTATGTGTATGTGGGGTGTGTATCTGTGTGTGTATATGGGACTATGCGGCATAATGTATGTAAGCTTCGGCTACAGGGGGCATCTTGTATAAGTGTCATTGCTACAGGGGGCATTACGTGTGTAAGCGTCACTGCTACAGGGGGCATCTTGTATAAGTGTCATTGTTACAGGGGGTGTTACGTGTATAAGGGTCACTACCACAGGGGGCATTGTGTGTATAAGCAGCACTACCACAGGGGGCATTGTGTGTATAAGCAGCACTACCACAGGGGGCATTGTGTGTATAAGCAGCACTACCACAGGGGGCATTGTGTGTATAAGCAGCACTACCACAGGGGGCATTGTGTGTAAGCAGCACTACCACAGGGGGCATTGTGTGTATAAGCAGCACTACCACAGGGGGCATTGTGTGTGTAAGCAGCACTACCACAGGGGGCATTGTGTGTATAAGCAGCACTACCACAGGGGCCATTGTGTGTATAAGCAGCACTACCACAGGGGGCATTGTGTGTAAGCAGCACTACTACAGGGTCCCTTTGTAAAGTAAAGTCACTGCTACAGGGGGCGTAGTGTATAAGCGGAACTACCACAGGGGGCATTGTGTGTATAAGCAGCACTACCACAGGGGGCATTGTGTGTATAAGCAGCACTACCACAGGGGGCATTGTGTGTATAAGCAGCACTACCACAGGGGGCATTGTGTGTATAAGCAGCACTACCACAGGGGGCATTGTGTGTATAAGCAGCACTACCACAGGGGGCATTGTGTGTATAAGCAGCACTACCACAGGGGGCATTGTGTGTAAGCAGCACTACCACAGGGGGCATTGTGTGTATAAGCAGCACTACCACAGGGGGCATTGTGTGTATAAGCAGCACTACCACAGGGGGCATTGTGTGTATAAGCAGCACTACCACAGGGGCCATTGTGTGTATAAGCAGCACTACCACAGGGGGCATTGTGTGTAAGCAGCACTACTACAGGGTCCCTTTGTAAAGTATGGGAGGGCGCAAATTTATAGTTTGCAAGGAGGCACCGAACACCCTAGCACCGGCCCTGGTCCTGATGCCAGTGTGAAAGGGGTCTCAACCGGGTTGCATGCGGGTTGGAGCCAGCTACAAAATCCTGGGTGCAACCCAACATTTAGATGTAAAAGTGGTATAAGCGTTATTAAGAGATTCAGCAAAACTTACTCAATTAAGCAAATTGTGCTCACCTGTAATCCTTAGGATTAGTGATGTGGTGATAGACAGCTTTGTGTTTCTGTTTAGCAACATATTGTACCAGTGCTGGTATTGCCTATAACTTTGACCCTAAATAATTTGATTTAGCACAGGACTACTAACCCTTAGCACCCTTGAAAGTGTCCTGAGTCACCCCAGCGTAACAGGGTATCCAGATTGTGAGCCACTGCTCTAGTGCAATTGTGAAGCAAATCCAACTTTCTAATTGCAAATCTCACTGGACCTGGCGTACCAAGAGGGGCTATTTGGCGCAACAGAAGCAATAATGTATGAGGACACATCTGTATTTACTAAAGAAAGAAAGGGTAGTCCCTATTTTTCCAAAGGCTTTCGCTGTGCTAGAAACTTGCTGGCTGCCTCTGTCCAGCCTGTTTTGCTAAAGATTCACTGTCAGACAAGTATTTTTAAATGTTGCAGTTTCTGTAGAAGTAAACTTACCATACTGTCTCTTTATCCTGGGACACTCATGAATTACACAGATTCTGCGGCAGACTAACGCCAAGCCTACATGTCACCTGGTTTTAATAAGCAGCCACAGAACCTGTGTAATTCATGAGTGTCCCAGGTTAAAGGGATAGTATGGTCACCTTACTTTAAACCGGGACACTCATGATTTACACAGATTCTGCAGCAGACTAATGCCAAGCCTGCATCATAGTTGCCTACCCTCCCTCATTCTGCAGGAGACTCCCTGAAATAGTAGCAATCTCCCTCACTCCCTGAATGGTCCCTCAATCGCCCTGAAAAAAAGAAATCATAGATACATACATTTAAATGGTATCATCAGTGCCATTTCCCTATATTGGTTATGGTTATAAGAAACAGTAATCCGTATGGTTACATGCATTTTAAAGGTTTCATGTGGCTACTTACAATATATGGAACCTCTTGTAAAACACATTACATAAACAAATCCTGCAAAATATAAGAGTCTTTTCTTCAACAAGTAGATCTTACTAACTTTGGGGCTCATTTACATTTGGATGTTAGTCATTTTTGTGACACGCCTCTCAGATGTAGCATATGTAGGTGTTACTTTCACAATCTCCCTGAAATGCTTTTTCAAAAGTAGCCAAGTATGGCCTGCATGTCACCTGGTTTTAATCAGCTACAGGGGATCGGTATGAAATACCTCCAATCAAAATCCCGACGTTCAAAATCCCGACCCCAATTGACCGATGGTCAAAATCCCGACATGGTCAAAATACCGACATGGACAAAATAACGACATTTAAAATAACGACAAGGTCAAAATACCGACATGTAAAATGCCGACAGGTCAAAATACGACACACGTTTTCTTGTTGTTTTTTGTGTGTATGTTGACATAAGTCAACATGGACACCATATAAAGTGTACCGCGTCCCCTCGCATGGCTCGCTGCGCTCACCATGCTTCGGGCACGGTGCCTTGCTACACTCGGCACACTATTATATTCCCCCTCCAGGTCCACTGGGATGATAAAGTATGAACAAGTCGGTTTCAATGAAAAAAACCATGAAAAACTCATGTCGGTATTTTGACCTGTCAGCATTTTACATGTCGGTATTTTGACCTTGTCGGTATTTTAAATGTCGGTATTTTGTCCATGTCGGGATTTTGACCTTGTCGGGATTTTGACCATCGGTCAATTGGGGTCGGGATTTTGAACGTCGGGATTTTGATTGGAGGTAAACTGACTGCATCCCAGCTACAGTACCTGTGTTATCCATGAGAGTCTCTAATGCTGCATTCAGATCGCAAATGCCGGATCCTACCCGGTAAGAGAAACATGTACTTACCGGGTGGGATCCGGCATTTGCGCTCCGTTGCTGGCTTTCCGACCTGGCAATATACCGGGTCGGTTGCCATAGCAGCGGAGGGCGCAGCAGCAGCAGGGGCGGGGGTGTAGGCGGCGCCCGGAGATGAGCTCATCTCCGGCGCCGCCTCTCCCTATGCTGTGAATGGGAGCCGTGTCGCATCGGAACGGCTCCCATTCACACTGCGCCTGACCCGGTAATCAACCCGGTAATAACCCTTCTTTTTTACCGGGTTGAATTATCGGGTCAGGCGACCCGCTAATTCTGAAAAGGAGCTTTCACATCGCATACTGACCCATTTCGACACGGCAATATGCCGTGTCGATACCGGGAATTTAGTGCGCTGTGAAAGGGGTATAATTAAAGGGATAGTATGGTAAGCCTATAAGTGGACGCACATAGAACTTTTGCCTTGAGATCCAGTGTGTTTTGAAAGTGCCCTGTACATACAATCTGGCTCACACACTAAAGACAGCAGCAAATTACTACACTACAAACATAAAGTAAGAGAGAAGCCGTTCCTCCTGAAGGAATGGTGCAGAAAAATAATACATTATTTACAAACATTACACTACCGGAGAAAACCTCTGATCCCAACACAGAAATAGTCAGCTAGAATATTGCACATGCTGCAAACTCTGCGCCCCATAAATCTCACTGTAAATATTCATATAATACAGTAAATAAGTAGCAAGAAATTAGGAAAAGAAACTCTTTACCTACTAACGGTCGCGTCCTGCCCTTCTGAAGTCTCTTTTATTTATATAGAGATCAGTATCCTTTCTGAGCCTGACGTAAGGAAATGGAAAACGAAAGTTGGAACCAGCTCATACAGTAACAACCAATGGCTTTCCTCCTCTGTCACATTCCATACCAGGAACTGGAAGTTCTGCTGGAAATTAACCCCTTCAGCATCTGCTGTCTGATTACATTTTTGTGAAATATCCGCAAATATTTATTACACCATGAACAATGGCGCACCCAGGGGGTTTTTCCGAGCACCCAGAAACCCCCCTCCACCTAAAAATAAAAATAAAAAAAAACAATTTTTATTTTTTTTATTTTTTGCTGCATGGGTATTATTAATGGCTGTCTAGCGTCCTCTGCAGCCTGCTGTCTTCCTGGTGGCACTTGTAAGTGCTTAATAAAAGTTTACTTTATTTTAATTATAGTACATATATATCCATGTGCATACATATATACACATACACACATATGATATCTATATACATGTTTATATACGTGTACTGTATGTATGTATATATATATATATATATGCATGTGTAATATGCTATGTGTATATGTACAGTATATGTGTGTGTGTATATATATATATATATATATATATATAAGGTATATATATGTGTATATATATATATATATATATATATATATACATACATACATACACACACTAGTTTTACGGACCCAGCATATACTGGGTCACCTCAGTCCCCACCCCCGTGCTTGGCTCCACCCAGTTCTGGAAACCCCCCCATGCAAATCCTGCGTTTGCCACTGCTGAACCAGAGGCAGAACTACCATGGTGCAGCAGGTGCATTCCACTGTGGCCCCTGAGGACTAAGAGGCCCACTGCTGCCCAGATCAGCAATGACTTATCCCCTGCCTTCCCACCCACCGCAGACCATTTGGAGCAATGTAATTAAAAGCTCAGTGCAGAGAGTAGGGTGGGTCCCACTGTCCTTGCCCCTTACCTTAGAGAGGCAGGGCTGACCTTGTGTGTGCCGGACTGATAAAGGAGCCTTGCCACCTATCAGCGCTGATGATCACAGCCACATACTGCCTATAATTAACAGGTAGCTGTACATGTTTTCTGAATCACTACTGTCTGCATATTAAAGACAGCTCACAACCAGTGTAATTGGCACTGTCAGAGTCTGCCTGACCGAGTACCAAACTGAGGAAAACACAAGCAGTGGAGGTCCCTGTCACAGACAGAGCAGAGGCTGCTGTGTCCCTGCCCCTAACCAAGGTTCATGACCCCTGTTCTCCGCACCACGCAGGACATTGTGCTTGTATCCCTGTCACTCACTGTCTCTCCCTGTCACCCACTGGCTCCCTGTTACCCTTTGCCTCCCCCTGCATTCTGCTGCCATCCTCTGCCTCCCCTTGCCTTCTGTTGCCACCCTCTACCGCAGGGGTGGCCAATCAGTCAGAGACAAAGAGCCAAAAAAACTGTGTTAGGTACGTCAAAGAGCCGACATCGAGCCGAAGGCGCACATGCAAAAATGGGGTGTGGCCTTGTGCCTTCTAGGCCACACCCCTGGTATAAAATACATTGAAAAAGCCAGATCCAACATAAAATACATTGAAAAAGCCACTGCCACATAAAATAATTGTAAAAGCCAGATCCACATAAAATATATAAAAAAAATCCAGATTCACATAATACACTTCAGCTCCCCCATGTGTCACTCCAGCCAGCACCCTCTTGTCACTCCAACGCGCACCCTCCTGTCACTTCAGCCAGCACCCTCCTGTCACTTCAGCCAACACCCTCATGTGTCACTTCAGCTTCCCCCAATTCATGCCGCTGCAGCAGCCCCTTATGTGTCCTCTGTTTGCTGGTGCGTGTCTCATCTCTAGTATCTGGCTCCCTCAGTTCTAAGTCCCCGTAGTGCTGCTGCGTGTTTTTCTGGAGAGCAGTGGTTACCGGATCTGTTGTGGTCATGTGACTTTGTGTGTTAGGAGCCACATTTGAAGAAAGAAAGAGCCGCATGTGGCTCAAGAGCCACAGGTTGGCCACCGCTGCTCTACCGCTTCCTACCTTACGTTGTCACCATCTGCCTCTCCATGTCATCCACTGCTGTGTGGCATATTGTGAGCAAGGGGGTGGAGGAGGGGGTCCCGAATTATATTTTTCCACTTGAGCCCACCACTCACAAGTTCTGCCTCTGCCGTGAATGTATCATGAAGGGACCAGAGCAGATATATACATATTTGCAGTGGTCCCTCTCTTTCTGACTGCAGCCGCAGCCTCATAGATTTTTTTGTAGGATATGATGCTGTCAGACTTACCTTACTCTGGAATATAAAGCATTCTGGACATTGCCCCAGCAGCTCACACCTTTTGAAGTTGGCATTAACCCTTTGTAGCCTATGGGCTACATTTCGCATTCCTGTTCCTCAGGATAGACCGTCCAGTGGTATATACTCAGCAGGGCCCGATTAAGACTAGTGCAACAAAGGTTTGGGGGCCCCCACCAATAAAATTGATGCCACCTCTGTCACTATGATGCCGCATAGCGGAGTAGGAGAGAGAGAGTAAGGGGAGTGAGAGACAAAAAGGATGTCATGGAGAGAGAAAGAGAGGGGGAATTGTGGGAGACAGAGAGTGGGAAGAATGAGAAGGGGGGTCAGAGAAAGAGAAAAGGTGTTGGAGATAGATAGAGAGGGTGTCATCGAAAGAGTGGGAATGAGAGACAGCATGTCAGGGACAGAGAGAGAGACGGGAGAGAGCAAGAGATAGAGATGGTGTCAGGGAGACAGATAGAGACAGAGAGGAACAAGAGAGAGAGAGAAAGACAGAGAGTGAGCGGGAAGCAAGAGAGAGGGACAGGTTGAGAGTCAGGAAGAGAGGAGCAAGAGAGGAAGAGGGTGTCAGGAAGAGAGAGAGAAAAAGGTTGTTAAGGAAGGAAACAGAAAGGGAGAGCAAGAGAGAGAGAGAGAGAGAGTCAGAGGGAGAGAGAGAGGAGGCAAGATAGGACCAAGAGCGAAACAGAGGGTGTCAGGGATGGAGAGAGAGACAGACAGTGAGAGAGAGGGGAGCAAGAGAGAGTGTGTCAGAGAAAATGAGCAGGAAGAGACAGGGAGAGGGTGTGTCAAGGAGAGAAAGAGACAATGAGATAGAGACAGAGAGGGAAGGGAAAGAGAGGGGGTGTCGGAGAGAGGGAGGAGGAGTGAGTGGGAGAGAGAGGAGGTGTCAGTGTGAGAGGGGAACAAGGGAGAGAGGGTGTCAAGGAGGGAGAGACAGAGAGAGGGGGGAATGAGAGACAGATAGAGGGAAGCAAGAGAAAGTCAGGAAGACAGAGAGGGAAGAGAAGAGGAAGGGGAGAGAGGGTGTCAGGGAGGGAGAGAGAAGAGAGCAGGAGAGAGAGAGAAAAAGGGTGTCAGGGAGAGAGAGGGGGGATGTCAGGGAGGGAGAGAGAAGGGAGCAAGGGAGAGAGAGAAAGACAGAGTGAGAGGGGGGAACAAGAGAGAGGGAGATAGTGTTAAAAGTGAGAGAGAGGGGAGCAAGAGAGAGAGGAAGAGAAAGAGGGTGTCAGAGTGAGAGAGAGGGGAGCAAGCAAGTGAAAGAGAGAGAGGGAGGCAGAAAAAGAGCAGGGTAAACTACATGTTCCGTTCGGCTGCAGCAGCATCAGGTAACTATCTGATGGGGGCAGGCACTTCACTGTGTTAGGCCCCACACCCTTCCCCAAACACCCGTAAATCGTGGCATTATGTCCATGAGGGGGCAGTGCTTACTGTAGAGACGGAGACAAAGTTGTCTCCGTCTGAAATAAAAAAATTATCCTGAGCTGCCGGGACTCGCTCTGAGCCGACCAAGCAAGGTGCAGAGTGTCTGAAGTGGGGCAGTGTTTGCCGGAGTGTTGGGGCCCCCGATGTGTGGGGACCCCTCGATGGCCACCCCATCCGCCCCATCTATAATCCGACTCTGATACTCGGTATGCCATAAGTATTAATGTTTTTATACTTTCTTACGATATGTGATATTTTAGCAATATTCATTGATTAAATCCATTTATTGCATATTTTCAGATTTTATCTGTGCCATTTTCTCTACATATTGTAGAGTTATATATCTTTTTTTTTTATCTATGTTTCATCCAGCATGGATTATTTAAATACTGTATATAGGCCCTCATTCCGAGTTGTTCGCTCGCAAGCTGCTTTTAGCAGCTTTGCACACGCTAAGCCGCCGCCTACTGGGAGTGAATCTTAGCTTATCAAAATTGCGAACGAAAGATTAGCAGAATTGCAAATAGACACTTCTTAGCAGTTTCTGAGTAGCTCCACACTTACTCGGCATCTGCGATCAGTTCAGTCAGTTTCGTTCCTGGTTTGACGTCACAAACACACCCAGCGTTCGCCCAGACACTCCTCCGTTTCTCCAGCCACTCCCGTGTTTTTCCCAGAAACGGTAGCGTTTTTTTGCACACACCCATAAAACGGCCAGTTTCCGCCCAGAAACACCCTCTTCCTGTCAATCACATTACGATCACCAGAACGAAGAAAAAACCTCGTAATGCCGTGAGTAAAATACCTAACTGCATAGCAAATTTACTTGGCGCAGTCGCACTGCGGACATTGCGCATGCGCATTAGCGACTAATCGTTCCGTTGCGAAAAAAAAATAACGAGCGAACAACTCGGAATGACCCCCATAGTTAATAATTATTATTATTTTATTTTTTTTGGGAGCAAATCTTAGGTGTGTTCTCCTGTTCTGTAGCTTATTTAATAGTTTTTTTCAAAATACACACTTTTTACTGTATAAGGAGATTTATGGTAGACATACCATTATTAAATCTCTTTCTGCAAGGTACACTGGGTTCCACAGGGAAACATCGTGGTGTAGAGATGGATCTTAATCCAGGCACCAACAGGCTAAAGCTTTAGGCTGTCCCAGGATCCATTGGGAGAGCTCAGTTTCGTTAACCAGTCCAATGCAGGAGCAGGTAAAAGAGAAGGCAGATGTAAGTCACATAGAAGCACATTCTCACGACAGGAGAAGGTACCAGCGGCTAATGCCATTCAACCCATAGAAGCTAGGTGCGTCAGGGTGGGCACCCTGTGGAACCCAGTGTACCTCGCAGAAAGAGATTTAACAATGGTAAGTCTACCATAAATCTCCTTTTCTGCAGCAGGGTACACTGTGTTCCACAGGGAAACATCGGGGAAGTCCTAAAGCAGTTCCTCAAGGGAGGGGATGCGCCTTAGCGGGTATGAGAACACAGTGTCCAAAGGAAGCATCCTGGGAGGCGGAAGTATCAAAGGCATAGAACCTAATGAACATGTTCACTGAGGACCAGGTAGCCGCCTTGCACAATTGTTGAGCGGACGCGCCATAGCGGGCCGCCCAAGCAGGTCCAACAGACCGAGTAGTATGGGCATAAATGACAGCAGGAGCTGGGAGTCCAGCCTGCGCACAAGCTTGAGCAATCACCATTCTAATCCATCTGCCCAAGGTTTGCTTATTCACAGGCCAGCCACGTTTGTGAAAACCAAAAAGTACAAAAAGGGTATCTGACCTCCTGATAGAGGCAGTCCTCTCCACATATATAAGGAGAGCTTATACCACATCCAAAGACTGCTCTTTGGAGGACAAGTCAGAAGAGATAAAGGCCGGAACCACAATCTCTTGGTTAAGGTGAAAAGATGACACCACCTTAGGTAAATAACTAGGGCGAGTTCTCAGAATTGCCCAGACACAGTGAAAAATCAGAAAGGGTGGACGACAGGACAAAGCGCATAAGTCCGACACCCTCCTAGCAGAGGCAATAGCAAGCAGGAACAGGACCTTGGCCGTGAGCCATTTAAAGTCTACCGACTCAAGAGGTTCAAAAGGAGACTCTTGCAGGACAACAGACATATCCCATGGAGCCACATGAGGGACATAGGGAGGCTGAATCCGTAAAACACCCTGAGTGAATGTATGAACGTCAGGTATAGATGCAAGTTTCCTCTGAAACCAAACCGACAAGGCAGATATATGAACCTTGAGGGAGGCCAGACGAAGACCTAAGTCTAGGCCTCATTGCAGAAAAGCCAGGATTCTGGAAGTCTTGAATCTGTAAGTATCAAAATTCTTATCAGCACACAATGTGAAGTAAGAATTCCAAACCTTGTAATAAATCCGTGCAGATGCTGGTTTGCGGGCTTTCAGCACAGTTTGGATAACCGCCTCGGAGAATCCTTTGGTTCTCAGGAGTGAAGCTTCAAGAGCCATACTGTCAAAGCCAGCCTGGCCAGGTCTGGGTGGGGACAAGGGCCCTGTACAAGGAGGTCCGGGCGCTGAGGAAGTAGAAGAGGACGCTCTGTCGAGAGACCCTGGAGGCCTGAGAACCAATGCCATCTGGGCCACGCCGGAGCGACTAGAAATAGTTTTCCTCCTTCTCGTTTGAACTTCTATATTACCCTGGGCAGGAGTGACACCGGAGGAAACACATAGGGCAGCCGAACAGTCCATGGGATTGCTAGTTTGCGTCTACGAATGCTGCTTGAGGATCCCTGGTTCTTGATCGGAAGACTGGAACTTTGTCATCAGGTCTACATCTGGTAGGCCCCACTTGTCCACTAGGAGTTGAAAGACTACCGGATGAAGGATCCACTCTCTGGCGTGCACGTCCTGACAACTGAGGAAGTCCACTTCCCAGTTTAGGACACCCGGTATGAACACTGACAATATTGCTGGCAGATGGCATTCCGCCCAACAAAGGACTTTTGACACTTCCATCATTGCTATGCGGCTTAGAGTGCCGCCTTGATGGTTTATGTATGCCACCGTGGTGGCGTTGTCTGATTGTACTTGAACAGGCCTGTTCTGCACTAGAGGCAGGGCGAGAGACAAAGCATTGAAAACTGCCTGCAACTCCAGAATGTTTATTGGAGGAGTGACACCTCCTTGTCCACTGACCCCGGAAAGAGTAATGCTCCAACACCGCACCCCATCCCCTCAGACTGGCATCCATTGTCAGAAGGACCCAGTAGGGGAGCCAGAAGGGACGGCCCCTGGTAAATTGCTGGTCCTGTAGCCACCAGGTCAGTGACAGACGAACCTCCGGAGTCAAGGTGATCATGTGAGATCTGATCCGATGAAGTAGGCCATCCCACTTGGAAAGGATTAACCTCTGCAGAGGGTGGGAATTAAATGGAGCGTACTCTACCATGTTGAATGCCGACACCATTAGGCCAAGTACTTGCATCGCCGAGTGTATCGACACTCTGGGGTGAGAAAGGAAGCATCTTGTCCTGTCTTGAAGCTTCAGGACCTTCTCTGGAGAAAGAAACAGCCGTTTTCTGTGCGTATCCAGCAGCACCCTCAGGTTCACCATGCTCTGAGCTGGGACCAGTTAGGACTTCTTCCAATTGATGAGCCACCCATGGGCTTGAAGGAAGCTTACCGTCAGTTGCAGATGACTGAGGAGGACATTGTGGGAGTTTTCCAGAATCAGCAAGTCGTCCAGATACGACAGGATCCTGACTCCCTGGTGACGGAGATGAGCCGTTATCACGGCCATGACCTTGGTGAAGATCCGAGGAGCCATAGCCAGTCCAAATGGCAGCGCCTGGAATTGGAAGTGTAGGTTGCCAACCGCAGATATTGCTGATGCGATATGGCAATAGGTATATGCAGGTATGCATCCTGTATATCCAGGGATACCATATAGCAGTGTTTTTCAACCACTGTGCCGTGGCACAGTAGTGTGCCCTGAGCAGTCTCCAATTGTGCCACCATAGAAGCAGACCCAGGCCCGTCAGTGTTTTGGCACTACTGATGCCCTGGAACAATCAATACTGGTGGGTTTAGTGGTTACAGAGCCAGTCCTAATTTTGGCCCCGGGCAGTGTTGGGCTCTTCTGGCTTTCTCAGATGTGGCTCAGGCGTTACCTATGGAGAAGCTGCGACATGACATCCTAGGAAACGCAGCTGCACCATGCATCACCATTGTATTTGAGTGTGCTTTGGCAATATTTAAATCTTGTTCAGTGTGCCGCGACTTGTAAAAGTTTGAAAATCTCTGCCATATAGTCTTCGGGTTCCATCGCCAGCACAATTGAACATAGCGTTTCCATACAGAACTTGGACACTCTCACAAACTTGTTTAAAGACTTGAGGTTGAGTATAGGCCGGAAAGACTCATTGGGTTTTGGAACTAGAAACAGGGTAGAGTAATACCCTTCACCGATATTGCTGGCAGATGGCGTTCCGCCCAACAAAGGACTTTTGACACTTCCATCATTGCTATGCGGCTTCGAATGCCGCCTTGATGGTTTATGTATGCCACCGTGCCAGAGGTACCAGCACCACCACTCCTGTAGTCTGGAGGAAACCCACAACTATATGTAGAGCTTGCGCCTTCATTGGATTCGAAGAGATAACCATGGTACAAAACTGGGGAGGGGGACATCTCTTGAAGGAGGCTGCGTACCCATGAGAGACAGATTCTCGCACCCATGCGTCTGAAGTGGTCCTTAACCAGACCTGGGTGAACTGTAGAAGTCGGCCTTCCACCCTGGGATCCCCCAGGGGGAGGCTCGCCCCGTCATGCAGCAGGCTTGTCGTGTTTAGAAGCAGGCTGATGGGCTGCCCAGGACTGCTTTGTCTTGGGCTTTGTGGTTTTGGGAGCGCAAAATTTCTCAGGTATGTCTGACCTTTTGCCTTCCCTTGAGGCCAAAAGGAGCGAAAAGTGGTACCTTTTGCCTTCTGTGCAGAAGGAGTAGTGTTTGAGAGAAAGGCAGTCTTAGCCACCAAATCAGACACAATTTTATATAGGTCTTCTCCAAACAAAATGTCCCCTTTAAAGGGGAGTATCTCCAAAGTCTTCTTGGAGTCCAGGTCCACCTTCCATGACCTCAACCACAGAATACAGCGAGCCAGGACAGATGTAGTCGAAGCCTTGGCTGCCAACACACCCGCCCCAGAGGACACGCCTCCTGAATGTAATAGGCAGCAGTGGTAATGTGAGACTGGTATTGTCTGGCTGTGTCAGATATAGCCTCGGGCTGCTCTTCCTCCAGTGCATGAACCCATGCTTCAATTCCGTTTGCTGCCCAGGAGGCCACAGTAGTGGGTCTATGTACAGCACCTGTGAGGGAGTAAATAGATTTCAGGCAATCCTCCACACGCTTATTTGTTGGTTCCTTCAGTGAGGTGACAGTGGAGACAGGCAAATTGGATGACACCACTAGACGGGTGACATGGGAATCCACCGGCTGTGAATTTTCTCACTTGTTACATAACTGCAGGAGAGGATATCAAACCAGGGTTGGACTGGCCCACAGGGGTACAGGGGAAACCACCGGTGGCCCCACTGCCCCACATCCTCCTCTAGGTGGCGGGTTCCAGACTGTGCACTTGAGTTATACACTATACATGTGTTACATTATATTACACAGAACTATTGTGTAATTTCTGGTATCCGTTTGATAGTGTCTAGTTAGACACCATATGTTAGACAGACATTAGGTCGACAGGGTCAAAAGGTCGACATGAAAAAGGTAGACAGTACAAAAGGTCGACAGGTCAAAAGGTCGACATGGTCAAAAGGTCAACCTGAAAATGGTCGACATAAAAAAGATAGACAAATGTTTTTTTTTAAAATGTAACATGTTTTTGCACTATTTCATACTTTCTCTATCCATGTCGGCATAGAGTTGGATATAAACCTTGTGGCGAGCACAGCGAGCCACCATGCCTGAAGCGTGGCGAGCGAAGCGAGCCCCGCGAGGGTATGCCTTTCTACAATTGGGGGTCCCAGATGACAAAACTATCCACACAAACCACAAAAATGCAAAAAACATGGTGTCTACCTTTTTCATGTTGACCTTTTGACCCTGTCGACCTTTTTCATGTTGACCTTTTGACCCTGTTGACCAATGTCTGTCTAACATATGGTGTCTATCTATTGACTGTCTAACTAGACACTGTCTATCTTTTATACCGGAACCGTAATTTCTACAGTGCATTCCTGTTATTACTCTGGTACATTATGAGGCATGCACTAGCAGTATTTACTATATAAATTTATCAAGGGGCCCAGACCATGCAGGTTCTAGTGATTAGACAAATCTCTGCGGTGGCTGGCCATAGCCCTAAGCATGGGCCCCCACAACTGCATTATCCCGGTGGCCCCTTCATGTCCCAGTCCGGCACTGTATGCCCATTTAGACAGAGGGAATTTCTTCCCTGGATTAGACCAGGGTTCTTGCCGGATGTCCACTAAATGGTCAGAATGTGGTTAGAGATTTTTAACCACCTTCTGACGTTTAAACTTATCAGGTTTCTTAGTCACTGCAGTGGAGTGGCGGAACTAGCGAGCGGTGGGCCCAGGTGCGACAAAATGCTTTGGGCCCTCCCCCCCCCACATCCCATCCAAGTCCACCCCCTCACCCCTGGAGAGGATCTGGTGAGGAGGACCTGCTCAGAGTCAGAGAAATGGATACCTAGCAACAGTGCCGTAACTAGACATTTTAGCACTGTGTGCAAGAAACGGCATTGGAGCCCCACCCCTGCATGCAAAACAGGGGCAGTGCGCGCCGTAGGCGCGCGCAAAAATACATAGTGGCGTGGCTGCGTGGGGAAGGGGTGTGGCCACAAAATAATACCAATTCATAAAACGGTGCACAGTAGTCTCCATTCTTCAAATTATGCCGCACAGTAGCACCACTACACCAGGTACAGACCCTTTTACACCTTACAGCAGATAGATTCCTGTTTTTACACATTACGGCAGACAGCGTCCCCTTTTACACATTACGGCAGACAGCGTCCCCCTTTTTACACATTACGGCAGACAGCGTCCCCCTTTTTACACATTACGGCAGACAGCGTACACTTTTTACACATAACGGCAGACAGCGTCCCCTTTTTACACATAACGGCAGACAGCGTGCCCTTGTTAAACATAGCGGCACACAGCGTACACTTTTTACACATAACGGCAGACAGCGTCCCACTTTTTACACATTACGGCAGACAGCGTGCACTTTTTACACATAACGGCAGACAGCATCCCCTTTTTACACATTACGGCAGACAGCGTGCCCTTGTTACACATTACGGCAGACAGCGTCCCCCTTTTTACACATTACGGCAGACAGATTCCCCCTTTTTACAGATAGCGGCAGGCAGATTCCCCATTTTTACACATAGCGGCAGGCAGTCCCCCGTTTTTAAACATTGCGGCAGGCAGTCCCCCATTTTTACACATTGCGGCAGGCAGATTCCCCATTTTTACACATTGCGGCAGGCAGATTCCCCCTTTTTACACATTGCGGCAGGCAGTCCCCCATTTTTACACATTGCGGCAGGCAGATTCCCCATTTATACACATTGCGGCAGGCAGTCCCCCATTTTTACACATTGCGGCAGGCAGATTCCCCATTTTTACACATTGCGGCAGGCAGTCCCCCGTTTTTACACATTGCGGCAGGCAGTCCCCCATTTTTACACATTGCGGCAGGCAGATTCCCCATTTTTACACATTGCGGCAGGCAGATTCCCCATTTTTACACATTGCGGCAGGCAGTCCCCCATTTTTACACATTGCGGCAGGCAGTCCCCCGTTTTTACACATTGCGGCAGGCAGTCCCCCATTTTTACACATTGCGGCAGGCAGATTCCCCCTTTTTACACATTGCGGCAGGCAGTCCCCCATTTTTACACATTGCGGCTGGCAGATTCCCCATTTTTATACATTGCGGCAGGCAGATTCCCCTTTTTACACATTGCGGCAGGCAGATTCACCATTTTTATACATTGCGGCAGGCAGATTCCCCTTTTTACACATAGCGGCAGGTAGTCCCCAATTTTTACACATAGCGGCAGGCAGTCTCAACAAAGAAAGAAAGAGACAGAAAGAAAGAGACAGAAAGAAAGAAGAATTAAATTTACCCTCTCCGCTGGCTCAGGCTCCTCGGTGCAGCGTCAGACGATTCCCGGGCAGTAGAGAAGGAGGAAGAGGGAGGTGGAGGAGGGAGCCGCAGCAGCGCTGTGTTATTGGTGGAGGCGCTGCTGCTGCTACCCCTCTGCTTCACTATAGGCTGTTCTCGAAGACAGCCTATAGTGAAGCAGAGGGGCAGCAGCGCCTCCACCAGTAACACAGCGCTGCTGCGGCTCCCTCCTTCACCTCGCTCCTCCTCCTTCCCCCGTACCGCTGCTCCTGTCCTCTCTCCGGGCGTCTGTGCGCTGCGGGCAGCGGTTGCCCGCAGCACACAGCGGCATGTAATGAGTCAGTTTGACTCATTACATGCTTTGGGCCCCTGGACAGAGGCGGGCCCCAGTGCAACGCACTGGTTGCACTGGCGGTAGTTCCGCCTCTGCTGCAGTGGAATCCTCATCATCAGTGATTTGTAGGATCTTCTTAATAGCAACCACTAGAGCAGGGACATCCACCTCCAATGAAGGATACTCGTCAGAGGCACCAGCGTCAGTGTCTGACAGGACAGTATGTTCCCCCTCCTCTGCAGATGTGACATCTGAGAGATTTGTGGATTGTGAGGAGGAAGCAGCCCGTTTAGAGGACCCAGTGACATGGGAGGGACCTGGGGTAGATTTATGTCTGACCAAGGAATGAGATAATTGCTGCAACTGGTTAGACAGATTATCCGCCCACAGCGGATTAACCATGGGGACTATTTGTGGTTGTATTGGTACAGGTGGTCCCATAGTGGGCGTAAGGTGATCCACCAGAGTACCCAGCAGGATCGAGAACTTAGCCCAGGATGGCTAATGATTGGTTACAGGAGCTGTGGACTGGCTGGGAAGTGTATGGCACTCAGTACACAGACCATCACATAAAACTTCCCTCTCAGGTAAATCCTTTGCGCATGCTCTGCATGATGCAGGAGCGTCCTCAGATTTACTGCCCTTCATGTTAGACATTTTACACAAAAGCAACACAGAGTGTAGTAGTACGATAAAGCCAGACAGTACCTACGAATAAATCCCCTAGTATGTGACACACAATATACAACACCAGCAAATAAATCCAGTATCGTGTGACTGAGTACACAGTAGATTACACTTCAGCAGTAAATACTGTGACGCACTATATGACCCAGACGCACCTAGTCCCCTAGGGTACAGAATATAGTGATAGAGAGAGCTGTGATACACTAAATGAAATTCACACAGCAGAGTCAGGCACACACAGTCACAGTGACAATGCAGATAATTATTAGTAATGACAATAAAACTGCACCGGACTAGTATATAATAATAAAAATAATAATTAATATATATATATATATATATATATAGGGAAACAACAGTAGCCGGCACTCGTGGAGACTCATATAATAACTTGACACAGCACAGCAGCTATAGTCAACGTTTCAGGAATAACTCCTTTTATCAAGACCAACAGCAAACTGAGAATACAAACATATAAATAGCTTACCAATCACCACGTGAAACCACCCGCCTCCGCTCTCCGGGACTCACAGTGACGTCATGGGCGCGCGCCGGCGACCTGCATCTCTATATCTGCCACTTGATATTCGCTTTTATATAGTTGATCCAATTGTTTTTGATTGATATCTCTAGACCAGTTTATTACCTTCAGTATTATTTACTATGTTGCTGCATTTGTGATCTCTATCATCCGCATACTATGTATACACATGGATTGTATTCCATTCGTTAGGCATCTACAGCCGGGTTTCCATGGTGATGGGTTCAGCACACAATAGCACCGCCCCCTGTGGATGCAGGTCGCCGGCGCCGGCGCGCGCCCATGACGTCACTGTGAGTCCCGGAGAGCGGAGGCGGGTGGTTTTACGTGGTAATTGGTAAGCTATTTATATGTTTGTATTCTCAGTTTGCTGTTGGTCTTGATAAAAGGAGTTATTCCTGAAACGTTGACTATAGCTGCTGTGCTGTGTCAAGTTATTATATGAGTCTCCACGAGTGCCGGCTATTGTTGTTTCCCTATATCTGCTATCTGCAAGCAGGGCACCGGAGCAAGCTGTCTCTATTTACAGGACTGGAGTGCCGAATACTTCCCTTTGCTTTACATTTACCATACAGCGGATTGCATCCTAGTATGTGTTATTAAGGCACCATCTTTCTTTTTCATTAACTGTGGTGACCATTATTGGTTTTAGCCTGTGGGTCAAAGCTGTTGGAATATGTCAAACACGGATTTGGTGCCTGGTTTTCACAACGTCATATTACCTGTCGGAGAAGCTCTCAGCTTGACCGATTCAGAGGCAGATACTATCTTGTTTTCGGACAAATTCCAGGATTCCTGCGGGAGAGACACAGCAGAACAAGTCTTTTTCCAATTGGACAAACTTAAGAAACGGGAAATAGATTTCTATTTTCATGGTGTTACCTTATCAGACTATTATTGTGACAAAAAAATCCCACGAGGATTTCGTATCCGTAATACTCCCAAGATTGGCAGCCATAATCCTGAATTCTGTAGACGGTGGGCGGCAGTGCTAAACAAGTGCTCATACGATCTTATCCTCCTGGTGATAGAGGAATCCCGTCGGGAATTGAATTGCGCAAAAGAAAAAAATCACTGCTTTTGAACAGATACTAGTGACTTGATTTGCTCGGATACGTCACGACTACTTGTCGATAAATTAACGGCTGACCTGTCAAAATACAGGACAGATCTTATAGAATTTAAATAAGCGAAGCGTAATACGGTTGACAGAGACTACCAGGAAAATTTAATATACAGCTGGGCGTATAATCGTAATACCAGCGGTACAAAAAAAACGAGATTCAGACGACACAAAAAATTTAACCAGGATACAGAAAATTCCAGTGCAATTTCATCTAGTGAAGCGGAATGTGCAGGCGTCCAACAGTCAAAAAATCCCTCAAAACCCCCGGCGGGGGTGACCACAAGGGGCCAGAGAAATCCCAAGAAAGGAGGTACACCCGGCATGGTGGACAGTGGGCGCGCCAAATCCAAAAGGACGGCGAGCAAGAAAACCTAGTATTCAATCTGTCATCTAGGAGCCTCACTCAGGATGAAGTTGCGATACTGAATAAGGGGCTTTCGTATGTCCCTACTCACAATCCAGATCCTTTCCGTAATAAAATTGACCTTTACAAGTTTGGACGCAGACTACGTTTGAAAGAACACTTCGCAGGTAGTCTACAACAGATTCCTGAAGTACCTACACTCTTTAAATTGTCTACCTTTGATCCTGTCTCCCACAACCCTAATATAAAATGCTTTATCAGTTATATGAACAATATTTACGATGAAAACCTATCAACAAACTCCACAGGTGGCGTTAATCTCTCCGCTGCAGAACAAAAAGCACTAAAAGCTTTAGGTTCATATACTGATATAGTAATCCGCCCGGCGGATAAGGGTGGTGGAATTGTAGTACAAGACCTGAGGGCCTATAAATCAGAGGTCTATACTCAACTTGCGGACACACGTACGTATCATCTGTTGCTTGAGGATCCGACTGTCAAATACAAGGCTGAAATAGATGCATTATTGAAGGAAGCGGTCAGCACGAATGTGATTGACCATAAGACACAAGCTGTCTTGACTCAAGATTGGCCGGTTATTCCGGTGCTTTACACGATCCCGAAGCTACACAAGAACCCCACATGCCCTCCCGGCCGCCCCATTATCGCGGCACGGGATTCATTATACTATACAATATCTAAATATTTGGATATGTTTCTCCAACCAATTGTAAGTGAGCAAGCGACGTGTCTTAAAGACACCACCGCTTTTTTGACACATATTCTGGCTCTCACTCCATTGCCGGATAAATATCTTATGTGCACAGTTGACGTCGTTAGCCTGTACACCAATATTCCCCATCATCGGGGAGTAGAGGCTATCAGGCGCTGTATTACTGGCAATATGAGTTACACTGGGCCTGATGTCAACTTTTTCATCCAGCTTTTGGAGCTCACTTTGAAACGTAACTATTTTATTTTTGACGGCAAACTGTATCAACAACAGTCAGGGTGTGCGATGGGTTCTTGTGTAGCTCCCAGCCTGGCCAATCTTTTCATGTGTGAGGTAGAAAAAGACCTGTTCCTTACTAATCCTGTGATGTCAAGTAAGATCAAGTCTTACCATCGCTACATCGATGATATTTTCATCCTGTGGTCTGGTACAGCAGAGGAATTTAGTAGCGCTATGCACCAAGTTAATTCACTCGATACCTCTATCAAATTCACCTTTTCCTCGAGTTATAACACCATCCACTACCTCGATGTAACAGTTACACAAGACCGGAATCACTGTTTACATACGACACTTTATGTTAAAGACACGGATAGGAACACTACCTTACACGCTAATAGTCATCACCCCCCAGCAATGAAGTGGGGTCTACCTTATTCCCAATTCCTCAGGATTTACCGCATCTGCAGTGACAGTACGGATGCAAGCTTCCAGATTGATATCATGATACGTAAGTTCCTGGCTAGGGGGTACAAATTGAAACTCCTTAAAAAAGCAAAAGAAAAGGTACTTTCTAAAAACCGTATCGATCTACTAAGTAAAAGAGCCCCCAAGGACTCTAGGGATCGAATAGTGTGGCCACAGGACTTTTGCACTAATAGTGCCCACGCGGTCAACTCCGCTAAGCGGGTTTGGCCCATTGTATCAAATGACAAAGCCTTGCCAACTTTTAAAGCAACGTCCATCCTTCCAGCATTCCGCAGGAGCAAAAACATTAAAGACATCATTGTTCACAACGACATCTCCAACTTCAACAAAACTATCACTACACATTTTTTAACACGTAAACCGGGCAACTATAGGTGTCTGGGCTGCACCACTTGCAGCTGTCTAGAAACGGGACAGTTTTTCCATCATCCAAGATCAGGCAAGAAGTATACGATCACAGCTCCATATACGTGTTCCAGTCGTTTTGTCATCTACTACATTAAATGCCCATGCGGACTCCTCTACATTGGCAAAACGATTCGCCAATTTAAGGAAAGGATAGCTCTCCATTGTTCCAGTATTAGAGCCGCTCTGGAGGGGAAAGGTTCCGACCAACCGGTCGCTCGCCATTTCAAAGACTGCCATCATAATTTAGCATCAATTCGCTACAAAATCATTGATGGTGTGCCAGAATCCAAAAGAGGCGGTGACCGAGGAAAAATTCTATTACAGAAAGAAGCACGCTGGATTTATATTCTACAAATAGTCAAACCGCTGGGTCTCAATGACATTCTCTCTTATACGTGCTTCCTGTAATTATGTAGTCCATATTTATCACTTCTCAGTCTGGGCACTGTTAATTTCAGTGTGGCACACGTGTAATTAGTACAGTGCCTTTTGCTAGTTGTCCCCTAGTATGGTGCACTATATAATATTATTCACCTACTTATATATGCAGTCTTAGAGCCTGGGACTTTAGCAATGCCTCACTCTGTAAGTAATTTTACTTCTCTATATCTGTCACTTGATATTCGCTTTTATATAGTTGATCCAATTGTTTTTGATTGATATCTCTAGACCAGTTTATTACCTTCAGTATTATTTACTATGTTGCTGCATTTGTGATCTCTACTATGTATACACATGGATTGTATTCCATTCGTTAGGCATTTACAGCCGGGTTTCCATGGTGATGGGTTCAGCACACAGTAGCTCCGCCCCCTGTGGATGCAGGTCGCCGGCGCGCGCCCATGACGTCACTGTGAGTCCCGGAGAGCGGAGGCGGGTGGTTTCACGTGGTGATTGGTAAGCTATTTATATGTTTGTATTCTCAGTTTGCTGTTGGTCTTGATAAAAGGAGTTATTCCTGAAACGTTGACTATAGCTGCTGTGCTGTGTCAAGTTATTATATGAGTCTCCATGAGTGCCGGCTACTGTTGTTTCCCTATATCTGCTATCTGCAAGCAGGGCACCGGAGCAAGCTGTCTCTATTTACAGGACTGGAGTGCCGAATACTTCCCTTTGCTCTATATATATATATATATATATAAAACACAGCACGGTCTCAGACCAGAGGTATATATCAGAATACTCGTACAAACTATTCTGTAACAGGTACACTTGTTCTTAACTAGCACTGTCTATATCAAGACATATAGTATACTTAAGTGATTGTAAAGTCACAGCGCTGTATACAGGAGGCTTTACAAGGAAGACCTTTGCCCTGCAGTACTGGAGACCAGCCACAGCTATGCCTAGAAAATGGCCCACAGCGTCTCAGTCAGGGAGTGAGGGAGAATATGAGGCAGCTCCAGGGTGGCAAGATCTGCAGTAGATGGCGCCCTGGGCCGGGGGAGGGACTACAGGTCAAGCGTTGGCTCCCCTATACTGGTCCTCACCGCCTGGTACTGTGGTGTCTCTCTAAACTGGGTGTTAGTACACCCGACCTGTACTCCTATGCCCTGGCAGATATAGTGGGGTCCCTGTGTGCAACAGTGTCCACGCCAGCATCACAGTTCATCTCCCCAGACATTGACAGAAACGTGATTTAATACGGGTCCCGTGGGGGACTCTCTTACCTGCGATGTGTGCCCAATGCCGGAGCGTCTCCACCGCAAGTACCCGGGAACAGGCCGCGGGAGTATGCGACGCCACTTGGGAGGTGACGGAGCCACAGCACACCCTGACATATAAGTGCTGCAGCCAGGGCCGGTGCTAGGGTGTTCGGTGCCTCCCTGCAAACTATTAATTTGCGCCCTCCCTCCAATGTGTTTGATGGTGCAGCGGTGGCAGGTCCGTGAGGCTACTGCCAGCGGCTCTGTGCCCACAGTGCGCCAGGCACCACTGGCACAGTGTTAGTTACGGCCCTGTGCAGGGCCGTAGGGGAGGGCGGCACAGTGGCTGTGAGAGAACACATGGGGGTGGGGTCGACACAGCTGCTGAGTGACACAGTGGCTGGGACTGAACACAGAGGGGGGGATTGTGACACAATGACATAACACAAACTGGAGGAGGGGGGTGACAGAGTGACGTGACAGGGCACAGGGGGAAGGTGACACAGTGACAGAACACGGGGGGGTGACGCAGTGAAAGAACACGAGGGGGGTGACGCAGTGACAGAACATGGGGGGATACACAGTGATAGAACACGGGGGGGTGACACAGTGACAGAACATGGGGGGGATACACAGTGACAGGATACGGGGGGGTGACACAGTGACAGAACAAGGGGGGTAACACAGTGACAGAACACGGGGGGGGGTGACACAGACAGAACACAGAGGAGGGGGAGGTACAGCGTAACATCAGGGTGTCTGTAATATCACGAGATCCTGGAGTCCCAGTGGGTATATTACCCTAGGAGCTTGCAGCCCGGGCCGTACCCCCCCCCTGCCGAATGACCTGACCTGCTGTGCATCGCTCAGAGCCGCCCACTCGGGATACCAGATATCTGCCTCAGCGCTGCCTGTCTCTCTCTGCCCACAGCGGCCTCCACAATACTGGTCTACTTACTTGGGGCCAGGCAAGCGCGTTTCCCCTTGTGCGTCGATCACCGCAGCTGTAAAGACTCTGGGGGGGTGCTTCATGGCGGCAGCGGAGGGGCACAGCGTGGCTGATTGCAGCAGAAGCAATATGAGGTGCTTGAGGGGGCGGTGCTTGCTGGTGGGGTGGGGTTTGCTGAATGCTGACCTGGCCCGTTCTGGATTCCGAAGAGGACATGGTTTGCTGTTAAAAATAAATACATATCACACATAGCTGCCGCCCCCCCCTTCCCCCCACATACACACGCACACTCTTCCCCCCCAAACCCCCCGCCCCCCCTACACACCCCTTCCCCCCCCACACACACACTTTTTCAATCACTCTCCCCGAACTTACCATTCTGTTTGTCCTCCTCTGCAGCCTGGTCCCATGTAGCTCCGCCCCCCGGCGCCATGTAGCTCCGCCCCTTCTGGGCCGTGGGGTGTGACATAACGCTGTCATAGGAAGGCATCATCATGCTGCCGGCAGCAGCAGCACGGTCCCGGTCGCAGCACAGGGATGCAAAGCAGGGAGAGCGCCTCTCCTACCCGGCGCCTACCTGCTTTGCATCCCTTTGCTGAGCGGGTAGCGCCGGGCCTGGCTGCAGCCCTTGAAGTCTCCTTAGAAATCTTATTCAGGGCTGACCAGCGCAGTTCCCCTGTTAAGTGACCTGCTTTGCAGGCACCAACTTGAAAACTGAGCTCTCAGTGCCTGAAGGCGGGGTTATAGAGGAGGCCCCAATGCATCCTGGGACAGCCTAAAGCTTTAGCCTGTTGGTGCCTGGATCAAGATCCATCTCTACACCCCGATGTTTCCGTGTGGAACACAGTGTACCCTGCTGCAGAAATAATTCATAATTTTTATCTCTTATGCTGGATACTCACTGGTAGCTACAGTATATCTTTCCTTATATCGGGAACGATATATCGCAATGTAATTCAGAGACATATTGTATTATCCTTGCAGCACAGCTGATGCTAATACTGTATATCTTGCCCTTATACTGTAGCATGCTTGTCAACGTTGTTCATCTCTTCTCCAGGAGATGCCTGGAGAAAAGATACAGCTGACAGATTTGGGGGCTCTCCATGGCATTAGGTCTTGCCCCTAGCATGGCAAAATACCACAATTCACGGGTCTGTGCAGAGGGGGCAAAGCTAAAATGACATGGTTCAGATAATTTAGCCCAACCCCTCCAAACGGATCGGAATTTCCCTGTATTATCTCCCCATCCTGTCCACTTCAAAATGAAGCGGGCAGGATGCGGCAGATCTACCTACTCTTGCGGGCGTGCAGGGAAGTACCCAAAAAATTGTGAGTCTCCCATAACTTCTGGAAGGGTAGGCAAGTATGTTCTTGCTTATGAGAAGTATTGTTACTATCTCTGATAGAGATGCACGTTTTATGAGCTTTACCATTTATGTTTAATACTGCTGTCTATAGAAACCGGAGAGTGTCGGATCAGCATCTGGATGGTAAAAACTTATGGCTAATAGGCCCTACACACTGGCTGATTACACTGAAAGATATGAACAATCTCGTTCATGACTGAATGAGATATCGTTCATATCTTTCAATATGTAGGCACCAACGATGAATGATGTGCGGCCCCGCGCTCGTTCATCGTTGGTGCTGGCTCGTTTATACATGCATGCCAATATGGACAATATAGTCCATATTAGCATGTAGTGCTATGGGGCCAGGTGATGGGGGGGGAGTAAAGAAACTTCACTCCCCCATCACTCCCACCACCCCTGCTGCCGGGTCAGCCATCGGGCACCTCGGCGGCCAGTGGGGCAGTGTGTAGAGCCCTTAAGACTGTTCTATACTGCATTAAGCAAGTTCATTTATACTACAGCTACAGAGCTGTATACTTTATGCTGCTGCTACTTTGAAATTACAGGTGTAACAACCTGAGTTTTACAGTGCAGGATTAACACACAGAAGGATACAGAGTTACTGTTGAGACGGCTTCAAATTGCCTTCTCTAAGCTTTGATATCACAGTTTACCCCTCACACCAGTGATTTTCAACTTTTTTTTACTTGCGGCACACCGAACAAAATTTAAAAATTGCCAAGGCACACCATCAGTTCCCCACAGAAAAAAAAAAACACACATTGGCCCTCACAGTAAAAAAAAATCCACACATATATTGGCCTACACAGGAAAAACAATCACAATGCTCCCCACATAAATCATGTTGCTCCCTACATAAATCCTATTGCTCCCCACATAAAACAATCACATTGCTCCCCACATGAATTATTCACATTGTTTTCCCCCATAAATCCATAATTATTTTTTCTACCCACATAAATCCTATTGTTCCCCACAGGAGAAATAAAATAACAAATATTAGCTCCTAACGGTCAGCTGTCCTCCTCCCTGTCCCTCAGTGGCGGAGGTTGTTCATAGTGGAGTGCTGCGAATACTGAGCAACGGGCGATCAGGCAGGTGTGGATGTGGGTGGGCAAGGAAAGCTGTGTATGCAGGCAGGAACTGTAAGATGTGTATGCAGGCGGCTGGGCTGGCTGGGTGGTGAGACACGGCAGCTGTAACCTATGATATCACACCGGCGCGTCTTCAAGGCATAGGTCACGGCCAGAGCACGACTGATCCTCTAAGAAGAGCCCGGGCCAACAGTTCACTCTGAAGGTGCTGGAAGCTGCTCTGGCTCCGCGGCACCACTTGCAACTGATCGCGGCACACTAGTGTGCCATGGCACACTGGTTGAAAAAGCCTGACTTACACATTCTATATTGCTGAGACAAATTGTTCCTAGAAAGAGATCAGGGAACAAAGAAGTAAACCTCTTTAGAGGTAGAGGGTGAAACGTACGTCCAGCACCTGTTTTTGAGCGTCATGTGACGCTATTTCCGGAAATCCCGCAACACGTCACTGGGACCGGACCATCGGCACTGACGGAGACACTTGCCGCGGCTGCTTCATACGGGGACACTCTCTCCCCGCTAGGTATTCAGTGTGCTCTCATCGTCCGCATGGCGGTACCTGCCAAGCCCTGCGATGACACTCTGTTAACAGGGCTGCAGGGTGCCGTAGCGGGCGACAGCAGAATCACTTTTTTCTTTCTTCAGCCCGCCGCCGTCTGGTTAACTCTCTCACCTCCCATTCACTGTGTGCTAGCACGCACATGGGAAGGCAGCAGAAGTTAGCCAGACACATGGGACAGGCTACTTACTGTCTACAGAGTATTCTTTAAAATTATATATGTTAAACATAACTCTATGGTCACTATTGCACTCAATTATCATGGACTCCCAGCATGAGAATTTCTCAGCCACTAGCAATATGTTTGTGTTATAGGTGATTTTATTTTCAGGAGGATCAAGCTTACCCTGACATCTGATTTTGCAACAATTGTGTCATATTTCCAATGAACAAAATTTCCCAGCTACAAGCGATACTTTTTGTGCTACAGGATACTTTCACTTACAGGGGGATTGAGCTCACTCAGGCACTTGATTTGATTTTGTAACATATGTCTTGTTTCTAATGAACAAAAAACATTTCTTAGGTTACAGAGGAAACAACCTTGATACATCTGTGGCCACAAAATAAGTGCAATAATCTACGTGGAGCTTCTCTCTCTCTTTTTTCTCTTCCCAATAGGAAACAGATAATTACTTGCAAAATGTTCACATACTAATATCTACTGTTTATTGGAGGATATATCCATCAGCTTTCTTCCTGTTTGTTTAATCTCTAGCTTGATACCGATTGATTATACATCCTCGCCAGGCCTGTTTTGCTTACAGGGAATTACAAATAATTGTTTGCAATATGTTTGAATATTGTATACTCTTGTAGGGTCCTTTTTTCCTTCACCCTTTATTCTCCTCTAAACAGAAAATATTTTCTGTCCTACTCTGGGTAATACATGATTATTACTAGCGGCATTCAGGCCCTATGCCTTTAATTAAATTGAACAATAGGGTACTTCACGAGTATGTTGGAAACTAAGACGTGATTGATAATTCGACATTAATACCAATTGGTGTACCTAGTTCTCCCACTGTTTAGACACAAACTATATTATTCTTCCTGTTCATACTTTGGGAAATATGTTGTAGGCGGGCAGCCCCGTTTGGATTACTAAAGTGCCATTGTGGTCAAAATATTATTATTTTCTGACCACTTATTTTACAAATATAAATTTTTCTATTATCTTTTTTTGATTGGCTGTGAATTTTCTATTCGTTATACAGTCTCTTATATTTTCACCCGTGGGTAAACCCGCATATAGAGGTCTGAATTATTAAGATATAAAACCTCTACCGTAAGGGAATTAAAATATCTACCTTTTGTTTTTGGATTTATTTTCTTTAGTATTTTTAAACAAATAAAAATATATAAAAATCTCAAAAAAAAAACCCTGCTAAGGAAAGGATAAACACTATATTTTATTTGATAAGAATAAAAGTTACGTTTTAAATAATAATTACATTAATATATAAAGAGTGCCCCCACAAAGAGGTTTACTTCTTTGTTCCCTGATCTCTTTCTAGGAACAATTTGTCTCAACGATTCATTTGTCATTTACCTCGGGGAGCACCACCAGCAGGTTAATTAAATCTGGATTATTTCCATTGACTATTTTCCATATTGCTGGTTTAATGTACATATTGTGATACCGTTGATTTATATTTTACAACTGGTTGTGCAGGAACATTCCCTCTTTCTCTACATTCTATATTGCTGCAACTCTACATTGCACTCAGCTAGAGTCATTACATCACAGCGGCAGATTGAGTAGCTTCGTGCTGCTCACGCTTCATGTTATCTGTAGTGGGAACAATCACTTTCTCGTTGCTGCTTGGAGATCCACGTTGCTCAAAAACTGTGTTTACATAACAGACTCTACACCTCTCTACAAAACTTCAAACGGGCTCTCAAGTCACAGTTCTTTACCAAACCCCGCACGCCATTTCCCCATAGTGACAGAAACGGGGCGTGGCCAGTGCCAGATTAAGCTCCACATGGGCCTGGAGCTGAAATTTATGAAAGGCCTATTGTGTGCCTTGGTAGGAGGTGTGACAAGTGCAGCGGTGGGGTGGTCTAAACGGTGTGTGGCATGGAGGTTATAGCTAGTGCCTACCTTCAACCACTTAACAGTGCTTGTCGAAATGGGAATTTTGAAGTAGGGTTATGGGAAATGTAACGGGAGTACTGTAGTGCGCGCCAAAAATGTGGGCATGGCCACTGAAAAGGAGTGTGTCCTCAGAAGTATATGCATTAGTGTGCCTCCCTCCTCTCGCATCCGTGTGCCCCCCCCTGTCGGCGGGATCCCGGCGGTGAGCGCAACGCATCCCCTCATGGGCTCGCCGTGCTTCGGGCACTAATTCTAACTGCTTCATGTGTGTGTGTGTGTGTGTGTGTGTGTGTGTGTGTGTGTGTGTGTGTGTGTTTTTCAAAATAGATGCACTCCTCCTGCATTTGCAGCCTTCAAAATGCTCACTCAAAAGCGCCAGCACAGTCCAAGTGCAGCCGCAGAGCAGATTCAATGGTGAGGGCACTCTCCAAAAGTTGCTTTACACACAAATCAACTTGTCTTCATCACCACCCTGTAAAAGAAACTGCAAGCTTCCGAGATCCAATAATTATCATGGCAACCATAAAACCAATTTGCAAATCAATGTAATCTCATCCTTATACTTAGATTAGTTCGTCAACCTTGGTCCCCCAACATGCAACACAGTGGTAATCAGCCATGCATTAGAAGTCAGTAAAACAGCGACTTGCGCGCAGAACACCATTTAAGCCTTCTCAATCTAATCAAATCATACACCTGGCAGTCAGAGGTCCGTGCGTGCATTCCATCGCACTGCACATGCTCACCTGCACTTCCTATACCCTGGGGCGTAGGGAGGGCGGTTCCGGTGGAGCTCAAGCTCCAGGCGCCCAAGACAGTACAGGGCGCCGCAGCTCGACTCCGCCGGAACATCCACCTGGCCACAAGCAGCTCGCAGCCGCAGCTGTCAATTACTGACAGCTGGAAGCCTGAGCTGCATCACATCTCTTCCTCCCTTCCGGTCCGTGACTTGCGTGTGACGTCACGCATCACACGCACGGCCGGGCGGAGACGTGGCCTAGGAGCAGTCAGGAAGCTGGAGCGGGGCAGGTGAGTATTTTTTTTCTCTTTCGTGTTTGCGGTGCTACAGGGGACAAATCTACAGGGGGCACAACTACTCCGGGCACATCTACTGGGGGCAAATCTACAGAGTCTACAAATCTACCCCCCCCCCCCCTTTTCCTCCAAATGCTCTTCACTGGCTTACCTTTCTGGCTGTGTGTCAGTCAGTCATTCGGGATCCCGGCTGTCGGGATGCCAGTGCCGGTATTGTGATCCCAGTTAGGATGCCGGGCCCAGCGTTCTAAGGAGTGTCGGTATTCTGGCGTCAGTGTTTCGACTGTTGGGGTCACAACCAATCCCAGGGGGTTGAACAACACAGTGTGGAATGGGATGGAGTAGAAGGGATTTTATATTTCTGTACATACATACTAAACAGATTATTTTGTAACCTTTACCTCCCCCCACAATCCACTTGCCTGGTTTCTGCACCTTATAGAAACAGTGGAGGGAAAAGAAGTCAGGACTCAGGAGACACTGGGCTGGCCCAGAATAAGGAGGAGACTGGAGGATGGGAGACAGAATAGGGGAGGGACCAGAAACAGTAGAGAGGAAAGGATTGTCTCTTTGTTGGCGCACTTTAGAAAGAAAGGTAAGTATAATTAAAATGTAACTTCTATTAACATGCAGTTAAAATCGCCCAATGGTGTGAAAAATTATAAGACAAACAATTACAAACCATACGAATAAAGGGATTAATATTGAATACACTTATGTGTCTTTATTTATAAAGTTATTATGTGTGTATGATCATTTCCGAAAACCACCTTAATAAATTTACTTGAATTAAGTCCCTGTTTAGGGTTATCTAATCATATAAGGTGTGTTAGGATACAATAGACCTGTCACTAATCCCATAAATGATACAGTGTAGTTGTATTATCAAACCCTCATGTAATTAAAATTAGAGATGAGCGCCTGAAATTTTTCGGGTTTTGTGTTTTGGTTTTGGGTTCGGTTCCGCGGCCGTGTTTTGGGTTCGAACGCGTTTTGGCAAAACCTCACCGAATTTTTTTTGTCGGATTCGGGTGTGTTTTGGATTCGGGTGTTTTTTTCAAAAAACACTAAAAAACAGCTTAAATCATAGAATTTGGGGGTCATTTTGATCCCAAAGTATTATTAACCTCAAAAACCATAATTTACACTCATTTTCAGTCTATTCTGAATACCTCACACCTCACAATATTATTTTTAGTCCTAAAATTTGCACCGAGGTCGCTGTGTGAGTAAGATAAGCGACCCTAGTGGCCGACACAAACACCGGGCCCATCTAGGAGTGGCACTGCAGTGTCACGCAGGATGTCCCTTCCAAAAAACCCTCCCCAAACAGCACATGACGCAAAGAAAAAAAGAGGCGCAATGAGGTAGCTGTGTGAGTAAGATTAGCGACCCTAGTGGCCGACACAAACACCGGGCCCATCTAGGAGTGGCACTGCAGTGTCACGCAGGATGGCCCTTCCAAAAAACCCTCCCCAAACAGCACATGACGCAAAGAAAAAAAGAGGCGCAATGAGGTAGCTGACTGTGTGAGTAAGATTAGCGACCCTAGTGGCCGACACAAACACCGGGCCCATCTAGGAGTGGCACTGCAGTATGTATGTATAAAGAAAGAAAAAAAAAACCACGGTTAGGTGGTATATACAATTATGGACGGGCTGCCGAGTGCCGACACAGAGGTAGCCACAGCCGTGAACTACCGCACTGTACTGTGTCTGCTGCTAATATATAGACTGGTTGATAAAGAGATAGTATACTCGTAACTAGTATGTATGTATAAAGAAAGAAAAAAAAACCACGGTTAGGTCACTGGTATATACAATTATGGACGGGCTGCCGAGTGCCGACACAGAGGTAGCCACAGCCGTGAACTACCGCACTGTACACTGGTTGATAAAGAGATAGTAGTATACTCGTAACAACTAGTATGACGACGGTATAAAGAATGAAAAAAAAACCACGGTTAGGTGGTATATAATACAATTATGGTTGGACGGACTGCCTGCCGAGTGCCGACACAGAGGTAGCCACAGCCGTGAACTACCGCACTGTACACTGGTTGATAAAGAGATAGTAGTATACTCGTAACAACTAGTATGACGACGGTATAAAGAATGAAAAAAAAACCACGGTTAGGTGGTATATAATACAATTATGGTTGGACGGACTGCCTGCCGAGTGCCGACACAGAGGTAGCCACAGCCGTGAACTACCGCACTGTACACTGGTTGATAAAGAGATAGTAGTATACTCGTAACAACTAGTATGACGACGGTATAAAGAACGAAAAAAAAACCACGGTTAGGTGGTATATATTATAATACAATTATGGATGGACGGACTGCCTGCCGAGTTCCGACACAGAGGTAGCCACAGCCGTGAACTACCGCACTGTACACTGGTTGATAAAGAGATAGTAGTATACTCGTAACAACTAGTATGACGACGGTATAAAGAACGAAAAAAAAACCACGGTTAGGTGGTATATATTATAATACAATTATGGATGGACGGACTGCCTGCCGAGTTCCGACACAGAGGTAGCCACAGCCGTGAACTACCGCACTGTACACTGGTTGATAAAGAGATAGTAGTATACTCGTAACAACTAGTATGACTGACTATGACGGTATAAAGAATGAAAAAAAAACCACGGTTAGGTGGTATATATTATAATAATACAATTATGGATGGACGGACTGCCTGCCGAGTTCCGACACAGAGGTAGCCACAGCCGTGAACTACCGCACTGTACACTGGTTGATAAAGAGATAGTAGTATACTCGTAACAACTAGTATGACTGACTATGACGGTATAAAGAATGAAAAAAAAACCACGGTTAGGTGGTATATATTATAATACAATTATGGATGGACGGACTGCCTGCCGACTGCCGACACAGAGGTAGCCACAGCCGTGAACTACCGCACTGTACACTGGTTGATAAAGAGATAGTAGTATACTCGTAACAATTAGGATGACACTATGACGGTATAAAGAATGAAAAAAAAACCACGGTTAGGTGGTAGGTATATAATAATAAATAATACAATTCTGGTCGGACGGACTGCCTGCCGTGTGCCGACACAGAGGTAGCCACAGCCGTGAACTACCGCACTGTACACTGGTTGATAAAGAGATAGTAGTATACTCGTAACAATTAGGATGACACTATGACGGTATAAAGAATGAAAAAAAAACCACGGTTAGGTGGTAGGTATATAATAATAAATAATACAATTCTGGTCGGACGGACTGCCTGCCGTGTGCCGACACAGAGGTAGCCACAGCCGTGAACTACCGCACTGTACACTGGTTGATAAAGAGATAGTAGTATACTCGTAACAATTAGGATGACACTATGACGGTATAAAGAATGAAAAAAAAACCACGGTTAGGTGGTAGGTATATAATAATAAATAATACAATTCTGGTCGGACGGACTGCCTGCCGTGTGCCGACACAGAGGTAGCCACAGCCGTGAACTACCGCACTGTACACTGGTTGATAAAGAGATAGTAGTATACTCGTAACAATTAGGATGACACTATGACGGTATAAAGAATGAAAAAAAAACCACGGTTAGGTGGTAGGTATATAATAATAAATAATACAATTCTGGTCGGACGGACTGCCTGCCGTGTGCCGACACAGAGGTAGCCACAGCCGTGAACTACCGCACTGTACACTGGTTGATAAAGAGATAGTAGTATACTCGTAACAATTAGGATGACACTATGACGGTATAAAGAATGAAAAAAAAACCACGGTTAGGTGGTAGGTATATAATAATAAATAATACAATTCTGGTCGGACGGACTGCCTGCCGTGTGCCGACACAGAGGTAGCCACAGCCGTGAACTACCGCACTGTACACTGGTTGATAAAGAGATAGTAGTATACTCGTAACAATTAGGATGACACTATGACGGTATAAAGAATGAAAAAAAAACCACGGTTAGGTGGTAGGTATATAATAATAAATAATACAATTCTGGTCGGACGGACTGCCTGCCGTGTGCCGACACAGAGGTAGCCACAGCCGTGAACTACCGCACTGTACTGTGTCTGCTGCTAATATAGACTGGTTGATATTTAAAGAGATATTAGTAGTATACAACAATACTATACTGGTGGTCAGGCACTGGTCACCACTCCTGCAGCAAAAGTGTGCACTGTTAATTAATATAATTGTACTCCTGGCTCCTGCTAACAACCTGCAGTGCTCCCCAGTCTCCCCCACAATTAATTATAAGCTTTTAATTTATACATTGATGACTGTGCAGCACACTGGGCTGAGCTGAGTGCACACAGACTGAGTCACACTGTGTGACTGACTGTGCTGTGTATCGTTTTTTTTTTCAGGCAGAGAACGGATATAGCAGAGAGAAGTGAACGGATATATTATATTAAATAAAAGTTAACTAGCAACTGCACTGGTCACTGACTGTGGTAAACTAACTCTGTCTGCGACTCTGCACAATCTCTCTCTATCTAATCTATCTATCTCTATTCTAATGGAGAGGACGCCAGACACGTCCTCTCCCTATCAATCTCAATGCACGAGTGAAAATGGCGGCGACGCGCGGCTCCTTATATAGAATCCGAGTCTCGCGATAGAATCCGAGCCTCGCGAGAATCCGACAGCGTCATGATGACGTTCGGGCGCGCTCGGGTTAACCGAGCAAGGCGGGAAGATCCGAGTCGCTCGGACCCGTGGAAAAAAAAGTGAAGTTCGTGCGGGTTCGGATTCAAAGAAACCGAACCCGCTCATCTCTAATTAAAATGGGGTTAAATGTTTTATAAATAAAGACACATAAGTGTATTCAATATTAATCCCTTTATTCGTATGGTTTGTAATTGTTTGTCTTATAATTTTTCACACCATTGGGCGATTTTAACTGCATGTTAATAAAAGTTACATTTTAATTATACTTACCTTTCTTTCTAAAGTGCGCCAACAAAGAGACAATCCTTTCCTCTCTACTGTTTCTTTTCAACTTTTTTGTCTATGGCGGCACCCCCTAAAAAGCATTGTGAATTAATTTATGATATATAAATTGGGAAATCATATTGAGCAATATTACCTATTTGAGAATAGTCTGGTGCAGAGGATTCCCAGTCCCCCTTCTCCCTAATCTATAGGGGAGGGACCAGCCTGAAAAGCAGCTCGGAGCATTGGTTGCTGGTCCCAGAGGAGTAGCCAGCTACAGTATTAGCTGTCCAGCTAATCCTGGAGAACTGCAGCTGCAGTAGCACAGTGACAACAGTGAGAGGCTATAGAACGGTATAATCACCATTCACACACTCACAGTCTCTGTACAGCCCTAATGCAGCAGCTGTATTGGTATTAGCATAAGGTAATATACATACAACATGTATATTGCTTTATACTGTGATCTGGATGGCTCCGCCCCCGAACGAAGCCCCACCCCTTCTGACCACGCTGCTCGGCTGCTGTGTGTCTTGGCCCTAAACTGCTTCTTTAGTGCTGGCCTGGGGGGCAGCTGGCATCCTGTGGCCAACCCGATATTTGTTGTGATGCCAAGGCGATGCTGGATCCTTGAGCCCTAGTGGTAAAGAGGGGGAGCTGAGAGAGGCCCCTCCTCCCCATCCGGCCAGGCCGTCCTCTTCAGCGGCACTAAGTCTGGGGGGAGGCTGTGAGTAGAGAGGAGAGCGGCTCCTCCTCCACCCTGGCTTGGCAGACTCACGTCACTGAGGAGGAAGAGGCACTCGAGAGGACTAGGGCACTGTCTCTGGCGTCTGGTGAGGTGCTGGCAGCGACATACAATGAGTCACTGTGACTCATTGTAATGCCGGTGGATATGGGGTTTCACTGCTGCGGTCTCTGGGCCTATTTTCAATGGGGGGCCTGGTGCTGCAGCTCCATCCGCCCCATTGTTAATCAGGCCCTGGGCGTGGCTAGCGATTGAGGTATTCAGTGAAGCCCTTTTCTCGAGGCCACACACCTTTTTTCGGGTGTCCCGAGTGCCTGCCTATTGATATTGGGAGGTATGCTAATACCCCTTTCAAACATACAGCAAAAACCCATGGTTTTGCCTGTGAACATGCATGACCCAGGATTTTGCTATGCGTGAACAGAAATGACCCTCGTCGAAGTCCAGGGTCCATGACCCTGCTCTATACCAGGGTTTTTCTGGGTGTAACTGGGTCGCCTGTAGTGTGAAAGCACCCAACCCGGGTTTTAAACCCGGATTAAAAAAACGTGTCCGCTTGGCTGATCAGCTAATGGCTATAACCCAGCTACGTTTAGACTATTACACAGCAGACTATGCAAATGCTGTATACTTATAGGAAGGTCACACACAGGACGGGCAGATCTGACACTGAGGATTGGTAATACTGACTGATAGCTGGAGGTGTTAAGGGGGATGTGAGTGGTAGCACCTTACTAATAAAAAATAAAAAATAACCCAGTAAGTAGCACAGCTTTACAGCAAAATATATTTAAATAGGAAATAAGACCACACATTTACCATTAACAAATATCAAAGGCTGAATAATATACATGAAAGCATCTCCTTTAAATATACACCAAATTCCAGGGCAAACCCGGGTTCAGTATGAATGCATCCAACATGGGTATTTCCTGGGTTTTTGGTGTAATGGGGGTCTCAGACTGAGACCCAGTAAATTCTCCGGTTGATAGACCTGGGTCATACCCGTGCATTTCCTGACACTCACAGTATGTCTGAAAGTGGTATAATATACATCACATCATCCTGTCTGAACATTTAGGTTTTCTGAATATTTTAGGTTGTATTTGATGTAATTTTTTAATTTACTCCTTATTGTACTATGTATTAAAACTTTGTCATATGTTGGTTAAACAGAGCACCACAGCTTCTTATTTTGAAAGTATGAAGTGTACATGCTTACCGGAATCATCTGCTCAGTCAGCGCGAAAGCCATTGGTGAATATATCTTCTAGGTGTGTATGTGGCACCTCGGAACTGTGTGTGTGTCCCTTTAAGAGACCTTTGTTGAAGCTCCGCAGCAGCAGCAGAAGTGCTGAAGCAGGAGGGGTAAATTGAAGCTCTGTGTCTGGTCATTTGGCCTCAGGAGAGAAAGCTGATTGGCGCAAGGCTGCTGGGAGAAGGGAGGAGTGATGGGAAGAAGAAGGTGGAGAGTGTAGTGTGTGCTGGCAGATGGAGGAACTCGGAGCCCAATGGGAGCTGTAAGTTGGAGAGAGAGAGAGAGAGAGAGAGAGAGAGAGAGCGCTGCAGAACGCTGGATGGAGAGAGCAGCCCTGTTAAGGAGAGCAGCATAGTGTTGCCGGAAGCGGGTGTTGAGATGCTGCAGCTGCCAGGCCTGGTTATAGGCACGGATGCCTCGGCCATTTTGAGGGAGAGAGTGATGTGCCAGCGGGAACAGCCAGCTTGATTGGCTGTTTGGTTTGAAGAGATAGTATGGCATTTCAAATGTAGTGCCGGACGCCAGCCAGTCAGAACTGGCAGTCCAGCAGACGATCAGGAGCCACTGCTGCGGCTGCTTCTCTGATTGGCTGCCTGTTTGCCAGCTCCTATTGGCTGCTGGCCAGCACTACATTTGAAATGCCGCCGGAGTGGTCAGTGTGTCCATGGCTGCCTGCCTATGTTTTAAATACCCTGCTGCCACCCGGGCCGCACAGCCGGGTAGCCCTGTGCTATAGTGCTCAGCGGTGCCCTGCATAACTGCACATGCAGAACCTAATCTCGTGAATCCAGGGATTGGAGGCTACAATCCCAGGATTCAAATCCCGCATTTTTGGGCAAGAATCCCAGGATCCTGCCGATCCCGGGATTGGGCTCCCTACTGAGCACGGTACTATAAGATAAGATACGCAAAACAACATTTCAGGGGAAAGGTCATTCACAAACCAAAAAAAGAACTATATAGCAGCACTAATGTAAAATTTGCTACAAATAGAAGGATTGAGTACCAATTGGTAATATTTAATAAACCATAAAAAATTGCTTTTCTAACATAAACATACACACATATATATATATATATATATATATATATATAAAATCAATTACTGCTAAAAAGAGTCAATTAAAAACTGCCTTCTCTGTGTGATCCGTTCCTGTTTGATTTAGACCGAGTAGTGGATAGGTGTAAAATTTATCATGGACGACAGCGCAGTCCTGCAGAGTTATTTACCACATTTTGCCGCTGGAGGTATAGTCCCTTGAAGTTGACTCATAAAAAAGTCTGTAGTTGCGGGTCCTCACTGCATCGCGGTGTCCTCTACACATAAAGAGGAATGGTGGTGGTCCTGTTATTAATAATCACCACAGAGTTTTTGCTGACAGCAAAGTCCGGTCCTGATCCGGGCACACTCAGGCAGTTGTAGTTCAGAGGGATAGTGACTCCAATAGCCAATAGGGACTATACCTCCAGCGGCAAAATGTGGTAAATAACTCTGCAGGACTGCGCTGTCGGTCCATGATAAATTTTACACCTATCCACTACGCGGTCTATATCAAACAGGAACGAATCACACAGAGAAGGCAGTTTTAAATTGACCCTTTTTAGCAGTAATTGATTTTATATATATATATATATATATATATATGTGTGTGAAACAACATAATTCAATCCCTGCGCTGCATATCCGTGTTTTCCAGAGTCTCTTTGAAACTATTGTCCCAGTGCTGCTCGATCCAGCTCCCAGCGAAGGAGCAAACGGTATTGGTGCTAGAAACAAATCAGGAGAGTGCACTGGTAAATGTAAAATCATTCACTTTATATAGAAAAAAGCAATATCCACATATATTGCAGTTAAAACTGCCAAGCTCCGTGAAGTTCACAATACCATCAGTGTTGTGCTCAGTCGAGCTGGAACTGTCTCGTCCGTGCCGGACCCGGCGGGTGACGTCACAATGTCCTCAGCAAGTAGACACGCCCAATGCGTTTCGACCAATCACAGTCTTCGTCAGGGGACGTACCCTGACGAAGACTGTGATTGGTCGAAACGCGTTGTATGTGTATGTTTATGTTAGAAAAGCGATTTTTTTTATGGTTTATTAAATATTACCAATTAGTACTCAATCCTTTTATTTGTAGCAAATTTTACATTAGCGCTGCTATATGGTTCTTTTTGGGGTTTGTAATATAATTTGGGTGTGACTATCCCGAATATTTAGCAGCAGCTTAGTTAAACAGCTCATTAAAGCGCCCGATCCTTTATATTTTTGATAATTTCCTCTTTGAAAGGTCATTCACACAGCCACCCAACACCCATGATATCTCTATCAACCACTTAGAACTTCCCTGCCAACCCCGGGGGTGTTACATGTACACAGCCTTAGTTGTTCCCAATCTGCTAATTACAGGAAAACCATTACTGTTTCCTGTCTGTGAGTTATCTCTGTAGACATGGTTGTTAATTGCCTTTGGTACATGGTGGTTACCCATTGATGGTTCTGACGTTGATGGTCTTTGATTTTAAACCGTTGCTTAAAAACTTTTGATGGTTGAGCTGGAGTTGGAACATGGGCTCAAAAATATACATGTTTCTTACCGGCTTATAAGAAAAACTCTTCTGTCTAATACTAGCATTTTGTTACAAAGCCCTCAACACACACTTGTCCCCAGCAATACAGTCAGCCCACACCTGCTCACAATCTATCATACCACAGACTCACACAAGCTGAAAATAGATATTTAATGTGTTGCTGTCAGTGTGTACAAGCCATGTAGTATGTCTAGGTGTCACCCATGGGCACTGTACAAGCCTTACAGTGCAAAGCACCAGAAGGTTCAAACGGCCAATCAGCATTTGTGTTTAATATGCTGATTGGTCTAAGAACTATTTGGCACTTAGCAGTCTACATAATACACCAAAATTTGATTTAATGTTGTGACCTGCACATTGCAGTCTAATAAATGTAGTATACTACAAAAAGGATATCCTGGAGCTAGAAAAGGTTCAGATGCGGGCGACCAAACTAATTAAGGGCATGGAGACGCTGGAATATGAGGAAAGGCTTGAAAGACTAGGCATGTTTACACTGGAAAAGAGGAGACTAAGAGGGGCCATGAGCAACATTGACAAATATATAAGGGGACAATACACCGAGCTTGCGCAGGGCCTGTTTTTTGTTCGATCGACACAGAGGACTCGTGGACACTCGCTCATGTTAGAGGAGAGAAGATTCCGCGCAATAGTGCGTAAAGGCTTTTTCATGGTAAGGACAGTACGTGTATGGAATTCCCTGCCTGAGAGAGTTGTAATGGAGGAATCTGTCATCACCTTTAAGAATGGGTTAGATAAATTCCTAATGGATAAGGATATCCATTAGGATGCACTATAGTGCATAGTCACGCACTATAGTTACTATAAAAAGGGATATAATGCAACGGCTGACATCAGCATCAGTCAAAAATTTTTAGATAAAATAATCCTGCATAGGAGACCACAAATAAGTTAAACTTGATGGACAATTGCATTTTTTCAACCTTAGATACTATGTTACTATGTATTTTGCTCCTCCAAATCATCAGTGATTTCTAGCATTTTTTTAGACAAAACTGTTCTTCATTTAATTCCCCCCACTGAGGCTTCTAAGGATTAAGCTACTTATGGCAAGTTTGTAAGATTTGACCTCTTTTAAACACCTTTATAATGATAATTACAGTTTAAAACATATTCTTAACTTTAATAATAAATATAATAATAATAATAATAAATAATCATAATAAATAATAATTAAAAAAACCAGACCACATTTCATCAGATAACTTGTGTTGTTGAAATGGATGTTGGGTGGACACTTTTAGTTTTAATGTATATGTATTATTATTATTATTATTAATACATTTCTTATATAGCGCAGCAAATTCCGTTGCGCTTTACAATTGGACATAACAATGATATAACAAAACTGGGTAATAACAAACAGTCACAGAGGTATGAGGGCCCTGCTCGCAAGCTTACAATCTATTGGGAAATAGGCATAGATACACAAGGATGGGTGCTATCTATTGCACATTTGTCACCAGATTGCAAAGGTTCTTGGTGGGCTGTATGATATGGTCACAGAGCAATGATGAACCGGGGTCGGGAGGAAGGGAAAGTGAAGAATGAGAAGACATGTGAGGATATGTGAGGACTGTGCAGAGTGGATGCAATTTGATAGGAAGGTTTATGAAAGAAATGTGGGTGGTTCTGGAATTTGATATGCTTGCCTGAAGAGCTTACTGGGATGTAGTTAATATCCCAGCATTCGGGATACCGATGTTGGAACCTCGATGGCTGGGGAATGCCAACAGTGCTCACCAGGGCTATTACCACTCGTGGGTGTACATGACAGCCATAGAGTGGGAATAAAACCTGTGGCGAGTACAGCAAGCAACCGACCCCGCAGCAAGGCGAGCGCAGCAAGCCCGCAAGGGGACTCGGAGATCTTGCGGCACTGCTGGCATTCAGCAAGGTGGGATACCGCTGTTGGGATAATGACAGCCAGCATCCGGTCTGCCGGGATTACATTTCCATCCCAAATTTACAGTAATATCCCTTTAAACCGTGACACTCATCAGTTACACAGGTTCCATGGCTGGCTGACTTTCAGCTGGTTTCAATCAGCTGCAGAACCTGTATAGTTCATGAGTGTCCCAGTTTAAAGAGATAGTATGGTATAACTATGGTGGTCATTCCGAGTTGTTCGCTCTGTAATTTTCTTCGCATCGCAGCGCTTTTCCACTAATTGCGCATGCGCAATGTTCGCACTGCGACTGCACCAAGTAAATTTGCTATGCAGTTAGGTATTTTACTCACGGCATTAAGAGATTTTTTCATTGTTCTGGTGATCGTAATGTGATTGCCAGGAAGTGGGTGTTTCTGGGCGGAAACTGTCCGTTTTATGGGTGTGTGTGAAAAAACGCTACCGTTTCTGTGAAAAATGCAGGAGTGGCTGGAGAAACGGAGGAGTGTCTGGGCGAATGCTGGGTGTGTTTGTGACGTCAAACCAGGAACGACAAGCACTGAACTGATCGCACTGGCAGAGTAAGTCCCGAGCTACTCAGAAACTGCTAAGAAATTTCTATTTGCAATTTTGAGAATCTTTCGTTCGCAATTTTGCTAAGCTAAGATTCACTCCCAGTAGGCGGCGGCTTAGCGTGTGCAAAGCTGCTAAAAGCAGCTTGCGAGCGAGCAACTCGGAATGACCACTTTTGTATATGCAAGTAGGGAGGCCAATCCCGGGCCATGTTTACAATCCCGGGTATCGGGATTGAAAAATGGTAAATCCCGGGATACCCGGGATTGGCTTTCCCCTATGTGTCTGCCCCCCCACCCCGCCTGCCCGCCCCCACTGTATGTTTAGTTATGTGTGCAGTGCGGGGCGAGGTGGGGAACATCCGTCTCTCTCAACAGTCAGCAGCGGGTGATGGTGTATGGCGCAGCATGACCTGTCACGCTGTGCTGGGGAACCGGGTAGAAGGAGCTTAGGTACCTAAGAATGACACACGATTCAGCAACATTTAAACTACTTATTTTGATATAGCGTCAATAATTATTAGTATTATTATTTTTATTTAGTTGTATTTTAATTTTCATTTATATTTTATTATAATTAATTTTTTATCATTCATCTATCATTATGCTTTAAACATGAGGAATTTGGACTCTAAAACAGATGCCTAAATGGAATTTTAATGGAAACAATAAAGTTTTTGAGTTTATATTGTAAAAATTCTTGTCCCGCATCAGAACCAAGCGGATCTGACGATAAACAATAAGCTGGGGAACCGAATGGAGGGCAGGCTTCCTTGATAAAGCATCAATGAGATGAAACACATTGGAGCTATACAAAAATGACTACCGGCATTATGGTACTGAGCTCATTTATGCCAGTAAGCCAGAGCCATGATTGTTACACCTGCCATCAAGTCAACAGTGTTTCTAGTTTGCACGACCTGGTTCAGCAACTGTGCATAGAACAGCAGGCAGCATGTGGAAGAGAACAGAGAAGGAGATGGAAGTGGCTAGAGGGCCCTACACACTGGCATATAAAACTGCACGATATGAATGTTCTCGTTCATTAATGAATGAACTTGTTCATATTGTGCAGTGCGTAGGCACCAACAATTAATGATGCGCGGCCCCGCACTCATTCATTGTTGGTGCCCTGTCGCTTATGCATGCAGGCCAATATGGACAATCTTGTCCATATTAGCATGCATTGCTATGGAGCCGGGTGATGGAGGGAGTGAAGAAACTTCACTCCCCCTCTCACTTCCCCCCCACTGCCGGGTCACCTGTTTGCTGTATCGGCGGTCGGGCAGCTCAGCGGTGGGTCGCTGAGTCTGTAGGGCCCTTTCGATGAGCAAAGGATGAGCGTCTTCAACTACCCTGCACAGCTTAAGCATGCACCTGCTACAAAAAGTCAGAAAAACATCCATTCTCCAAGGTTTTTTGTACTTATTGTTGATCCCAATTTTATACATCTTTATTTGTTTATTTTTCTTTCATTTGTATTTGGTTTATTTTGTTTTCATTTCTTTACATTCATTTTTATTTTATTTTTGTTTTTCATTTCTACTGTTACTTATTTTAATATATTGTTTTTTTTCTCATTTATATTTGTTTTTATTCATTGCCGCTAACATCACACTACTTCATATAACTGAAACATTTTACTACATCAGCACCTTCTTACTATTGTATTTTGTTTTAGACTTGTATTTGAAGCGTCATGGAATTCTGCTGTTATCTAATAGTGAGTGTGTAGCGGGTAGACAGAATTAATTACCATAAATTATATTTGTATATAAGTTTTTGTAGAAAACAATTGTATTCTATGGACCTTTGGTGTGATCAAGTTTTGTGTAACAAAATGGGTGATAAACTATCTACAGGCCTGGAAGAAGTATCATTTATGTTCTTCTTGGAGACAAGGAACGAGCTAATGGTCTAGTATCAGTCATAAAACTTGTGTATTCAAAAAAAAATTAGAACAAATGAGACTAGTGGAATAAAGAATCCAAACCAGTGAAAAAATATGGAGGGCTATAAAACAATGATTCAGATGAGCAATAATAAGATAGATGACATAGAAGGGGAGATCAAAAAACGAAGGAAGTGTCTGAGGAGCTTAGAAGATTAATTTACCACTTGAAAATGAGGTGTCAATTTCAGGGCCCCACAAAAGAAAATAATAAAGTGACCTGACAACAAGTATACAAACAGACTAAAACAACAGATCACGAGGGAATCCTTTAAAAGAAATTATACCTACTTAATATGCCAAACAATGCAAAAACAAAGAAACTACCAACTATATAATGAAAGGAATTTTAACCATAAGAAATACGTTAACGGGAAAAGAAAGAAATGAAACACATTTATTTATTTATTTATTTATTTATTAACAGTTTCTTATATAGCGCAGCAAATTCCGTTGCGCTTTACAATTTGAACACATAGTTCCAAGAACACTTTCGACAGAAGATGTTCAGCAAAACAATAAAAAGAGATGATAGAAGCACAGAGGGAGACCGAGCAGCTGACATGCAGAAAGAAATATTATGGAGCTGGGTGAACCGTCATCAAAGAAAAGAACAAGAACAACACAAGTAAGTAATACATTTACACACACAAAAAACAATGTGATAAACTCCAAAGGTATATTTAACCTAAGTTCCACAATTTTAAACAAAGAACAAGTAAGCCTATTAAACAAATAACTTAAATTTGCTCCACAGTCAGTCTCAAATATGTTTTGAATATACATTGACCTCCATAGATTTATGCGGAAGCTTTGTCAAATAATGTACTTTGTTAAAGACCCTGTACTAAGAAATAAAACATGTGCTCTAAATCTCAAGTGGAAATTTGTACACACTGATTTTATCCCACAAAGCAGTTTTGCCCTATACCATATGAAAGACGATCTTCTGAAACTTTCTAAAAACTGGTAGAAAAGGGCAGAAAGGCCCAAGATCAAAATTAACTTGACAAGGGAGGAAAAGATAATGATGAAAGAGCTCTGAAACAAAAGATTGCTAATTAAAATAGCTGATAAAGGTGGAGGCCTAGTGATTATGGATACAACTAAATACAAGTGGAAACAGTTGGGACTACCTACAGAAAACTATAAAGTAACCCCACAGAAGAATATAAAAGAGAACTAATGGACCATTTGGAAGAGGGGTACTACATAGGAATTCTAATGAAGAAAGAGATAGAATAGCTGAACATCTTGGCCCATGAATCCCAGTGTTCTATCAGATACCTAATATACATAAACACCTTAGGAACCCACTTGGATGCTCAACAGTGTCCAGCACCAATTTGTCTTTGGCTATGTAGATGCTTTTCTTTAGCCATTAGTCTTACAACAAAAGAGCTTTGTGAAAGACACAACTGCAGTGTTGCAGCATCTTGCTACAATAGAATGGAAAAAATTGTGTATTCTGCCAACTTGCGATGTCAATTCGCCGTACACTTGCATCTGACATGCTCATGGATGTGCATACATCTACCATTACCTGTATAACAACTCAAACCTTCCCTACAGGCAAACAAATGTTATGAGTATTGTAGTATAGAAAGAGGATGAAAAAGACCTGAAGGAATTCCTAACATATATTAATCAAAATACTCTCAACTTAGAATTTACATCCACCTACAGCAAAGAAAGAGACAACTTTCTAGACCTAGAATTTTTTATTGAACAAAATTGTATTGATACAAAAACTTTTATTAAAAAAGTGGACTGTAAATTTTACTTGATAGCCTCCAGCAATCATCATCTGAAATGGATAAATAATATCCCAGGAGGACAGTTTCAAAGATTGAAAAGGAACTATTCGAGTGATGCTACATTTGCAACCATCAAACAACGGTTTGTGCAAAGAAATGATAACAAGGAAGTATTGGAGAACAATAAAAAAAGCAAGAAACAAAAATAGGCAATACCTTATTAAGTATAAAGAGATAAAGGAAAGATCAAACATAATATTTCTTTTGTTACTCAGTACAATAGTTGTAATTGGGGATTAGAAAGAATCCTGAAAAAAAACATTGGGACTTGCTTAAATTAGACCCTGTTTTAGAAAATATCATCTATAAATATAAATGTGAAAGCACTCACTCACTCACTCACTCACTCACTCACTCACTCATCACCAATTCTCTTCCCAATATGTTAGGAAGATGAAATGTAACATACTGTAAGTATTCTTCAGGTGTGAAATAGGAAAATGACATATTTAGAGTTTTCATAAACCTCCCCTAAGGGGATGAAAAGGGGGTTGAAAATGACATAATTTTCCGATGCATGGCTTGCGTTGCATGAACGATAACGCCCAAATGGACAATCCGATCAAAACTTGGATTGCACCTCCAGTGTGTAGAATTTAATAAACTACAAAAAATGGTCCTGTCACGTTTTACTGTATCTGTTACAGGTGCTCCTAGGGTAACGCCAAGAACCATGGATTAATATTTACTTACATTAAGACATCTCAAATTTACATCTCTATACTGTAGATTTACAGAATTTTTAACACTCACTTTTATGTACAACTGTGAAAATCAGAAACAACCGTGCGAAAAATGGGTAGAACAGCTAGTCTATAAATTCGTTTACAGAAAAGAACAAACTCTTAAAAACACACTGACTTTTGTTGAGAAGAAGAATGGAAACCTTTGTAGCAAAGGTTTTCATGATTGTAACAATGGATAGGCTGCAGAAATCTGTAGAATGTAACAACTAAACCGATACTCTGCTAAGTATGCAAAAATATTAAAGGAATCCCAAAAAAAAACATTGGGACGTGCTTAAATTAGATCCTGTTTTGGAAAATGTCATCTCTAATAAACCCAAGATCATTTACAGATAAGCACAGACTCTGAAATACAAACTGATTTCAAAATTCTGTTGAGAAGGAGAATGGAATCTTTGTAGCAAAAGTTTTCATTATTGTAACAACAGCAAAGGCTGCAGAAATCTGGAGAATATATATAACAACTAAACCAAAACTGAGCTACAAATCAAATGTAGAAAAGGGGTATGGTTAGGGATGCCAAATCAAATGTAACAGCAACAGAATACAAAGAAAAGATACATCTGAACTGTAATACTGAAGGTGTTATTTGTCTTCTAGATGTGTCCTTGCTGCTTAGTGCTTACAGTGGGGGTAATTCTTAGTTGATCGCAGCTTCAAGTTTGTTAGCAATTGGGCAAAACCATGTGCACTGCAGGGGGGATAGATATAACATGTGCAGAGAGAGAGAGATTTGGGTGTGGTGTGTTCAATCTGCAATCTAAATTGCAGTGTAAAAATAAAGCAGCCAGTATTTACCCTGCATAGAAACAAAATAACCCACCCAAATCTAACTCTCTCTGCAAATGTTATATCTGCCCCCCCCTGCAGTGCACATGGTTTTGCCCAACTGCTAAAAATTTTCCTGCTGCAATCAACTTGGAATTACCCCCAGTATGTGGGAAACACACCGAATGAGGATATTTAATGTAGAGCAAAAATGAGGTGCTTGGCATAATTTTCGGGCAAAAATCTATGGCCTTAGTGTTAGGAACCCACCTGATGATGAGGTCACCTAGATGCAGTGGGTGAGCCCATATATTTTTGGCCACAAATAATGTCAAGCACCTCTTTTTTACTCTATGTAGAATTTACTACTATCCTTATTGTTATTAGCAGTGCTTGGTGCCAAGGGTGTGCACCTGCAAAGTTTCTTATTTGTATGTGGAACAATAAGTCTCAGCATGGTAGCACCTGTTATTAGTCTTCCCCCCCCCCCCCCCCCCGTAGTTTAAATTGTGTGTATGAATACACTTAAAGGTGGAGACTACTTTAGCTTGACTAGTACCCCTCCATCTAACCTCTGTGTTTTTCATTAGGAATGTGCTCCTTGTATATGCAGACTACATATTGGGATAGGCACTAAAATGGTAAGCTCTGAACAAATGTATACAATTTGTCAGTTTTAGGGATGGGTATGTAGCACGTGGCATTCTGGGTTCGTGTGGCATGGTGGCCTTGGGGCATCACATTGCAATATTTGATTCACCACCTTTTTAGCACTTTAGATGCCAGAGAGTGCAGTGAAGTGAGCAAGCCTACGGGTGAAACGCATTTTGGCACGGCTGGAATCAGCATGGCAATGTCGCCCTGTTAAAGATAGAATCACTGGTTCTACAACCAACATACACTGCTCTGCCCAGAATCACCGCTGTTATCAGTACGGTAATCTTTCTGTTTTCGGCTAGCTCTCATCCACGGATTGCGGTGCAGCGTCCTTGCTATGTCCTGTGATATCAAGGCGCCGCAACCGCTCTAACATGGATAGCAGTACAGCTACTTATCTTTCTTCCTGCCAGTAACACCCGAAGCGCTGCTGTTTTCCTATTTACCGTCCGCTGTACCGGTCCTAGTGACCAGAGTACATGACGGAAAAGTGATCTCAGCGGCGGGACTGGGTTTGCTGTCACCAATTCTCTCTATTCTAGCTGGGTTTGCAGTTAAATTCTCTCATTTAGCCCAATGCTTACTGCTCAGTGACCTTTGAATATATACTTTGGTCAATTTCAGAGAAAGCAATTGACTGTGTAAGGGTGAGCTTAATTATTACCAGCATGCCGATAATCTAATACCTGGAAAATAACCATTAAAGGGAAAGTACACTGCCAAGTGTTTATGTGGAGAACAATGTTGTGGTGAAAATTATATCTAATGTGAGAATGTGCATGGCACTAGTTTAATGTTGAATCTCCCCCTGTCACCTCTCTGTCGTCATTTATTACCTAATAGGCAGAAATTGTACCAAATTTCGGTTAACACTCATCCCCGGATTGCGGTGCAGTGTCCTGCAATGTCCTAAGATATCAGGACATTCCATCCGCTCTAACAGGGAAAGCAGTACGGCCATCTATCTTCCTTCTGGTCAGAATTTTCCAGGTCGCTGCCCTCTCATCTGCCGGCCCGGCCGCTGTGTCAACAACTTTGAGCTCATGACGGTGAGACAGCAGAAGCAGTGTACTATGGCATACTGATCCACTTTTTTCACTCTCTCCTTTCTCCTTATATTACCAAAATGTTTATGTTGGGCTTTTATTGAGCAGCAATATTTAATTATACCGTGGTATAAATCTGTTATCAATTCACCCATGAGTATATTGCAAAGGTGATGTAGGCAATTTCTCTAGCCTGTGTTTCTAACAAAACAATTCGATTGCCTTTACCATAATTTAATAAATAGAGAATTGATGATAAAAAATCAAACACAATTTATTGATAAACAAGAGATACCGGGGATAATTCAGAGTTGATCGCAGCAGCAAATTTGTTAGCTAATGGGCAAAACCATGTGCACTGCAGGGGGGGGGGGCATTTGCAGAGAGAGATTTGGGTGGGTTATTTGGTTATTTTGTTTCTGTGCAGGGTAAATACTGGCTGCTTTATTTTTTTTACACTGTAATTTATATTTCTGTTTCAACACCCCCCCCCCCCAAAGCTAACTCTCTCTGCACATGTTATATCTGCCCCCCTGCAGTGCACATGGTTTTGCCCAACTGCTAACAAGTTTGCTGCTGCGATCAACTCTGAATTAGGCACACCATGTAACACTGATGGGCATTTTGCATTTTTTTCAACACTGTTTATTTACTATTTGGGCAATTGTTGAACCTATATAATAATACAAGTGTTTTGAAATACAGTAGCAGATGTTTGGTAAATTCATTACCTATTTATGGTATGGTTGTTCCAACAGTGAGGCACCATATTTGGTTTTTAAAAAAATTAGAAAATGAATTAATAAAAACAAGCTCTTTAGTGAGCAATCAGTGTTCTCTGAACGGGATCAGTACTAAATGCCGCCGGTCGGAATCCCGGCGGTCGAAATACCGACGCCGGAATCCCGACCACACAATCCCGACAGGGGTGGCGAGCGGAACGCAGCCCCTTGCGGGCTCGCTTCGCTCGCCAAGCTGCGGGCACACTATTATATTCTCCCTCTATGGGTGTCGTGGACACCCACGGAGGGAGAATATGTCGGGATTGTGGCGCTCGGGATTCCGGCGTCGGTATTTCGACCGCCGGGATTCCGGCCGGCGGCATCTTGACCGCATCCCCTCTGAACACCTTGTGATTAATAGTTGATCCCTAGGTGTATTCAAATATGTATGTTTTTTTCTTATCTTTTCCCCTATTTTAAGGAACAATGAAAAGTTATATTTTAACGATACTTGAGGGTACATTTGGCCCTGTCTGTATTTTGAAGAGTGCCCCCAAAATAGAGTCTTCTTTTCTCCCTCTAGAATATTTTATTAATTATGTAAGCCCTATTAACATTGCCTCTCACCCATGTAACACTGTTAACATAAAGCTTATGCTTCTTACTAATACCAACATTCCCACCTAGGGTTGTGACCTCTCTGTGTATAATAAATCTTACAGTGCTATTATTGCTGGTTGACAATGAGACATCCATTGCGGTACCTCTTTAAAGGATACCCCACAATGAATTTATTTTTTATTTTTTGTCTAGTATTTTAATGACTTCGCCAATGCAAATTCTTATTTTTTGCTGTTTGATGTACAGAACCTGTATGCACAATTTATTATTTCTTAGACTTTCCTAGATTCTATAGCCATTCTTTTCCTCAATATCTCACTGTTACTTTATACTCTAGTGGTATATTCTGGTTACTACGGTGACTTTAAGCCAGTGCCGTAACTAGACATTTTAGCGCTGTGTGCAAGAAACAGCATCGGCGCTCCCGCCCCCCAATATACAAAACAGGGCCAGTGCCAGACGCAGGTGGGCGACAAATTTATAGGGGCATGGCTTCATGGGGAAGTGGCTTTGCCACAAAATAATACCAATTTAATATTACGCTGTACAGTAGTCTCCAGAAATTTAAAGTTATGCAGCACAGTGGCGCCACTTACACACATTAGAGGTAGACACCAGGTAGAGCCCCTGTCGCACATCATGCCAGGTAGAACCCCCTTTTACACGTTACAGCAGGCAGAGTCCCCCTTTTACACATTAGGCAGCAGAGTCCCTCTTTTTTACACATAACGGCAGGCAGAGTCCCCTTTTTACACAAAATGGCAGGCAGAGTCCCCTTTTTACACAAAATGGCAGGCAGAGTCCCCTTTTTACACATAACGGCAGGCAGTCCGCTTTTTGCAAATAACAGCAGGATCCCCCTTTTTATACATTAGGCAGGGGGAGAGAGAGGGAGGAGAGAGAGAGACTAGCTTGCCATTGGGGAGCCGCCACTCTTTTCCGGTGAGCCCACAGTACGGGGGAGTCACCGCTCCTAGAGCCCGGCGCCACTGGACAACAGAGGGAGCAGCTACCCCTGACACAGCGGGGAAGACCAGCATGGAGACCACAAGCTGCAGTGCCCGGCAACAAATCTATATCACACGATGACAAGGTTGCCGGGCGCTGGTCTCCCTTGTGCGGCGCAGCCCCATGTGGCACGTGTGTGCCAGCGGAATGTGCCCACAGTGCAGATGCACTATGGCCAACACACTGCAGGCAAAGACCTAGTTACGGCTATGCAGCATTTTTACATTTATTTTCTTGCTCTAACACAACTTATAAATAAAAATAAATGTGGGACTCTTTGACTTGCTGTATAAGCGAGATGTGAACCGCATATTTTATGCCTCTGAAGTAATCTGTAAAGGATCAGAGCAAAAGTACCTTCTGTTTGAAGAAAAAGATTTATGTCAAAAGCTGCAGAACAACTGACGATGCTGCTCCATGAGGAATGAGCTTGCATTAGATATTAGACAGACTGTGTGCAGGCTATTAGTGGAATTACGGTATCAGGAAGTGCAGTGCAATGGACTGAATCAACGTGACGGATCCTCTCTGTTGAGGAGTCAGAGTCAGACTAGTAGCTGGAGAGCGCGTGCTGCCAGGCACACACTCACTGATTTATGGGGGTGATTCCGAGTTGTTCGCTCGCTAGCTGCTTTTAGCAGCATTGCACACGCTAGGCCGCCGCCCTCTGGGAGTGTATCTTAGCTTATCAGAATTGCGAACGAAAGATTAGCAGAATTGCGAATAAATAATTCGTAGCAGTTTCTGAGTAGCTCCAGACCTACTCACAAATAGCGATCAGTTCAGTCAGTTTTGTTCCTGGTTTGACGTCACAAACACAACCTGCGTTCGACCAGCCACTCCCCCGTTTCTCCAGCCACTCCCACGTTTTTCTCTGGCACGCCTGCGTTTTTCCGCAAACGCCGTGAAAATGCTGAGTTTCCGCCCAGAAACACCCACTTCCTGTCAATCACACTACGACAGGCATGTCCAAACTGCGGCCCTCCAGCTGTTGAGAAACTACACGTCCCAGCATGCCCTGACGCAGCTTTAGCATTCTCTGACAGCAACACTGTGTCAGGGCATGCTGGGATATGTAGTTTCACAACAGCTGGAGGGCCGCAGTTTGGACATGCCTGCACTACGATCACTTCAACGATGGAAATTCTTCATTCTGCCGTAAGTTTTGAGCTAAAATACTTAGTGCATGCGCATGGGCATTTTTGCATTAATCGCTCCGGCAACGAGCGATCAACTCGGAATGACCCCCTATATACAGTCACCCAGGTCCTCTGTCTCCACACTACATTCTGATATAGCTGTATGCACAGGACTGCTGGAGTCAGGAGGTTAAAGTAGCAGAAGGGTAATGTCGGATCACTGCAGTGGCTGGTTGCGCCCCCAGGCAAAGTGCGCTGTGTGCAAGGCACACTTTGCACACTGCTAGTTACAGCACTACTTTAAGCCTTACTGTGCACTGTTACTTTAACACAGGAATTGATTAGTTGTAGAATGTAATCTATTAAGTTGCACCACAATGTCATTTTTAAATATTTCAGAGCAGTGGGTACAATAATCATTCATTATTTTCTTGATGATGGGAGCACGACCTCCACTCTGTGTGTACTTTTCTAGTGATGGCTGATATCACTTAAAACATATCTTTCTGCCTTAACTTGCCCTCAAGAGGATGGATACATTATTGGATAAGTCTGTGATATCTAACAAAGGCTCCAGTAGGTTTTTCCGATGGACGGGATGTCAGCAGTTAGAATCCTGACAGCAGAATCCCATCCTTCAGAATCCTAAAAGCCCCACAGTAAGCCCCCTAACCCTCCTCCGCCCCCTACCCTAAACCTCCATTGTGGGTACCTATTCCTCCCCAGTGGTGACTAACCCTAACCCTAACCCTCCCGGTTGGTGCTTAACCCTAACCCTCCCTTCCCCGATGCCTAAATCTAACCCTCCTCGCTTGATGCCTAACCCTAACCCTCCCTTCTAAATGCATAACCCTAACCCTCCCTTCCCCGATGCCTAAATCTAACCCTCCCCGCTTGATGCCTAACCCCCCTTCTAAATGCATAAACCTAACCCTCCCTTCCCAGTCCATAACCCTAACCCCCTTCTCCTGCCTAAACCTACCCCCTACCCCACCCCCCGTTCCACTGTCAAGATGAACGGGATGCCGGTTGTCTGAAATACGACGCCAGCATCCCAAGCTGCATCAGTATCTAGTCATCTCCATTGGGTCCTTCTTCTAGATCCCAGTGTCGGTGTATCGACTGCCGGGATCCCGTCCGTCTAACTGCTTCCCCTAACAAAGTTGAGCAAGTTATTTTGAGCAGCAGGTAAGGCAAATTCTTCTTCACCCCTGCGTGGTTGTACAGAACATTTGGACCTCCATACGCACCCACTGTAGAAGTTATCTCCGTTGAATCTCTAGCACTGGCTGATATGGCAAGGGAAGAGTTTATGGTTATCATGCCCCAGATATGCATCATGAGGACAAGAATGCCACATTTGACACTACCTTAGCAACAACTGATTCTCATTCCACCCGCATTACAGCCCCATACCCCCCCACACACACACACACACACACGCACACACGCACACACACACACACCTTATCTTTACACACAAAATTTTTATCAGCTATTTTGGCCAAAAATGATCAAGTCTGACACCACGTCACGGTAGATGCTTTAGGCAGGTCCCTAATCACCTTCATTATATTAACCCTTTGAACATATAGAGGGATATGTAATAGGGTCTGTGTCAGCCGGAGGTGGGGGATGCCGGCCGATCTTGGACATTTTTTTTAAAGCCGCAATCATTTACAAGGCAAAACCATGTAAATGAAATTGACTGGGGGTACACATTGGGGGTCATTCCGAGTTGTTCGCTCGTTATTTTTTTCTCGCTACGGACCGATTAGTCGCATACTGCACATGCGCAATGTTCGCAGTTCGCCTGCGCCAAGTAAATTTGCACAAAAGTTTGTTATTTTACTCACGGCGTAACAAAGTTTTTTAATTGTTCTGCTGATCGTAGTGTGATTGACAGGAAGTGGGTGTTTCTGGGCGGAAACTGGACGTTTTCTGGGAGTGTGCGTAAAAACGCAGGCGTGTCAGGGAAAAACGCGGGAGTGTATGGAGAAAGGGGGGGGAGTGGCTGGGCGAATGCAGGGCATGTTTGTGATGTCAAACCAGGAACGAAACTGACTGAACTAATCGCAGTGAAGGAGTAAGTTTCGAGCTACTCAGAGACTGCTAAGAAATTTCTAATCGCAATTCTGCTAATCTTTCGTTCGCAATTCTGCTAAGCTAAGATACACTCCCAGAGGGCGGAGGCTTAGCGTGTGCAATGCTGTTAAAACCAGCTAGCGAGCGGACAACTCGGAATCACCCCCCATGTGCACTGCAGGGGAGGCAGATATAACATGTGCAGAGAGAGTTAGATTTGGATGGGGTGTGTTCAATCTGCAATCTAATTTGCAGTGTAAAAATAAAGCAGCCAGTATTTACCCTGCACAGAAACAAAATAACCCACCCAAATCTAACTCTCTCTGCACATGTTATATCTGCCTCCCCTGCAGTGCACATGGTTTTGCCCATTTGCTAACAAAGTTCCTGCTGCGATCAACTCAGAATTACCCCCAGTATGTGGTGCGTTTTATTATTTTTATGTGTGCGAACGTACAGCGTTTTTCTTGAATAATATTTGGTGGTGTTTTTTATGTGTATGTATTGTATTTTTTGTTTAGTGGTGATGTTCTTAATTTTATCAGTAATATGTTTTCCTTTATTATAATTGTTCCAGCAGTATATATATTTGCGGGTAATTATGTGCTTGCTCACAGGTGTGTTGGGTTGTTGTTATATTTGTGTGTGCTTATTCTGTTTTTTCTTATTATTTTCCTTCTGAAGAAGCATATATTTTGTGCTTTGGTTTTGGGAAGGAACTCCATTTTGATTTTGAGTGGCCTTTTGCCTATTTCTTCATTTCAAGTGTATCTGCAGGTAAGTATGTGCTTGTTCACAGGTGTGTTGGGTGTTGGCATATTTGTGTGTGCTTATTCTGTTTTTTTTCTTTGAAGGAAGCATATATTTTGTGTTTTGGTTTTGGGAAGGAACCCCATTTTTCTGTTTGTTGGCCTTTTGCCTTTTTTGCCCCTTTCAAGTTTATCTTCGGGTAAGTATATGCATGGTCATAGGTGTGTTGTGTGGTGTGTTTTTTTTTATTCTTCAACATTTTTATTACAGACAACTCCAGGTTTGTAAAAATTCTGTTATTAGTTTGTGGAAATGTGTTTTTTTTTATGGGTAATTTTACCTGAATTTCAATAGATGCTCAGTGTAAGTATATGCATGCCCATTGTTTTGGTGAGGAGGTGTTTTTGTGGTTGTCTTTGTTTAGGAAATTGATGACATTACTTTATATGCTAACAATAGGGGTCATTCCGAGTTGATCGCTCGCTGCCGATTTTCTCAGCACAGCGATCAGTTAAAAAAATGGCAAAACTGAGCATGCGTATGCACTGCAATGCACAGGCGCGTCATACGGGTACAAAGTGGATCATCGTTGAGCGATGGATTTAACGAAGAATCCATTTGCACGGCCGATCGCAAGGAGATTGACAGGAAGAGGGTGTTTGTGGGTGGCAACTGACCATTTTCTGTGAGTTGTTGGGAAAACACAGGCGTGTCCAGACGTTTGCAGGGCGGGTGTCTGACGTCAATTCCGGGAACAAAAACACTGAAGTGATTTCAAGGGCTGAGAAAGTCCAGACCTACTCTGAAACTGCACAAAATCTTCTTGCAGAGCTCCGCTGCAAAGCCGTTCGCACATTTGCAAAGTGAAAATACACTCCCCCGTGGGCGGTGACTATGTGTTTGCACAGCTACTAAAAGTAGCTAGCGAGCGATCAACTCGGAATGAGGGCCAATGTTCCTTTCCTCCTGGTGTGCAACATTTAGAGATGGATTATCCAACAGTTGTTGTTTTTTTTTTACTCTACTACTGGTAATTTTGTTTGTGCATATTTGTGTCAAAAAAAACATAGAATGTTGTTTTAACACTCTGAATGTTTTAATTTTTAAGATGTGTCGGCAGCCTGCCTCTCATCCTCGAAGGCAACAGAGGCGTGCAAGGCCTAGTATATTCTGTACCCGTGTCACCCTTTTTGGTATGCCAGATGATGACGTGTTGCGCTGCTATCGGCTGCCTCCTCATGTCATCATAGAAACTCTCTCAATAATAGAGAGTGATCTAGAGAGTTCAATTCGGCATCCTATAGCAATACTAGCACTGATACAATTCCTTGCTGTGTTACATTTTTGTGCCTCAGGGTCCTACCAGCATGTGGTGGGAGCAGAGCCGGCGGAACCCGCTCAGCAAAGGGATGCAAAGCTGGTAGGTGCCAGGCAGGAGAGGTGCTCTGCCTGCTCTGTATCCCTGTGCTGTGCTCTGCCGGCTGCCGCTGGCTGCGCCTATCACTGTACAAGCAGTGCAAGCCGACAGCCTGGATACCGGCTCTTCCACTCACCACTCAAGCCACGCTGCTGATGTCATCTCCTCCCTCATGTGGCAGCGCAGTGATGCTTGCAGGGGGAGGTGTGGTGGTGAGACTCACTCCTGGAGCAGATAGCTGCAGATACAGCTGACTGCAGTACTGCCAGGAGCCACTAGATGCCCCTATCTCCATGGGCGGAGCCATCTCATCACCTGCCAGGACTCAACAGAGAGACTGCCCGGAACCAGTACAGAGGAACTAAGTGAGTTTTCATTTTATGTGTGATTGTCTATCTATCTATCTATCTATCTATCTATCTATCTATCTATCTTTTTCCTTTTATGTGTGATTGTCTTTCTATTGTCACAACTGAGGGCTGGTGTCGGTAGCTGGAAGCCTCAGTTGTAGGGGCTGATGGGTACGTGAATTTAGGAGGTAAGAGAGAACTCCTAGACATGTGCTGCGACAGTAGTACCAGAAGCCCGAAGGCGTGACCACGACAACAGGAGGTGCCTTTGAGGGTTTTTATTAAATCATAAAAGTCCAAGAATGTGCAACCAAACAATAAATGTCACAAGTGAGTCTCTGAATCACAACTGGTTAAGAGCAGTAATCCGGAGTATAAGTGGAAGTGCTTTATGATACTTGGGAGCACAAATATAAAGTGATGCTGGGGATCGCAGGTAAAGCTTTAAGTGATGCTGGGGATCGCAGGTAAAGCTTTGAGTGATGCTGGTGATAAAGCCTAATATTTATCTTACTAAAAACCCTCTAAAAGGTTAAAGAACACAGTACGCAATTGACGTATGGAATACCGTAAGAGTACGCACGTTGCGTATCAAACGCTTAGCCGTGGTCGAGACGCACGAGCGGCACGTTCGCTCACGGCTAAGAGCGTACGGGCAAGCACGCTATAGGCTGCCGACTAACGTAATGGTACGCTATCAGCGTAGCGGACGCTTGAGACCACGAGGAGATCACCAGCGGCGCTGACGCTCACAGTGTTAAACCTTTATAACTATACCATAAACAATATACTTATACTGTAAACCCTTGTTTAGTGATAAGGTGTAAATGCAACAGAGTGTAACCTTGTTAGTTTAAAAGCTGTATGAGCGTATGTGACGCTCAGAGAACCCCTTAGCAATATAATAAACACTCAAATACCGGTCTAAGGGTCTAACGCCTTTTAAGGAAATGAATGAACGTTCAATCGCAAAAGAATAATACAGTACAAGTTATACACTACCAAAATAACATAGAATATCTAACCAAGTAACTACACATAAAATACAATAAAGATACAATTACTTTTAAAGGGGGAAGGAGAGAGAGAGAGAGAGAGAGAGAGAGAGAGAGAAAGTGAGAGAGAACGAGAGAGAATGGCTTATAACAATAAAGACAATATGATTGCAGAGAAACTTACGCACAAAGGGAAACAATCGCATGCGCCTTCTAGATATCCAGCTCCCGATTATCAGTGATGAGAACCGTTGAAGAGAATAGAGAGCTGGCCCAGATCGGCTTGTCCTTTTATACACTACACACAATACAGTACAATGGTCCCTATATTCTTATTGTTCATTGGACACAGGAATTCGTCCTTGCATTATAACAAAAGGTCATAGGTTGATTCATACAGGTGGGCTGTGACTATTCCTAACTGCTCAGGTGGGTGGGAAACTAGGTTTCCCGCCGCATGGGTAATAAAGTGCAAATACAGTAAATGTTCATAAACTTCTTATGTCCATAACTATTCGCACGAGCGATTAATCCGCTTCAAACCAACACCGGAATATTGCTAATTAAATACTCTTCCGATGGATACTAAACACCACTGTATAACCCCTGTCCGACCCTTCGTATCAAACAAAGAGGGATCTCTTTGTCTATGAACATGCTACATTAACTAAAACTTTCAGATTCTATCAAAGGGACCATAATCTACAAAATACATTATATGGTTAAAATATGTAACGATTGAGTCGCCCGCTAGACGCACATAAACTCTACCGTAAATGCGCATACCGTGCGCCTGCGGGTGCACGCAACAGCGAGTATGCGCACGCACGGGAGAGCTCATGCACTCGCATGAGGTGCATATATGGCAGTGTGTAGCGTGATATTTTTCTGACTTTGACAGTCCACCCTTTGGCAGTCACCAATAACTGCCACTTTCTAAAACATTTCAAAAAGAGAAAAATATATGTCATGTATAATACATTTCTATGATTGGGTAGGGGAGGAGAGGAGAAGGTAGGAAAAGGGTATGACCTAGTGAGATAGCAGAAGCATGTGTGTATGAATCCATGTTTGGGGGGGTCATGTATCATCGTGCCGTACGTGTTTTAAATCAAGCTTCGAGGTATTGCGAAGTATACATTTGAATTCCTTCTTACCCCGTGGTATGGGTCTGTGGATGGGCTGTCAAACTTTACTGAGCTCTCTTCGGCTTTTGGTTGCAACAAAATGGGGGAGCACATTTTAGTTGATGATACATGAGTAGGGGGGATATGTGGGTGCTGATATCTGTATTCCCTATCGACTATGTGTGTCATTACCTGAAGGTTGTAGAGATGAAGATAAAGAACAATTATGGTAAATGCAGTGATAAACTATGTGAGTTTAATATACATTTGCCGATTGAGGTCTTGTCTTGTCTTGTCTTGTCTCGATGTACATGTTGACTGTAGTCTCTTTGTGCTTTTGCCAATAAACGCAAGCAAAGCTTTATCAATGTCCATAGACTTACAAAAAGTGTTGGGCTAGCGTAAAATTAAAAGTACTAGGGATATGGGGGTCTATGGCATAGTCCATTAGTTGTCTGTGTAAAAGGTTGTCAAATTCTTCTTCCAGGCGGATGTCTTTTTACCTTGGAGGAAAACAAAGGAGAAACGGGTGAAAGAAACGGACCGTGGAATCACATTTTCATCACAACATTGTCTCTATCGTTGGGTCATAAATCAAATCAGTCGTTGTTATTACAGTATCTTCACTCCTTAAACTCATCACTCGGGCGCTACGTTTACACTTTGTTAAAACCCGAACGCATCTAAATATCAGACCGACCAATATGATGACACCCAGAACACACAAAAGGAATTTCCCTACATCCATGATAATACCTTGGGTCCATTCTCCTAAACCAGAGAACCAATTTCGCGGGTTCAACCATGACACCCAACTGGTCAGCTCATTACCCACAGCGGCAAGGGTGAGATTGTGTTTCCTTCAGAACTCCCATTTTAATTGCAAAATGTCGTCCATCTTTTGGTCTATGACCTCGACCGGGTCCTCGGTGCTGTTTGTGATATACGTGCAGCACTTTATTCCATACTGAGTTGCTAGGGTAACACAATACCCACCTGTCACAGCTGTGAGATAATTGAGAATCATCCTATGCTGAACCAGTTCTGTTTTATAAGCTTGGAGCTCCCTTCCAGTATACCTGAATGTGTCATCATACATTTCAGTGATGTTGTCTAATAAATTTGCAAGCGCAGATATGTATTTATAATTTATCACTCCTCTGGCGGTGCGAGTGATATCTAACGCAATTAGGAATTGAATCCCGGTGGATTCATTGATCAGGTCAGAGGCCGGATGCTCTGTTCTTTCTATTAGGTGCCGTTTAACGATGTGCTCGTAATGAGTGTGAGTATAAGGAGCTTGGGCACTGCGGTGAATATCTTTCATTTTAGTATGTGATACAGTCATTACTTCAGGCAGTACCTTTCAAATATAACATAACCCTTCTGAGTTTGGGGCAAGCCACTTATACGCCTTCCTCCCGCATATGAAATATGCATCATCGGGGAGAACATATGGGACGGAGTAAGACATTACCATATTACACATTTTCCATATGAAATCTCCTAACCCTAATTCTCCCATCTGTTTAGTACACGTATCAGTTTGTACGATATGTGCACAGTATCCTGGTGATACCTCTCCAACTCTCATGGTCCTACTTCCTAGGGTATACCTATATCGGAAATATTTTCCACTACCGGCTATGTGGCGTATAAGTTCTGTATCTGTTGGCATTCTATCGGCTCTGTATGAAAAGGTCATGGTTTGGTTATTCCATGACACTTCCCAATTTCACGGCTTTCGGGGATTGGAAATGTTAAAACATACTAGGGATCTATCCACATGATATTGGTGGAGCTTCAAACTAGGAGGACTGGAGATATTAAACCTCCTGTCCACCGGCCTCCCACCACTTAGCTCAAGTACCTCCCCTATAGTTAACGGGAAGGGCACTAATCCTGATTTGCTATGGCCTTGAGGTACTTGAGAGCATACCCAACAATCTGTCTGATTTAACACTTTACCCACTAAGGAGTGATAGTCACTCAATGGATGCCGGTCCGTGTGGATATTAAAACTGGATTGGCATTTCTTGATACACCCATCCTCAACTACACTGTCACAGAGTCTACAGATACAGTTCTCTTCAGCTAACAATCCGTCACAATTTCTTCTATTGTCAATGCTACCAGATCGTTTTCTGATACTCGCCTTTACTCGGTGATTATGTTGTTCTTGGAAATCTACGCCTCCATCTTTGTTATCAGAACCCATTCCAGAACCTCTCTCGACCTCCATGGTACTCTCGCCGGAACAGACTGCTCTGGTCAACATCATGGTCAACAGGAAAATCCGGATCACAGTCTCTTGGGGCAAGTCCATCTTATTGGAGGAAATGGAGAAGGATGAGAAGGGGGAAAGAAACAATTGAGGGAGATGGGATGGGAAGTGGAGAAAAACAATAAAAGGGAACAGGGAATCGACAACTGCCAATGATCTTATTATTCTCAAAGCTCAGGTGCCGTTTCAGTCCTCCTGAAACAGACACTCCAGTGATACAACTTCCTCTCTATGATTGGGTAGGGGAGGAGAGGAGAAGGTAGGAAAAGGGTATGACCTAGTGAGATAGCAGAAGCATGTGTGTATGAATCCATGTTTGGGGGGGTCATGTATCATCGTGCCGTACGTGTTTTAAATCAAGTTTCGAGGTATTGCGAAGTATACATTTGAATTCCTTCTTACCCCGTGGTACGGGTCTGTGGATGGGCTGTCAAACTTTACCGAGCTCTCTTCGGCTTTTGGTTGCAACAAAATGGGGGAGCACATTTTAGTTGATGATACATGAGTAGGGGGGATATGTGGGTGCTGATATCTGTGCCTGTATTCCCTATCGACTATGTGTGTCATTACCTGAAGGTTGTAGAGATGAAGATAAAGAACAATTATGGTAAATGCAGTGATAAACTATGTGAGTTTAATATACATTTGCCGATTGAGGTCTTGTCTTGTCTTGTCTTGTCTCGATGTACATGTTGACTGTAGTCTCTTTGTGCTTTTGCCAATAAACGCAAGCAAAGCTTTATCAATGTCCATAGACTTACAAAAAGTGTTGGGCTAGCGTAAAATTAAAAGTACTAGGGATATGGGGGTCTATGGCATAGTCCATTAGTTGTCTGTGTAAAAGGTTGTCAAATTCTTCTTCCAGGCGGATGTCTTTTTACCTTGGAGGAAAACAAAGGAGAAACGGGTTAAAAAAACGGACCGTGGAATCACATTTTCATCACAACATTGTCTCTATCGTTGGGTCATAAATCAAATCAGTCGTTGTTATTACAGTATCTTCACTCCTTAAACTCATCACTCGGGCGCTACGTTTACACTTTGTTAAAACCCGAACGCATCTAAATATCAGACCGACCAATATGATGACACCCAGAACACACAAAAGGAATTTCCCTACATCCATGATAATACCTTGGGTCCATTCTCCTAAACCAGAGAACCAATTTCGCGGGTTCAACCATGACACCCAACTGGTCAGCTCATTACCCACAGCGGCAAGGGTGAGATTGTGTTTCCTTCGGAACTCCCATTTTAATTGCAAAATGTCGTCCATCTTTTGGTCTATGACCTCGACCGGGTCCTCGGTGCTGTTTGTGATATACGTGCAGCACTTTATTCCATACTGAGTTGCTAGGGTAACACAATACCCACCTGTCACAGCTGTGAGATAATTGAGAATCATCCTATGCTGAACCAGTTCTGTTTTATAAGCTTGGAGCTCCCTTCCAGTATACCTGAATGTGTCATCATACATTTCAGTGATGTTGTCTAATAAATTTGCAAGCGCAGATATGTATTTATAATTTATCACTCCTCTGGCGGTGCGAGTGATATCTAACGCAATTAGGAATTGAATCCCGGTGGATTCATTGATCAGGTCAGAGGCCGGATGCTCTGTTCTTTCTATTAGGTGCCGTTTAACGATGTGCTCGTAATGAGTGTGAGTATAAGGAGCTTGGGCACTGCGGTGAATATCTTTCATTTTAGTATGTGATACAGTCATTACTTCAGGCAGTACCTTTCAAATATAACATAACCCTTCTGAGTTTGGGGCAAGCCACTTATACGCCTTCCTCCCGCATATGAAATATGCATCATCGGGGAGAACATATGGGACGGAGTAAGACATTACCATATTACACATTTTCCATATGAAATCTCCTAACCCTAATTCTCCCCTCTGTTTAGTACACGTATCAGTTTGTACGATATGTGCACAGTATCCTGGTGATACCTCTCCAACTCTCATGGTCCTACTTCCTAGGGTATACCTATATCGGAAATATTTTCCACTACCGGCTATGTGGCGTATAAGTTCTGTATCTGTTGGCATTCTATCGGCTCTGTATGAAAAGGTCATGGTTTGGTTATTCCATGACACTTCCCAATTTCACGGCTTTCGGGGATTGGAAATGTTAAAACATACTAGGGATCTATCCACATGATATTGGTGGAGCTTCAAACTAGGAGGACTGGAGATATTAAACCTCCTGTCCACCGGCCTCCCACCACTTAGCTCAAGTACCTCCCCTATAGTTAACGGGAAGGGCACTAATCCTGATTTGCTATGGCCTTGAGGTACTTGAGAGCATACCCAACAATCTGTCTGATTTAACACTTTACCCACTAAGGAGTGATAGTCACTCAATGGATGCCGGTCCATGTGGATATTAAAACTGGATTGGCATTTCTTGATACACCCATCCTCAACTACACTGTCACAGAGTCTACAGATACAGTTCTCTTCAGCTAACAATCCGTCACAATTTCTTCTATTGTCAATGCTACCAGATCGTTTTCTGATACTCGCCTTTACTCGGTGATTATGTTGTTCTTGGAAATCTACGCCTCCATCTTTGTTATCAGAACCCATTCCAGAACCTCTCTCGACCTCCATGGTACTCTCGCCGGAACAGACTGCTCTGGTCAACATCATGGTCAACAGGAAAATCCGGATCACAGTCTCTTGGGGCAAGTCCATCTTATTGGAGGAAATGGAGAAGGATGAGAAGGGGGAAAGAAACAATTGAGGGAGATGGGATGGGAAGTGGAGAAAAACAATAAAAGGGAACAGGGAATCGACAACTGCCAATGATCTTATTATTCTCAATGCTCAGGTGCCGTTTCAGTCCTCCTGAAACAGACACTCCAGTGATACAACTTCCTCTCTATGATTGGGTAGGGGAGGAGAGGAGAAGGTAGGAAAAGGGTATGACCTAGTGAGATAGCAGAAACATGTGTGTATGAATCCATGTTTGGGGGGGTCATGTATCATCGTGCCGTACGTGTTTTAAATCAAGCTTCGAGGTATTGCGAAGTATACATTTGAATTCCTTCTTACCCCGTGGTACGGGTCTGTGGATGGGCTGTCAAACTTTACCGAGCTCTCTTCGGCTTTTGGTTGCAACAAAATGGGGGAGCACATTTTAGTTGATGATACATGAGTAGGGGGGATATGTGGGTGCTGATATCTGTGCCTGTATTCCCTATCGACTATGTGTGTCATTACCTGAAGGTTGTAGAGATGAAGATAAAGAACAATTATGGTAAATGCAGTGATAAACTATGTGAGTTTAATATACATTTGCCGATTGAGGTCTTGTCTTGTCTTGTCTTGTCTCGATGTACATGTTGACTGTAGTCTCTTTGTGCTTTTGCCAATAAACGCAAGCAAAGCTTTATCAATGTCCATAGACTTACAAAAAGTGTTGGGCTAGCGTAAAATTAAAAGTACTAGGGATATGGGGGTCTATGGCATAGTCCATTAGTTGTCTGTGTAAAAGGTTGTCAAATTCTTCTTCCAGGCGGATGTCTTTTTACCTTGGAGGAAAACAAAGGAGAAACGGGTGAAAGAAACGGACCGTGGAATCACATTTTCATCACAACATTGTCTCTATCGTTGGGTCATAAATCAAATCAGTCGTTGTTATTACAGTATCTTCACTCCTTAAACTCATCACTCAGGCGCTACGTTTACACTTTGTTAAAACCCGAACGCATCTAAATATCAGACCGACCAATATGATGACACCCAGAACACACAAAAGGAATTTCCCTACATCCATGATAATACCTTGGGTCCATTCTCCTAAACCAGAGAACCAATTTCGCGGGTTCAACCTTGACACCTAACTGGTCAGCTCATTACCCACAGCGGCAAGGGTGAGATTGTGTTTCCTTCGGAACTCCCATTTTAATTGCAAAATGTCGTCCATCTTTTGGTCTATGACCTCGACCGGGTCCTCGGTGCTGTTTGTGATATACGTGCAGCACTTTATTCCATACTGAGTTGCTAGGGTAACACAATACCCACCTGTCACAGCTGTGAGATAATTGAGAATCATCCTATGCTGAACCAGTTCTGTTTTATAAGCTTGGAGCTCCCTTCCAGTATACCTGAATGTGTCATCATACATTTCAGTGATGTTGTCTAATAAATTTGCAAGCGCAGATATGTATTTATAATTTATCACTCCTCTGGCGGTGCGAGTGATATCTAACGCAATTAGGAATTGAATCCCGGTGGATTCATTGATCAGGTCAGAGGCCGGATGCTCTGTTCTTTCTATTAGGTGCCGTTTAACGATGTGCTCGTAATGAGTGTGAGTATAAGGAGCTTGGGCACTGCGGTGAATATCTTTCATTTTAGTATGTGATACAGTCATTACTTCAGGCAGTACCTTTCAAATATAACATAACCCTTCTGAGTTTGGGGCAAGCCACTTATACGCCTTCCTCCCGCATATGAAATATGCATCATCGGGGAGAACATATGGGACGGAGTAAGACATTACCATATTACACATTTTCCATATGAAATCTCCTAACCCTAATTCTCCCATCTGTTTAGTACACGTATCAGTTTGTACGATATGTGCACAGTATCCTGGTGATACCTATCCAACTCTCATGGTCCTACTTCCTAGGGTATACCTATATCGGAAATATTTTCCACTACCGGCTATGTGGCGTATAAGTTCTGTATCTGTTGGCATTCTATCGGCTCTGTATGAAAAGGTCATGGTTTGGTTATTCCATGACACTTCCCAATTTCCCGGCTTTCGGGGATTGGAAATGTTAAAACATACTAGGGATCTATCCACATGATATTGGTGGAGCTTCAAACTAGGAGGACTGGAGATATTAAACCTCCTGTCCACCGGCCTCCCACCACTTAGCTCAAGTACCTCCCCTATAGTTAACGGGAAGGGCACTAATCCTGATTTGCTATGGCCTTGAGGTACTTGAGAGCATACCCAACAATCTGTCTGATTTAACACTTTACCCACTAAGGAGTGATAGTCACTCAATGGATGCCGGTCCATGTGGATATTAAAACTGGATTGGCATTTCTTGATACACCCATCCTCAACTACACTGTCACAGAGTCTACAGATACAGTTCTCTTCAGCTAACAATCCGTCACAATTTCTTCTATTGTCAATGCTACCAGATCGTTTTCTGATACTCGCCTTTACTCGGTGATTATGTTGTTCTTGGAAATCTACGCCTCCTTCTTTGTTATCAGAACCCATTCCAGAACCTCTCTCGACCTCCATGGTACTCTCGCCGGAACAGACTGCTCTGGTCAACATCATGGTCAACAGGAAAATCCGGATCACAGTCTCTTGGGGGAAGTCCATCTTATTGGAGGAAATGGAGAAGGATGAGAAGGGGGAAAGAAACAATTGAGGGAGATGGGATGGGAAGTGGAGAAAAACAATAAAAGGGAACAGGGAATCGACAACTGCCAATGATCTTATTATTCTCAATGCTCAGGTGCCGTTTCAGTCCTCCTGAAACAGACACTCCAGTGATACAACTTCCTCTCTATGATTGGGTAGGGGAGGAGAGGAGAAGGTAGGAAAAGGGTATGACCTAGTGAGATAGCAGAAGCATGTGTGTATGAATCCATGTTTGGGGGGGTCATGTATCATCGTGCCGTACGTGTTTTAAATCAAGCTTCGAGGTATTGCGAAGTATACATTTGAATTCCTTCTTACCCCGTGGTACGGGTCTGTGGATGGGCTGTCAAACTTTACCGAGCTCTCTTCGGCTTTTGGTTGCAACAAAATGGGGGAGCACATTTTAGTTGATGATACATGAGAAGGGGGGATATGTGGGTGCTGATATCTGTGCCTGTATTCCCTATCGACTATGTGTGTCATTACCTGAAGGTTGTAGAGATGAAGATAAAGAACAATTATGGTAAATGCAGTGATAAACTATGTGAGTTTAATATACATTTGCCGATTGAGGTCTTGTCTTGTCTTGTCTCGATGTACATGTTGACTGTAGTCTCTTTGTGCTTTTGCCAATAAACGCAAGCAAAGCTTTATCAATGTCCATAGACTTACAAAAAGTGTTGGGTTAGCGTAAAATTAAAAGTACTAGGGATATGGGGGTCTATGGCATAGTCCATTAGTTGTCTGTGTAAAAGGTTGTCAAATTCTTCTTCCAGGCGGATGTCTTTTTACCTTGGAGGAAAACAAAGGAGAAACGGGTGAAAGAAACGGACCGTGGAATCACATTTTCATCACAACATTGTCTCTATCGTTGGGTCATAAATCAAATCAGTCGTTGTTATTACAGTATCTTCACTCCTTAAACTCATCACTCGGGCGCTACGTTTACACTTTGTTAAAACCCGAACGCATCTAAATATCAGACCGACCAATATGATGACACCCAGAACACACAAAAGGAATTTCCCTACATCCATGATAATTCCTTGGGTCCATTCTCCTAAACCAGAGAACCAATTTCGCGGGTTCAACCATGACACCCAACTGGTCAGCTCATTACCCACAGCGGCAAGGGTGAGATTGTGTTTCCTTCGGAACTCCCATTTTAATTGCAAAATGTCGTCCATCTTTTGGTCTATGACCTCGACCGGGTCCTCGGTGCTGTTTGTGATATACGTGCAGCACTTTATTCCATACTGAGTTGCTAGGGTAACACAATACCCACCTGTCACAGCTGTGAGATAATTGAGAATCATCCTATGCTGAACCAGTTCTGTTTTATAAGCTTGGAGCTCCCTTCCAGTATACCTGAATGTGTCATCATACATTTCAGTGATGTTGTCTAATAAATTTGCAAGCGCAGATATGTATTTATAATTTATCACTCCTCTGGCGGTGCGAGTGATATCTAACGCAATTAGGAATTGAATCCCGGTGGATTCATTGATCAGGTCAGAGGCCGGATGCTCTGTTCTTTCTATTAGGTGCCGTTTAACGATGTGCTCGTAATGAGTGTGAGTATAAGGAGCTTGGGCACTGCGGTGAATATCTTTCATTTTAGTATGTGATACAGTCATTACTTCAGGCAGTACCTTTCCAATATAACATAACCCTTCTGAGTTTGGGGCAAGCCACTTATACGCCTTCCTCCCGCATATGAAATATGCATCATCGGGGAGAACATATGGGACGGAGTAAGACATTACCATATTACACATTTTCCATATGAAATCTCCTAACCCTAATTCTCCCATCTGTTTAGTACACGTATCAGTTTGTACGATATGTGCACAGTATCCTGGTGATACCTCTCCAACTCTCATGGTCCTACTTCCTAGGGTATACCTATATCGGAAATATTTTCCACTACCGGCTATGTGGCGTATAAGTTCTGTATCTGTTGGCATTCTATCGGCTCTGTATGAAAAGGTCATGGTTTGGTTATTCCATGACACTTCCCAATTTCACGGCTTTCGGGGATTGGAAATGTTAAAACATACTAGGGATCTATCCACATGATATTGGTGGAGCTTCAAACTAGGAGGACTGGAGATATTAAACCTCCTGTCCACCGGCCTCCCACCACTTAGCTCAAGTACCTCCCCTATAGTTAACGGGAAGGGCACTAATCCTGATTTGCTATGGCCTTGAGGTACTTGAGAGCATACCCAACAATCTGTCTGATTTAACACTTTACCCACTAAGGAGTGATAGTCACTCAATGGATGCCGGTCCGTGTGGATATTAAAACTGGATTGGCATTTCTTGATACACCCATCCTCAACTACACTGTCACAGAGTCTACAGATACAGTTCTCTTCAGCTAACAATCCGTCACAATTTCTTCTATTGTCAATGCTACCAGATCGTTTTCTGATACTCGCCTTTACTTGGTGATTATGTTGTTCTTGGAAATCTACGCCTCCATCTTTGTCATCAGAACCCATTCCAGAACCTCTCTTGACCTCCATGGTACTCTCGCCGGAACAGACTGCTCTGGTCAACATCATGGTCAACAGGAAAATCCGGATCACAGTCTCTTGGGGCAAGTCCATCTTATTGGAGGAAATGGAGAAGGATGAGAAGGGGGAAAGAAACAATTGAGGGAGATGGGATGGGAAGTGGAGAAAAACAATAAAAGGGAACAGGGAATCGACAACTGCCAATGATCTTATTATTCTCAATGCTCAGGTGCCGTTTCAGTCCTCCTGAAACAGACACTCCAGTGATACAACTTCCTCTACCGTCTGTTCTTTATCACGGGACCTCTCTGGATCAGCAACCTTCTTACAATGGGACGAATGAACCCAAGTCTCTCTCTCGGCAACCTTTAATGCTGTCGTGCTAATCAATAAGACTTGGTATGGTCCTTCCCATCTGTCAATAAGGCAACCTGATCGTAGAAAATTCCGTATCATTACATAATCCCCAGGTTCAATGTCATGACAATTACTATCTGGCAAATCAGGAATCACTAACTTCAGATTGTCATTCTGATTCCTTAGCTGTTTACTCATGTTAACCAGGTATTTTACAGTCACTTCATTGTTACACTTCAAATCATCCTGAGGGTTAATCATAACATGCGGTTGTCGACCAAACAGAATTTCAAAGGGGGACAGATTAAGAGGGGACCTGGGAGTGGTTCTGATGCTGTATAGTACAATGGGTAAAGCTTCTGGCCATGTTAATCCTGTCTCTGCCATAACTTTGCTCAATTTATTTTTAATAGTGCTGTTCACTCTTTCTACTTTCGCACTCGCCTGGGGGCGGTACGGAGTGTGCAGCTTACTATCAATTCCCATCAACTTACACATTCCTTGAAAGACATCACCTGTAAAATGGGTACCCCTATCACTTTCAATTATTCTAGGGATACCGTATCTACACACAAATTCCTGCACAATTTTCTTAGCAGTAAACATAGCGGTATTTGTGGCCGCAGGAAATGCTTCGACCCAATTTGAAAACACATCTATACAAACAAGTACATATTTAAAATTTCGACAAGGGGGTAATTGTATAAAATCAATCTGTATTACCTGAAAAGGGCCGCCTGTAGGTGGGATATGAGATGGTTCTGTTGGTATTGCCTTTCCGATGTTCTTCCTCAAGCAGGTAAGGCATGACATTGCTCTCTTACCTGCATGGGATGAGAATCCTGGGGCGCACCAATATGCTCTTACCAACTTGCACATTCCTTCCTTGCCCAGATGAGTCAGCCCATGTGCTGCTTCAGATAAACATGGAAGGTATGCTCTGGGTGCCACTGGTTTACCCTGTCCATCTGTCCAGAGTCCTGAGGACTCCTGGCCATATCCTTTTGACCTCCAAACTGCCTTTTCCTGTGTGGAACACAAATTTTGCATTTCACACAACTTCTGTGTGTTGATGGTATTGAATACCATCAATTGTGTGGTGTCTGTCTGTCTGGGGGTACCAGCTGCTAATTTAGCAGCTTCGTCTGCTCGGCTGTTACCAAGTGATACTGGGTCTTGGCTATATGTATGTGCTTTACACTTGATAACAGACACTCTGTCAGGTTCCTATATCGCTGTTAGAAGTCTTTTGATGTGAGCTGCATGCGCTATCGGTGTACCAGCTGCCGTCATGAAATTTCTGAGGCGCCATAGGGCTCCGAAATCATGGACTACCCCGAAGGCGTATCTAGAATCGGTGTAGATATTGGCTGACTTTCCCTTAGCCAATTCACTTGCTCTGGTTAGGGCAACCAGTTCAGCAACCTGGGCTGAGTGAGGTGGGCCTAGCGGTTCTGCTTCTATGGTGCCTTGGTCATCTACGACTGCGTATCCAGTACACAAGTCTCCCGAGTCCGTCTGTCTGTGACAACTACCGTCAGTGTAGAAAGTAAAATCTACATCTTCCAGTGGGTTGTCACTGATGTCAGGCCTTGCCGTGAAATTTTGGGTCAAATATTCCATACAATCATGTGTGTCATTCCTTGTATTAAATCCTCCTTCCCCATCACTCTCATCCTCCACCCTTTGTGCCTGTCCAGGCACACCTGGGAGATATGTTGCAGGATTTAATGCACTGCATCTCCTTATGGTGATGTTTACGGGGGCCATTAATGCCAATTCCCATCTTGTAAACCGTGCTGATGAGACGTGCCTGGTTTGGGCAGAATTCAGCAAGGCTGACACTGCATGTGGTGTATGAATTGTGAGGTTGTGTCCTAGCACTACATCTTCGCTTTTTGTAACTAGCAATGCTATCGCAGCGACACTTCGCAAGCATGTGGGGAGGGATCGCGCTACCGTGTCTAGCTGAGCGCTGTAGTATGCTACCGGCCTGCTGGCATCACCGTGCTTTTGGGTTAGGACGCCTGCCGCGCAACCAGCACTTTCTGTTCCGTACAGCTCAAAGGGTTTCCCATAGTCTGGCATACCTAATGCTGGTGCCTGCGTTAGGCACTGTTTAAGTCTCTCAAATGCCATCTCGGATTCGTCTGTATGCGAAATCCGATCAGGTTTGCTTGATGAAACCATCTCCTGCAAAGGTAATGCTAGAATGGAAAACCCTGGGATCCAGTTACGGCAATACCCACACATTCCTAAAAACGTTCTGATCTGTTGCTGGGTTTGTGGCAGAGTCATGTCTCTAATTGCTTGAATTCTATCAGCGGTCAGGTGTCTCAGTCCTTGTGTTAGACAGTGTCCCAGATATTTTACTTTAGGCTGGCATAATTGTAATTTGTCTTTGGAAACCTTGTGTCCTGTGTCTGAAAGATGAAACAGGAGCTGTTTCGTATCTTTCAGGGACGCTTCCAGTGAATCTGAACACAAGAGTAAATCGTCCACATACTGTATCAATATTGATCCACTCTCTGGTTGAAAAGACTGTAAACAATCATGCAAAGCCTGTGAAAATATACTTGGACTGTCTATGAAACCTTGCGGTAATCGAGTCCATGTGTATTGGACTCCTCTGTATGTAAATGCAAACAAATATTGGCTGTCAGGATGCAGGGGTACCGAGAAAAAGGCGGAGCAGAGGTCAATAACAGTGAAAAATTTCGCAGTGGGAGGGATCTGCATAAGGATGACAGCTGGATTTGGCACTACGGGGAACTGACTCTCAACTATTTTGTTAATCCCCCTTAGATCCTGTACTAGCCTGTTACCCCTCCCCCAACTCTTTTTCACAGGGAAGATGGGACTATTGGCAGTGCTGCATGTTCTTACCAGAATGCCCTGTTGTAGCAAGCGCTCTATTACGGGGTATACTCCTAATTCCACCTCTGGCTTCAGAGGGTATTGTGGGATTTTTGGAGCTATCCTACCATCTTTTACTTGCACAACTACTGGAGCTACGTTTGCCATTAATCCAGTGTCTTGTCCATCTTTAGTCCAAAGTGACTCTGGTATTTGGGATGTCATTTCTTCTACCTGGGATGGATTTCTATTTATCATAACAGTATGTGACATTAATTTTGATGGGGAGTCTAGCATGTCTCGCACTTCCTGAGCGTGATTCTCAGGTATGTCTAAGAATACACCTTCAGGAGTACAATAAATGACGCACCCCATTTTACACAATAAATCTCTTCCCAGGAGATTAGTCGGTGCCGATGCCGCCAGCAAAAAGGAATGCTTGGTATGCAAAGGCCCTATTGTAATCTCTGCTGGCTTGCTAACAGGGTAGTGCTGGACTACTCCCGTTACTCCCATGGCTGGGATTGTCTTACCAGTGGTTCTCATGCCCACTGTCGAATTTATCACTGATTTGGCCGCCCCCGTATCTACAAGGAAGTTTAATGATTTACCAGCTACATCAATTGTGACCTCGGGTTCACTTCCAAGGCTTGCAATCAACTTCACTGGCTGCAGATTACAGGTATGGCCAAACCCCTATTGGCTACACCCCTCCCTGAATCGTGCTGGCAGCAACTACTTGAGAAGGGGGTAAATGGGAACTACCAGAGACTTGCCAGTCTCTTTTTGGGGGATACCTTTTTGTTTCCCCTGCATGTGGCTCATGACTCCGTCTCTGCGGTCCCTGATCCCAATTTCGTGTGTCATGTCGTTGTCTAGGGGGTTGGTATGATTTTTGTGTGTTTTTCACTCTACAGTCTCGTGCAAAATGTCCCTCTCTATGACAGGAATAACAAGTTACCACATTTGACTTACCCACAGGGTTTGGAGATTTATACAAAGGTTGCCTTGTGGTCATGGCCTGTATACTTACGGCCATTAACTTATCACTTTGTGACTCCCTGTGTCTGGTGATATTCCGATCGTGATCAATAGCAGCCTCTCTCAAAGTAGCCACCGACAGACCTCGCCAACATGGTTGCGTGGTCTGTACCCTTGTCCTCAATACCTCCTTTAAACCATCCATTAACACAGATACTGCTACCTCTCTATGATTTGCATTTGTCTTAATGTCTTCTATGCCTGTGTATTTAGCCATTTCCAGTAGTGCCCTATGAAAATACTCAGCAGCTGTTTCTGACTCTTTTTGCTTAATGGAGAAAATTTTGTTCCATTTAACTACAGCTGGAAAATACTCTTTTAACTGTAAATTTATCCTCTTTACATTGTCTTGGTTGTACACATCCGTAAGGGGTACATCTTCATCTAATTTACAGTCAGCTAAAAATCTTGCTGAGTCGACATTGGAGGGTAAACATGCCCTCAGCAATATCTGCCAGTCTTTGTTATTGGGCTCTACAGTATTCCCTAGATCTCTAATGTATTTCTGGCTAGCAACTAGATCCTTCCTAGGATCAGGGAATTCAGACACTATTGCTCTTAATTCCATTCGGGAAAATGGACAGTGCATGGCAATGTTTCTGACAGGAGTAACTCCTGAAGTATCCGTTTTCCCATTTGGCACTGCTATTACCCTAACGGGATTAAGTCTAATAACATCATTCTGAGTAGATTCTACAGCTTGTGGTGAAATGGTTTCAGCATAGTGTATGGTGCCGTACTTACCCGTTGATACGACCTCACCTGTCCCTCCGCTAGGGGCCTTGGATACTAATCTTACGGGTTGGGTCGTGCCCACTGCTGTTTCTGATATGGTGGCTGCTAGAGAGAGTGCCGATAGTGCTGTTGACTCGTCCTCTTGATCACACTCCTGGGGAAAGTTTAAAACAGGGTACAACTTGCACGGGTTAATATTTGCATTACTCATCTTATTCATATTATCCTTAACATTTATACAGTTACTAAGTGCCTGCTTATCACACATTAGTGCGTCATTCTCTGCAACCAACTTCTCTCCCGTTATGTAAGGTGGCGGTGGTGCCGTAGCTATCATTTTCCTGATAGGGTTAGATCCAGCCGCCTGAGCCAATCCTCTCTGAATTTCACCCTCCTGTTGCCATAACTGTAAGTAGTCATAATGTTTGATCCGTCTCTTTGTTGATTTAATGAGACATATCCTTCTCCTAAGATTTTGTAACACATCTGGGCTAAAGCTACCTACCCGGGGAAACTTCTCCCCGTCATGCATAGTCATTCTTTCCCATTCATCACATAAAACCTCTGTGTGTGAACCGTATTTTTCACACATTACATACCTTGCCGACCCGATTGGCCGGTTTACTGAATCAACCCGAACTGAGGTTGATCGCCCCCTACCTGAACAACTGGCCCCCATACTTGCAGGTGTTGCTTTCACTACCTCTGACCTTCAAATCAGGGTCTTCAGCGAACCCTTACAAAACCAAGATGTTCGGGGTAGGCCGACGGTGGCAGTTTACCGAGTACTCCACTCACTCGCCCACGCCGACCAATACGCCCACACACTGCCTTAGCGCTGGCGTACTCGACCTAGGGCCCCTGCGACCTGAACCGCTATTTACTGGAACATGCGAGTGTGATCCGCAGAGCACTTAACCCTTTCCAGTAACTATTGGTTGTTGGATAGTTCCTGAGTGACCAGCAAACCTCCCTTAAAATAAAAAAAATTACACAAATCACGTTAGAATGTACAAATAGCGTTTATGACCCCTTTCGTATGCAAATGGTACTGGTCAGGTTACTAACTAATGCACACAATTACGTGCGGTACAATCGTTCTGCACATAAGCAACTAATCTTATGTGCGGAGCGACCAGTGGAATCGAAAATTACGGCTGCGAATTCCTTCAGCCAGAGCTTTAATGGCCTATATGGGTTCCGCACCAACCCTTCCTGGTGTTGTGCTACTTTTCTCTATAGCGGACTTCTTAGTCTGCTGTACCTAGACCTCCTGGTCTGTTCCGGACCTCCTGGTCTGTGCTACAGTAGACCTCCTGGTCTGCTATACTCTAATGCTCAAATTTATGTTTAACAAGGGATGCCTCCCCAGCCACCATGCACGTCACTTACATGTATGTACCTCACGAGAACTCGACTTCTTGTGGTTCAACCCAAAAATTGTAAAAACTTATATATACAAACACTCACCACATGTACACTTTAATTTTATTTCTGCGCAGAAATTCCTTTCATTCAGTAAACAGTCTAGACCAGATGAGTCGCAAATTGGAGAAGGATCTATTAGCTTAAAATTTTGGACACTAAAATTGTTTTGCGCTATTTATCGCGTTGCCTCCTTTTCGCCTGTTAAAAATAATACTATCGTGTGATTTGAATTATGTGGGCGTACCCGGACGCTCCGTTGCGTAATATACGCTACGTACGTCGGCCTTTGTGTTGCGTACACTAGTCTCACCCTTTTGTTAGAAACACGTGTATGCCAGCCAGATATGTCCACAGAAATACAGTTAACACGTTTATCAATGTAGATGATCTTTAATTGTAATCATCTACCGAGCACCACACAGGTCTCTCCTTGTATCTTAGGCAAAGCTGTGTGCGTGCTTTACAAATTACCCCTTAATGTATTACTTTTACTCTTTAACTACTAATAGCAACAAATCTTTCTTAGCACGTTATCAATTGTGAAATGGCAACCAGGAGAGTGATATGTGAAAATACACGAATGAAAAGAAATGCAGATGTATGCGTGCGTGCGTGCGTACGCAAGACAGAACAGAAAAAAAAAACAGTTTTAAAAGACACTAGCGTATTGTTCTTACCTCCGGTTCCGGATTCCTTCAGCACCCTTTACTAAGCGAAGCAGACGCTTATCTGGTATGCACTACGAGGAATATTACCTCCCGCCCTTTGCTGACCGATAATGTCTGCTGAAATTACCTAGTGCAGATATGTGAAGGACGGACGTGCCGCCAATTGATAAAGCCTAATATTTATCTTACTAAAAACCCTCTAAAAGGTTAAAGAACACAGTACGCAATTGACGTATGGAATACCGTAAGAGTACGCACGTTGCATATCAAACGCTTAGCCGTGGTCGAGACGCACGAGTGGCACGTTCGCTCACGGCTAAGAGCGTACGGGCAAGCACGCTATAAGCTGCCGACTAACGTAATGGTACGCTATTAGCGTAGCGGACGCTTGAGACCACGAGGAGATCACCAGCGGCGCTGACGCTCACAGTGTTAAACCTTTATAACTATACCATAAACAATATACTTATACTGTAAACCCTTGTTTAGTGATAAGGTGTAAATGCAACAGAGTGTAACCTTGTTAGTTTAAAAGCTGTATGAGCGTATGTGACGCTCAGAGAACCCCTTAGCAATATAATAAACACTCAAATACCGGTCTAAGGGTCTAACGCCTTTTAAGGAAATGAATGAACGTTCAATCGCAAAAGAATAATACAGTACAAGTTATACACTACCAAAATAACATAGAATATCTAACCAAGTAACTACACATAAAATACAATAAAGATACAATTACTTTTAAAGGGGGAAGGAGAGAGAGAGAGAGAGAGAAAGTGAGAGAGAACGAGAGAGAATGGCTTATAACAATAAAGACAATATGATTGCAGAGAAACTTACGCACAAAGGGAAACAATCGCATGCGCCTTCTGGATATCCAGCTCCCGATTATCAGTGATGAGAACCGTTGAAGAGAATAGAGAGCTGGCCCAGATCGGCTTGTCCTTTTATACACTACACACAATACAGTACAATGGTCCCTATATTCTTATTGTTCATTGGACACAGGAATTCGTCTTCGCATTATAACAAAAGGTCATAGGTTGATTCATACAGGTGGGCTGTGACTATTCCTAACTGCTCAGGTGGGTGGGAAACTAGGTTTCCCGCCGCATGGGTAATAAAGTGCAAATACAGTAAATGTTCATAATCTTCTTATGTCCATAACTATTCGCACGAGTGATTAATCCGCTTCAAACCAACACCGGAATATTGCTAATTAAATACTCTTCCGATGGATACTAAACACCACTGTATAACCCCTGTCCGACCCTTCGTATCAAACAAAGAGGGATCTCTTTGTCTATGAACATGCTACATTAACTAAAACTTTCAGATTCTATCAAAGGGACCATAATCTACAAAATACATTATATGGTTAAAATATGTAACGATTGAGTCGCCCGCTAGACGCACATAAACTCTACCGTAAATGCGCATACCGTGCGCCTGCGGGTGCACGCAACAGCGAGTATGCGCATGCACGGGAGAGCTCATGCACTCGCAGCAGGCACTCGCATGAGGTGCATATATGGCAGTGTGTAGCGTGATATTTTTCTGACTTTGACACTGGGAATAGCAGGTAAAGCTTTGAGTGATGCTGGGAATTGCAGGTAAAGCTTTGAGTGATGCTGGGGATCGCAGGTAAATACTCCACTGTTATAGTGAGTACTGGTAGAAGTGGAGACAGAGGACTGCTAGAAGTAGCTGCTGGAAGCCGGAGTCATACACTCTGCTAGCGCTGAGTGCAGGAACAAGGCAGGCAGGTTGCACCACAGAGCATCAGCACAGAAGAACTGGAGCTGCACCGCAGAGAGTAACCACAAGTGAGTCAGGCTATACTGCAGGGATTATCCACAGGAGAGTCCTTAGTGAAGCTGCATACTGGAACGCTGGAGAGACAATGGAAGCACTGACAACCTTCTGGGTGCTGAGACAGGATACTTATACAGTACCTGCTGGATAGCAGGGATTGGCTGACAATTATGCGCAGGCTCTGGCAACACTGTGGATAGGTGAGGAGAGTATCATGTGATTCAATCCAAAATGGCGGCGCCCATTGATGGAGATTGAAGGGGAAAGAAGCACTCAGAAACCATCTGTCAAACGGTAATTGCGGCGGAGGCCGCAGCAGCAGAAACTCCACGTGCCCAGATGCGCACAGTGTCCACAGGGATGGCGGCGGAGGCACACAGAAGACGCACATCCAGCGGAAGACCACAGGCGTGGCAATGACGGCCGCAACGGGGCTGAGAGCGCCACACCACCGTAAGTGTGTACACTAAGGAGGCCGCTGAACCAGCGCTGCAGGCAATACCCATGCAATGTAACCCAATACATAGTTATAGCCCGGCCCTGGCTCGCTGAGCCAACCTCAGGAGACACCTAACAGGCAGGAAACGGCGTCCAGTTACCCAGATCATGACAGCACCCCCCCCCCCTTTAGGAGTGGCCCCAGGACACTTCTTAGGTTTTTGCGGAAATCTGGTATGGAATTTCTGAACAAATTTAGGAGCATGGATATCAGATGCATTTGTCCAGGAACGTTCCTCGGGACCATAGCCCTTACAATCTATCAAATACTGGAGATGACCATATCTGATACGTGAATCCAGGATCTTTGCGACCTCATACTCAACACCACGTTGAGTCTGGACTTTGGGAGCACAAGGAAGCGCTGAATGGAAGCGATTCAGAATCACTGGTTTGAGGAGTGAAACATGGAACGTCCTAGGAACTTTCAGAAACGGAGGTAGCTGAAGCTTGTAAGCCATTGGGTTGACAACTTGTTCAATCAGGAAGGGTCCGATATAGCGGGGGAGAATTTCATACTTGGAACCCTCAGTCGTAGATTCTTCGTAGACAGCCAAACGCGGTCACCAACTTTAAGGGCAGGAATTGCCCTACGCTTCTTATCTGCAAATCTCTTGTACCTGGAGGAGGCTTTCAAACGAGCTGCACGAACATTCTTCCAGTTATTTGAAAACTGCTGAATCGTGATATCAGCTGCAGGCACCGATGTTGCTGGAAGTGGTTGGAACTCAGGAACTTTTGGGTGAAACCCATAATTGGTGAAGAATGGCGTGGAGGAAGATGAAGAATGATACTGATTGTTGTGGCAGAATTCAGCCCATGGGAGAAGTTGCACCCAATCATCCTGGGAAGAGGATACGTAGATACGGTGGAAGGCCTCCGAGTCTTGATTCACCCTCTCAGTTTGCCCATTGGTTTGAGGGTGATAGGCTGTAGTGAATTTCAGCTTGACTTGGAGCGCCTGACAAAGACTTCGCCAGAACTTGGCCACAAACAAAACACCTCTATTGGAAATTATCTCCACAGGGAGACCGTGTAATCTGAAGATCTCCTTAATAAAGACTTGTACCAACTTGGATGCTGACGGAAGACCGGTGAGAGGAATGAAATGAGCCATCTTGGTGAACCGGTCAACTACCACCCAGATGGTGTTGAATTTGTAACGATATCCATCGAAAGATGGGTCCACGGACAATGAGGAACAGACAAAGGAACCAGTTGCCCAGCGGGTGACTGGCTGGGTAATTTGTGTTGGGCACATTTTGGGCAGGGGGCCACAAATTCAGCAATGTCCTTCTTTAGGGTCGGCCACCAGTATGATCTGGAAACAAATTCTAAAGTCTTGTGTATGCCCGCGTATCCGGCAAAGCGAGAGGAATGTGCCCAATGCAAGAGCTTCCTTCTGAGAGCCGGCTTAACAAAACTTTTCCCTGGCGGGGGGGATAGAGTCCATCCTCACTTTGGAGAACGCCACTGGATCAATGATATAATGCTTGTCAGTAGACTCAGACTCATTTTCTTGCTCCCAGGAGTGGGAAAGGGCATCAGCCTTGCAATTCTGTGACACTGGGCAAAACTGCTATTTGAAGTCAAATCTGGAAAAGAAAAGTGCCCACCTGGCTTGGCGAGGGTTAAGACATTGAGCGCCTTTTAGGTACAGAAGATTCTTGTGATCCGTCATGATGGTGATGGTATGAGAAGCTACTTCTAATAAGTACCTCCATTCTTCCAAAGCGAGCTTGATCGACAAAAGTTCTTGATCGCCAATGGTGTAATTACGCTAGGCAGGAGAGAACTTTCGTGAGAAGAAGCCACAAGGATGTAGATGACCATCGTTAGCTCTTTGAGACAGTACTGTGCCCACTCCAACAGAAGAGGCGTCCACCTCAAAGTTGAAGGGCGAACTGGTATCTGGCGGTTTAAAAACCGGAGCAGAGATGAATCTTTGTTTCAATAAATGAAAGGCTTGTGTAGCTTCTTCTGACCATTTGGAAGGATTGGCACCTTTTTTGGTAAGAGCCGTAATAGGCGCTACAACGGTGGAAAAGTCTCAAATAAATTTCCTGTAATAATTAGCAAACCCTAGGAATCTCTGGATGCCCTTGAGGGTTACAAGAATCTGCAAATCTCAGATCGGTTGAAGTTTCTCAGGGTCCATCTCCAGACCGGAACCGGAGGAATCTTGGTACAATGATGGCAAAACATCGATAGATTTGTAAGAAGAAGTACGAACTGGAAGTTCCCTTTGGAGACAAGTCTTTGAGCAAGAAGGACCCCATGTCAGGACATGGGTCGTCTTCCAATCAACTTGGGGATTATGCAAATGGAGCCATGGGAGGCCTAAAACCACAGGATGAGTGGCCCTTGGTATTACCAGAAAGGAAATCAGTTCTGTATGCAAAACCCCTACCTTCAGTCGGATAGGTAGGGTTTTAGAGGTAATCACCGCATCAGGAATCTTACTGCCGTCCACAAGAGATGACAGTCTCTCAGTGGGTAGAGACCGCTGCTTAACAAACTTCTCAGTTATAAAGTTCCCGGCTGCTCCAGAATCCAAGAAGGCAATAAGATTCTTGGTACGCTGAGCCACCTGAAGAGAAACTGAGAGGTTGCAGTCACTTGAAGATGGAGAGAAGTTTGTTGCTCCTAGCCGGTCTTCTACCTGGTGGGCTAGTACTTGGAATTTTCCCGGATGCTCAGGACAGGTGTAAATAAGGTGGGAAGGTGGGCGTGGCCTGGCGTCTGTGCAGTGAGGACGTGCTCTCTATGTGCTCTGGGGCCCATCTGATTAAAAACCCCTGCAAGATGCCTCCTGGCGCGGGCATCAGGCTCTCCCTTTCCACCTGCGACCCCCTGGAGCCGGCCGCCGACAGTCACGGAGCCAGGGGACAGCCCGCTCTGTCCCTGCGGGTTGTGGCCTAGGCGGGCCGGAAAGCCGGGGGCTAGAGTTTGGGGCCGATCAGCGGTTTGAGCTCCGTGGCGCGGGTTCCCCGCGATCGCGCCGGAGGACAGCGAGGGACCCCTCCTGACCTCCCCACATAACCTACCTGCCCCCTTCGAGGCCTGCTGTCCCCCACACAGCTCCACTGGAGATAAAAGAGCGGAGAGAGGCAGCTCTGTATGTGCTGCGATGGCCATCTTGGATCCCTGGGACACAGACTGGAGAGAGCTTTACACACCTGTATGCAGCCCTGGATGTCTCCACAACACACATAAAGGCAGCATTACCTTCAGTTCCCAGTTCACCTGGAATATTGTGAGTACCTGCTGCTGCTATAGCAGCCATTCCCCAATTGCACCCTTGCCCCACGGAAACCTGTGACAGGAGTCCAGGGCCGCCATCTTGCTATCTGGCAATCAGCCAGAGTAACGATAAAGCTAGACTACATCACGCTCTCCTCACCCCTGCAGGATCACAGATCCTGTTCGCAATACCGGTCGTAGTTGAGACGGCCATGAAAATGCTTTAATACTTACCATGTGTGTCTGGGCCACTATATGAGAGGTCAGGCTGCGATCTACCCCAGCTGCAGGGATAGCACCTGAAAGAGTTACGGCTCTATTATTGTGACACTCGGATCCACATATCCTCGAACTACTCTCAAGATGATTTAACACAATATAATAAAACACTACGCATGCCATAATTAAGTAGCTGGACTTTATATATAACACTCTTAGGCACCTTACTCCCAACTCAGCGGTTGGGGTACCTGAAGCTGATAAATCCATCCCCCTCTTGTGGCCGCTACTGTTAGCAACTTGATCTACACTAACTGAAGCCTGGAATACGTCACAATTTGGACCTCGATTAATCTCCACGAACCTGCTGCGGCTCCCTCCTCCACCCTCCGAGCTACCTGAAGCCTGCAATACTTGCTTTCCCATTCCCATAGGAATCCGGGATGGAGTTGTAAGCCAGTAATCTGACCTGCCTGGGCTGCTCGCCCATTATACAATCTATGGACTGTGTCCTTTCTTCAATAATTTTCCTCTCCTTTTTCTTTCTTTTTCTCCCCCACTCCTACCCCCCCTTTTTTTATATATGCCATTATGTCCAAAAACAAGAAAGTAACGCAAGCCCCAACTAACTTCTTTGGCTCAAAGTCTAAGGGCCCGCAGAACCCCAACATGACCGCAAGCTCCCCTCCCTCTCCGTGCTCTTCGGAAGTGGGTATCGATCCTCAGATACAGGCGGTAATGTCGAGCCTATTGGAGGGAGTGCAGTCTGCGTTCAAACAAGAACTCTCGAACGCTATTGCAGAATTTAAATCGGACCTCACAGCTCTCGGCAACCGAGCGGATGCATTGGAAACAAAGACAGATGATCTCTGCCGCTCCCAACATCGCCTTGACAGAGAGCTCATTAGGTTGCACGAGGAAATGGAGACTCTCAAAGTAGAGATGTGCACCGGAAATTTTTCGGGTTTTGTGTTTTGGTTTTGGGTTCGGTTCCGTGGCCGTGTTTTGGGTTCGAACGCGTTTTGGCAAAACCTCACCGAATTTTTTTTGTCGGATTCGGGTGTGTTTTGGATTCGGGTGTTTTTTTCAAAAAACCCTAAAAAACAGCTTAAATCATAGAATTTGGGGGTCATTTTGATCCCAAAGTATTATTAACCTCAATAACCGTAATTTTCACTCATTTTCAGTCTATTCTGAACACCTCACACCTCACAATATTATTTTTAGTCCTAAAATTTGCATCGAGGTCGCTGGATGACTAAGCTCAGCGACCCAAGTGGCCGACACAAACACCTGGCCCATCTAGGAGTGGTACTGCAGTGTCACGCAGGATGGCCCTTCCAAAAAACACTCCCCAAACAGCACATGACGCAAAGAAAAAAAGAGGCGCAATGAGGTAGCTGTGTGACTAAGCTCAGCGACCCAAGTGGCCGACACAAACACCTGGCCCATCTAGGAGTGGCACTGCAGTGTCACGCAGGATGGCCCTTCCAAAAAACACTCCCCAAACAGCACATGACGCAAAGAAAAATGAAAGAAAAAAGAGGTGCAAGATGGAATTGTCCTTGGGCCCTCCCACCCACCCTTATGTTGTATAAACAGGACATGCACACTTTAACCAACCCATCATTTCAGTGACAGGGTCTGCCACACGACTGTGACTGAAATGACGGGTTGGTTTGGACCCCCACCAAAAAGGAAGCAATTAATCTCTCCTTGCACAAACTGGCTCTACAGAGGCAAGATGTCCACCTCATCATCATCCTCCGATTCATCACCGTGTACATCCCCCTCCTCACAGATTATCAATTCGTCCCCACTGGAATCCACCATCACAGCTCCCTGTGTACTTTGTGGAGGCAATTGCTGCTGGTGAATGTCTCCATGGAGGAATTGATTATAATTCATTTTAATGAACATCATCTTCTCCACATTTTCTGGAAGTAACCCCGTACGCCGATTGCTGACAAGGTGAGCGGCGGCACTAAACACTCTTTCGGAGTACACACTTGTGGGAGGGCAACTTAGGTAGAATAAAGCCAGTTTATGCAAGGGCCTCCAAATTGCCTCTTTTTCCTGCCAGTATACGTACGGACTGTCTGACGTGCCTACTTGGATGCGGTCACTCATATAATCCTCCACCATTCTTTCAATGGTGAGAGAATCATATGCAGTGACAGTAGACGACATGTCCGTAATCGTTGTCAGGTCCTTCAGTCCGGACCAGATGTCAGCATCAGCAGTCGCTCCAGACGCATCACCGCCAGCGGGTGGGCTCGGAATTCTGAGCCTTTTCCTCGCACCCCCAGTTGCGGGAGAATGTGAAGGAGGAGATGTTGACAGGTCGCGTTCCGCTTGACTTGACAATTTTCTCACCAGCAGTTCTTTGAACCCCTGCAGACTTGTGTCTGCCGGAAAGAGAGATACAACATAGGTTTTAAATCTAGGATCGAGCACGGTGGCCAAAATGTAGTGCTCTGATTTCAACAGATTGACCACCCGTGAATCCTTGTTAAGTGAATTAAGGGCTCCATCCACAAGTCCCACATGCCTAGCGGAATCGCTCAGTGTTAGCTCCTCCTTCAATGTCTCAGCTTCTTCTGCAAAAGCCTGATGAGGGGAATGACCTGACTCAGGCTGGCAGTGTCTGAACTGACTTCACGTGTGGCAAGTTCAAAAGGTTGCAGAACCTTGTACAACGTTGAAATCATTCTCCACTGCGCTTGAGACAGGTGCATTCCACCTCCTATATCGTGGTCAGTTGTATAGGCTTGAATGGCCTTTTGCTGCTCCTCCAACCTCTGAAGCATATAGAGGGTTGAATTCCACCTCGTTACCACCTCTTGCTTCAGATGATGGCAGGGCAGGTTCAGGCGTTTTTGGTGTTGCTCCAGTCTTCTGTACGTGGTGCCTGTATGCCGAAAGTGTCCCGCAATTCTTCTGGCCACCGACAGCATCTCTTGCACGCCCCTCTCGTTTTTTAAATAATTCTGCACCACCAAATTCAAGGTATGTGCAAAACATGGGACGTGCTGGAATTTGCCCATATTTAATGCACACACAATATTGCTGGCGTTGTCCGATGCCACAAATCCAGAGGAGAGTCCAATTGGGGTAAGCCATTCTGCGATGATCTTCCTCAGTTGCCGTAAGAGGTTTTCAGCTGTGTGCATATTCTGGAAAGCGGTGATACAAAGCGTAGCCTGCCTAGGAAAGAGTTGGCGTTTGCGAGATGCTGCTACTGGTGCCGCCGCTGCTGTTCTTGCGGCGGGAGTCAATACATCTACCCAGTGGGCAGTCACAGTCATATAGTCCTGAGTCTGCCCTGCTCCACTTGTCCACATGTCCGTGGTTAAGTGGACATTGGGTACAACTGCATTTTTTAGGACACTGGTGAGTCTTTTTCTGAGGTCTGTGTACATTTTCGGTATCGCCTGCCTAGAGAAATGGAACCTAGATGGTATTTGGTACCGGGGACACAGTACCTCAATCAAGTCTATAGTTGGCTCTGCAGTAATGATGGATACCGGAACCACGTTTCTCACCGCCCAGGATGCCAAGGCCTCAGTTATCCGCTTTGCAGCAGGATGACTGCTGTGATATTTCATCTTCCTCGCAAAGGACTGTTGGACAGTCAATTGCTTGGTGGAAGTAGTAAAAGTGGTCTTACGACTTCCCCTCTGGGATGACCATCGACTCCCAGCAGCAACAACAGCAGCGCCAGCAGCAGTAGGCGTTACACTCAAGGATGCATCGGAGGAATCCCAGGCAGGAGAGGACTCGTCAGAATTGCCAGTGACATGGCCTGCAGGACTATTGGCATTCCTGGGGAAGGAGGAAATTGACACTGAGGGAGTTGGTGGGGTGGTTTGCGTGAGCTTGGTTACAAGAGGAAGGGATTTACTGGTCAGTGGACTGCTTCCGCTGTCGCCCAAAGTTTTTGAACTTGTCACTGACTTATGATGAATGCGCTGCAGGTGACGTATAAGGGAGGATGTTCCGAGGTGGTTAACGTCCTTACCCCTACTTATTACAGCTTGACAAAGGCAACACACGGCTTGACACCTGTTGTCCGCATTTCTGTTGAAATACTTTCACACCGAAGAGCTGATTTTTTTGGTATTTTCACCAGGCATGTCAATGGCCATATTCCTCCCACGGACAACAGGTGTCTCCCCGGGTGCCTGACTTAAACAAACCACCTCACCATCAGAATCCTCCTTGTCAATTTCCTCCCCAGCGCCAGCAACACCCATATCCTCCTCATCCTGGTGTACTTCAACACTGACATCTTCAATCTGACTATCAGGAACTGGACAGCGGGTGCTCCTTCCAGCACTTGCAGGTGGCGTGCAAATGGTGGAAGGCGCATGCTCTTCACGTCCAGTGTTGGGAAGGTCAGGCATCGCAACCGACACAATTGGACTCTCCTTGTGGATTTGTGATTTTGAAGAACGCACAGTTCTTTGCTGTGCTTTTGCCAGCTTAAGTCTTTTTTTATTTTTCTAGCGAGAGGCTGAGTGCTTCCATCCTCATGTGAAGCCGAACCACTAGCCATGAACATAGGCCAGGGCCTCAGCCGTTCCTTGCCACTCCGTGTGGTAAATGGCATATTGGCAAGTTTACGCTTCTCCTCCGACGATTTTATTTTAGATTTTTGAGTCCTTTTTTTACCGATATTTGGTGTTTTGGATTTTACATGCTCTGTACTATGACATTGGGCATCGGCCTTGGCAGACGACGTTGATGGAATTTCATTGTCTCGGCCATGACTAGTGGCAGCAGCTTCAGCACGAGGTGGAAGTGGATCTTGATCTTTCCCTATTTTTGGAACCTCAACATTTTTGTTCTCCATATTTTAATAGGCACAACTAAAAGGCACCTCAGGTAAACAATGGAGATGGATGGATACTAGTATACTTATGGATGACGAGTGACTGACGACACAGAGGTAGCTACAGCCGTGGACTACCGTACTGCGTCTGCTAGTATAGAGATGATAATGATATAAAAAATATATATATATCACTACTGCAGGTATATATAATATAATGACGGACCTGCTGGACACTGTCAGCAGACTCCTAAACTACTAGTATGAAGAAGATAGAAAAAAAAAACCCCACCACAGGTAGGTATACAATTATGGACGAGCACTGACGACACAGAGGTAGCTACAGCCATGGACTACCGTACTGCGTCTGCTAGTATAGAGATGACAATGATATAAAAAATATATATATATCACTACTGCAGGTATATATAATATAATGACGGACCTGCTGGACACTGTCAGCAGACTCCTAAACTACTAGTATGAAGAAGATAGAAAAAAAACCCCACCACAGGTAGGTATACAATTATGGACGAGCACTGACGACACAGAGGTAGCTACAGCCGTGGACTACCGTACTGCGTCTGCTAGTATAGAGATGATAATGATATAAAAAATATATATATATCACTACTGCAGGTATATATAATATAATGACGGACCTGCTGGACACTGTCAGCAGACTCCTAAACTACTAGTATGAAGAAGATAGAAAAAAAAAAAACCCACCACAGGTAGGTATACAATTATGGACGAGCACTGACGACACAGAGGTAGCTACAGCCGTGGACTACCGTACTGCGTCTGCTAGTATAGAGATGATAATGATATAAAAAATATATATATCACTACTGCAGGTATATATAATATAATGACGGACCTGCTGGACACTGTCAGCAGACTCCTAAACTACTAGTATGAAGAAGATAGAAAAAAAAACCCCACCACAGGTAGGTATACAATTATGGACGAGCACTGACGACACAGAGGTAGCTACAGCCGTGGACTACCGTACTGCATCTGCTAGTATAGAGATGATAATGATATAAAAAATATATATATATCACTACTGCAGGTATATATAATATAATGACGGACCTGCTGGACACTGTCAGCAGACTCCTAAACTACTAGTATGAAGAAGATAGAAACCCCCCCCCCCACAGGTAGGTATACAATTATGGACGAGCACTGACGACACAGAGGTAGCTACAGCCGTGGACTACCGTACTGCGTCTGCTAGTATAGGGATGATAATGATATAAAAAATATATATATATCACTACTGCAGGTATATATAATATAATGACGGACCTGCTGGACACTGTCAGCAGACTCCTAAACTACTAGTATGAAGAAGATAGAAAAAAAAACCCCACCACAGGTAGGTATACAATTATGGACGAGCACTGACGACACAGAGGTAGCCACAGCCGTGGACTACCGTACTGCGTCTGCTAATATAGAGATGATAAAGATGATAGAGATGAACAAAAAAAATATAACACTACTGCAGGTAAATATTTATATATAATATAATGAATGACGGACCTGCTGGACACTGTCAGCAGAATGCGTTTATAGAATAAAAAAAAAAAACACCACAGGAGTGTTTAACTTTTTCAGGCAGACAATATACTGGTGGTCACTGGTCAGTCACACTGGCAGCAAAAGTGTGCACTGTACTCCTGCTATAACTGCACCCCAGTCTCCCCCACAATTCAGCTGTGTGAGCAGTGAGCACTCAGCACAGTCAGATATACATATAGATGATATTATCATGCAGCACACTGAGGCTGAGCACAGATATAGTATGTGACTGTGTATCGTTTTTTTTCAGGCAGAGAACGGATTATATTAAATAATAAATAAAACTGGTGGTGGTCAGTCACTAGTAACTATCAGCAAAACTCTGCACTCTTAGTACTCCTAATGCTCCCCAAAATTACTAAGTAATCAACTCAAGTGTCTCTATCTATTCTAACAGAGAGGACGCCAGCCACGTCCTCTCCCTATCAATCTCAATGCACGTGTGAAAATGGCGGCGACGCGTGGCTCCTTATATAGAATCCGAGTCTCGCGATAGAATACGAGCCTCGCGAGAATCCGACAGCGGGATGATGACGTTCGGGCGCGCTCGGGTTAGCCGAGCAAGGCGGGAAGATCCGAGTCTGCCTCGGACCCGTGTAAAAAGGCTGAGGAATCGAACCCGCTCATCTCTATCTCAAAGAACGACAGGAGGACCAAGAAAATTGCTTGCGTAGAAATAACTTACGCATACGCAATGTTCCAGAATCGGTCCTCGGCCCTTCGCTGCCGTCATTCCTGAGAGAATTCTTCATACACCTCGTTCCAGACCTCACGGACGAAGAGTGTCTCTGTGATAGGGCTCATAGAGCACTTCATACAAAACCGTCTCCCGCTCAACCGCCCAGGGATGTTATTGTCCGTTTCCATTATTTCCGTTCAAAAGAGAAATTCCTATCCTCCGTCCGGGACTCCCCTGAGATCCTGTTTAAAGGTATGCAGCTACAGATCTTTCAGGACCTGGCTCCCTCCACTATCCAAAAACGACGGGACCTCCAATCGGTCACCCGGGTCCTGCGACAACACCATATCAGATATAGATGGGGATTCCCCTTTCAACTTCACGTTTCTGTCAACAACGCTGTTCACTCTGTCAAGACTTTAACCCAAGGACAGGAACTGCTAGCAAAGCTGGACATCCTTCCAGCATAATCGGTAGTCGACTCGGCGGCCTCATCATCTAAACCGCCACACCCTCAGTCTCCCCTTCCTGACTGGACAAGGGTGACCCAACAGCGCACTGTGGACAGAGACCCTCTCTGACCTGGGGAGACCCCCCACTGTGGTTTGTCCACAAAATGATGGTGCAGCGCCTCCATACCTCGAAATGAGCAATGGCTGCGGAAGATTTGACCTCCGCCCAAAATCCGATGTCGTAACTATTCCCTGTTATTGCTGTTATAGTTAAGTTATATTAGTTTGTACTCCTGTGGTATTCCCCCCTCTCCCCCCCCCCTTTTTTTTCTCTCTCCCTTCCCCCTCCCCCCCCCCCCCACTTTTTTTTTTTTTTACTTTTTGTTTGTAATTTTATTGCCTGGACACATTTCTCTATGTTCTATATTATACTATGTTCTTTAAAGATGAAAAATGGCCACGACCATTCTCAACCCTTGTGGCCCGGGTAACCTACACCCTCTCACATGGTATCTCAGTTACCCTCCTACAATCCCTTATTGTTGTATCCAGTTTTCTTTTCCTGTGGTCCCCGACTGGGACCCACAATTTCAGGGATGTTTCCCCATATGGGGCTTTTCTTCTCTATGTTCTCCCCCTTCTCTTTTTTCTTGTGGCCTCTGCTTGACCTTTCCGCTCCTTTTCTTTTTATGTCTAGAGGGGTGGCCTCCTCCTGGCTCAATTTGTACGTTATTGGATCATGCTTGGCAATATGTCATATTCCCTCATGTGAATAGCCATGTCCCTTAAAATATTTTCGGTCAATGTAAATGGCCTGAACTCCCCAAGGAAGCGTACTGTGTTTCTGAGTGCTTGCAGACACGAGAAAGTCGACATAGCATTCCTTCAGGAAACACATCTCACGGGTCCCCATACTCAACTTAAGGGTAAATGGTTCTCCCAGTCCTACTTTGTCTCGGCAGACTGTAAAAAACGTGGTGTAGCCATTTTAATTCATCGTAATATTCAGTTTATTTACTCCCGGACCGTGACGGACCCAGACGGGCGATTTCTCATGGTGATGGGTACCCTCCGCTCTGTGGCTCTCACTTTGGTTTCCACTTACGCTCCCAACCAAGACCAATCCCTGTTCTTTGACTCTCTCTCTAAGCGCCTATCACAAGAAGCAAAGGAAAGCATTATCATGGGTGGCGATTTTAATACCATCATTGACCCATTGTTAGATAGATCCGGCCCTCCGCCTCACGCTTCCACGATGTCCCTGCCTCGGGCCTCCCGCACTCTCACTGCCACCATGAAACACCACGGCCTCTGCGATACCTGGCGATCCCAACACCCCCACACCAAAGACTTCACCCATTTCTCGGTTCTGCACCAACACTATTCCAGGATCGATATGATCCACATCTCATCGGCCCTGGTACCACTGATTACTGATGTGGGTATTACGCCACTGACATGGACGGTCCATGCTGGGGTCTACCTTCTCATAGACATATACCGTTCACCTCGTAGGAAATATAAATAGCGCCTGGACGATTTGCTTTTACAACACCCCTCTGCACTGGAGGAAATTCGACTAGCAATCACACACTACTTCACCGAAAATATGTCTCCTGATATCTCGCTTAGTGTCCTGTGGGAAGCTCACAAGGCCACGATTCGTGGCGCTTTGATGGCTAAATCGACAGCAATTAGGAAAAAAGCGACGCAGGAGATCACCTCACTCGAAACAGAAATAGCTAACTTATTAACTAGACATAAAGCTTCCCCCGACGCTTCCCTCCTCCCTCAGATTGACTCCCTCCGGGGACAACTTAATACCCTTCTCTCTAACCGTGCAGCACTAATTCTCCGGAAGCTGCAGCAACGCTTCTATGATAAAATGGATAAAATAGACTCCCTACTGGCCAACAAACTACGTCGTAAACAAGCGCTGGGCGCAATAGATAAGCTGTACTTGCCACAGAGGGGAACCTATACCTATGACCCTGAAGTGATGACCAAAGATTTCCGCCTGTTTTATAGCTCCCTTTATAATTTGTCTGACCGGCCCCCTCTGCCACCTGACGGAGCTGGAGGAGCACGCTCATACTTGTCTGATACCCCCCTTCCAGCCCTATCCGACACTCAGTTAGACACCCTTAATAGTCGGATCTCGGAGGAGGAGACAATAGCCGCTATACGCTCTATGCGTTCGTCGGCCGCTCCAGGGCTGGACGGTTTCACAGCCCAGTATTATAAAATGTTTGCGAAAGAGCTAGCCCCACACCTATCCTCTTTATTCAACGATATTCTTGAGGGGGCCTCCTTTCTACCGGAGACGACCCGGGCCGACATAGTAGTAATCCCAAAGCCTGATAAAGACCCGACCAGTTGCTAAAATTATAGACCAATCTCACTATTGAATGTCGATCTGAAGATATTTGCGAAAATACTGGCCAACCGCCTGGCTCCTCTGATGCCCGGTCTGGTCCATCCGGACCAGGTCGGCTTCATCCCGGGACGCCAGGCGTCCGACAACACTAGAAGGGCTATAGACCTAATCTACTCTATTCAAAAACGGAAATCCCCCGCTCTCATACTGGCTCTTTATGCTGAGAAGGCTTTCGACCACATTTCGTGGTCTTTCGCCTTCAAAGTCCTTGGCAAAATGGGATTCTCTGGAAAATTTCTAGAGGGGATTAAAGCACTCTACCGCTCCCCATCGGCCCAGGTCTTAGTTAACGTGGTTTCATCCGCCAGTTTTGGGATTGCCAATGGCACCAGGCAGGGATGCCCCCTCTCCCCTTTAATTTTTGCACTAGTCATGGAGCCCCTGGCAGCTAAGATCCGTAATAACACCACTATCCATGGAGTATCCACAGGCCTATCCGAACACAAGATAGCGTTATATGCCGATGATGTCCTGATTTCCCTCACAAATCCAGCCCAGTCCCTCCCCTCTCTATTAACGGAGATCCGTTCATATTCACAGTTTTCCGGTTATAAAATTAATGTGAACAAAACAGAGGTCCTTAACTTTCATATCCCGGAAGTTCTCAAACAAGACCTTCAAACTATCCTTCCCTGTAACTGGTATACAAAGAAAATCAAGTACCTCGGTGTGTACTTGACCCACCATCACCACCAACTTTTCCAAGCAAATTACCTCCGCTTATTGCAGAAAATCAAGGATGACTTGCTGGAATGGTCCAGCTACTTCATCTCATGGATTAGCAGAATAAATTCTGTCAAGATGAGTGTGCTCCCTCGACTTCTGTATTTGTTTCAGACTCTCCCGATTTATGTTCCCACCTATGTTTTCAAGACCCTGCAGTGCCGATCCTCCTTTTATATCTGGAATCGTAAGTGCCCCCCGCATCAGGCTTAAATTGCTGCAGCGCCCTTCCAGAAGTGGGGGGCTGGGTATTCCGGACTTTATGAAATACTTCTACGCTGCGCAACTCTCTCAATGTGCACAATGTTGCAACGAGGGTGGGATGCGGAAGGTTTGGGTAGGGATTGAGGCTGAGGAGATGGGTCTAGCTACACTATCCTCCCTACTATGGCTCCGCCGGAATCAGCGCCCCCGTATGGTCCTCTCACATCCAGTGGTAAGTCGCTCATTAGCGACATGGGACCTGACAAACAGACGGTTCGCTTTGGCCACGCACCCGTCCCTGTTAATTCCGTTATTCCACAACCCAGCCTTCTCCCCCGGGAACGAGTAGAGCCTCGTATACATTCTGGCGCTCGAGCGGTATGCTATATGTTAATGTCATCACCTCCAACGCTACCTTCCCACAATTTGCAGATATTCGAGAAGGATCAGTAATCCCTCCTTCGGATTTTTTTCGTTATCTGCAAATCTGACATTTTCATTCCACCATCACCACTACCCTTCTACACAGACAACTGTCCCCCTTCGAATATATTAGCTGGAAACGCACTAATACTAGGGGCCTCATTTCAGATATTTATGCTTTACTTTGCGATCACCCCACGTCGTCCCGGGCCCCCCACGAGCTAGCATGGGAATAGGAGTTGGGACTCACTATAGACAACGAAGATTGGGTGGATATCTGGGATAATGCAGCCTCCAGTTCCATATGTATAAGAATTAAAGAAAACATATACAAATTACTCTATCGCTGGTATTATGTCCCTTCCCGTCTACACACTATGTTTCCCAACACACCGGATAGATGCTGGAGAGGCTGTACGGATGTTGGCTCGTTCTTGCACATATGGTGGACCTGCCCTAAAATTTTAAAAGTTTGGGGTGAGCTCATCACCTTGCTCTCGCGCCTATTTGACACTCCCATTCCTCCCGACCCCCAATACTTTCTGCTCCCCATGACCCTCCCTACCCTTAACAGACATCAAAACAAGCTATTTCGGCATGTAGTTTCGGCAATGACATGCCAAATAGCCACGGACTGGAAGAGCCCGACTCCCTCCCCAATACCGGTGATAATTTCCCGAATTTGGTACGTACATAAAATGGAATATATGACCGCTGTCATCCGTAACACCTCGAAACAATTTAACAAAATTTGGTCCCCATGGCTAATCCTACAACAGGCCCCTTCCCCATTTGTAACTTGACACCATCCATCACAGCTCTATTTATCTTTTGTCTCTGTAGGCCACCCCTCCACCCCCCCTTTTCTACTCCCCTTCTTTCCTCTTTGATTGGATTTGATCCAGCACCTCTGTTCTTCCGACTTCTTCTACTCTCCCTCTGAGTACTACTTTTTTCTCATTTCCTCCGTTAACTCTCTTTGACGGACAGCCACTCCGTTGCCGAGAGTTACTCTCCTCAATTGCATTAACTTTTATTAATAAAAAAAAAAAGGGATCCACTCAGTTGATGTTACAAAGTACTGTAGTTACATTTGTTCCTCGAATACCCAGTATGCTTGGATGTTCTGCTATTAATGTAACAATTTTGTGATCCTTCTAATAAAATGTGTTTAAAAAAAAAAAATAAGGTGGGAAGGTGCAGCACAATACAGGCAAAGACGATTAGATAGACGTCTTCTACGCTCTGCTGGAGACAATCGTGAGTGACCTAACTGCATAGGTTCCTCTCTAGGCGGAGATGGCTGACGAGGAATGGCAGCAATAGACGTCTTAGGAAACGTGGATCTTCCTCGCTCAACTGCCCTTACATGGAACCACAGATCGACTTTAGTGCAGAGTGATATGAGCTCATTTAATGTTGGAGGTAAGTCTCTAGTAGCGAGCTCATCCTTGATTCGTCCGGATAAACCACCCCAGAATGCTGTGTAAAGAGCGTCATCGTTCCAGGAAAGTTCTGAAGCCAGCATTTGAAATTGAACTAAATACTGGCCGACGGTTCGCGTCCCCTGACGTAGCCGGAGGATTTCAGAAGAGGCGTATGTCACATGACCTGGCTCGTCGAAGATGCACCTAAAAGTTGCCACGAAGTCAGAATAGGAGGATAACAGAGCATCCGATCTCTCCCATAGGGGTGATGCCTAGTCGAGGGCAGAGTCACTGAGGGGGGAGATAATGTAGGCAATTTTGGTGCGGTCGGTAGGAAAACTGCCAGGTTGCAACTCAAAGTGAATCTCACACTGGTTTAGGAAGCCCCTGCAGGCTTTCGGGGACCCATCAAATTTAGCAGGTGTTGGCAAGTGGAGACATGGAGCAGAAATGGGTCCGGTGGGTGGAGATACCACCGTCGGTACTGTAGCTGGAACACTAGATGCCCCTGACCCACGGAGGGTTGTTTGTATCTCATCCAGCCGGGAGGAGAGGTCCTGGAGACACCGAATCACATGGCCCAGGGCAGCCTCCAGCTGTTCAAGGCGGGTTGCATGTTCTTGCCTCGGCCCAGTCGCCTGATCTTGATCTCTGGCTGGATTCATTAGGTCAGTGCTTACTGTCACAACTGAGGGCTGGTGTTGGTAGCTGGAAGCCTCAGTTGTAGAGGCTGACGGGTACGTGAATTAAGGAGGTAAGAGAGGACTCCTAGACATGTGCTGAGACAGTAGTACCAGAAGCCCGAAGGCGTGACCACGACAACAGGAGGTGCCTTTGAGGGTTTTTATTAAATCATAAAAGTCCAAGAATGTGCAACCAAACAATAAATGTCACAAGTGAGTCTCTGAATCACAACTGGTTAAGACCAGTAATCCGGAGTATAAGTGGGAGAGCTTTATGATACTTGGGAGCACAAATATAAAGTGATGCTGGGGATGCAGGTAAAGCTTTAAGTGATGCTGGGGATCGCAGGTAAAGCTTTGAGTGATGCTGGGAATTGCAGGTAAAGCTTTGAGTGATGCTGGGGATCGCAGGTAAATACTCCACTGTTATAGTGAGTACTGGTAGTAGTGGAGACAGAGGACTGCTAGAGAGTGGCTGCTGGAAGCCGGAGTCATACACTCTGCTAGCGCTGAGTGCAGGAACAAGGCAGGCAGGTTGCACCACAGAGCATTAGCACAGAAGAACTGGAGCTGCACCGCAGAGAGTAACCACAAGTGAGTCAGGCTATACTGCAGGGATTATCCACAGGAGAGTCCTTAGTGAAGCTGCATACTGGAACGCTGGAGAGACAATGGAAGCACTGACAACCTTCTGGGTGCTGAGACAGGATACTTATACCTGCTGGATAGCAGGGATTGGCTGACAATTATGCTCAGGCTCCGGCAACACTGCGGATAGGTGAGGAGAGTATCATGTGATTTAATCCAAAATGGCTGCGCCCATTGACGGAGATTGAAGGTAAAAGAAGCACTCAGAAACCATGGCCAATATTTACTAAAAATCCGAGTTTGTCCAATTTGTGTTTTTTTTGCTAAGTCCCAACACGGGAATTCACTAAGCACAAATCTCGGCAGTGTTTGGGCTATTCGTAATGGTTTGATTGGTAAAGTTCAGAAATACGAATGAATAGGCCATCGGTCAAACACGGCTGTTATTTCATACAACACAGGTATTCACTATTCATTTGTATTTGGGTGTTAGTCTCTGAGTGATCAAGTGCGGGTGTATTTTTTTGCGAATCGTTAAAAAAAGCAGCAAAAAATAGACCTGCTTTTTCCAGTCGAGTTTGGATAACCATGCACGGATCAGTGAGATCTGTGCATGTTATCTATGGGAAAGGGACTGTTTACTGTAAAAACTTGAAAAACAAATTGCGTGGGTTCCCCGCTCCTAAGCAAAACCAGCCTCGTGCTCTTTGAGCCGGTCCTGGTTGAAAAAATATGGGGGAAAAATTGACAGAGGTTCCCTCATATTTGAACAACCAGCACCGGTCTCTGCGCCTGGTCCTGGTGCCAAAAATACGGGGGACAAAAAGCGTAGGGGTCCCCCGTATTTTTGGAACCAGCACCGGGCTCCACTAGTCAGAGAGATAATGCCACAGCCGGGGGACACATTTATATAGGTCCCTGAGGCCCTGGCATTAAATCACTGACTAGTCACCCCTGGCCAGGGTACCCTGGAGGAGTGTGGACCCCTTAAATCAAGGGGTCCCCCCCCCCTCCAGCCACCCAAGGGCCAGGGGTGAAGCCCGAGGCTGTCCCCCCCCATCCAAGGGCGGCGGATGGGGGGCTGATAGCCTTGTGAAAAAAATAGAATATAGGTTTTTGTAGCAGTACTACAAGTCCCAGCAAGCCTCCCCCGCAAGTTGGTACTTGAAGAACCACAAGTACCAGCATGCGAGGGGGGAACGGGTTCGCTGGTACCTGTAGTACTAATACAAAAAAAAATACCCACAAAAAACAGGACACACACACCGTGACAGTAAAACTTTATTACATACATGCACACCTACATACACACATACTTACTTATGTTCACACGAGGCTCGGTCCACTTCTCCATGTAGAATCCTCGGGGTACCTGAGAAAAAAATTATACTCACATAATCCAGTGTAGCCTGTTTGTAATCCACGTACACAAAAAAACAAACTGAAAAACCCGATCCACGCACTGAAAGGGGTACCATGTTTACACATGGGACCCCTTTCCCCAACAGGCTGGATCCCCGTGACTCCTGTCAAAGAGGGTCCTTTCAGCCAATTATGGAGCGCCACGTCATGGCACTCTCCTGATTGGCTGTGCGCTCCTGAGCTGACAGTCAGGCTGGCTGCGCACTGAAGATACAATGTAGCACATAGGCGCTCCATTGTATCCAATGGTGGGAACTTTGCGGTCAGCGTTTGAGGTTACTTGAGGTTGTCTGTCTATTATTTATCTATCTATCTGTCTGTCAGTTTATCTATGTGTCTGTTCAGGGGCAGACAATGGAGTCTGTTGTGATAAAGCTAAATATTTACCTTTGAACATTAGCTATATACTTATTATGGACTAAGTACGCTATTGGCGAACGGAGTACCGTAATGGTATGCACCTAGCGTAGCAGACGCCGTGCCCGAGAGAGGGACACGAGCGGCGCAGACGCTTACTGAATGACACACAGTAAACCTTGTTAACAACACACTGTAAGGGTATGCTTATACTGTAAACCTTAGTACTGTAATGCTACAATGATATAACGCTTATTGACCTTGATAATATGAAAGCTGCTGGTGCGATTGAGACGCTTAGAATACCCTTTGTTATAAATAGTGAAACCCACAAGACCTGATAAGGTTCCAACACCTTCTTAGGGGATACGTTTAGTACAAAAAGAAAATAACAATACAGCTTATACACTACAGACCTGACATTAATATCTAAGCAGAATAACTAGACATAAAATATATGATAGCAAGATGATCACAAATACTAACAAACAGAGAGAGAATAAATGGCAAACATATGAGGATAACAAAATGGCCACATAGAACTTACACACGTGGGAATGAATCGCAAGCGCAGTCCTGGAAACCAGCCCTCAGTTAATCAATGATGAAAACCTTTGTAGAGAGAGTGAGCTGGCCCAGCAATGGTGGTCCTTATATTTACAGCCTTCATTCACAATACAATGGTCCCTACAATCTCATTGTTCATTGGACACAGGAATTTGTCTTTGCATTATAACAAAAGATCATAGGTGGGTTCGTACGGGGGGGATGTGTCTCTCTCCAACTGTTCAGGTGGGAGGCATCCTCAGGACTCCCACCGCATGTGTAATAAAACAGCAAATACATTTAAAGTCCATAAACTACTTTTGTGCATAACTATACGCAGCAGCGAACAATCTCTTCCTAACCAACACCGGAATGTTTCTAATAAAATACTCTTCAGTTAGATACTAGACACCACCGTTCAACCTTTGCCTGACCCTTCATATCATACAAAGAGGAATTCCCATGTCCACAAACTATTTACACTAAACATACTTGCAGACATTATTAAGGGGAATATTATCTACAAAACACGCTATATGGGTTAACTATGCTATAAACGAGTCGCCAGCTACAGGCTCACAAACTCCGCCGTAAATACCCACATTATGCGCACTATCGCCGGAGCGATATTACGCAACTTGCGGATGTGTGCACGTACGGAGGACTGAGTGCACGCGCAGCGGGCATGTGCATGGGGTTAGTATATGGCAATGTGAAGCATGATATTTTTCGACTTTGACAGTTGCCACCAGGTTCCAACCCAGAAGGGGGCAATTCCTCCGTTGTCCTCGTTACATTTGTACCCATTCTGCAGTTGCTGTAGTAGAGGAGCCACCGAGCGCAGGGTCTATCATCATCATCATCTCTTGTTCCTCCTCTGTGACACTCTCGGTGCTTTCTCTGCTATGCTCTGGGCTGCAGTCATCTCGTGACATCTGACAGCAACCAAGAGTGAGGAGCCGGCGATGTAAGGGGGTCATGGCTAAACCGGAGAGTACCAGGAACACATCGATGTCCCTTATGCATAGGCACTGCCTGGCTGAGTAGCCCGGGGTCCGGAGGCTGTACAAACGGCCTGCCCTGATCTGGCGTCCCTTCTCCCGACTGTCAGCTTTCTCCGTGCTGTGGTGCGGCCACATCTCTCGCTCCCTCCACACTCCGGGTGCCGCTGAAGTGCCTGTGTGAGGTAATTACCCTTCCTTGCTGCCAACACCTTCCAGCTGTACAGTAGCTGGAGATCCGAGGGTTCATGCTGCACAGTGAGGAGCCGGCCGGGACACCATGCAGGTAAGCAGTGTGGGGCTATCACTGACTGGGGAGTATGCACGGGAATCCAGTCTGTAGTGTTAAGTTCAAGCCCTATTGGTAGAGGGGGGCGCCGAACTTCGGCGCGCACTGTCCCTTTATTAAGTATGGGAGGGAGGGCGCACATTTATAGTTGGTAGGGGGGCACCAAACACCCTTGCACCGGCCCTGGGTGGGAGTGCTGGTTGGGGTGTCTCAGGCAGCATTTTCGAGGATCCTGAGGCGCGTCATTACTGCTTTCTTGAAGCGAGTCAAGCAGTTCATATCAATGCCATTGGATGTGGGGTCCCCAGCTGTGGTGAAGTGAAAATTCCATGGTGGAGTATGTGTGTGGGTTTAATGTTGAAAAAAGTTCCACATACCAGACATAATTTTGTACTTATTTGTAGTATAATTAAAATTGTTTATGTTATTTTTGGTAAACATTTAAAAATGCCTTCATGTTTCATACTGAGTAGTGTCTTTTTTTTTTTGTGCTTACAAAAAAATGCAAGTTGAAACAAGAGATGAGCGGGTTCGGTTCGTTGAGATCCGAACCCCCCCCCCGAACTTCACCTATTTTACACGGTTCCGAGGCAGCCTCGGATCTTCCCGCCTTGCTCGGTTAACCCGAACGAGGACGATCATCATCATCCCGCTTTCGGATTCTCGCGAGATTCATATTCCATATAAAGAGCCGCGCGTCACCGCCATTTTAACTCGTGCATTGGAGATTGAACGGTGAGGACGTGGCTACGTTCTGTCCTTGAAAAGCTCCATATCTGTGCTCAGTGTGCTGCAAATATTTGTGCTCAATGTGCTGCAAATATCTACGTTCTCTGCCTGAAAACGCTCCATATCTGTGCTCAGTGTGCTGCAAATATCTACGTTCTCTGCCTGAAAAGCTCCATATCTGTGCTCAGTGTGCTGCATCGTGGGGACCACCAGTATATAATTATTGTAGTAAAGTACAGTAGGCCATTGCTGTATCTTGCAGCTCCGTGTCAGACTCAGTTGTAGACAGTATCCTGATCATCAGTGCTCAATATCTGCTGCATTTTGGTGACCACTAGTAGTAGTACAGTACAGTAGTCCATTGCTGTATCTTGCAGCTCCATGTCACTTCAAGTATCCATATCTGTGCTGCATTGTTGTGAGCAGTATATAGTAGGACAGTGCAGTATTTTGGTGATTAACAGTATATAATTGTACAGAACAGTATTCCATTGCTGTATCTTGCAGCTCCATGTCACTTCAAGTATCCATATCTGTGCTGCATTGTTGTGAGCAGTATATAGTAGGACAGTGCAGCATTTTGGTGACCACCAGTAGTAGTACAGTACAGTACAGTAGTCCATTGCTGTATCTTGCAGCTCCGTGTTACTTCAAGTATCCATATCTGTGCTGCATTGTTGTGAGCAGTATATAGTAGGACAGTCCAGCATTTTGGTGACCAACAGTATATAGTTGTACAGTACAGTAGTCCATTGCTGTATCTTGCAGCTCTGTGTCACTTAAAGTATCCATATCTGTGCTGCATTGTTGTGAGCAGTATATAGTAGGACAGTGCAGCATTTTGGTGACCAACAGTATATAGTTATACAGTACAGTAGGCCATTGCTGTATATTGCAGATCCATGTCACTTCAAGTATCCATATCTGTGCTGCATTATTGTGAGCAGTATATAGTAGGACAGTGCAGCATTTTGGTGACCAACAGTATATAGTTGTACAGTACAGTAGTCCATTGCTGTATCTTGCAGCTCCGTGTCACTTCAAGTATCCATATCTGTGCTGCATTGTTGTGAGCAGTATATAGTAGGACAGTGCAGCATTTTGGTGACCACCAGTAGTAGTACAGCACAGTAGTCCATTTCTGTATATTGCAGCTCCGTGTTACTTCAAGTATGCATATCTGTGCTGCATTGTTTTGAGCAGTATATCGTAGGACAGTCCAGCATTTTGGTGACCAACAGTATATAGTTGTACAGTACAGTAGTCCATTGCTGTATCTTGCAGCTCTGTGTCACTTAAAGTATCCATATCTGTGCTGCATTGTTGTGAGCAGTATATAGTAGGACAGTGCAGAATTTTGGTGACCAACAGTATATAGTTGTACAGTACAGTAGGCCATTGCTGCATATTGCAGCTCCATGTCACTTCAAGTATCCATATCTGTGCTGCATTGTTGTGAGCAGTATATAGTAGGACAGTGCAGCATTTTGGTGACCAACAGTATATAGTTGTACAGTACAGTAGGCCATTGCTGTATCGTGCAGCTCCGTGTTACTTCAAGTATCCATATCTGTGCTGCATTGTTGTGAGTAGTATATAGTAGGACAGTACAGTAGGCCATTGCTATTGATATAATAATAAAACTGGCATATAATTCCACACATTAAAAAAATGGAGAACAAAAATGTGGAAGGTAAAATAGGGAAAGATCAAGATCCACTTCCACCTAGTGCTAGTCATGGCAGAGACAATGAAATGCCATCAACGTCGTCTGCCAATGTCATAGTAGAGAGCGTGTAAAATCCAAAAAGCAAAAGTTCAGTAAATTGATGACCCAAAAATCTAAATTAAAAGCGTCTGAGGAGAAGCGTAAACTTGCCGATATGCCATTTACGACACAGAGTGGCAAGGAACAGCTGAGGCCCTAGCCTGCATTCATGGCTAGTGGTTCAGCTTCACATGAGGATGGAAGCACGCATCCTCCCGCTAGAAAAATGAAAAAAGAGTTAAGCTGGCAAAAGCACAGCAAAGAATTGTGCGTTCTTCTAAATCAAAAATCCCCAAGGAGAGTTCAATTGTGTCAGTTGCGATGCCTGACCTTCCCAACACTGGACGGGAAGAGGTGGCTCCTTCCACCATTTGCACGCCCCCTGGAAGTGCTGGAAGGAGCACCCACAGTCCAGTTCCTAATAGTCAAATTGAAGATGTCACTGTTGAAGTACACCAGGATGAGGATATGGGTGTTGCTGGCGCTGAGGAGGAAATTGACAAGGAGGATTCTGATGGTGAGGTGGTTTGTTTAAGTCAGGCACCCGGGGAGACACCTGTTGTCCATGGGATGAATAAGGCCATTGACATGCCTGGTCAAAATACCAAAAAAATCACCTCTTCGGTGTGGAATTATTTAGACAGAAATGCGGACAACTGTTGTCAACTCGTGTGTTGCCTTTGTCAAGCTGTAATAAGTAGTAGGCAAGGACGTTAACCACCTAGGAACATCCTCCCTTATACGTCACCTGGAGCGCATTCATCAGAAGTCATTGACAAGTTTAAAAACTTTGGGTCAGAGCGGAAGCAGTCCACTGACCACTAAATCCCTTCCTCTTGTAACCAAGCTCCTGCAAACCACACCACCAACTCCCTCAGTGTCAATTTCCTCCTTAGACTGGAAAGCCAAAAGTCCTGCAGTCCATGTCACTGGCAAGTCTGTCGAGTCCTCTCCTGACTGGGATTCCTCCGATGGATCCTTGAGTGGAACACCTACTGGTGCTGCTGTTGTTGCTGCTGGGAGTCGATCGTCAAAGCAGTCATCCTGTTGCAAAGCGGATAACTCGGGCCTTGACAACTATGTTGGTGTTAGACGTGCATCCGGTATCCACCGTTAGTTCACAGGGAGTTAGAGAATTCCGGTTCCAAATCCCATCTAGGTTCCACTTCTCTAAGCAGGCGATACCGAGAATGTACACAAACGTCAGAAAAAGTGTTCTCATTGTCCTAAAAAATGCAGTTGTACCCACTGTCCACTTAACCATGAACATGTGGACAAGTGGAGCAGGGCAGACTAAGGACTATATGACTGTGACAGCCCACTGGGTAGATGTTTTGTTTCTGCAGCAACAACAGCGGCGGCACCAGTAGCAGCATCTGGCAAACGCCAACTCATTCCTTGGCAGGCTACGCTTTGTATCACCGCTTTCCAGAAGAAGCACACAGCTGACAACCTCTTACGGAAACTGAGGAACATCATCGCAGATTGGCTTACCCCAATTGGACTCTCCTGGGAATTTCTGATATCTGACAACGCCACCAATATTGTGCGTGCATTACATGTGGGCAAATTCCAGCATGTCCCATGTTTTGCACATACAATTAATTTAGTGGTGCAGAATTAAAAAAACAACAACAGGGGCATGCAGGAGATGCTGTCGGTGGCCCGAAGAATTGCGGGTGACTTTTGGCATTCAGCCACTGCATGCCGAAGAGTGAAGCACCAACAAACACTCATGAACATGCCCTGCCATCAGCTGAAGCAAGAGGTGGTAACGAAGTGGAATTCAACCCTCTATATGCTTCAGAGGATGCAAGAGCAGCAAAAGGCCATTCAAGCCTATACATCAGCCCACGATATAGGCAAAGGAGGGGGAATGCACCTGACTCAAGCGCAGTGGAGAATGATTTCCATGTTGTGTAAGGTTCTGCAACCCTTTGAACTTGCCACACGTGAAGTCAGTTCAGACACTGCCAGCCTATGTCAGGTCATTCCCCTCATCAGGCTTTTGCAGAAGCAGCTGGAGATAGGAGGAGCTAAAACGGAGCGATTCCAGTAGGCATGTGGATGGAGCCCTTCATTCGCTTAACCAGGATTCACGGGTGGTCAATCTGTTGAAATCAGAGCACTACATTTTGGCCACCGTGCTCGATCCTAGGTTTAAAGACTACGTTGTATCTCGCTTTCCGGCAGACACATGTCTGCAGATGTTCAAAGACCTGCTGGTGAGATAATTGTCAAGTCAAGCGGAAAGTGACCCGCCAACAGCTCCTCCTTCATTTTCTACCGCCAGTGGAGCTGCCAGGAAAAGGATAAAATTTCCAAAATCACCCGCTGGCGGTGATGCAGGGCAGTCAGGAGCAAGTGCTGACATCTGGTCCAGACTGAAGGACCTGCCAATGATTACTGACATGTCGTCTACTGTCACTGCATATGATTCTGTCACCATTGAAATAATGGTGGAGGATTATATGAGTGACAGCATCACTGTAGGCATGTCAGACAGTCCGTACGTATACTGGCAGGAAAAAGAGGCAATTTGGAGGCCCTTGCACAAACTGGCTTTATTTTACCTAAGTTGCCCCCCCTCCAGTGTGTACTCCGAAAGAGAGTTTAGTGCAGCGATTGACGTAGGAGGCTACTTCCAAAAAATGTGGAGAAGATGATGTTCATCAAAATGAATTATAATAAATTCCTCCATGGAGACATTTGCCAGCAATTGCCTCCAGAAAGTACACAGGGACCTGAGATGGTGGATTCCAGTGGGGTTGAATTAATAATCTGTGAGGAGGAGGATGTACACAGTGAAAGGGGTGAGGAATCGGGGGATGAGGAGGAGGTGGACATCTTGCCTCTGTAGAGCCAGTTTGTGCAAGGAGAGATTGATTGCTTCTTTTTTGGTGGGGGCCCAAACCAACCAGTCATTTCAGCCACAGTCGTGTGGCAGACCCTGTCGCTGAAATGATGGGTTTGTTAAAGTGTACATGTCCCGTTTATACAACATAATTGTGGGTATGGGGGGGGGGGGGGGGGGGGGCGGGGGTCCAAGGACAAATCCATCTTGCACCTCTTTTTTTTATTTATCTTTGCATCATGTAATGTTTGGGGACTATTTTTTTGAAGTGCCATCCTGTCTGACACTGCAGTGCCACTCCTAGATGGGCCAGGTGTTTGTGTCGGCCACTTGGGTCACTTAGCTTAGTCATCCAGCAACCTTGGTGCAAGTTTTAGGACTAAAAATAATATTGTGAGGTGTGAGGTGTTCAGAATAGACTGGAAATGAGTGGAAATTATTTTTATTGAGGTTAATAATACTATGGGATCAAAATTACCCCCAAATTCTATGATTTAAGCTGTTTTTTAGGGTTTTTTTTTTTAAAAACACCCGAATCCAAAATGCATCCGAATCCGGCAAAAATTCTAAAGGGAGGTTTTGCCAAAATGCGTCCGAATCCAAAACACGGCCACGGAACCGAATCCAAAACCAACACACAAAACCCGAAAAGTGTTATATTCATGCTTTGTTTACATGTACATGTGTCAGGAACGCTTCCTGACACTATTATTTCACTTGTTGTATTGGTTACTAAGGTAACAGATTGTGCCTTCCCCTAGTTCCTCCTCCAACGCTGGTCTCGCGGCAACATCCCTTCCAGTGACATCATGGACCGGGAGCCGGAAGTGAGCTGCGATGTCCCGGGAGGGCGGTGGCTGTGGAACGGGACCAGAGGCTCCTGTAAGTATAAATGTTTGTTTCTTGCACTGCACTTGTTATCCTGATGATGGGGTGCAATTCCCGAAAACGTTGACCTTTGACCACTAAAAAGTTTTTTTTCACTTGTTAAAAGCCTTGGAGTGCCGCCTCTTTATTTCTACGAATATGTATATAAAAACAACTTTACAGATTCTGCGCTCGACAATTCATTAAAGCTTTTGTACATCACCCCAATCCAGTGGGACTGATCTCTTCCACCTGTTACCAGTCGCAAGTACTAATGTCCATCAATCATTCACAGTCAGTGGACAGCAGCTAGTCCTCCTCAAGACCCATAGTCCATCCCAGGTTGAAATTTCTGTTAATATAAGAAGAGGCAGCGCTCCATGGTGCATTAAAATATTTTTTCAAAAGATATAGGAAAACCTCCACTTCTGATATATAGTTTCCCGTACCATTTAAAATCACTCTGTGGGCTGATTACCACATGGCATTAAAATATACTGCACACCAGGATCCCCTCTTCTCTGCTCCCGGATACCTGCACCATGCTGCCAGTTTTCCCACCTCCGGCGGCCTCCCCGTGTCAGTTTCACGGCAGTAGTTACACTGGGTGTGGGTGCCGCTGCAGTGACGTCAGAAGACTACGCCTAACGCATTTTGTAAACACTTCATCAGAAGGCTTGCTCGTTTTTATGAAACGCCTATTTAAGTAATTAAACATATTGCTGAAGTTTTCCTATCATTGGGTGGACATTATGAAAATGACACATTTTTGTAAGATGGTTAACTGATACATGAATTGTAATAGAGTCAAGGATACAAAAAGGAACTTGTGGGGATTATCTAACTTATTGTGGTAAACTAAATAATTTTGGGGGAATAAACAACATACAGTATAACATAGTTATTTACATGGGGATTTAAAAGAATAAGGGAGGAATTCAATTACCCGTGATCTATTTTTTTGCGGTAAATAAATTCATTTTTGCAGAATTTTATTGGGGGGTAATTAAATTTCCCCCATTTTTGCCAATCCATGTTTGCATGAAAACACACAGGTTCCGGAATAAATTTCTGGATCCATATTTTTTTGCAATTGTGGCCCTGAAAATGCATCAATTATTTGGGATATTGTTTCAACTGCCACAGGGCAGGTGAAACAAAATCCCACATAATGCCAGTTTATCAGGGTTAATTGAATTACCCCCTGAGGATCAATTAGCCGCGGTAATTAACCATGGCTAATTGAATCCCACCCTAAGTATGAACTATGGTAACTTAAAGAATAAACATATATGATATACCTGTAAAATATGGGGAAGGAAGAGAACTATATACTGTAGATTGAAAGATGATCTGTTAAAATATAAAAACAACTGTTGGGAACACCTTTTTGTTATAATAATGGACCTAATTCAGACCTGATCGTAGAAACAAATTTGTTAGCAAATGGTTAAAACCATGGCCCTCATTCTGAGTTGTTCGCTCGCTAGCTGCTTTTAGCAGCATTGCACACGCTAAGCCGCCGCCCTCTGGGAGTGTATCTTAGCTTAGCAGAATTGCGAACGAAAGATTAGCAGAATTGCGAATAGAAATTTCATAGCAGTTTCTGAGTAGCTCCAGACTTACTCCTACACTGCGATCAGTTCAGTCAGTTTCGTTCCTGGTTTGACGTCACAAACACACCCAGCGTTTGCCCAGCCACTCCCCCGTTTCTCCAGACACTCCCGCGTTTTTCCCTGACACGCCTGCGTTTTTCCGCACACTCCCAGAAAACGGTCAGTTTCCGCCCAGAAACACCCACTTCCTGTCAATCACAGTACGATCACCAGAACGATGAAAAAACCTTGTTAGGCCGTGAGTAAAATACCAAACTTTTGTGCAAATTTACTTGGTGCAGGCGCACTGCGAACATTGCGCATGCGCAGTTTGCGACTAATCGCTCCGTAGCGAAAAAAATAACGAGCGAACAACTCGGAATGGCCCCCCATGTGCATTGCGGGGGGGGGGGGGGAGATATAACATGTCCAGAGAGAGTTAGATTTGGGTGGGGTTTGTTCAAACTGAAATATAAATTGCAGTGTAAAAATAAAGCAGCCAGTATTTACCCTGCACAGAAACAAAATAACCCACCCAAATCTAACTCTCTCTGCACATGTTATATCTGCTCCCCTACAGTGCACATGGTTTTGCCCATCTGCTAACAAAGTTGCTGCTGCGATCAGGACTGAATCAGGCCCAATGTTAGATATGGTGATTCTGTTGAATATTTAAAATTAAGTTTTCTTTACAATTTCATAATTAACAACCCTAGTTCTTCTCATAGGAGACACACCTGTGATACTACATTGTAGAGACTGTTGTCCCTGTATTTATACTCTGAGTCTGATGAACTCTTACTTTAGATATACCCACATTGAGATAGACTCATTTTTCTAACATGGTTATCTTGTGTAAAAGTTTTATCTACTATACTAAAAGGTACATTCTTTAATTTACGATTGGTCTATGTATGACTCAATGCACCTTTGTCCCTGTAAGTATCATCTCTTATCTGTACTATTCACATACATAAAGTAACGTCAGTACATACCATAAAACTCACACTGGGACACAGAGCCAGAATAAAATCCAATCTGGTCCTAGGCAAGATATCAGTCCAGGGGCCCCTTCCTATGGTGGCGGCCAGGGCTGGCAATAGAACTCTTGAGGCCCGGTACACACTTCCCCCCCCCCCCCCCCCCCTCAGGTATAGACCAGCTAGCTTAGACTCTCGGGCACCTGCCTGTATCCCCTTGTTGGTAATCATAACTCCAAAAAGGATCTGTTACTCAGTAGCGGATCTTGCCACGGGCAAGCAGGACTTTTGCCCGAGGCGCTGCCTTCCGGAGGGTGCCGGCGCCATCCGGAGGGCGCCGCACCATGGCAAGATCCGCTGCTGCTGTGCCCCCCGCTGCCCGCTGTGAAGGGAAACTAGACACTACGCGTCTAGTTTCCCTTCCTGGAGAGGACCTTTGCTGTAATGATGTGCAGTGCGCGTTGACGTCATCGCGCACCGCACAGCAAAGGTCCTCTCCACGAAGAGAACTAGACGCTTAGTGTCTAGTTTTCCTTCGTGGAGAGGACCTTTGCTGTGCGGTGCGCGATGACGTCATCGCGCACCGCACATCCTACTACAGTACAGGGGGCGTAACTGACCACGCCCCCTGTATGAAGCCACCCCCCCTAATGCCTCTCGGGGCGCAAGAAGCCTCGGAACCGGCCCTGCTGTTACTGCGAAGGGTCTACAGTAAAGTTATAGCTTTCTCTGACGTCCTAGTGGATGCTGGGGACTCCGTAAGGACCATGGGGAATAGACGGGCTCCGCAGGAGACTGGGCACTCTAAAGAAAGATTTAGGACTATCTGGTGTGCACTGGCTCCTCCCCCTATGACCCTCCTCCAAGCCTCAGTTAGATTTCTGTGCCCGGCTGAGCTGGATGCACACTAGGGGCTCTCCTGAGCTCCTAGGAAGAAAGTGTTTGTTAGGTTTTTTATTTTACAGTGAGATCTGCTGGCAACAGGCTCACTGCATCGAGGGACTAAGGGGAGAAGAAGCGAACCTACCTAAGTGGTGGTAGCTTGGGCTTCTTAGGCTACTGGACACCATTAGCTCCAGAGGGATCGAACACAGGACCCGACCTCGTCGTCCGTTCCCGGAGCCGCGCCGCCGTCCCCCTTACAGAGCCAGAAGCAAGAAGGTGGTCCGGAAAATCGGCGGCTGAAGACTTCTGTCTTCTCCAAGGTAGCGCACAGCACTGCAGCTGTGCGCCATTGCTCCTCATGCACACCTCACACTCCGGTCACTGATGGGTGCAGGGCGCTGGGGGGGGGGGGGGCGCCCTGAGCAGCAATACTGACACCTTGGCTGGCAAACTGGCACCATATATAGCCCCAGAGGCTATATAGGTGCTTTTTAACCCCTGCCAGAATCCATAAAAATGCGGGAGAAAGTAAGTGAAAAAGGGGCGGAGCTATCTCATTCAGCACACTGGCGCCATTTTTCCCTCACAGCTCCGTTGGAGGGAAGCTCCCTGGCTCTCCCCTGCAGTCCTGCACTACAGAAAGGGTTAAAAAGAGAGGGGGGGCACAATTTAGGCGCAGTATACAATATATATAGGCAGCTATAAGGGAAAACACTCTTTATATGTGATATCCCTGTGATATATAGCGCCCTGGTGTGTGCTGGCATACTCTCCCTCTGTCTCCCCAAAGGGCTTTGTGGGGTCCTGTCCTCTGTCAGAGCATTCCCTGTGTGTGTGCTGTGTGTCGGTACGGCTGTGTCGACATGTATGAGGAGGATAATGATGTGGAGGCGGAGCGAATGCCTGTAAATGTGATGTCACCCCCTGCGGGATCGACACCGGTGTGGTTGGACTTATGGAAGGATTACGTGAAAGTGTCAACTCCTTACACAAAAGGTCGACGACACAGAACAGCCGGCTACTCAGCTTGTGCCTGTTCCAGCGTCTCAAATGTCATGGGGGGCTCTAAAAACGCCCGCTACCTCAGATGGCAGAAACAGATGTCGACACGGATACCGACTCCAGTGTCGACGACGATGAGACTAGTGTACCCTCCAAATAGGTCCACCCGTTACATGATTGAGGCAATGAAAAATGTATTACACATTTATGATAATACCCCAGGTACCACATAAAAGGATATTATGTTTGGTGAAAGAAAACTACCAGTAGTTTTTCCTGCATCTGAGAAATTAAATGAGGTGTGTGAGGAAGCGTGGTCTTCCCCCGGTAAGAAATTGATAATTTCTAAACGGTTATTGGCAGCGTACCCTTTCCCGCCAGAGGATAGGTCACGTTGGGAAACACCGCATAGGGTAGATACAGCGCTTACACGCTTATCAGAAAAGGTGGCACTACCGTCTCCGGATACGGCCGCCCTGAAGGAACCTGCTGATAAAGAAGCAGGGGGTTACCTTGAAAGATATAGTCACACACTCGGGCATTATATTGCAACCAGCCATTGCTTCGGCATGGATGTGCAGTGCTCCCGCTGCGTGGTCAGATTCCCTGTCGGAAAGTAACTATGGATAGGGACAATATTTTGCTGACAATAGAGCATATAAAAGACGTGGTCTTATACATGCGTGATGCACAGAGGGATATTTGCCGGCTGGCATCAAAAATAAGCGCTAGGTGCATTGCCGCCAGACGGGGGTTATGGACTCGGCAATGGTCAGGCGATGCCGACTCGAATCGGCACATGGAAGTTTTGCCTTATAAGGGGGTAAAACTGTTTGGGGATGGTCTTTCAGACCTCGTTTCCACAGCTACTGCTGGGAAATCGACTTTTTTGCCACAGGCTACCCCACAACAAAAGAAAGCACCGTATCATCAAGTACAGTCCTTTCGGCCCCAGAAAAGCAAGAGGGCTAGAGGCTCATCCTTTCTGCCGAGAGGCAAAGGTAGAGGAAAAAGCTGCAGCACACAGCTAGTTCCCAAGAGCAGAAGTCCTTCCTGCGTCCGGTAAGTCCACAGCATGACGCTGGGGCTGCTCAGGCGGACCCGGGTACGGTGGGGGCCCGTCTCAGAAATTTCAGCGCCCAGTGGGCTCTCTCACATGGATCCCTGGGTCCTTCAAGTAGTATCTCAGGGGTACAGGCTGGAGTTCGAGACGTTCTTCCCCCCGCCGTTTCCTAAAATCTGCCTTACCGGCACCTCCCTCTGCCAGGGAGGCGGTGTTTGTGGCTATTCAACACTATAATCACAACAAGTGATTGTCAAGGTGCCCCTCCTTCAGCAAGGAAGGGGTTACTATTCCACAATGGTTGTGGTACTGAAACAGAACGGTTCGGTGAGACCCATCTTAAAATTAAAATACTTGAACTTTTATATCAGAAGATTCAAGTTCAAGATGGAATCGCTCAGGGCGGTTATTACGAGCCTGGACGAGGGGGATTACAGGGTCTCCCTGGACATCAAGGATGCGTACCTGCATGTCCCCATTTACCCTCCTCACCAGGAGTACCTCAGATGTGTGGTACAGGACTGTCACTATCAGTTCCAGACGCTGCCGTTGGAGTTGTCCACGGCACCGAAGGTCTTTACCAAGGTAATGGCCGAAATGATGATACTCCTTCGCAAGAAGGAAGTTTTATTATCCCGTACTTGGACGATCTCCTGATAAAGGTGAGGTCCAAAGAACAGTTGGTAGTGGGGGTAGCACTCTCTCGGGAAGTGCTACAACAGCACGACTGGATTCTCAATATTCCAAAGTCACAGCTGGTCCCGACGACACGTCTTCTGTTCCTGGGAATGATTCTGGACACAGACCAGAAAAGAGTGTTTCTTCCAGTGGAAGCACACGAGTCCTGGAAAAAATGGTAGCTTCGTACGAAGCATAATTCCATTCGGAAGGTTCCACGCAAGGACGTTCCAGTGGGACCTGTGGGACAAATGGTCCGGGTCCCATCTACAGATACAACAGCGGATAACCCTGTCGGCAAGAAACAGGGTGTCGCTGCTGTGGTGGCTGCAGAGGGCTCATCTACTAGAGGGCCGCAGATTCGGAATACAGGACTGGGTCCTGGTGACCACGGCGGCCAGCCTTCGGGGCTGGGGTGCAGTCACACAGGGAAGAAATTTCCAAGGAGATTTCGCTTCACATAAATATTCTGGAGCTAAGGGCCATTTACAATGCCCTAAGCCAAGCAAGGCCCCTGCTTTAGAACCAGCCGGTACTGATCCAATCAGACAACATCACGGCGGTCGCCCATGTAAACAGACAGGGCGGCACAAGAAGCAGGATGGTGATGGCAGAAGCCACAAGGATTCTCCGATGGGCGACCTACACCCGGGAGAATGGGGACTTCTTCCAGAAGTTTTCCAAATGCGGGTAAACCGTTGGGAATGACCACGGGTGGACATGATGGCGTCCCGCCTCAACAAAAAGTTGAAAAGATATTGCGCCAGGTCAAGGGACCCTCAGGCGATCGCTGTGGACGCTCTAGTGACACCGTGGGTGTACCAGTCGGTTTATGTGTTTCCTCCTCTACCTCTCATACCCAAGGTACTGAGAATAATAAGAATGCGAGGAGTGAAAGCCATATTCGTGGTTCCAGATTGGCCAAGAAGAGCTTGGTACCCGGAACTTCAAGAGATGCTGGCAGAGGACCCTTGGCCTCTGCCGCTCAGACAAGACCTGCTGCAGCATGGACCCTGTCTGTTCCAAGACTTACCGCGGCTGCGTTTGACGGCATGGCGGTTGAACACCGGATCCTAAAGGAAAAGGGTATTCCGGAGGAAGTCATCCCTACCCTGATCAAAGCCAGGAAGGATGTCACCGCAAGACATTATTACCGCATTTGGCGGAAATATGTTGCTTGGTGTGAGGCCATGAGGGCCCCGAAGGAGGAATTTCAACTGGGTCGATTCCTACACTTCCTGCAAGCAGGGGTGACGTTGGGCCTCAAATTGGGGTCCATCAAGGTCCAGATTTCGGCTCTGTCGATTTTCTTCCAGAAAGAACTGGCTTCACTGCCTGAAGTTCAGACTTTTGTCAAAGGAGTTCTGCATATTCAGCCTCCTTTTGTGCCCCCAGTGGCACCTTGGGATCTCAATGTGGTTTTGGCATTCCTGAAATCACATTGGTTTGAACCACTTAAGACTGTGGAATTAAAATATCTCACGTGGAAAGTGGTCATACTGTTGGCCCTGGCTTCGGCCAGGCAGGTTTCAGAATTGGCGGCTTTGTCTTGTAAAAGCCCTTATCTGATTTTCCAGATGGATAGGGCAGAATTGAGGACTCGTCCTCAGTTTCTCCCGAAGGTGGTCTCAGCTTTTCACTTGAACCAACCTACTGTGGTGCCTGCGGCTACTAGGGACTTGGAGGATTCCAAGTTGCTGGACGTAGTCTGGCCCTGAAAATTTATGTTTCCAGGACGGCTGGAGTCAGAAAAACTGACTCGCTGTTTATCCTGTATGCACCCAACAAGCTGGGTGCTCCTGCTTCTAAGCAGTCTATTGCGCGCTGGATTTGTAGCACTATTCAGCTGGCGCATTCTGCGGTAGGATTACCGCAGCCTAAATCAATAAAAGCCCATTCCACAAGGAAGGTGGGCTCATCTTGGGCGGCTGCCCGAGGGGTCTCGGCTTTACAACTTAGCCGAGCAGCTACTTGGTCAGGGGCAAACACGTTTGCTAAATTCTACAAATTTGATTCCCTGGCTGAGGAGGACCTGGAGTTCTCTCATTCGGTGCTGCAGAGTCATCCGCACTCTCCCGCCCGTTTGGGAGCTTTGGTATAATCCCCATGGTCCTTACGGAGTCCCCAGCATCCACTAGGACGTCAGAGAAAATAAGGTTTTACTCACCGGTAAATATATTTCTCGTAGTCCGTAGTGGATGCTGGGCGCCCATCCCAAGTGCGGATTGTCTGCAATACTTGTACATAGTTATTGTTACAAAAATCGGGTTTTGTTGTGAGCCATCTCTTCAGAGGCTCCAATTGTTATCATACTGTTAACCGGGGTTCCTATCACGTGTTATATGGTGTGATTGGTGTGGCTGGTATGAGTCTTACCCGGGATTCAAAATCCTTCCTTATTGTGTCAGCTCTTCCGGGCACAGTTCCTAACTGAGGCTTGGAGGAGGGTCATAGGGGGAGGAGCCTGTGCACACCAGATAGTCCTAAATCTTTCTTTAGAGTGCCCAGTCTCCTGCGGAGCCCGTCTATTCCCCATGGTCCTTACGGAGTCCCCAGCATCCACTACGGACTACGAGAAATAGATTTACCGGTGAGTAAAATCTTATTTTTACTATCTCTTTACTTCTCGGTTTTCACCTGCCTATATCTCTTTGTTAAAAAAAATAATGACAGGAAGGGGTGGAGCATAGAGTTTATCACATCCTAGTTATAGTTGTATAATACAAAGAACATCCCTGTAACCAATATTTAATACAAAGAACATCCTCTTGTCCACCATACACTATAGAGAACATCCTAGGGACTGTTATAGAATACAGAGATCATCCTAGTGACTGTCATGTAATACAGAGAACATGCCATTGATCGCCATTCAATACAAACAGCATTCTAGGGACCAACATCCTACAGTATGTTATGTCAAAGAGTGATCGTTGTTGATCGTCTAAGCTTGTCCAGTATCGCCCCAACTGCAGAATTTGAGAGAATGGCTTTTTGAGAACAGACGTAATAGACAAATGTAATCGTTTAACAGTAATGACTCGAGTAACTTCATTAAATATATACAGCTGTACTATTATAATGCTTCTCTTAAATGTTCACCAGAGGTTTAATAGTCACCTTACCACATGCTACAAATAGTATTGATCAAATATGAAAGTGTCAGTCTTTCCCCATACCTCCACTGCTCTGAAATCTATGCTTACAGTATGAGTCTCTATCCCAGCCCCCCGTCAAACTGAGAACATTGCAGAGCCATTAGTTTTTGTAAGTGAGCCTGAATGGTGCAGGCAGGGGTGTATCTAGGGGTCGGAGAGCCCCTGACAAAGTAAGGGACTGGCGCAAACACCCCCCCCCCCCCATATTTAAAATGGGGAAGGCCAAAAAAGAGTGTGGCCACACAATAGTACCCACAATTCAAATGACTCCACATGGTAGTGCCCCTTACTCACATTACACTGCACACAGTGCACAGTAGTGTCCGTCATTCACGTTACGCCACATGTGTGTGTGTGTGTGTGTGTGTGTGTATATATATATATATATATATATATATATAAATACTGTATATAAGTATATAGTAGTGGCTAGTTTCACAGGAGTCTGGGCCGGGCTTACAAGGACTGTGTGAAGCCTTATGCTGGTACACACTGACCGATATAGCAGCTGTTCAATTGAACGGTCGATTTACCGCAGGTGCGTCAGCCAGTGTGCACCAGCGATACTGTATGTCTGTGAACAACATAGTTCACAGACAGATCATGTCGGCTGCGCAGCACAGCCAATGACCAATATATTTACAGAAATATTGGTGCATCGATCTGTGTGTACGGGCAATCAGCCAACCACCCGTACACTTGCTACACAAGCCGGTGTGGTGAGTGCTATTGGTCTGTACCCAGCTTTATGCTAATTCCCAGGTGGCGCACAGCTCCAGGTACACTCAGTGCATCTGATCCCCGGGTGTACCAGCCAGCACATATGATAACATGTATGTATGTGTATGCATGTATGTATGTATGTATGTATATATATATACATATATATATATATATATATATATATCACTGCTCAAAAAAATAAAGGGAACACTTAAACAACACAATGTAACTCCAAGTCAATTCACAATTAGGAAGCAACACTGATTGACAATCAATTTCACATGCTGTTATGCAAATGGAATAGACAACAGGTGGGAATTATAGGCAATTAGCAAGACATCCCCAATAAAGGAGTTGTTCTGCAGGTGGTGACCAGTAGCGATCTTGCCACGGGCAAGCAGGACTTTTGCACGGGGCGCCGCCTTCCGGAGGGCGCTGAAGCCATCCAGAGGGCGCTGCACCATGGCAAGATCCGCTGCTGCTGTGGTGCCCCCCACTGCCACGGCCCGCTGTGAAGGGAAACTAGACGCTATGCGTCTAGTTTCCCTTCGTGGGCTGCCCACTGTGAAGGGAAACTAGACGCTATGCGTCTAGTTTCCCTTCCTGGAGAGGACCTTCACTGTAATGATGTGCGGTGCACGTTGACATCATCGCGCACCGCACAGCAAAGGTCCTCTCCACGAAGGGAACTAGACGCTTAGCGTCTAGTTTACCTTCGTGGAGAGGACCTTTGCTGTGCGGTGCGCGATGACGTCATCGCGCACTGCACATCCTACAACAGTACAGGGGGCGTAACTGACCACGCCCCCTGTATGAAGCCACACCCCCTAATGCCATCCGGGGCGCCAGAAGCCCCGGAACCGGCCCTGGTTGTGACCACAGACCACTTCTCAGCTCCTATGCTTTCTGGCTGATGTTTTGAAAGCTGGCCGTGCTTTCACTCTAGTGGTAGCATGAGACGGAGTCTACAACCCACACAAGTGGCTCAGGTAGTGCAGCTCATCCAGGATGGCACATCAATGCGAGCTGTGGCAAGAAGGTTTGCTGTGTCTGTCAGCGTAGTGTCCAGAGCATGGAGGCGCTACCAGGAGACAGGCCAGTACATCAGGAGACGTGGAGGAGGCCGTAGGAGGGCAACAACCCAGCAGCGGGACTGCTACCTCCGTCTTTGTGCAAGGAGGAACAGGAGGAGCACTGCCAGAGCCCTGCAAAATGACCTCCAGCAAGCCACAAATGTGCATGTGTCTACTCAAACGATCAGAAACAGACTCCATGAGGGTGGTATGAGAGCCCGACGTCCACAGGTTGGGGTTGTGCTTACAGCCCAACACCGTGCAGGACGTTTGGCATTTGCCAGAGAACACCAACATTGGCAAATTTGCCACTGGCGCCCTGTGCTCTTCACAGATGAAAGCAGGTTCTTAAGAGCACATGTGACAGACGTGACAGAGTCTGGAGACGCCAAGGAGAACGTTCCGCTGCCTGCAACATCCTCCAGCATGACCGGTTTGGCAGTGGGTCAGTAATGGTGTGGGATGGCATTTTTGGGGGGGGCCGCACAGCCCTCCATGTGCTTGCCAGAGGTAGCCTGACTGCCATTAGGTACCAAGTTGAGATCCTCAGACCCCTTGTGAGACCATATGCTGGTGCGGTTGGCCCTGGGTTCCTCCTAATGCAAGACAATGCTACACCTCATGTGGCTGAAGAGTGTCAGCAGTTTCTGCAAGACAAAGGCATTGATGCTATGGACTGGCCTACCCGTTCCCCCAATTGAGTACATCTGGGACATCATGTCTCGCTCCATCCACCAATGCCACGTTACACCACAGACTGTCTAGAAATTGGCAGATGCTTTAGTCCAGGGTCTGGGAGGAGTTCCCTCAGGAGACCATCCGCCACCTCATCAGGAGCATGCCCAGGCATTGTAGGGAGGTCATACAGGCACGTGGAGGCCACACACACTACTGAGCATCATTTGACTTGTTTTAAGGACATTACATCAAAGTTGGATCAGCCTGTAGTGTGTTTTTCCACTTTAATTTTGATAGTGACTCCAAATCCAGACCTCCATGGGTTAATAAATTTGATTTCCATTGATAATTTTTGTGTGATTTTGTTGTCAGCACATTCAACTATGTAAAAAACAAAAGGCCTAACTCTGAGTTGATCGCAGCAGGAACTTTGTTAGCAGTTGGGCAAAACCATGTGCACTTGCAGGTGGGTGGGGGGGGGGGGGGGGTAGATATAACATGTGCAGAGAGAGTTAGATTTGGATGGGGTGTATTCAAACTGAAATCTAAATTGCAGTGTAAAAATAAAGCAGCCAGTATTTACACTGCACAGAAACTAAACAACCCACCAAAATCTAACTCTCTCTGCACATGTTATATCCCCCCACCCCGCAGTGCACATGGGCCCTCATTCCGAGTTGTTCGCCCGTTCTTTTTCTTCGCATCGGTGTGATAAGTCGCAAACTGCGCATGCACAATGTTCGCAGTGCGTCTGCGCCAAGTAAATTAGCACAAAAGTTTGGTATTTTACTCACGGCCTAACGAAGATTTGTCATCGTTCTGGTGATCGGAGTGTGATTGACAGGAAGTGGGTGTTTCTGGGCGGAAACTGACCGTTTTATGGGTGTGTGCGAAAAAACTCAGGCGTTTCAGGGAAAAACGCGGGAGTGTCTGGAGAAACGGGGGAGTGGCTGGGCGAACGCTGGGTGTGTTTGTGACGTCAAACCAGGAACGAAACTGACTGAACTGATCGCAGTGGCAGAGTAAGTCTGGAGCTACTTAGAAACTACAAAGAAATTTCTAAACGCTATTCTATTCGCAATTCTGCAAATCTTTCGTTCGCAATTCTGCAAAGCTAATATTCACTCCCAGTAGGCGGCGGCTTAGCGTGTGCAAAGCTGCTAAAAGCAGCGAGCGAACATCTCGGAATGAGGGCCATGGTTTTGCCCAATTGCTAACAAACTTGCTGCTGCAATCAACTCAGAATTACCCCCAAAGTATTTAATAAGAATATTTCATTCATTCAGATCTAGGATGTGTTGTTTAAGTGTTCCCTTTATTTTTTTGAGCAGTGTATAAATATATATATAGTATATATATATATATATATATATATATTTAGTATTTGATAGGACAGCACTCACAGGACTTCAGTATAAATGGAAAGACTTTCATTTAATTAACCACATGGGTCCAGTCTTTTCATTTGTGCTGAAGTCCTGTGAGTGTCGTCCTATCAACTACTATACATATTTGGACTCTCCGGGAAAGGCATCCGGGAATCGGAATGGGGCAGTGGGATGCTTGGGGATGGAAGGCAGGGAGACACTGGGCTGGCTGGCAGGCTGTGAGACACTTAGCTGGGGGGATCAGTGAGCAGATGGTGCCACTGTACTGGAGGCGGGGGTGACACTTGGCTGGAGTGTGATCTAGGTGGGGGAGCAGTGGGCTGGCAGGGTGCCAGAACCTGAGATGGGAGGGGGTGATATATGTAAAGAACACTGGGCTGGAAAGAAAGAGTGGCAGTGAAATGGAAAGGGGAGGGGCGAATACTAGGCTGGAAAAGGGGGGGGGGGGCACTGTGCAGAAAGAGGATGAGGGGCACTGTGACCGTACTGGCTGTGGGGGTTAGGTGGGGGGGCAGTGGCTTGGGGGACGTTGGCTGATTGGGGAGGGAAGAGGGGCATATACTGGACTAATAGGGTGAGAGACATTGGGATGATGGAGGTGGAGACACTGGGATAGGTGAGGGTTGGTTAGATGGGGAGGCACTGGGCTGGGACAGGGGATGGTAGCACTGACCTGGGGTTGCTGTCCTGGCCCACTCACTGCAGCACTGCTATAAATGTCCTGAGTGGGAGAGGTCACTCAGCCCAGCAGTAGGTATTGGTTTCGATGAAAGACACAAATAGATAAGGGGATGTAGTTGCTGTATTGGTGGTTTGGATCCCGGCGGTCAGGATACCGAAGCTGGAATCCCGACCGCTTACAATGTCGGCATCCGGAATGCCGCCACACAGAGGCTATTCCCCCTCCTGTTCCCACTCCTTGACACCAATATAGTAGGAATAGAGCCTGTGGTGAGCGCATCGAGCCCAACAGGGGCTACTTTGCACTCCCCCCCCTCCCCGGCAGCATTCTGGGATGCTGACCTCCTGGATACCAACCGTCGGCATTACAGCCCTAACCCTAGAGAAGGTGTGTATTGCACCATACTGCCCCCTGAAGCAGTTCTAAGTAAAACTACAGCTCCCAGCAGCCCTTGCTGCCAGGAGCTCCCGGCAGCAAGGGCTGCTGGGAGTTGAAGTTTTAGAGCTGCTTCACTGAAGTGCGGTGCCGGACATCGGTGCTAATTACACCGAGTGACTTCTGTGCTGCATGTCTCCGGTACGAACAGGTAACTGCCTAGTGCCTAGTCTATGTATGTCTACCCCATGCCCGCAGGTGGCACCTCCAGGCGGCGCCCCTCTTCTTCCGGAACCCCTGGCGAGTGCCATCCTGCCCAATGGGTAGATACGCCCCTGGGTGCAGGGACCTAGTCACATCTGAAAGACTAAGAGGTTGATGTACTGTATCATCCAGTAAAAAGAGCAGAGAAGTGAACAAGTGGATAAGTTGCCCATAGCAACCAATATTTGTTAAAATGTTCTTGATAAATAGTACCTCAAAGCTGATTGTTTGCTCTGGGCAACTTCTCCACTGGTGAAATTCTTTTCTCTTTTCACTACTAGATACATCATCCCCTAAGATATTATGGATTGCTCAGCCTGTAACCGATTAGAGTAGAGAGTAAAGGGTAGGGGTAAGCCACTGGCACGTCTATCTTTATGCCCTAAGATGCAGCTTGATCAGTTAATTGGTTAATCAGGCGTTTTCCAGGAAATATGTCTCCTACCTAAATGATGTCGCCTGTCTTAGGCTTCTATTAGGGCAACTGCAATACAACGTTTGACAATATCTGCACAATGGGCAAATTTGTGTTATGCATACTGGATGTACACCCCACACCATTATCTGTTCTTATTCTCTCTAAATGGACGACTATACAGCAACACTTCTTGTTTGTGGCTCTCAAATGCTGTTGAACTACAAGTCCCAGCATGCAATTTCAAAAGACATGTTGGTTTGTGCAGTTAAACCTAGCTATACAGTAGGACAAAGACAAAAAAATCAGCAGCGCAAAATATCAGGGAAAAAGCAATGAGAAGATAAGAGAGCCGATGTATAATAGAGTGGATTTATTAACCATAAAAATTAGCTAGATTAAAACAATACAACAATGTGAATAATTTTAAAATCTATTAAAGAAGCACACCTCAACTCAGTGTATCCTCTTTTAGTAGAAGAGAGTATTGACTGCATAGGAGAGAAAAGAGTTAAACATCTGGGGAGGGGTGGACCTAGCTGTTAGGAAAGTACAGCCTTTAAGGGGAGGGCTTGATATATATAGGGAAGGCGAAGCCATTTTAAGTCTCTTGGTGATTTGGTTTTTATGCAAGACAGTGCTGCGTCTCCCTAGGAAAAAGGGGACAAAGCCTGATAATGCAGAGGAAACGAGGATCCCCTTTTGAAGGGATCTGCATCACAGGGAGAGGCACAGGAGATCCTCTGCAAATTGTCTGGCTGTGAGTACTGGTTATAATAAGGGCCAGTTAGCACAGCTTCCTACGTATGATAGGTTTCAGAAACCATTTATTATGGTCAGTTTCCCCCTCCCTGGTTCGCAGCGGACACACCGCTGTGAGGCGGTCGGGATCCCTCCCGCAAAGTTTGCCCTAACAGGCAGGCGCCCTGCGGGACCTGATCGAGCGGTCCCAGCGCGCGTCAGCTAGCGGGAGATCCCAATGCCGTGCGGGGCCGCATCAGATACCCCCCCCCTGGCATCGACGGCGGGGCCCGGGCAGACTCGTCGCCGTGAGCCGCCGAGACCGGCGACATGGCGGGCGCCCGCGTGCGCGCGGTCGGGGGCACCAGGGCGCAGCGGAGGCTGTCCCTCCTTCCCCGCCCGAGCGGCTGTTCGGGTCGGGCGGGAGGTAGAGAGGCCGCAGGGAGCTGGCGGTCGCCGCGCGGGGTCTAGTCAAGCACCTCGCGCGGCGGCCAGGCAGGAAGAGCAAGACGGGAGGCAGCTGGCGGTTGTGCGTGGGGCGCGCGCTCGTGGTGCGCGCGCGCCCACGCTCGCTCCAGGCGCCGCTAGCCGCGCACGTGTGCGCGCAGCGGCGCCAGCCGAGCACACAGCAGCCTTTTCTTCTCCCCGGCTGCCGGACTTCGGCAAGGGGGGAGATAGGTTGAGGGGGGTGCAGCGCGTGCCTCAAGGAGGCAGCGCTGGGGGCACTGTCGGCATAAATGATAATGGGGGCGCAGCAATACCGGCCGGCAGGGGGTGGCCGTCAGCAACAGGCGGGTCCACCCTCTGCTGGTCTGCCTACACGCGGGAGAGCACGCGCGGAGGGGCTGCAGGTCCCCTGTCACTGTCGCCGGATGCGGCGGGGCCCGCGGCGGGAGGGGTGACAGGGAATGGGTCAGCGGCCGCAGGGCCGCGGCCCAGGCAGCTATACCAGTCAGCAGGTCCTCCCCCGGATCAGGAGATTCCTCTTCTTCCCGGGATAGGGACGAGGAGGGATCGGAGAGGGAGAGCCTCGGGGCCGGCAGGGGGGCTCTTGCCTTCGGGTCGGAGCAGGAGGAGTGGGACCCCCGGGACGTATCAGGCGGTCAAAGGGCGCGGGCTCGCGCCCGAACACGGACCGGTCGCCCTTCGGGCGGCGTTTCCGGGGGTCGTGCCGCATGGGATTCCCCTGGGGCCATAACGTCGGCACTGGCCAAGGTGGCGCAGGCGCTTGTGCCGTTAGCGGGAGTGGCCTCCCCCAGGACAACGGCGGACTCCGGCCGAGCTGCAGGGCGCAAGAGGTCAGGCAAGGTCAAGTCTTCAGCGGTACAGCGAGTGGCAAGAGCCTGCCGAGAACTGGGGGCGGCAGCAGCGGAGCTGGTGCTAGGACCAGACTGCGAGCGACAGGGAGGCTCGGGCCCTGCGCATTCCACACGGGGTGCCCGACGTGCGCCGCACGCGCGGGCCGGTCCCTCTTTTGTTTTATCTTCCACAGAGGACCAAGGTGAAGGGGACTCGGCAGACTTCGCAGTGGACGGAGATTGGAATGAAGATGACGAGCAATCCGAGTCGGAGAGGTCGACGGCATCCGGTGAGTTGGTGCAGTCTTTTTCAAATTCCACCGCGAGCTCGAGTTCGCGTAGTTATTCATCCTCCTCCCCATCCTCCTCTTTGGCGTCGCAAGCGTCCGACGCGGATAGTACCGCTAGGGCAAGGAGGGAGGCCGAGAAACTTGCCAAAAGGGCGGCGAAGCAGCAGAAGAGGCGCAAGCGACGCAGGCGAATGAGTGTAGAGGAGCGTAGGGCAAAGACGCGGCGCGTTCTGCCGGGGGTAGTGCGCTGCGAGTACACCGCAGTTATGAGGGGGCTGCGAGATAGCTGCCGCAAGAAGATACGTAGGGGTGACCTCGTAGACTTGTTCGTCTTGACTAGGGCCATGAAGAGGGACTACAAAGCGGCGGCCGCTAAGACGAACATGGGGGCAGAAGCTTTCCGGTCTTTTGATAATTGGCTGGCCGGTTTTTGGGTGTTTACGGCATGCTATTTGGAGGATAGGCCGGAAGAACACATGAATATTATCCGGTACCTGCACCTCGTGCATAACATGCAGCGCACATCCGCGGGCTCGGATTGGCGGCAGTATGATCAAGACTTTCGGGAGAAACAGGATGGGCTGCGGGTCATGGAATTTTGGTTTCAAAGATGTGGAGGTCTGGCTCAAAGTGACCCGGGCATCACAGCAAGAGGTGGAGTCCCAGAAACAGGGAACAGGTATGTGTCGCGCGGGGTCACCAGCCCAGGGGGCGGCCGCGGACGGAGGAATGGCCAGCACAGGCGGATCGGCCGCGGTGTTCCATGGCAAGCAGGGTCGGTTCGGCACTCCTGCCACCATTGTGGGGGATCCCGCCCAGCCTCCTCTTGTGTTAAAGGGGGGCGACACGGTAGCAATGGAAAGCAGGCTTACTCGAAGCAGGCCGCGAGCGGGACCGCTCAGCAGAGCCCCAACGCCAGTTAAGTTGGAGACAAGGGGCACATGGCTGTATAGGTATCCAAATACAGCGGACGCGAAGTTGTTTTTAGACGGTTTTAAATTTTGGTTTTTGCTTGCCTGTTGCAAGCGAGTTATCAGTGCGGGCACAGAGAAGCCTCCAGTCTGCACGGGCATGGCCGACTGTACTGCGGTAGAAAGTAGATATGGAGGTCAGGTTGGGCAGGTTGGAGGGGCCTTTTAGATCAACCCCGGTGGATGACTTGGTTATCTCCCCGGTCGGGGTGGTTCCAGAGATGACCCCGGGTGTTGTTTCGGCTCATTCAAAATCTGTCTTACCCGACGGGGGCTTCGGTCAACGACGCGATACCACCGGCTTATGGCTCGGTGATGTGTCAGTCATTTGACGAGGCGCTAGAGATGGTCCGCAGCTACGAGGAGTTTGTGGCGGGGGAGTGTCGCTTGCCTCAGGACAAAGTGTCGAAGCTCCGTGACACCATTTGCCGGTTCAAAGGCTCGCGTAAGGGCACGCTGCGTCAGGCGCAGTCCTTGCTGGGCACGCTTAACTTTGCTTGGCGGGTAATTCCGATGGGAAGGATTTTCTACCGGAAGCTCGAAAGGGCAACGGCGGGGTGTGCCAGGCCTCATCATTTCGTTCGATTGGCCTCTGAATTAAAAAAGGGATCTGGCCGTATGGGCTTCGTTCCTGGAGGATTTCAACGGAGTGAGCATATGGCAGGCGCCAGCAGTGGACAGCGACCGGTTGCAGCTGTTTGCCGATGCCGCAGGTGCCTATAGATTTGGTTGTTTTTTGGAGGGACCGTGGTGTGTGGCATCTTGGCCGGAAAGCTGGCATAGGGAGGGTCTTACAAGAGACCTGTTGCTACTGGGGCGACCGGTTGGCTAATCGCAGCATAGTGTTTAGATGCGACAATCTGGGCGTAGTGCATGCGATTCATAACCAGAGGGCGCAATCGCTAGTTTTTCTGAGGGGCTCGGGCAGTTGTCTGCTGACATGCCTGCGTAGGAATCTAGGGTTCCGGGCGCAGCATGTTCCCGGTTTGGAAAACGAAATCGCAGATGCATTGTCGCGGGGACAGTGGGAGAGGTTTTGGGTTTTGGCACCCGAGGCCGAAGAACAGGGTTTTCACTGTCCTGATTATGTTTGGCAGGTGATCGGGCCGGATTGGAAGGTCTAGCGTGGCGGTCAGTAGCGCCGGCCACGCGCAAAGCGTACGGACAAGCGTGGAGCGAGTGGGAGGAGTTTGTCCAGGGTCATCAACATCAGGGTAAGAGCAAGCATCGGCTGATGCTTTCTTTTAGGTGGCAGCTCTACGTTTCCGGTAGGTCACGAGCGGTGGTGTCCCGGTACTTGGCTGGCGTCTCATGCTTCTGCAAGCTGCGAGGCGTCCCGGATGTAATGAAAAGCGAGGTTCTACGGAAGGCTATGAAAGGGTGGGCGCGAGTTGTGCCGACGCCGCCAGATAGGAGGCGGCCATCGATGCGGCTGTGTTGCCGGCCGTAATCAAGGCCGTAGGGCGAGTTGCGTCGTCCAGGTTTGAGACACTGTTGTTTAGTTTGGCGTTCTCAATGGCTTTCCACGGAGCCTTTCGAGTTTCTGAGTTGGTAGCGCCTTCCAAGAGAGCAGATTCGCGTATGCTGGTCGAGAAAGCGGTAGTGGGTGAGAGGTCCTCGTTGTGCAGGTTACGACGCTCCAAGACGCATCAAGTGGGGTGAGGGCGCTGGGTTACAAGGTATCAGCGCTGGAGGAGAGCGTTTGCCCGGTGAGGCTGGCAATGCAATAAGTGGGGGTGCGACCCGTTAAGGAGGGGTCTTGGCTGTTGCATTATGATGGGCTGCCAGTCACGAAGTACCAGTTGCAATGGATGCTGAGTCGCTGTTTGGCAGGCCTGGGCCTCCCACCCACTGTTTTAGGTACCCACTTCTTTCGCATAGGCGCAGCGACGGCGGCTGTCGCGGCGGGTTACTCCAGAGCGGAAATACAGGCGGTGGGGCGATGGAATTCAGCAAGTTATAGACGATATATTCGCCCGCCGCATGAGAGGTCGGTTTGCGCTTGGTGCTTTGTGTAAAGTTGCAATGTATTATGCTGTTACAGTTCTGCGAATTTGTGGTGTTGTGCGTCTGTTGGTGTTACCCTTTTTGTTTTGTTCTTGTTTTATCCTACTCAGGGATTAGCTACTCGCCGTTGCTGGCATGAGTCGGCAGCGGGGGTCTGGAGTTATTTGCGATTTTTTGCCTGACTTGACGGACTGAATTCTAATCCATAAATTCGGCTAATTTGGTCTAATCAGAGTCCCTCAGCAGGTCTTTACGTTTCACCTCCAGCTGAGTTATTACATGTGTTTCCCATTTTATACCCCCCCCCCCCCCCTGTTTTTATTTCGTTTAATTTTATTTGATTTTCCCCCTTTGTGTCTTTAATTGCACTTCTAAATTGGCAAAGAAAAGTGGTGCAGTCGGCTAGGCCGTTACTGCTGCAACAGCGAGATCTAAAGTTTTCTTTTTTGGCAGATCCTTCAGTATAAACAATGAATAAGCCTCTTAGTAATCGATCCTACCCCTCTTTTTCCCTTCAGGATGGTTTTAAGTCAATTTGACCATTTGGGTGGTTGGCCACTCTTACATTTACAGGGCGGCCAGGTTTGTGGCCTCAGAAGGGTCTCAGGCATTGTTTGGAATACAGGGTGTCAGATGGCTTGGCTGGCGCGGAATGATGTGGGGTGAGCTGAGTAGTAGGTTAGTGAGTCAGGCCAGCAAGCATGGAGTCCCTAAGGTTTTCGTTGTCCATCTAGGGGGCAGCGACTAGGGGAAGAGGACATCCTTGGAGCTGCGGTGGGCCATGATTCAGGATCTGGCAAGTGTGTCCGCGCAATGGAACAATTTGTGTGTTGGTTTTTCCATGATGGTGCCGAGATTGTGTTGGAGGGGTGTGGCGGATGGTCGCCGGATTGACGAGGCCCGGAAAATGGTGTAAGGAGCTGTGGCACAGTGGGTGCTGTCCCACGGCGGGTAGGGTGGTCCGCCACCCGAGGATACGGTGCAGAGACAGCCACCTTTTCCGGCGCGATGGAGTACATCTATCCGAGGAGGAGATGATGTTTTTTCTGGAGGATCTAGGTTTCGCTTTGCAGGAGTTAGGGTAGGTTTCTGGTGGCGGTGCGAAAGACTTTGGGGATGAGTCTTTCGCTGTTGGCGGAAAAGAACGGCAGTTTCGTATGGTAGAGAAAACTGTAGTGTTTTACAGTTTGTTGTGGTTTAGGTGCACTCACCTCCATCGACTTATGGCCGCTTGACCACCCATCCGGGAAGGCAGCGGCAGGGCACCCAGGAGCGGTGGGTAGTCACTGTGGGGGTTGAGTTGTCACCTATTACCGGTTTATGGTAAGCTTTTAGTAAATTTATAGGATTGAGTTATTTAAGTTAATTTAGATTAAGGAGCCGTTCTTTTGGGCCGCCACCATATGCCAGATGGAGCGGCATATTAAATTAATCTCTTTTTATTACAGGTTTCCTAATGGTTAGGGACAAATAAATAGCTAGCAATTTTCTGCCAAATTCAAGTCTCAGTGTCGTTATTTATGGTTATGATTATGAATGCTTTACTTTCAAAGAAAGGGGTCCACCAAATATCACTAAGATGTTTAGAAGAGAGTATTGACTGCATAGGAGAGAAAAGAGTTAAACATCTGGGGAGGGGTGGACCTAGCTGTTAGGAAAGTACAGCCTTTAAGGGGAGGGCTTGATATATATAGGGAAGGCGAAGCCATTTTAAGTCTCTTGGTGATTTGGTTTCCCTCCCTCCCGCCCTGGTAGTTGGAAATTGTGGCACGTGGTGCTTTGGCTTTAAGTTGTTGGCTGTTTTCGTTGGCTATTTATTGGCGGAAAAGAACGGCAGTTTCGTATGGTAGAGAAAACTGTAGTGTTTTACAGTTTGTTGTGGTTTAGGTGCACTCACCTCCATCGACTTATGGCCGCTTGACCACCCATCCGGGAAGGCAGCGGCAGGGCACCCAGGAGCGGTGGGTAGTCACTGTGGGGGTTGAGTTGTCACCTATTACCGGTTTATGGTAAGCTTTTAGTAAATTTATAGGATTGAGTTATTTAAGTTAATTTAGATTAAGGAGCCGTTCTTTTGGGCCGCCACCATATGCCAGATGGAGCGGCATATTAAATTAATCTCTTTTTATTACAGGTTTCCTAATGGTTAGGGACAAATAAATAGCTAGCAATTTTCTGCCAAATTCAAGTCTCAGTGTCGTTATTTATGGTTATGATTATGAATGCTTTACTTTCAAAGAAAGGGGTCCACCAAATATCACTAAGATGTTTATGTGGTATTTTCCACAGTTATGAGTGTTTAATACTATCTCTCCGTATATAATCATATACTTAACACCAATCATTATTTAATTTGTGCATGTTTAATCTTGGGAGGATTATGTCATTATATATGAATATGTCACTACAATATCTTTAAAATAGTGATAACCTTCTGTCTAGACCCCAGTGGCTCACTGGGATAATCCACTGTTGTGGAAAACGTAACTACCCGGGTTCGATTCTAAGTCTGAACCGTGATTTATACTATTGACTTAATTTATATTATTGTGACCGCTACTGTCTTCTTTATATTCATCTTTATTTTTATATTTTTTATTTTCGTATTTGTATAATATATAACCCTATGTCAGCTTTATTGACTTAATTATGGACCTTCTGGTTAAACACCATTCCTACTTGGAGCCTTTTGGTTACATTCCCTCATGTCGTTTTATTATTATTTCATAAGTATTATGGTATTATATTTATATTTATTATTTTCTGAGCGTTTTTTATTTATTCTTTATTGTACTGTACAAATTAATGTTGATACATTTTTAATTTTAAAGTGTTTTTGAACATACTTTGAGCCCTTGTTGGACATTTGTATCTGCTTTTTATTTTTTATGTGAGCCGATGTATCTAATTAAGAGTGATTCAATGAATGTCTACACCTGTGTATGATTAGCCATTTTGCTTTAAATATGGATTTGGACAGAGGCTGGTATACTCCTTTGATAAAGTCACGGGTCATGTGACAAAACGCGTTAGGCCACGCCTCCTATAGCACACCTCTTCAGGTATCCGACATTGCAAGCAACCGTGGGACCGTTTTCCTCGCCAGCCGCTCTATACCATCTATTGAGATCACAGAACAGCCGCGGCCTTGGTCTCTTCCATCAGCCGTCTATACCAACATACGGCTTTCTGCTAGCCGTCCACATCATCATACGGCTCTCACTTCACAGTGACCTTTCGGCTTCCTCTCCCTTGCGGCATTCGCATAGTGGGCATTGCAGGACACTTCGCCGAGGACGCTCGGCTTTGGACCAGCCCACATGACAAGAGGTACTTGATCTGCATCCAACATCGGGTTAACCCATAATTCTGATGATATGAGACATTTATCCATCTAATTATTCACTGTGTTTCTGGCATTGCGGCTACCATCACATATTGCTTTAATTACCAGCTGGATCCCATAAATTATGTGGACTTTTTATTCAGATAACTGACACAGCTGGTGTCCATTTGAATTGTATACACTGAGTTGAGGTGTGCTTCTTTAATAGATTTAAAAATTATTCACATTGTTGTATTGTTTTAATCTAGCTAATTTTTATGGTTAATAAATCCACTCTATTATACATCGGCTCTCTTATCTTCTCATTGCTTTTTCCCTGATATTTTGCGCTGCTGATTTTTTTGTCTTTATCTTTGTTGTTCAAACACCCACTTAGTGTTTTCAGCCGCGCATCTATCAGGGGAATTTAATTTAATTACCAGTCACCTGTTTCTGAGGCGCTGTATAAGCAGTTCATTGTTTTTTCTTCTATACAGTAGGACACCTTCTGTAATTTTTTCTATAATATTTGTTCATTGGTGGTGGTTCACTTAGTTTGATAGCTGCTGATAGCAGTAACTAAGGTGGTCATTCCGAGTTGTTCGCTCGGTAATTTTCTTCGCATCGCAGCGATTTTCCGCTAATTGCGCATGCCCAATGTTCGCATTGCGACTGCGCCAATTAAATTTGCTATGCAGTTAGGTATTTTACTCACGGCATTACGAGGTTTTTTCTTCGTTCTGGTGATCGGAGTGTAATTGACAGGAAATGGGTGTTTCTGGGCGGAAACAGGCCGTTTTATGGGTGTGTGCGAAAAAACGCTACCGTTTATGGGAAAAACGCGGAGTGGCTGGAGAAACGGAGGAGTGTCTGGGTGAACGCTGGGTGTGTTTGTGACGTCAAACCAGGAACGACAAGCACTGAACTGATCGCAGATGCCGAGTAAGTCTGGAGCTACTCAGAAACTGCTAAGAGGTGTGTAATCGCAATTTTGCTAATCTTTCGTTCGCAATTTTAAGAAGCTAAGATTCACTCCCAGTAGGCGGCGGCTTAGCGTGTGCAAAGCTGCTAAAAGCAGCTAGCGAGCGAACAACTCGGAATGAGGGCCTAAAAGTGCATACACATGGTGAGATCCTTGCTGTGCCCGATTTTGACGATGCAATTTCCCTTGAACACTCCCAGAGCCCAGATAGCAGAGATTTTGACTATCTGTACTTTCGATTTTGACTAAGTCGTACTTGCCTACTCTCCCGGAATGGCCGGGAGGCTCCTGAAAATCGGGTGACCCTCCCAGGCCCCTCGGAAGAGCAGGCAAGTCTCCCGATTTCAGGGGTACTCCCTGTCCGTCCGCCCACTTAATGTGCTGAATCGCGTCATCGTAGCCATGCCTCCTGCAGTGTAATGCCGGTGATCATGACATTATAGAGCAGGAGGCGTGGCTTAAAGGAGGTGCCACTATAACCCCGCCCATCCTGCCCTTGCTCCACCCCCATCCCGCCTCCGGTCCACCCCCTCCTCATGTCACAGCACTCCCCTGCCCCCCTGCTGAGCCGACCTGGCGGCTCTCTCCCACAGAGAGCAGCCAGAATGTCGGTAAGTATGCCAATTTTGACTATATTTTGTACTAGATAGTACACTAGATAGTCAAGCACGCCCGGCGTCACCCGCTCAGCAAAGGGATGCAGTGCAGGTAGGTGCCAGGCTGGGAGAGACACTGTCCCTGCTCTGCATCCCTGTGCTGCACCTGGGCCCCCTGCTGCTGCTGCCGGCTGCTGTGCCTGTCACACAGTTTGACAGGCAGCAGCGCGAGCAGCTTGAAGCCTCCCCTTACCTCCCTGCAGTGTCCTACGTATCCTGGCCGGAAAGGGGGCGGGGCTACACGGGACCAGGCTGCAGAGCCTGAGGAGGACAGAAACTGCGGCCAGCCAGATGGTATGTGGAGGGAAAGTGTTTGTGTGTCTGTGTCTGTGTGTATCTGTGTGTGTATGTGTATCTGTGTGTATGTATATCTGTCTGTGTATGTGTGTGTGGGTGGGAGGCATAATTTGTATAAATGGCAATTCTGATTGCATTACAGTGGTTGAAGTGGGCCGGTATGCAACGGTATGACATACCGCCACTTCGCCACTGACCCCAAAGTTTTTGTTTGTTTTTACTAATAGCAGTATGCAGTGCAGACTATAGGTGTGTGCACCCCCCACTCACTAGCTTGCCGCCGATTAATGTCCCCACCCTACTGCCGATTAATGTGCCCCCCCCCCTCGAGGCACCGGGTCTGGTATCATTCGTGTGCCGTGCAGTGTGGAGATGGAGGTGCGAGACACGGTGCCATGGCTCCTGTGTGAGGCTGCTGCCACCATCCACGGAGGGAGAGATGGCATATGGGAGCTATGGGGAGCAGTGTCCACGGAGAGAATGACAGCGGCCGGGACCCAGAATCTACGCGGAGCAGGTTCTTGTTTAACTTAGTAAGCACCTTTCACTACCATACTGCCCCCCCCCCCCCTGCTCAGCACCACTGCTGCCATACTGCCCCCCCCGCCCCTCACTACTGCTCCCATACTGCCCCCCCTGCTCAGCACCACTGCTGCCATACTGCCCCCCATGCTCCGCACCACTGCTCCCATACTGCCCCCCCTGCTCCGCACCACTGCTACCATACTGCCCCCCACCACTGCTACCATACTGCCCCCCATGCTCCACACCACTGCTCCCATACTGCCCCCCCTGCTCCGCACCAATGCTCCCATACTGCCCCCCTGCTCCGCACCACTGCTAACATACTGCCCCCCCTGCTCCGCACCAATTCTCCCATACTGCCCCCCTGCTCCGCACCACTACTACCATACTGCCCCCCTGCTCCGCACCACTGCTCCCATACTGCCACCACTGCTCCCATACTGACCCCCCCTGCTCCGCCCCATTGCTCCCATCCTGTGCTATAATGCTATACCTATACCATGTGGGATAATGTGAATTTCAGCTCATTCTATGTGCTATAATGTGAATTTTGGCTCATTCCATGTGCTATAATGTGAATTTCAGCTCATTCTATGTGCTATAATGTGAATTTCGGCTCATTCCATGTGCTATAATGTGAATTTCGGCTCATTCCGTGTGCTATAATGTGAATTTCGGCTCATACTGTGTGCTATAATGTGAATTTCGGCTCATTCCATGTGCTATAATGTGAAATTCGGCTCAGTCTGTGTGCTATTATGTCAATTTCGGCTCATTAAGTGTGCTATAATGTCAATTTCGGCTCATTCTGTGTGGTATAACGTGAATTTCGGCTCATACTGTGAGGTATAATGTGATTTCAGCTCATACTGTGTAGTATAATGTCAATTTCGGCTCATTCCGTGTGCTATAATGTGAATTTCGGCTCATACTGTGTGGTATAATGTGAATTTTGTCTCATACCGTGCGCTATAATGTGATAGGGACACCAGTACTAGATAGTATAAGGGGTCCTACTATTGTGGTACATAATGTGTATAAGGGGTATATGGTGTGGTACATTACTCTTATGGACACAACCCCTTTTGAGTGGTCATGCCCCCTTTTCCGAAGCGCGCAGAATTGCAACCTTAATTTTTCCATACTCCCACTCTAAAATTTCCACTTTGACCACTGGGGCATTATATGTAACCGGCGCTACTACAGGGGCTATTATGTATATAACCAGCGCTACTACAGGGGCTATTATGTGTGTACAGTAAGGATGATGTAATGGTTAGCATTACTTCCTCACAGACACTGAGGTCATAGGTTCGATTCCCACCAGGACCCTAGCCCGCTCCAGGCCTACTAGCACCCTGAGCGAGAAAATTTTAAAGCGCCCCCCCATGCACGCGCCAAAGGCATGCGCGCTCCTGGGAAAGTGGGTGTGGCCTCCTGGAAAAGTGGGTGTGGCCTCCTGGAAAAGTGGGCGGAGCCTTGTAATTTCATATTATCAAACTATAAATAAATATATTTTCACACCCCCTCTACGCACACAATTAGCAGCCTTACACATAACAGCCACAGTAGTGTTCCTTACACACATTGGCCCTCATTCCGAGTTGTTCGCTCGCTAGCTGCTTTTAGCAGCATTGCACACGCTAAGCCACCGCCTACTGGGAGTGAATCTTAGCTTTGCAGAATTGCGAACAAAAGATTAGCAGAATTGCGAATAGAAATTTCTTAGCAGTTTCTGAGTAGCTCCAGACTTACTCCTACACTGCGATCAGTTCAGTCAGTTTCGTTCCTGGTTTGACGTCACAAACACACCCAGCGTTCGTCCAGACACTCCCCCGTTTCTCCAGCCACTCCCGTGTTTTTTCCAGAAACGCCTGCATTTTTTCGCACACTCCCATAAAACGGCCAGTTTCCGCCCAGAAACACCCACTTCCTGTCAATCACACTACGATCACCAGAACGATGAAAAAACCTCGTTAGGCCGTGAGTAAAATACCAAACTTTTGTGCAAATTTACTTGGCGCAGCCGCACTGTGAACATTGCGCATGCGCAGTTTGCGACTAATCGCTCCGATGCGAAGAAAAATAACGAGCGAACAACTCGGAATGAGGGCCAATGTCTCCAGTATAGTGTCAGATACACATAATGTCTCCAGTATAGTGCCAAATACACATAACGTGCAGTGCCAGATAGACATGATATGCCCCCCAGCAGTGACAGCTACAGATGACATGCCCCACATCAGTGCCAGCTACACATGACATGCCCCGCAGCAGTGCCAGCTACACATGACATGCCCCCCAGCAGTGCCAGCTACACATGATAGTGTTCACTTTTTAGGGCAGGGTACTGATCACAGGGAGGGCACATTTTTAAGTTAGGAGGGCAAAATGATGTACATACTGTAATGTTTGGTGCTCCCCTACCTACATGCCAAAACACGGACAGTATATTTAGGGGCATTGCTTCATGGGGAAGGGGCCTGCCACATAATAGTGGCAATTTGCATTACACCACACAGTAGTGCATCTAATACACATTGCACCAGGTAGAACCTCCTAGACACACTGCGACAGGTAGAGCACTTATACACTTTGCGCCATACAGAGCACGTTAGACACTTTGTGCCAGGCAGAGCATGTTAGACACTTAGCACCAGGCAGAGCACGTTAGACACTTTACGCCAGGCAGAGCACGTTAGACACACTGCACCAGGTAGAGCAATGAGACACATTGCCTAGCCACAGACGCCTAGCGGGAACACTACATGATATGCTCCCCAGCCGTGCCAGCTACACATGACATGCCCCCAGCAGTGCCAGCTACACATGACATGCCCCCCAGTCGTGCCAGCTACACATGACATGCCCCCCAGCCGTGCCAGCTACACATGACATGCCCCCCAGCTGTGCCAGCTACACATGACATGCCCCCCAGCAGTGCCAGCTACACATGACATGCCCCCAGCAGTGCCAGATACACATGACATACCCCCCAGCAGTGCCAGATACACATGACATGCCCCCCAGCAGTGCCAGATACATAAATGGTCACAGTTTCAGATACATAAATGGCCACACAGTGCCAGATATGTCCCCACAGTTCCAGATACATAATTGCCCCTACAGTGCCAGATACATAAATGCTCACACAGTGCCAGATACATAAATGCCCCCAGTGTTAGATACATAAATGCACCCACAGTGCCAGATACATAAATGCCCCTACAGTGCCAGATACATAAATGCCCCCAGTGCCAGATACATAAATGCCCCCACAGTGCCAGATATATAAATGCCCCCAGTGCCAGAAACATAAATGCCCCCAGTGCCAGATACATAAATGCCCCCACAGTGCCAGAAACATAAATGCCCCCAGTGCCAGATACATAAATGCCCTCACAGTGCAGATATGCCCCACGGTGCCAGATACATAAATGCCCCCACAGTGCCAGATACATAAATGCCCCCAGTGCCAGATGCATAAATGCCCCCACAGTGACAGATACATAAATGCCCCCAGTGCCAGATACATAAATGCCCCCACAGTGCCAGAAACATAAATGCCCCCAGTGCCAGATACATAAATGCCCTCACAGTGCAGATATGCCCCACGGTGCCAGATACATAAATGCCCCCACAGTGCCAGATACATAAATGCCCCCAGTGCCAGATGCATAAATGCCCCCACAGTGACAGATACATAAATGCCCCCAGTGCCAGATACATAAATGCCCCCACAGTGCCAGATACATAAATGACCCCACAGTGCAGATATGGCCCCAGAGTGCCAGATATGACCCCCCAGTGCCCGATCCATAAATGCGCCCATGATACCTGCGGTGCTGGGAGGGGGGAGTGCTGCTGAGGGCATGGGCAGACTCTTCAAAACTCTTGTGTGCGCACTATGCGTGCTGCGCGGCGCCGGCGTCACACACACAAGAGTTTAGGCCGGGACTGGGTAGCACTGCAGGCTGGCTTCAGGCACGAATATGGTGGCGCCAGTGTGCAGCACCCATTGAGGGTGGCGCCCTGCGCAGCCGCTCTATTCGAACATGCCTGAAGCTGGCCTTGGGGGCTATTATGTGTATAAGCGGCGCTACTACAGGGGCTATTGTGTGTTTAAGCAGCATTTCTACAGGGGGTATTATGTGTATAAACAGCGCTACTACAGTGGGTATTATGTGTATAACTGGCGCCACTACTGGGGACATTGGGGGTCATTCTGACCGGATCGCAGCATGCTTTTGTTTGCACAGCTGCGGCCGGGTCACTACTGTGCACGCGCGGGGGCCGTAATGGTCGGCAACACAGTGTCCAGAGCTGGTTTCAGGGAGTGGTAAGAAAATCGCAGGCGTGTTTGAAGAAACGCAGGCGTGTCCAGGGCGGGTGCTTGACGTCAGAGCCAGGACCGAACAGGCTGAACACGTTGCAGCTGGTAAATAAGTCTAGCCCTACTTACAAACTGCACAAATGTATTCCCCATAGCAGGGCTGCACAAGCGAACACAGCCTTGCTATAGGGAAAAATCCACCCCCATAGGCAGAGTATAGTTGATCGCACGGGCTGCAAAAAGCAGCTTCATGCGATCAACTCGGCATGAGGGCCATTATGTGTATAAACAGCACTACTATGCGCGGGGTAATGTGAATACGATTGTGCTACTGTGTGGTGTAATTTGAAATGGGGGTACTATTGTGTGGCCATGCCTCCTCCTTGTGAAATCACATCCCTTTTTGCCGCACACTGTCCCTTTGTAAAATATGGGAGGGTGCAAATTTATAGTTTGCAGAGGGGCGCAGAACACCCTAGCACCGGCCCTGTAGTCAATTGACTTGCCTGCACAGTCTATCTATACTTGCAATACCGACCCCGTGGTACCACGCATCAGGATTGAATCGGTTTCACAAGCTGCCTAACACCTTGCAATTTCCACTATCTTTACACCGTGACTATGGAGCTGAGGAAGAATCAATTGCAACTTGAAAGCTGGAGAGTGTAATACCAATTTTTGTCCACCCGATGTCGCTTTTCCGAAACTTCACTGCATAGTGATAGACCTATTTGAGCAGTAGATATTTAGGGTTCTTGCGTATATAGGGGGTCATTCTGACCCGTTCGCTCACTGTGTTTTAGCGCAGCAGCGCAAATGGGTCCCTGCTGCGCATGCGCTGGCACCGTAGTGTGCCAGCGCTTGCCAGATGGCCGACGGCGATCACTGGGCGGGAGGGGGCGTAACGGAGGCGTTTGGCCGCGTTTTTTGGGTTTGGTCCGGCCAATGCAGGCGTGGCCAGACCGAACGGGGGGCGGGCAGCAGTGGCTGCGTGACGTCACATGCAGCCGCTGCGGGCCGGGATCGATGAGTAGCTCCTGGCCAGCACACTAAAGCTGCGCTGGTCGGAAGCTACTCTTGAAGTGCAAAGGCATCGCCGCTGTGTGATGCCTTTGCACTTCTGCGGGGGGGGGGGGGGCACTGACAGGATAGCTCTGTGCTGGGCATCCCCCCGCTTGTCAGGGAAGAAGATCGTAACTGTGCTAAATTTAGCACAGCTACTATCAACTCGGAATGACCCCCATAGGCTGCATATGTGTGCGCAAATTGTGAATAAGTCGCATTTGCTCTGGTGGGCCTCTATTTTAATTTATTTGCTAACATTAGAAGTTGCGTAGCATAGAAAGTTGCAGTTTCAATTGCAGAAGCTGAGACAATTATCAGGACAAACCCAGAACACTGTACAGCTCTCTTTATAGGAGAGTAAGAGTCAGTATACTAACCAGCCCTGTGAAACGCACATGTTTTTTTTAGGTTAGAAGCAGCGGCGGCTGCAGTGCTGACTACATAGTGCAGGGAGGGGGGTGCTTAGCACATATGAACATACATGTTAAGGTGTAAGGTGCTGGTTCGTTAGCATGGGGATAGAAAGTGCTGCATGTATTACAGCCGCTTTGCAGGCCACAGTACTCAGCAACAGGCATCACCCTGTCGGAGGGGGGGGGCTTTGAAGGACAGTGAAGCTGAATACTGCATCCCCGGCGGCAGTGGTGGCATTCCCGGGGACCCGCAGCCAGCACATACTGACAGAGTCGGCCCTAGGCATAAGCAAACTATGCAATTGCCTAGGGCATTTGATATTCCTAGGGGCACCAGCAGCTTCTGCTGATTAAAATGATATGCGGCATGCCTATATTCTGTGTGTAGCATTTCATATGCAGATACAGCCACAGTCTCCCACAGAATATAGGCATGCTGCATATAATTTTAATCAGCAGAAGCTGCTTGTGCATCCTAGCCACATAGCAAAGCAAATAAGATGCATTTTCATTTAAAAAAAGGCACCCGACGTTAGCAGAGCTGCCAGCTGACTCACGCCAGGCCTTTCCTGCTGCATGGCGCATTGAGGCAAGATGTATGAGGCAGGGCCGTTTCTAGACAATTTGGCTCCCAGTGCGAGATTTAAAAATGCGCCCGCCCCCCCCATATAGCCGTAAAAAGAAAAAGCATGCGCGCGCCAAAGGCGCGCGAGCTCCCGACAAGGGTGTGGCCTGATTAAAATGGGTGTGGTCTCATTAAAGTGGGCGCAGCCTCGTCTGATATCATCACACCCACCACAGGGGAAAAAAAATAAAAATAAAAAAAGTCCCCTTTTTACACATTACAGCAGGCAAGTGTCCCCATATTACACAGCGCGGCAGGCAGGTGTCCCCATTTTACAAAGTGCGGTAGGCAGGTGTCCCCATTTTACACAGTACAGTAGGCAGGTATCCCCATTTTACACAGTACGGTAGGCAGGTATCCCCATTTTACACAGTACGGTAGGCAGGTATCCCCATTTTACACAGTGCGGCATGCAGATATCACCATTTTACACAGTACGCAGGCAGGTGCCCCCATTTTACACAGTGCGGCAGGCAGGTATCCCCATTTTACACAGTGCGGCAGGCAGGTGTCCCCATTTTACACAGTCCGGCAGGCAGGTGTCCCCATTTTACACAGTCCGGCAGGCAGGTGTCCCCATTTTACACAGTGCGGCAGGCAGGTGTTCCCATTTTACACAGTGCGGCAGGCAGGTGTCCCCATTTTACACAGTGCGGCAGGCAACCCCATAGGCAGGTGTTCCCATTTTATACAGTGCGGCAGGCAACCCCATAGGCAGGTGTCCCCATTTTATACAGTGCGGCAGGCAACCCCATAGGCAGGTGTCCCCATTTTATACAGTGCGGCAGGCAACCCCATAGGCAGGTGTCCCCATTTTATACAGTGCGGCAGGCAACCCCATATGCAGGTGTCCCCATTTTATACAGTGCAGCAGGCAACCCCATATGCAGGTGTCCCCATTTTATACAGTGCGGCAGGCAGGTATCCCCATAGGCAGGTGTCCCCATTTTACACAGTGCGGCAGGCAGGTTTCAAGTGGGGGGGGAAGAAGAGGGAGAAAGAGAGAGAGGATACTTACATCTTCCCGCTCTTCGGTCCCGCCGCCTCACGTCCCTCGCGCCGGCCGCCTCCTCCTTCCATGCGTATCTCCTTATTTCCTCTCCCCGTGCGCTCCTGCTCGGGGGGCGGAGTTTCGCGGAATGACGCATTTGCGTCGTGACGCGTCATACCACGAAACTCCGCCCCCCGAGCAGGAGCGCACGGGGAGAGGAGATAAGGAGTCACAAAGTGCCGCGGCGGGCGCCCCGTGCGGTTGCACGGCTCGCCCGCCGCTAGAAACGGCACTGGTATGAGGACATATCTGTAGCAGAGGCAGAGGTCACAGGGTTAGCGGCCGTGTGAGTGCTGTGTGTGGGTGGGTTGGTTGTGCAGTAGTTTGTAAGGGGCATTATGGGGGAAATTCAATTGTTTGAAAAGTCGGTTGGGTGTCTGTTTTTTCCTGTCTATTAGATAGGAAAAAACAGACACCCAACTGATTTTTCAAACTATTGAATACCCCCCTATGTGTGTCGTGTGTATAAATGCATTAATAAAATGTGTAAGGGACATTATGTGTGTCATTATGTGTATAAAGGCACTAATAATGGGGGTAATTCCGAGTCGTTCGCTCGGAAAATTTCTTCCCATCGCAGCGATTTTCCGCTTAGTGCGCATGCGCAATGTCCGCACTGCGACTGCGCCAAGTAAATTTGCTAAGAAGTTTGGTATTTTACTCACGGCTTTTTCATCGCTCAGGCGATCGTAATGTGATTGACAGGAAGTGGGTGTTTCTGGGCGGGAACAGGCCGTTTTATGGGCGTGTGAGAAAAAACGCTACCGTTTCTGGGAAAAACGTGGGAGTGGCTGGAGAAACGGAGGAGTGTCTGGGCGAAAGCTGGGTGTGTTTGTGACGTCAAACCAGGAACGACAAGCACTGAACTGATCGCAGATGCCGAGTAAGTCTCGAGCTACTCAGAAACTGCACAGAGATGTCTTTTCGCAATGTTGCGAATCTTTCGTTCGCAATTTTAAGATGCTAAGATTCACTCCCAGTAGGCGGCGGCTTAGCGTGTGCAATACTGCTAAAATCGCCTTGCGAGCGAACAACTCGGAATGACCCCCAATGTGCGGCATATGTGTAAGGGACATTATGTGTATAAGGGCATTAATAAAGGTTGTCATAATGTGTAAGGCACATTATGTTTATAAGGACATTAATAATGTGTGTCATATGTGTAAGGGGCATTACTGTGTGGTATTATGGCCCTCATTCCGAGTTGTTCGCTCGTTCTTTTTCATCGCATCGCAGTGAAAATCCGCTTAGTACGCATGCGCAATGTTCGCACTGCGACTGCGCCAAGTAACTTTACTATGAAGAAAGTATTTTTACTCACGGCTTTTTCTTCGCTCCGGCGATCGTAATGTGATTGACAGGAAATGGGTGTTACTGGGCGGAAACACGGCGTTTCAGGGGCGTGTGGCTGAAAACGCTACCGTTTCCGGAAAAAACGCAGGAGTGGCCGGGGAAACGGTGGGAGTGCCTGGGCGAACGCTGGGTGTGTTTGTGACGTCAACCAGGAACGACAAGCACTGAACTGATCGCACAGGCAGAGTAAGTCTGGAGCTACTCTGAAACTGCTAAGTAGTTAGTAATCGCAATATTGCGAATACATCGGTCGCAATTTTAAGAAGCTAAGATTCACTCCCAGTAGGCGGCGGCTTAGCGTGTGTAACTCTGCTAAATTCGCCTTGCGACCGATCAACTCGGAATGAGGGCCAATGTGTATATAAAGGCATTACTAATGTGTGGCATTATGTATATAAGGCGTTCTACTGTGTGGCGTTACGTATAGACAGGGCACTACTGTGTAGTATAATGTGAATAAACAGCAATATTGTGTGGTATAATGTGAATAAGTAGCAATTCAGTGTGATGTTATGTGAATAAAGGGCACTACTACTGTGTGATGTAACGTGAATTAGGGACACTATCGCATGATAAAATGTGAATAAAGTTGCAGTACTGTGTGGCATAATTTGAATTGGGGGTACTATTGTGTGGCCATGCCCCTTCCCAGCAAGAACACGCTCCTTTTTGGAGTGTGCGCCAAATGTGCGCACTGTTCTTATTTAAAATATAGTGGGTAGGAACACCAAAATAAGGACTGCTATAGGTGAGGGGTGATGGTGCTGGGAAAGAGGTGCAGGGTCAGAAGTGGAACTAGCGGTGGTGCTAGGGGGCACCGGCCAAAATCTTGCCTAGGGCATCATATTGGTTAGGGCCGACTCTGCATACTGTATATCACATACATATCTGCATATATATTTATACTGTATGTGCCAACACTCCCACCTGCAGTATGTGGTGTGAACTGCAAACAAGCAAATTCCACAGAGTAATACAATCAGAAAGACTGTTATTGTTTCTTTATTTCTTACTAATCATATCTGTGAAAGTGTGTGTCTAGTTAAAATGCATAAGTAATAATTGTTTATTCAAAATTCTATTACATTATATCACTGCTCTAAAAATATTGAGCTTAATCTGTTAATGTACTGTATTTATTTAAAGGTGGGTACACACTTAGCGATATAGTAAATCTTAAGCGCTCATTTTGCCCCTCCTGAGTGACATAGTTTATTACATCAGCCAGTACATATGCCGCCGCTGCCAAGCGATGCGCTGCTCCGCGTGTCGTTAACGATCCTCGTTCTCGGCCGTGCATGTAGCTCAATTTGGACTCATTATCCAAAGCTGCATGCTCCGGCCGGCGGCAGCATGATGTCACTGTGCGATATCACACAGTGTGTATGCCCGCCATCGGGCGTCCCGGGAGGTGAAATACTAGGTAACGTCGCTCCCCGAGCACATCGCCTAGTGTGGACACACTTTAAGATACTCATGTTCTCAATGGTATTTATAATCATTTCAAGTTTGGAAGCATCACATGAATGCCATACTGTATGTACAAAAATATATTTATTTTTGGTTCATATTGGAAACTCAGCTAAGTTCTATAACTCACTAAATGAACATAAAAGTTATTTATTTTATAGATTATCAATATGGATTAAGCATCTTTACATGTCAGAAGACCAACTGCGGGATCCGGATACCCAGAGTTGGGGTTAGGCACTAGGGGAAAAGGTTAGGGATAGGCTGCGAGGGTAGGAGAGGATGGGATTAGATTTCTGGGGGGGGGGGGTTAGGGTTAGATTGCAGTTGGTGCAGGTTAGGGTTAGGGGTATCGGGATGTGTCTGCATTCTGGCCACCAGGGTTCTGCTGTCGGTCTCCGGACTGTAGGGTTCCTGACTGTTGGTATTTTGTACCCAACCCACGTGAATTCATTCAATTCTTACATCATGATTGGTCTGTATGTCCATATCTTAAGGTTATTGGTTACATTATCTTAATAACTTCAGAAAAAGATCATGACAATGAAACGAGCTATAGATTCCACCATTTTGACTCCAAGACATCTATCCACAACCTCTTCACCCTATAAGTAATACCCCTTTTACACTCGCAGGAAAGGTCATTCCCGGGAATGACCCTTTTACATTCAGCGGCCCGACCCGGCATATTGCCAGGTCGGTGACGTCACCGCTGAGTCTCCCGGAGGCGGTGCTTGGAGATAATATTCTCCGAGCACCGCCTCCTCCTATGCAGAGAACGGGTGCCGGGTCGCCTTGACCCGGTATACCCGTTTACACTGCCAGCTTTCCGGCACGGTCCCGGATTCAACCCAGGTCGAGACGTGGGTTGAAATCCCGGGATACTTGTCCCGGGAAATTGTCCCTGTACCCATTCACACTGAGAAAAATCCTGGGATGATGCGCGTTCACGTGCAATATCCCGGGATTTTTCTGCGAGTGTGAAAGGGGTATTATTTGTCATGTTTCCTTTCTCATAGTATCCCAAAGACTGTTGCTTACAGTATCCCACTCATTATAACAAGCCTGAATTCTACTCCAGAAAATAATTATATTGAATTATTACTCTTGTTAAACTTTAGGAAAACATATGTAATTAAACACAAAAGCAGTGAAAATGTCACATCTTATTAGAAGGAAAGGAAGTTTAAAATAATGTATTGATAAAGCACTGTACATTCTAAAACATTTTCATTTCTAAGCATAAATACAAGTTTTACTTTGGTAGACCTTTCACCCTGACACAAACTCAAGAAACCCATAGAAACTTAGGGGGATATGTACTAAGCAGTGATAAAAGTGGAGAAGTGAGCCAGTAAAGAGGTTGCCTATGGCAACCAATCAGCATTGACATAACATTTATAATTTGCATACTATAAAAGTATACAGAACAGCTGACTGGTTGCCATGGGCAACTTCTCCACTGGCTCACCACTTTTATCACTGCTTAGTACATGTCCCCCTATGGGGGTCAGTCCGAGTTGTTCGCTCGCTAGCTAGTTTTAGCAGCACTGCAAACGCATTTCCCCCACCCACCGGGGAGTGTATTTTTGCTTAGCAGAAGTGCACACGCTTGTGCAGCAGAGAGCCTGCAAAACCTTTTTGTGCAAAACAAGACCAGCCCTGTAGTTACTCTTCCTGTGCGTTGAATCTAACGTTGGAGGGTTGACTTTTGACATCACACACCCACCCAGCGTTCGCCCAGCCACGCCTGCATTTTCCTTGGCACGCCTGCGTTTTTCTAAGCACTCCCTATAAACGCTCAGTTGACACCCAGAAACGCCCCTTTCCTGTCAATCTTCTTGCGGCCGCAAGTGCAAAGGAAAATGTTGCGAGAACCTGTGCAAAACCACAATGGACGTTGTACTCGTATGTCGCGTGTGCGCATTGCGGTGCATACGCATGTGCAGAAGTGCCGGTTTTTAGCCTCAACGATGCGCAGCGAACAACAGCAACTAGCGATCAACTCGGAATGACCCCTAAGTTATTTGAATATGTGCATTAAATACATTTTATCTACAGTAACTCAGGTACAGTACATAGATTTAACAAAGTTAAAATGCATATGCATTAAGTATTAAGGGGTATAGTTACTAAAGGTAATGTTATAGTAAATCGATTTTTGCCAATTTAAATAGTTGGAAATGTAATTAAATTGATGTTATGTTTCAGGGATTAAAACACATTTACTAACAGTCAATTTTTGATAATTCATTTTTAAATGTTACAAATGTTAGGAAACGTGCATATTAGTTCCTGAAACACAGTTTGATTTAGATTAGTTTCCATCGATTTAAAATAAATAACAATCTATGGAAATTGGTCCCTAAGTGTAAATTTGAACAAGTCATGGGCTAAATATAATAGGGTGCAAGCTGTTATGCGAGTTCAAACTCACACCTACAGTAGAGTACTCACACATTTTGTAGGTGCGAAATTGTCCCACAACTCACAAATGTAATAGGGTACACGATTTCCAGGGTCCCACATAACTCATATGCGACTTCTCTCGAAAATTCACTCTGGGAAGCATTCGAAATACTGAACAACTGGAATGCAAATTTCAAAATGTGAGTTTCACAGTTTTAAAGAAAGTCGCCCATTGGCATCCAAAAGTCTGTTGAGTTGTACCTCACGCATCCTATATAAATCCCAGCTTGGCCATTTTAACCATTGGTAGTTTTTCCAAGGAGATGTGGAAGGAGGGGAGGTTGTGATACTGACAGAGAGAGTGTTTGGAGTTTTTTATGGTTTAATCATGTCATTCAGGCAGTGAGTTGTTGGAGAGCTGAGGCAGTAGGAGGAGGAGTTGGTGATGATCCAGCCTGAGAGTGATGAGGAGGGAGGTAGTGAGAAGGGGATCCGGTCTCTAAGTCGACAGTAACTAGGTCGACAATATCTAGGTCGACCACTATTGGTCGACAGTCGACCTTTTGACCTGTCGACCTAGAACATGTCGACCTAAAGACCCTGTCGACCTAGACACCCTGTCGACCTAGTTACTGTCGACCAATAGTGGTCGACCTAGACATTGTCGACCTAGTTACTGTCGACTTTCAATACCACACCCGTGAGAAGCAGGAGACACGGGAAGAGGAGCAGGACACACAGAAGGAGAATGATGAAGTGTCTGCAGCTCCATTACCTGGCAAGACAGTCACTGGCAGGAATGCGATCTTCACATACCACAAAAACTGCACACTGGTACATGTGATGGTGCCAGTGTTTCCGAGCCTCCTTGGAGACCAGGAACAACGTACTCCTGTGGCCTGGAAGAAAGTAATGTGGTAGTCAGCATCCTAGCAACAACCACCATTGCAGCCAAAAGCCATCCATTGGCTGCAATGGTGGTCGTTGCTAGGATGCTGAGTCTAGAACAGTCATGATATGACCGAACTCGACAGAAGGAGGCGGATAAGTTATGACTCTTTATGTACATTGCATTTGATATTATTTGTGATGGGAGTTAGAGGTATATACAGTGTCTAACAGTGTTAGATGGATGATTTTTTGCATTGGAACTGAGCCATCATAATGGATTATTAAAGTATTTCTATTGGAATTCAATAAATTGAATAATGTTTGAACTATGGATTGAGTGCTCCTTTCCTGAAATATATTATTTCTGGACCCAGGGAGTAACAGATTAAAGTGAGCACCGCATATCAAGTTTCAAATAGTGTGCATCTGTTTATGAATTTTTATATATATATATATATATATATTATAGGCAAATAAGCGGCACTCACCAGGCTTCTTATGGAAAAGTAAAATGGTCCTTTATTAGATCCTACGTTTCGGGGATGACCCCGTCGTCAGGGACAGCATAGATATAAAAACAAAGTGTAATACAGCAAACAGGAAATGATGAGATCACCTGGTCGGGCCAATAACCTCAATAAAGAAGAGATGGCAGCTATCAAAGCACTATCAGAACGAAAAGACATCATCATCCGCCCCGCCGATAAAGGCGGTGCGGTGGTGGTGCAGAATTTAGAGGATTATAGATTGGAATGTAACAGACAATTATTGGACACTGTCACCTATGAGTTATTACCTAAAGACCCTAGTGGGGTGTTTAAGAAGGAATTAGATATCATTTTATTACAGGCAGTCAAAGATGACATTATTGATGACCAATTACGATTGGCATTAACGGTTGATTTTCCGGTAGTCCCTTTATTTTATGTGGTTCCAAAAATTCATAAAGACCAGAAAAACCCCCCGGGACGCCCCATTGTATCGGGGAGGGGCTCACTATATCAGCCTATTTCTGTATTTTTGGACTCAATTCTTAACCCCTGTATTAACAAATTCCTTCATATTTACAGGACACCACTGCATTGTTGAATAAATTAGATCAAGTAGTGATTACTCCTGACTCAGTGGCTCTATGCAGTGCAGACGTGACTAGCCTCTATACCTGCATACCTCACGATGCGGGTATAGAGGCAGTCAGGTCACTTATAGTGGATAATCCCCACTATGTGGGACCACCAATTGATTTTTTCCTAAAATTGTTACTCTTGGTGTTGACTCGTAACTTTTTCTTGCATGATGGTAGATTTTATCTACAGAGGGCGGGCTGTGCGATGGGGTCCTCGGTGGCCCCATCGTACGCAAACGCATTCATGTATGCTGTAGAACAACAACTTTTGTACAGACAGGGAATATTATTGTCTAATATCCAATTGTATGTTAGATATATAGACGATTTGCTCATTGTTTGGTCGGGTACTACTGTGGAACTCCGGAAGATACTAGATGAGCATAATCTGTCTGATAGTGTGATTAAAATGTCATATGATATAAGTGTTGAGTCAGTACACTATTTGGATGTCAAAATCTCAGTAGATGAGCACAATCTGAGCACTGCATTATTTGTAAAAAGCACTGATAGAAATACCATTTTAAGAAATGATAGTTTCCATCCCTTGTCCCTCCGTAACAGTCTGCCCTATTCACAGATGTTGAGGGCTAGACGTATTACATCAGACCCCACCATGGTTGAACCAGCTTTGAACCAAATGATAGACAAGTTCTTAGAAAGAGGGTATGATAAACAGTTATTAGTTAGTACTAAGAACAGAGTGCTAAAAATTCCACGAGCGGATATTCTTCAATATCAGCCGCAGGTAGAGTCCAAGAGTAGTCCAGAAATAGTTCCTTGGGTGAATCTGTATACGGACAAGAGCCCTACGCTTACTAAAAAAGCTAAGAAATGGTGGCCCATGGTAAATACCGATGGGGACTTACCTTTACTACAACAAGCTAAATTATTACCTAGTTACACCAGAGGTAGGAACTTGAAAGATCGACTAGTTAAACTAGATATTACGGGCATGGATAAAAAACACACATCGCACTTCCTCAGTAGGAAGAATGGCTGTTACAGATGTTTGGGATGTGTGACCTGTAGAGCCCTAACAGTCGGCAACACATTCTGTCATCCCCATACAGGAAAGCGTTTTGAGATAAAACATCCAGTAACCTGTAGTACTACCTTTGTCATATATATGCTGACCTGCCCTTGCGGGTTGGCATACATAGGCAAAACACAGCGCCAATTTAAAGAGCGTATGGCGCAGCATAGGACAGCTATTAGGCATGCGTTGGAGTCTGGCAGCAGTGATCAGCCTGTTGCTAGACATTGGTTTGAAGCCAGGCATAGCATAGCCAGTATGAGATCTATCATTATTGATCATGTCCCCTTAAGAATCCGGGGGGGCAATCGAGCCAAAACATTATTACAAATGGAATGTAGGTGGATTAGTGCCTTAGATACCATAGCACCTCGAGGGTTAAATGAGAGCCTGGGATTACAGTGCTTTCTGTAGACCATAGGGATGTATTAATAATAATCTGTTGATACGCTCAATGTGGGAACTAATATGATGGTGAGCAGTATATTATGTTAAAATTGATATAAGTTTAAGCTCATACACTATATATCTGTTTAAGGATTACTGCTGTGACATGTTAGTTAGTTTTTTTGCTCTTAATGAGGATTGTTTATGTGTTGCATAGCAACCGAGCAGTGTGTGCTGTGTGCGCCTGGCGGGGCGCCGCCGGATGACGTCACGGGTCCCGTCAGACAGGAGGTAGTTGCATGGACGGCGGGATTACCCGCGATGCTGAAGGCTGGCGTCCCACAGGTGATACAGGTAAGACTGCTTGATTGTGGCTGGGGGAGGGTATACATGTTTGCTGTATTACACTTTGTTTTTATATCTATGCTGTCCCTGACGACGGGGTCATCCCCGAAACGTAGGATCTAATAAAGGACCGTTTTACTTTTCCATAAGAAGCCTGGTGAGTGCCGCTTATTTGCCTATAATACAATAGCCCTATGGAGCTTAAGAAGGCACCACAGCAAGTACAATACTATCCAGGAGGGAGTGCCGGACAAGTGGACAATATGTAATGGGAAATAGCAGGCTGTGTGCAACAGAGCTATTTTCCTGTCATGGCACCCGCGGATGATTAATCCCTCACAGCAATATAAGGTCAGCACGGAGTTTTTGTAGACTTTGTCTTTTTAAACCACTGGGTGATTTTATTGTTCAGCACCTTGTCACTTAAACATTAATAGTGATTAACACTTTCACCATCATTATGGCTACCCCTTTAAACGTGACAGAATTGATGCCAGATCTATCCTTCATGGGAGCATTAGAAACCCTAAGCTTCTCTGATATGGAAGCTGATAATATCTTGCTTAAGCAACAATTGGATGATGACGTGGCAGCACCAATACCAGAGGTAATTTTTAAACAGTGGCTCAGATTAAAACAACGTGAATGTGATTATTTATATCACGGCATCACACTATCAGATTATTATAAATCTAAACAGCTACCTAGGGGCTTCAGGATCAAAAATATGCCCACTATTGGACGTTATAATTTAGCATTCTGCCGCAGGTGGATTGCAATACTTAACAAGTGCTCCATGGACTTAGTATTATTGGTTGTTGGGGAGGCTACAAGAGAATTAAACGTGACGAAGGCCAAATTACTGGAATTTGAAACCACTCATTTAAGTGCTCTGCTTGCCGACACTAATACAAATTGGATGGAACGCCTCAATACACAGATGGCCCAATACAAAAGAGAGCTAATTGCTTTCAAAAAAGAAAAACTACGGAAAGTACAGCTCGACTATGAACAGCGGCGTGTATACTCTTGGGTGTCTAATACCAACCCCCCGGCTGATAGACCAAGGGCACATCAATATCGGAGACAGAGGACCCGATTTAGAGACACTGAGGGTTCCAGTACATCTCACAGTGAAGCAGAAACAGCACCAAGCACCCCCAATAATTCGGACCACCCTTTAGGGGTTCTTACCAGATCAGCCATTCGTCCAAAACCCAACGCAAGAGGACGAGGCGGGCGAGGCAAAGCCAAAGAATATACAAACAAAAAACCGCCACGCCGACAGATGACTTAGTGTTTAATCTCTCTACTACCCCCTTAACCACCACAGAACATCATATATTATCCAAGGGACTATCATTTGTACCTACCACACACATGGATCCTTTTGAGTGGAAAGTGAGCACATACAAACTCAATAGGACATTACGCCTAAAGGACCATTTTGGAAAACAAATTAATCCGAGTTCATCAGCAGTTGGTAGTGACATTCCTCCACAATTAAAGAAGATTATGCCAAGATCTAAATTTGACCCTACAACACAAAATCCTGCTATACGGACCTTTACACGACTCCTGGATATAGAGGGTCAGGAAATGATGAGATCACCTGGTCGGGCCAATAACCTCAATAAAGAAGAGATGGCAGCTATCAAAGCACTATCAGAACGAAAAGACATCATCATCCGCTCCGCCGATAAAGGCGGTGCGGTGGTGGTGCAGAATTTAGAGGATTATAGATTGGAATGTAACAGACAATTATTGGACACTGTCACCTATGAGTTATTACCTAAAGACCCTAGTGGGGTGTTTAAGAAGGAATTAGATATCATTTTATTACAGGCAGTCAAAGATGACATTATTGATGACCAATTACGATTGGCATTAACGGTTGATTTTCCGGTAGTCCCTTTATTTTATGTGGTTCCAAAAATTCATAAAGACCAGAAAAAAAAACCCGGGACGCCCCATTGTATCGGGGAGGGGCTCACTATATCAGCCTATTTCTGTATTTTTGGACTCAATTCTTAACCCCTGTATTAAACAAATTCCTTCATATTTACAGGACACCACTGCATTGTTGAATAAATTAGATCAAGTAGTGATTACTCCTGACTCAGTGGCTCTATGCAGTGCAGACGTGACTAGCCTCTATACCTGCATACCTCACGATGCGGGTATAGAGGCAGTCAGGTCACTTATAGTGGATAATCCCCACTATGTGGGACCACCAATTGATTTTTTCCTAAAATTGTTACTCTTGGTGTTGACTCGTAACTTTTTCTTGCATGATGGTAGATTTTATCTACAGAGGGCGGGCTGTGCGATGGGGTCCTCGGTGGCCCCATCGTACGCAAACGCATTCATGTATGCTGTAGAACAACAACTTTTGTACAGACAGGGAATATTATTGTCTAATATCCAATTGTATGTTAGATATATAGACGATTTGCTCATTGTTTGGTCGGGTACTACTGTGGAACTCCGGAAGATACTAGATGAGCATAATCTGTCTGATAGTGTGATTAAAATGTCATATGATATAAGTGTTGAGTCAGTACACTATTTGGATGTCAAAATCTCAGTAGATGAGCACAATCTGAGCACTGCATTATTTGTAAAAAGCACTGATAGAAATACCATTTTAAGAAATGATAGTTTCCATCCCTTGTCCCTCCGTAACAGTCTGCCCTATTCACAGATGTTGAGGGCTAGACGTATTACATCAGACCCCACCATGGTTGAACCAGCTTTGAACCAAATGATAGACAAGTTCTTAGAAAGAGGGTATGATAAACAGTTATTAGTTAGTACTAAGAACAGAGTGCTAAAAATTCCACGAGCGGATATTCTTCAATATCAGCCGCAGGTAGAGTCCAAGAGTAGTCCAGAAATAGTTCCTTGGGTGAATCTGTATACGGACAAGAGCCCTACGCTTACTAAAAAAGCTAAGAAATGGTGGCCCATGGTAAATACCGATGGGGACTTACCTTTACTACAACAAGCTAAATTATTACCTAGTTACACCAGAGGTAGGAACTTGAAAGATCGACTAGTTAAACTAGATATTACGGGCATGGATAAAAAACACACATCGCACTTCCTCAGTAGGAAGAATGGCTGTTACAGATGTTTGGGATGTGTGACCTGTAGAGCCCTAACAGTCGGCAACACATTCTGTCATCCCCATACAGGAAAGCGTTATGAGATAAAACATCCAGTAACCTGTAGTACTACCTTTGTCATATATATGCTGACCTGCCCTTGCGGGTTGGCATACATAGGCAAAACACAGCGCCAATTTAAAGAGCGTATGGCGCAGCATAGGACAGCTATTAGGCATGCGTTGGAGTCTGGCAGCAGTGATCAGCCTGTTGCTAGACATTGGTTTGAAGCCAGGCATAGCATAGCCAGTATGAGATCTATCATTATTGATCATGTCCCCTTAAGAATCCGGGGGGGCAATCGAGCCAAAACATTATTACAAATGGAATGTAGGTGGATTAGTGCCTTAGATACCATAGCACCTCGAGGGTTAAATGAGAGCCTGGGATTACAGTGCTTTCTGTAGACCATAGGGATGTATTAATAATAATCTGTTGATACGCTCAATGTGGGAACTAATATGATGGTGAGCAGTATATTATGTTAAAATTGATATAAGTTTAAGCTCATACACTATATATCTGTTTAAGGATTACTGCTGTGACATGTTAGTTAGTTTTTTTGCTCTTAATGAGGATTGTTTATGTGTTGCATAGCAACCGAGCAGTGTGTGCTGTGTGCGCCTGGCGGGGCGCCGCCTGGTGACGTCACGGGTCCCGTCAGACAGGAGGTAGTTGCATGGACGGCGGGATTACCCGCGATGCTGAAGGCTGGCGTCCCACAGGTGATACAGGTAAGACTGCTTGATTGTGGCTGGGGGAGGGTATATATGTTTGCTGTATTACACTTTGTTTTTATATCTATGCTGTCCCTGACGACGGGGTCATCCCCGAAACGTAGGATCTAATAAAGGACCGTTTTACTTTTCCATAAGAAGCCTGTTGAGTGCCGCTTATTTGCCTATAATACAATAGCCCTATGGAGCTTAAGAAGGCACAACAGCAAGTACAATACTATCCAGGAGGGAGTGCCGGACAAGTGGACAATACATATATATATATATATATATATATATATATATATGTAACAGGTTCAATTGGTGAGAATGTGGTTGCAGGTGTAGGTGTCGGTGGTCGTACCTGGATTCTTCACCCGGGATCGCGTCTTAGACTGCATCAGCTGCTGGAAACCTAGGCAGAGGAACAAGGAACCCCAACCCCAAACACAGGTCACCACACGTTTGGACGGTGACAAAGAATTTATTATTCTGGATCAGGAAGAGTGGTCACCGCTATTACTTTCGACTTAGGATATAAAGCGGTAACAACGTTCACAATTTCAGTATAAGGAATAAATTCAGTACATAGGTAACATTAGCCAGAGAAATTAACATTTAAATGACATTTACCGACATTTATCCCCTGTGGCACTATAAGGCCTCCGATACTCAGGTTTTGCTCTGACTAAGGCTATTGCGATATAAAAGATAGTTCCCTCGGTACGGGTTATACAATATAACAGTTAGGCTTGAAATGTCAATCGGTTAGTTAAATAATCAGCTTTAGCATAGACTGTATATAAACTTTGAGTGTCTCTCAAGCAAAGTCAATTGTAGGTAATAAGAAAAGGTTACGGTTCAGAGCTAGCGGATTAGTGGGAGTAGAATAAAACAGGGGAATGCAGAAATGGTTGACATGAATCCCTTGGCATGCAGGTAGCAGACGTTAGTTACAGTGCACACAATTAATTATTAGAAGCCAATATCTTCGCAAAGCAAGCAGATGGAAATAGAAGGATGACAGGAGACATACAGCCCCTCTTGAGCCCTGCCAGCAAATGGATACTTTATCCTATTTGTCTGTCGATGCTATCTAAGGAAAAGCTTACTCCTGGTTCACTGTCTTTCCCTTTATAAAGGCTGAGGACACAGAATCATTAGCAACTTTCCCTCTCTCATTCCTTTGGGGCTGCGATATACTGTATTTGCAACGAGAGGTATAAACAAACTGAAGGCTGACAATCCCTGACAGGAAAGGTGATGAGGATTGGGGTAAAGAGGTACCTGAATGCTGTCCTTCTCTAAATCTCAGGGTGACCCCACTGTACTTTACTTCCCACTTACTCCCTCCGACCAGCGGGCTGCTGTACTGAAGTGACTGGTTACTATGTGCGGGCGGCAGCTTAGGGCTCCCCTGCCAGTGGCAGTTGTACAGTTTCCTCACAGCGGCTTTCCACCTCAGCGACGCTCACCTCAGCAGCTTTGTCTTCACAGCGCCCAACAGCTTCCTTCTCCGTGGTGCTGTCAGTGTTTCTGCTCCTGCTTCTCCCTCTCATCAGCGGCAGCCGGCGAGTCTCTTCAGCGGTGGCTGGTGGGTCCCGGCTGTCAGTCTCTGCTCCCGGTGCCCCGATCTCCTCTGCAGCGCGGCGGCGGCCGGCGAGTCTCTTCAGAGGCAGCTGGCGGGTCACGGCTCCCGGGGCCCCGACCTCCTCTTGCAGCGTCAGCGGCGGCTGGCGAGTCTCTTCAGCGGCAACTGGCGGGTCCCGGCTGTCAGTCACGGCTCCCGGTTCCCCCGATCGCCTCTGCAGCACGGCTGTACTCAGCGGGTCTCCAGTCTCCACACACCACTCAGCGGCGGCTCGAACTCCTCACAGCAGCAGCTCCTTTTTCCCTTAGCGCAGCTCCGTCCAGTTCAGAGGTCTCCACAGCACAACACTAACGGCTCCCCGCGGCCCCCCTTAAAACTATTTTTTTCAAATCCCCGAATGCTTCCCGCTCTGGGCAGTGGCGATCGGGAAACCCCAGGTCCTTGTGCCCCCCGTGTTTTGGGGGCTGCAGCTCACATCATCCGGGGACTAGGAGGAAGGTCTATTAACCCCTTCAGTGTTGCTGGGCTCATTAAGGGCCAATGGAGGTGTATGATATATATATATATACTAGGCGATTCATCGCGCCCTACGGGCGCTCTTCACACCATCGTTAGGGGCTTCGCCCCATTAACCTCTGCACGGCTTTGCCGCGGGTGGGGGAGGGGGCAGTTAGCCGGGGTGGTGCGGTTGGGGGTGGGTGGGTTTGAGGGTGCTATGGTTGCAGGGGCGGGTGGGAGTGGTGCTGCAGGTAGGGGAGGGGTGGGGGTGCGGGAGCAGGGGTGCTGTGCGTAGTGGAGGGTCAGGGTGCCATGGGTGGGGAGTTGGGAGCAGGGGTGACGTGGGTTTGGGAGGGCTGTGGGAGAAGCTGGTGTGGGAGTGCCGTGGGTAGGGGAGGGGGGAGGGGTTTCTGGGCGTGGGTGTGTTGTGCCATGGGTGGGGGACAGGTGTGGGGGGGCAGTGGTGGTGCGGATGGGGGGTGGAAGGTGGCTGCGGTGGTTCTGAGGGTTGGGGGTGTGGCGTGGGTGGGGGAGGGGGTGCAGGAGCAGGGGTGTGGCGGATGGGAGAGGGGTGGGTGCAGGAGGGGCAGATGCGGTGGTGGTGTGGGTGGAGGATGCAGGGGTGTAGCGGGGGGAGAGGTGGGTATGGGGGTGGAGTAGGGGGGTGCCATGGGTGGGGGAGGGGGCGGTTTGCCGGTGTGGTGGGTTTGAGGGTGCCACGGTTGCAGGGGCGGGTGCTACAGGGAGGGGTGGGGGTGCGGGAGCAGGGGTGCTGTGCATAGGAGAGGGGCGGGGGTGCCATGGGTGGGGGGTTGGGAGCAGGGGTGATGTGGGTGTGGAAGAAGCTGGTGTGGGAGTGCCGTGGATGGGGGAGGAGGGGTGCTGGGGGTGGGGGCGTGGTGCCATGGGTGGGGGCTGGAGCAGTGGTGGTGCAGTTGGGTGGTGGGAGGCAGCTGCTAGGGTTCCGACGGTTGGGGAGGGTGCGGGGGGGGGGGGTGCAGGAGGGGCAGATGCGGTGGTGGTGCGGGTTGGGGTGAAGGGTGCAGCGGGGGGGAGAGGTGGGTATGGGGGAGGGGTGCTGCAGGTGTGGGAGCTACGGGTGGGGGCAGGAGTGCCGCGGGTGGGAGCGGATGTGGGGGATGCGTTGGGTGCCGCAGGGGGTGGCAGCGGGTGTTGGTGCTGTGGGTGGGGGAGGGGGCAGACTGCCACGGGTGGTGCGGGTGTTGGTGCTGCGGGTGGGGGTGGAGTGCCACGGGTGGTGGGTGGATGCGGTGGGTGCCGCGGGTAGGTGGCGTGGGTGTTGGTGCTGCAGGTGGGGGAGAGGGTGGGTACGGGGGAGGGGCAGGGTTGCTGCGGGTGGGGGAGGGGCGGGGGGTGCTGCAGGTATGGGAGCTACGGGTGGGAGTGCGGCGGGTGGGAGCGGATGTGGGGGATGCGTTGGGTGCCGCAGGGGGGGGGCAGTGGATGTTGGTGCTGTGGGTGGGGGAGGGGGCAGAGTGCCACGGGTGTTGGTGCTGTGGGTGGGGGAGTGCCACAGGTGGTGGGTGGATGCGGTGGGTGCCGCGGGTGTTGGTGCTGCGGGTGGGGGAGAGGGTGGGAGTGCCACGGGTGGGGGGCAAATGCGGTTGGTTGCCGCGGGTGTTGGTGCTACGGGTTGGGGGCGGGAGTTCCGCGGGTGGGTGGCGCGGGTGTTTGTGCTCTGGGTGGGGGAGGGGACGGGAGTGCCGCGGGTGTTGGTGCAGCGGGTGGGGGAGGGGGGGTGCCACGGGTGGTGGGTGGATGCAGTGGGTGCCGCGGGTGTTGGTGCTGCGGGTGGGGGTTGAGTGCCACGGGTGGTGGGTGGATGCGGTGGGTGCCGCGGGTGTTGGTGCCTGGGTGGGGGAGAGGGTGGGAGTGCGGCGGGTGGGGTGCAAATGCGGTTGGTTGCCGCGGGTGTTGGTGCTACGGGTTGGGGGCGGGAGTTCCGCGGATGGGTGGCGTGGGTGTTTGTGCTCTGGGTGGGGATGGGAGTGCCGCGGGTGGTGCGCGTGTTGGTGCAGCGGGTGGGGGACGGGGGGGAGTGCCACGGGTGGTGGGTGGATGCGGTGGGTGCCACGGGTGTTGGTGCTGTGGGTGGGGGAGGGGGTGGAGTGCCACGGGTGGTGGGTGGATGCGGTGGGTGCTGCCGGTAGGTGGCGCGGGTGTTGGTGCTGCGGGTGGGGGAGAGGGTGGGAGTGCAGCGGGTGGGGGGCGAATGCAGTTGGTTACCATGGGTGTTGGTGCTATGGGTTGGGGGCGGGAGTTCCGCGGGTGGGTGGCGCGGGTGTTTGTGCTCTGGGTGGGGGAGGGGACGGGAGTGCCGCGGGTGTTGGTGCAGCGGGTGGGGGAGGGGGGGTGCCACGGGTGGTGGGTGCCGCGGGTAGGTGGCGCGGGTGTTGGTGCTGCGGGAGGGGGAGAGAGTGGGAGTGCCGCGGGTGGGGGGCGAATGCAGTTGGTTACCGCGGATGTTGGTGCTGTGGGTGGGGGAGGGGGCAGAGTGCCACGGGTGGTGCGGGTGTTGGTGCTGCGGGTGGGGGAGGGGGTGGAGTGCCACGGGTGGTGGATGGATGCCGTGGGTGCCGCGGGTTGGTGGCGCGGGTGTTGGTGCTGCGGGTGGGGGAGAGGGTGGGTATGGGGGAGGGGCAGGGTTGCAGCGGGTGGGGGAGGGGCGGGGGGGTGTTGCGGGTGGGAGCGGATGTGGGGGATGCGTTGGGTGCCGCTGGGGGGGGCAGTGGGTGTTGGTGCTGTGGGTGGGGGAGAGGGTGGGAGTGCCGCGGGTGGAGGGCGAATGCGGTTGGTTGTCGCGGGTGTTGGTGCTACGGGGAGGGAGCGGGCGTTCCGTGGGAGGGTAGCGCGGGTGTTTGTGCGCGGGTGGGGGAGGTGGTGGAGTGCCACGTGTGGTGGGTGGATGCGGTGGGTGCTGCGGTAGGTGGCGCGGGTGTTGGTGCTGCGGATGGGGGAGAGGGTGGGAGTGCAGCGGGTGGGGGGCGAATGCGGTTGGTTACCGCGGGTGTTGGTGCTACGGGTGGGGGAGGGGGCGGGAGTTCTGTGGGTGGCGCGGGTGTTTGTGCTCTGGGTGGGGGTGGGGACGGGAGTGCCGCGGGTGGTGTGGGTGTTGGTGCAGCGGGTGGGGGAGAGGGTGGGAGTGCAGCGGGTGGGGGGCGAATGCGGTTGGTTACCGCGGGTGTTGGTGCTACGGGTGGGGGAGGGGGCGGGAGTTCTGTGGGTGGCGCGGGTGTTTGTGCTCTGGGTGGGGGTGGGGACGGGAGTGCCGCGGGTGGTGTGGGTGTTGGTGCAGCGGGTGGGGGAGGGGGGGGGAGGGCCACGGGTGGTGGGTGGATGCGGTGGGTGCCGCGGGTGTTGGTGCTGCGGGTGGGGGAGAGGGTGGGAGTGCCGCGGGTGGGGTGCGAATGCGGTTGGTTGCCGCGGGTGTTGGTGCTACGGGTTGGGGGAGGGGCGGGAGTTACGCGGGTGTTTGTGCTCTGGGTGGGGGAGTGGACGGGAGTCCCGTGGGTGGTGCGCGTGTTGGTGCAGCGGGTAGGGGAGGGGGGGAGTGCCACGGGTGGTGGGTGGATGCGGTGGGTGCTGCGGGTAGGTGGCGCGGGTGTTGGTGCTGCGGGTGGGGGAGAGGGTGGGAGTGCAGCGGGTGGGGGGCGAATGCGGTTGGTTACCGCGGGTGTTGGTGCTACGGGTGGGGGATGGGGCGGGAGTTCTGCGGGTGGGTTGCGTGGGTGTTTGTGCTCTGGGTGGGGGAGGGGACGGGAGTGCCGCGGGTGGTGGGTGGAGACGGTGGGTGTTTGTGCTACGGGTGGGGGAGGGGGCAGGAGCAGTGGTGCCACAATGTGGGTGCGGGGAGTGCGGCCCGCACCCGGGTGTTTCCCTATGAGGGGTGACACCAAAGTGCCGGCTCCTGTCACAGCGCAGAAGCCAGCACTGCAGATTCAGCAGTGTCCCCCGAACCACAGCGTGCCGAAAACGGGGGTCGGGACGCGAAGCCACGCACCCTTCCGTGAAGCCACGCCCCCTTTTCGCCCGCGACCGCAGCGGGTGTTAGAAAAGTGAAGACTCTGGGCGGGAGTGCTGCGGATGTTGGTGCTGCGGGAGGGGGAGGGAAAGGGAGTGCCGCGGGAGGGGGGCAGATGCGGGTGGTTGCCGCGGGCGGGGGCGAGTCACTGTTCAGCATGTCTCCCTGACACAGTGGCAGCCGCAAGACTGTGAGCTTGTGAGGCGGGTAATGTGAGTTCCGCTCACAGTCAGCGGCTGCGGTGTCACCACTCACCAGGGGCAGTACGGGGAGAAGGGAGACGGGACTGGGCGGAGATCGGGAGGGGACTGGGCGGAGAGAGGGAGGGGACTGTTCCTGGCCAGATCTGTGCCTGTGACTCCATCCAGCGTTTCGGCCAGCATAGAGTCACAGACTTGGGCAAATACATAGGAGATATATATATATATATATATATTTATTTATTTATAGAGTGTTACATATCTCCCTGCTAAAAACGTGCGTGTCCTCACGCAAGGTCGTCAAGGGCAAAAGTTCTGAGCAACAGTTCCACAACAAGTCTATGACGTGGCAGAACAATAATGAGCATAAGCAGCATACTCTAAGCAACTGTTCATACATTACATACATTTCCAATGGTAATTATTTACAGGTATATATAAAAACATCAGATATGGAAACATGTTGTGTTAACACATTTCAATCACGGTACCGAAGAGGTAGCGTACCTCTGGTACTACGTTCGGGCCTCTTAGGAATTGGGGTATGCACCCCTTCGGCTAGTTCAGGTACAATACAAATTGTGTTATAATTTTCGAAAAAAATTCTCTTTCCTGAGTCTTGGGACAATTTGGTCTACAGAATTAGCGATTGAGCTATCCATGAATACTAAGAGCTCAATGGGGTTGTGGAATGGAATGCCCCCTGGGGTTCCCCACCCCTCTGCCAAAGGTGAGTCTCCCTCTGCTGCCGGGACTTCAACGGTGCAAAGCTTCAATGGTCACGAGGGACGGTAGTCAGATGTCCATCAGGCCTTTGGATCTGGTAGGTATAAAGTCCATTTGCTGGAATTTTAACAATCTCATAAGGAATATCCTCCCACATGGCATCGAGTTTGCTTGTCCGTTGGTTTTTCTTTTTCCATACCTTATCTTCAACCTTCAGGGGTGTTGGCTGGGCATTTAAATTATAATTTTTCTCCTGGCGGCGGTGTGTCAATTCCCTCTGTTGCTCCACTAGTTGTCGGGCAGCTTCAATCCGATGCTGATGCTCCTGCACCCAATCGTTCTGCAGGAGGTTAGGCTCATGCGGCATTATCAACAATTCTAGGTCTTTTGGAAGTTTGCCTGGTCTCCCAAACATTAAATAAAACGGATAAAAGAGTTGGCCACTGCGTCGTCTCTGCCGATAAACTCCGGAGCATGCAAATCACGGTTTGGTTGGCTCTCTCACATAAGCCATTTCCCTGCGGGTGGTAGGCAGTAGTATGGAGCTTCTTACATCCATAAAGAGAACAGAGTTCCTGGAATAACTGAGACTCGAATGCCGGGCCTTGGTCAGTCAAAACTTGGTTAGGATAACCGTAAGGGTGGACAAAATGCTTTAAGAATAGCTCAGCCGTTGTTTTCGCTGTTAAGTCATGGGCCGGTACCACCACCAAGAACTTGCTATAGTGATCCGTGATAGTCAGGGCATACTTGTACCCAGCGGAGCTATGCTCGAGTTTAACATGGTCCAGAGCTACAAGTTCGAGCGGTCAAGAACTTTGAATAGGATGCAGAGGATCTTTTTGGGTAGAATCGGCTGGTCTTTTTAGACTACATGTCACACAACTCCGACACCACTCTTCGACATCCGCTCTCATGCCAATCCAGAAGAATCTCCAAGTACTGCTTCCATCTTCTGTGTGCCAAAGTGTCCCGAATGGTCATGATTAGCAGATAACAACAGATTAGCCTGCTGTCTGGGCATAATAATCTGAGAGATAGGCTGGTGAGTACCGGGGTCAAGGCTGGTGCGAACGACAAGGTACCAAACGCAGCCGCGGTAAGTCTTGGAACAGACAGGGCCCCTGTTGCAACAGGTTTGTCTTAGAGGAAGAGGCCACGGGTCTTCTGTGAGCATCTCCTGTAGATCCGGAAACCAGGTCCTTGGTGGCCAATCTAGAACAATGAGGATTGTTCTCACTCCTCTTTTTCTTATTATTCTCAACACCTTGGGTATGAGAGGAAGAGGAGGAAATACATAGACCGACCGGTACACCCACGGTGTCACTAGGGCGTCCACAGCTACCGCCTGAGGATCTCTTGACCTGGCGCAATACCTTTGTAGCTTTTTGTTGAGACGGGACGCCATCATGTCTATTTGGGGCAGTCCCCACCGACTTGCAATCTGCGCGAATACTTCCTGATGAAGTCCCAACTCTCCCGGATGTAGGTCGTGTCTGCTGAGGAAGTCTGCTTCCCAGTTGTCCACTCCCGGAATGAACACTGCTGACAGTGCGCTTACATGATTCTCCGCCCAGCGAAGAATTCTGGCGGCTTCCGCCATCGCCACTCTGCTCCTTGTGCCGCCTTGGTGGTTTACATGAGCTACTGCGGTGACATTGTCTGACTGGATCAGAACTGGTTGGTCGCGAAGTAATGCCTCCGCTTGATGTAGGGCGTTGTATATGGCCCTCAGTTCCAGTATGTTGATGTGGAGACAAGTCTCTAGACTTGACCAAAGACCTTGGAAATTTCTTCCCTGTGTGACTGCTCCCCAACCTCGGAGGCTCGCGTCCGTGGTCACCAGGATCCAGTCCTGAATGCCGAACCTGCGGCCCTCTAGGAGGTGAGCACTCTGCAGCCACCACAGGAGAGATAACCTGGCTCTGGGGGACAGGGTGATCCGCTGATGAATTTGTAGATGTGACCCGGACCACTTGTCCAGTAAGTCCCATTGGAAAGTCCTTGCATGGAACCTGCCAAAGGGAATGGCTTCGTATGATGCCACCATCTTTCCCAGGACTCGAGTGCAGTGATGCACTGACACCTGTTTTGACTTCAATAGGTTCCTGACCAGAGTCATGAGTTCTTGAGCTTTTTCTGTCGGAAGAAAAACCCTTTTCTGGTCTGTGTCCAGAATCATGCGCAAGAAGGTCAGACGAGTCGTAGGAACCAGCTGTGACTTCGGGATATTGAGAATCCAGCCGTGTTGCTGTAACACCTTCAATGAAAGCGACACGCTGTTCAGTAATTTCTCTCGTGATTTCGCTTTTATGAGGAGATCGTCCAAGTATGGGATGATTGTGACACCCTGCTTGCGCAGGAGCACCATCATTTCCGCCATTACCTTGGTGAAAATCCTTGGGGCCGTGGAAAGCCCAAACGGCAACGTCTGAAATTGGTAATGACAATCCTGTACCGCAAATCTCAGGTACGCCTGATGAGGAGGATATATGGGAACATGCAGGTATGCATCCTTTATGTCCAGAGATACCATAAAATCTCCCCCTTCCAGGCTGGCGATGACCGCTCTGAGCGATTCCATTTTGAACTTGAACCGTTTTAAGTAAAGGTTCAGGGATTTTAAATTCAAAATGGGTCTGACCGAACCATCCGGTTTCGGGACCACAAACAGAGTTGAGTAGTATCCCTTCCCTCTTTGAAGCAGGGGAACCTCGACCACCACTTGTTGAAGACACAATTTGTGAATCGCATGTAACACTATCTCCCTTTCTAGGGGAGAAGTCGGTAGCGCCAATTTGAAAAACCGGCGAGGGGGCACCTCTTCAAATTCCAGCTTCTATCCCTGAGAAACAATTTCCATTGCCCAGGAATCCACCTGTGAGTGAACCCAGATGTGGCTGAAAAGTCGAAGACGTGCCCCCACTGGAGCGGACTCCCTCAGGGGAGCCCCAGCGTCATGCGGTGGATTTTGCAGAGGCCCGGGAGGACTTCTGTTCCTGGGAACTAGCTATGTTGTGCAGCTTTTCCCCTCTACCCTTACCTCTGGCAAGAAAGGGCGATCCACGTACTCTTTTGCTTTTATTTAAATGAAAGGACTGCATTTGATAATGAGGCGCTTTCTTAGGTTGTGAGGGAACATAAGGCAAAAAATTCGATTTACCTGCCGTAGCTGTGGAGACGAGGTCCGAGAGGCCTTCTCCAAATAATTCCTCACCCTTGTAAGGTAAAAATTCCATATGCCTCTTTGAGTCGGCATCACCTATCCACTGTCGGGTCCATAAGACTCGCCTAGCAGAAATAGACATAGCGTTTATTCTGGAACCCAGTAAACGAATGTCTCTTTGAGCATCCCTCATATATAACACAGCATCTTTTATATGCCCTAGGGTCATTAAAATGGTATCCTTATCTAGGGTCTCAATTTCCGCTGATAAGGAATCTGTCCATGCTGCTACGGCACTACAAACCCAGGCCGACGCAATTGCCGGTCTGAGTATCGTACCAGAATGTGTGTAAATGGACTTCAAGGTAACCTCCTGCTTGCGGTCAGCAGGATCCTTGAGGGTAGCCGTATCTTGGGATGGCAGCGCTATCTTTTTTGATAAGCGTGTCAATGCTTTGTCTACCTTAGGGGAGGATTCCCACCGTATTCTGTCCTTTGGCGGGAAAGGATACGCCATAAGAATCCTTTTGGGAATCTGCAGTTTTTTGTCTGGAGTTTCCCAAGCTTTTTCGCATAATTCGTTCAGCTCATGTGAGGATGGAAAGGTGACCTCAGGCTTCTTTCCTTTATACATGTGTACCATCGTGTCAGGGACAGGGGGTTCCTCTGTGATATGCAAAACATGTTTTATTGCAATAATCATATATCGAATACATTTAGCCACTTTTGGCTGTAATTTTGCATCATCGTAGTCGACACTGGAGTCTGAATCCGTGTCGGTAACTGTGTCAACTATTTGGGATAGTGTGCGCTTCTGAGACCCCGAAGGTCCCGGCGACATTGGGACAGACATGGTTTGACTCCCTGACTGTTCCCTAGCCTCAGCTTTGTCTAATCTTTTGTGCAATAAATTTACATTAGCACTTAAGACATTCCACATATCCATCCAGTCAGGTGTCGGCGCTGCCAACGGAGACTTTACATTCATACACTCCCCCTCCTCCTTAGGTGAGCCTTCAACCTCACACGCATACCGACACACCCCACACACACAGGGAAGCTCTTTTCTGAAGACAGGTTTCCCACCAGGCCCTTTGGAGAGACAGAGAGAGAGTATGCCAGCACACACCCCAGCGCTATATGACCCAGGAAAAACACAGAATGTTTACCCAGTAGCGCCTTTATGTATGTATATGCGCCAATTATGTGACCCCCCCTCTTGAAAACCCTCTGTCACCGTGAGTAAGCAGGGGAGATTCCGGGGAGCTTCCTCTCAGCGCTGTGCTGTGGAGAAAATGGCGCTGGTGAGTGCTGAGGGAGAAGCCCCGCCCCCTCGGCGGCAGGCTTCTGTCCCGCTTAAAATTCTTAAAAACATGGCGGGGGCTCTTTATATACATGTACAGTGCCCAGCTGTACATGTATATATGTACTTTTGCCACAGGAGAGGTTTATATTGCTGCCCAGGGCGCCCCCCCTGCACCCTTACAGTGACAGATGTGTGTGAGGTGAATGGGAGCAATGGCGCACAGCTTCACTGCTATGCGTTACCTCTATGAAGATCAAGATGTCTTCTGCTGCCTCTGAAGTCTTCTTTTTTTCTCATACTCACCCGGCTTCTATCTTCCGGCTCTGCGAGGAGGACGGCGGCGCGGCTCTGGGACGGACGGCGAGGGTGAGACCTGCGTACCAATCCCTCTGGAGCTAATGGTGTCCAGTAGCCTAAGAAACAGAGCCTTGAAACTCAGAGAAGTAGGTCTGTTTCTCTCTCCTCAGTCCCTCGATGCAGGGAGTCTGTTGCCAGCAGGCTCCCTGAAAATAAAAAACCTAACTAAAATACTTTCTTGACAGGAAACTCAGGAGAGCTCCCTGAAAGCACCCAGTCTCCACTGGGCACCGTATCAAACTGAGGTCTGGAGGAGTGGCATAGAGGGAGGAGCCAGTGCACACCCAGATCCAAAGTCTTTCTTAAAGTGCCCATGTCTCCTGCTGAGCCCATCTATCCCATGGTCCTTACGGAGTCCCCAGCATCCTCTAGGACGTTATAGAAATACAGAGCTGTCTTTAATGCTGTCAGTGATTCTTCTATTCGAGGTAGAGGATAGGCATCTTTGCATGTGGCAGCATTCAATTTTCTATAATCGATGCAGAGTTTGAGACTGCAGTCCTTCTTCCGCCAAATTACCAACGGGGCGGCCCATGGACTATGGCTCTCCCTGATTACACCGGCTTCCTTCATTTCATTAACAACGCTGGTGAGAGCTCCAATTTGGTCTTGACCAGCCTGTGATTGCTGACTGACAGTCCCTTTATAGATAAAGGATTCAGCCATCGGGCTTAGTTGAGACTCCCCAGGCACTCTACCCTCAGATGGTCCCACCACCGCCACGTATTCTCCATCTGTATTTTGGTTTAGACCCAAGATGTCCATCACAGCCTCCTTAAATTCAGAGAAAGTGCAGAGAGGGTTCTGACACCGCCACATTCGCAACTGTGCTTTTGTCGCTTCTCCTCTTGCTCCTTCAGTGAATAAATTAATCATAGTCTCCTCTGTTTGTTTAGCTTCACGAAGGTCTCTGGCAAACTCCCGGAGATTCTCATTTGGTTGCTGCTTCCGAGCGTATAGGCACCCCTTTAATTCCGCAATGGTCTGTAAATTAAAGATACCAGCCAACTTTCCCAAGATACCTTCAGCTGTTTTCCGTTCTTTGTCCGACCAAGATCTGACTTCACGTAAGGCTTCACATTTTAGTTGTCCGAAAACTACCTCCACTTTTTGCTCCTCCTTCAGAGGATAAAGCTTGAACATTAATCTTATTTTGTCCCGGAATTCTTTAAACAGACTCATGTCCATGGTCTTCGAATCTCCAGAGTATATGAGAAGACATGGGGCTTCAAAATAATAGGGCACCGTAATTGGTGCAGCCGGTGATGACGCAGCTGGTGACGACTGACCGGGCGAGGCGAGTAACTTCCTTCTAACTGCAGTTGATGTGGGCATCTGAAGTTCCTGTGCTTCAGACATCCTGTATCCTGTTCGTGGATGCCAAGTTGTAACAGGTTCAATTGGTGAGAATGTGGTTGCAGGTGTAGGTGTCGGTGGTCGTACCTGGATTCTTCACCCGGGATCGCGTCTTAGACTGGATCAGCTGCTGGAAACCTAGGCAGAGAAACAAGGAACCCCAACACCAAACACAGGTCACCACACGTTTGGACGGTGACAAAGAATTTATTATTCTGGATCAGGAAGAGTGGTCACCGCTATTACTTTCGACTTAGGATATAAAGCGGTAACAACGTTCACAATTTCAGTATAAGGAATAAATTCAGTACATAGGTAACATTAGCCAGAGAAATTAACATTTAAATTACATTTACCGACATTTATCCCCTGTGGCACTATAAGGTCTCCGATACTCAGGTTTTGCTCTGACTAAGGCTATTGCGATATGAAATATAGTTCCCTCGGTACGGGTTATACCATATAACAGGCTTGAAATGTCAATCGGTTAGTTAAATAATCAGCTTCAGCATAGACTGTATATAAACATTGAGTGTCTCTCAAGCAAAGTCAATTGTAGGTAATAAGAAAAGGTTACGGTTCAGAGCAAGAAGATTAGTGGAAGTAGAATAAAACAGGGGAATGCAGAAATGGTTGACAGGAATCCCTTGGCATGCAGGTAGCAGACGTTAGTTACAGTGCAGCACAGAGATAGTATACTTGACACAGAGCTCCAAGATACAGCAATGGCCTACTGTACTGTACTATATGTATACTGCTGGTCACCAAAATGCTGCACTGTCCTACTATATACTGCTCACAATAATGCAGCACAGAGATGATATACTTGACACAGAGCTCCAAGATACAGCAATGGCCTACTGTACTGTACTATATGTATACTGCTGGTTACCAAAATGCTGCACTGTCCTACTATATACTGCTCACAATAATGCAGCACAGAGATAGTATACTTGACACAGAGCTGCAAGATACAGCAATGGCCTACTGTACTGTACTATATGTATACTGCTGGTCACCAAAATGCTGCACTGTCCTACTATATACTGCTCACAATAATGCAGCACAGAGATAGTATACTTGACACAGAGCTGCAACATACAGCAATGGCCTACTGTACTGTGCTATATGTATACTGCTGGTCACCAAAATGCTGCACTGTCCTACTATATACTGCTCACAATAATGCAGCACAGAGATAGTATACTTGACACAGAGCTGCAAGATACAGCAATGGCCTACTGTACTGTACTACTATAATTATATACTGGTGGTCCCCACAATGCAGCACACTGAGCACAGATATTTGCAGCACACTGAGCACAGATATGGAGCGTTTTCAGGCAGAGAATGTAGATATTTTCTGCACACTGAGCACAGATATTTGCAGCACACTGAGCACAGATATTTGCAGCACACTAAGCACAGATACAGAGCTTTTCAGGGAGAGAACGCAGCCAAGTCCTCTCCGTTCAATCTCCAATGCACGAGTGAAAATGGCGGCGACGCACGGCTCTTTATATAGAATACAAATCTCGCGAGAATCCGACAACGGGATGATGACGTTCGGGCGCGTTCGGGAAGATCCGAGGCTGCCTCGGAACCGTGTAAAATAGGTGAAGTTCGGGGGGGTTCGGATCTCGGAGAACCGAACCCGCTCATCTCTATTAATTACAGTGATCTTGCCAATTATTTCCAGTGATTTGGACGTATAATTTCAGTGGGAATTGCTTGTGTCGCTTGGCTTAGTCATACAGCTACCTCATTGCACCTCTTCGACATCTTTGCCTGAGGTGCTGTTTGGGGCCTAGTTTTTGAAAAGTGCCATCCTGTGTGAGTCATGGGGTACTGCTGTATTAGTCCTAGGGTACTGCTGTATAAGTCCACCAATTGCAGATTTTTTTTAAAAAGTGACTGGAGCGTGCTGGAGATGCTGTCAGTGGACCGAACAATTGTGGCCCACTCTCACACTCTGCTATTTTTCACTGACATTACCCTTTCTCGTTAATATTTATGTTTTTTCATATTACAATTGGCAATTACTACTGTCAGTTTTTCTTTTTTTACCATATATGTGATTAACACATTATTCTTAATTAAAAGCAATTTATTTCACATTATTATAGCTTTTGTTTTACTACAATAAATTGCATTATTCAGATCTAACCCATATCTCAGGCACAATGTCAGGTCTTTTTACCTCACTCTCGACATTCAGCCACTGCGTGACACTGCTAGATGGGCCACGTGGTTGTGTCACTTAGCTTAGTCACGCAGCAACCTCGGTGCACCTTTTTTTTTTCTTTGCATCATGTGCTGTTAGGGGCCTTTTTTTATATCTGCCCTCCTGTCTGCCACTGTAGTGCCACGCCTAGATGGGCCAATTGTGTGTGTCGCTTGGCGTAGTCATACAACTACCTCATTGCAAATCTTTTTCTTCTTTGCACGATGTGCTGTTTGGGGACTTTTTTTTTTATATCTGCCCTCCTGTCTGCCACTTCAGTGCCACTACTAGATGGGCCAATTGTTTGTGTAGCTTGGCTTAGTCATGCAACTACCTCATTGCAATTCTTTTTCTTCTTTGCATGATGTGCTGTTTGGGGTCTTTTTTTTATATATCTGACCTCCTGTCTGCCACTGCAGTGCCACGCCTAGATGGGCCAATTGTTTGTGTCGCTTGGCTTAGTCATACAACTACCTCATTGCACCTCTTTTTCTTCTTTGCATCATGTGCTGTTTGGTGCCTTTTTTTTATATCTGCCATCCTGTCTGACACTGCAGTGCATTCCTAGATGGGCCAGGTGTTTGCGCCACACACTTGTGTCACTTAGCTTAGTTATACAGCCACCTTGGTGCAACCTTTTGGCCTAAAAACAATATTGTGAGGTGTGAGGTGTTCAGAATAGACTGGAAATGAATGGAAATGATTGTTATTGAGGTTATTAATACCGTAGGAGTAAAGTTACCCCCAAATTCTGTTATTTTAGCTGTTTTTACATTTTTTTCAAAAATCATCCAGATGCAAAACACGAAAGGGTGGTTTTGGCAAAACCAAAACACGAAAGCGGAATTAGAACCAAAACACAAAACATGAAAAGTGCCAGCCGCACATCTCTAATTTTTATACACATGCATGATGTTGCTACTGACTGAAGGAGTTCTTGGATGTTCTGTTATGGTGGATGTTCTGGTTGGAGCTTTGGTTTTGGACATTTTTAGATAGAAAAAAAATAAACCTAAATTATATTTTCCATTCATTAGCATCCATTTTTAATTTTGTGTTGGATGAAAAAAAAATTAATAACAGTACTATGCTATAGTCACCTGTTGTGACGTTCTTAGCTCCTAGATTCTCAATAAATGGTAACCAATCACATGACTAATAGGGTCCAATTAGAGCTTCTTATTGCTTTACCAGCTGGCCATGTGTCATAGCCACATAACAGCACGTCCGCCTATCATATTATATTGAGGGCACTCCCCTTAGAAACTCAGGCATAGGGATGGCCATCAGTAGGTTATCCATCGATGATCACCATCAATGGTAGCATTGATAGATTACAGATGGTTTTACACCATCAAGATTAAGGAACCATCAATGGTTTTACCCATCGATATTCACCCCCTGCATTGCTGTTAATTGTAATGCGGGCCAATCAGAGCCTAAGGGCATGGCTTCATGGGTGTCAGGGGTGGGGCTAAGCTCTGTGCCCTGACACTATGAGGAAAATAAAAAAAATTGGTAGCACTAAACCATCGATGATGGGAAACCATCTGGTTCTCCCCTATCGATGGTAAAAGAATTCGACATCGGTCATATACCATCAATGATTACGGATCATCGATGGACGATGGCCATCCTTACTCAGGCATTAGAACAGAGACCGGACGTGCATCACGAATCACGTGACCACGCGTCCATCTCATATGACCGGTAAAACCGCATTTCAATTACAGTATATAAAAATTGTTCATAAATGTTTTTACTCTGAAAATTTGTTCATATGTGGGAATAATAAGGGAATCTTTCTATTAGAAATATCAATATTAGAGATGTGCACCGGAAATTTTTCGGGTTTTGTGTTTTAGTTTTGGATTCGGTTCTGCGACTGTGTTTTGTTTTCGGACGCGTTTTGGCAAAACCTCCCTGAAATGTTTTTGTCGGATTCGGGTGTGTTTCTAATCAATAGTATTATTGGTCCAAATCACTGGAAGAAAATGACAAAATCACAGGAATTATTTGCTCTAATCAATGGTATTATTGGTCCAAATCACTGGAAGAAAATGACAAAATCACTGGAATTAAATGGCAGTAATGTCGGGAATTATATCAAATGGCAGTACCACTGGACATATACGGAAGTGTCAGACAGGAAGGCACTTCAAAATATAGTCCCCAAACAGCACATGATGCAAAGAAAAGAGAAAAAGAGGGGCACTGTGGTCGGTGGATGGCTAAGCTAAGCGACACAAACACCTCAATATCACAGGAATTATTTGTTCTAATCAATGGTATTATTGGTCCAAATCACTGGAAGAAAATGACAAAATCACTGGAATTATTCATTCTAATCAATGGTATTATTGGTCCAAATCACTGGAAGAAAATGACAAAATCACTGGAATTATTCGTTCTAATCAATGGTATTATTGGTCCAAATCACTGGAAGAAAATGACAAAATCACTGGAATTATTCATTCTAATCAATGGTATTATTGGTCCAAATCACTGGAAGAAAATGACAAAATCACTGGAATTATTAGTTCTAATCAATGGTATTATTGGTCCAAATCACTGGAAGAAAATGACAAAATCACTGGAATTTTTCATTCTAATCAATGGTACTATTGGTCCAAATCACTGGAAGAAAATGACAAAATCACTGGAATTATTCGTTCTAATCAATGGTATTATTGGTCCAAATTACTTGAAGAAAAGGACAAAATAACTGGAATTATTAGTTCTAATCAATGGTATTATTGGTCCAAATCACTGGAAGAAAATGACAAAATCACTGGAATTAAATGGTATTATTGGTCCAAATCACTGGAAGAAAATGACAAAATCACTGGAATTATTCGTAAACATTTGTAGAAAGTCACTGCTTTCTGATCACAGAAATGCTCAGATATTCCTGCGAATCCACAATCCCTTCCCAGAGGAAAAAGAAATTGAGAAACCGTTGTTTGAGAACGTTTGTTCTCTTTCCCTTACAAAGGAACAAACCACTTTCCAAGAAGACCGACGTTTTTGGGATTTTGGAGAAATAATGTTTTTGAATATAAATCCTAAAGCAGGTGGTGTATTAGAGCAAAAGAGTGCAAGAGACCAGCCATGCAGTTTCTGAAATATTATGATAAAATGTTACTGTATTTCATAAGTACTCATTCCTAACTCTGCTAAGTACTGTTTGGTATACTGTATCTGGCTTCCATGAGGTAGTTGTCCATTATTTCAGCTTCCATTGACTTTTTGAAAGCGGTAGAAGTTATCGATTCTTTTTTTTTTTCCCCTTATTTTTAATTTTCTCCTGCATAGCCCAGTGACATGTTGCAATGTTAAGTGTTTACTTGTGCCTTCTGGGGGTTCACTTCTTCACCAAACCCAGCCAAATCTCATCCTAACCCTCTGTTCCATGTTCTCTATGTACCCCATCTGTGTCACCCATGTCTGTCTACCCCTCCCCTTTAGATTGTAAACTCTCACGAGCAGGGCCCTCTTCCCTCATGTGCTTATCCTTTGTCTTACTTTAATAATCTACAACTGTACCACATCCAGCAGTCTTCTGCCACCTGATACTTATTACAGTGTCATCTGCTGATGTAACTATGTGTATTTACCCTGTACTTGTCCTATACTGTCATCAACTGTAAATTGCTGTTTTCCTGTTTGATTATTTATGTACTCTGTAATTGGGCGCTGCGGAACCCTTGTGGCACCATATAAATAAAGGATAATAATAATAATAATATAGGGTGTATAATCCCCAGGTGTATCTCACACATCGCTCAGTACAGTATATAGGGTGTATAATCCCCAGGTGTATCTCACACATCACACAGTACAGTATATAGGGTGAATAATCCCCAGGTGTATCTCACACATCACTCAGTACAGATTACAGGATGTATAATCACCAGGTGTATAACACACATCACACAGTACAGTATATAGGGTGTATAATCCCCAGGTGTATCTCACACATCACACAGTACAGTATATAGGGTGTATAATCCCCAGGTGTATCTCACACATCACACAGTACAGTATATAGGGTGTATAATCCCCAGGTGTTTCTCACACATCGCTCAGTACAAATTACAGGATGTATAATCACCAGGTGTATAACACACATCGCACAGTACAGTATATAGGGTGTATAATCCCCAGGTGTATCTCACACATCGCTCAGTACAGATTACAGGATGTATAATCACCAGGTGTATAACACACATCGCACAGTACAGTATATAGGGTGTATAATCCCCAGGTGTATCTCACACATCACACAGTACAGTATATAGGGTGTATAATCCCCAGGTGTATCTCACACATCACACAGTACAGTATATAGGGTGTATAATCCCCAGGTGTATCTCACACATCGCTCAGTACAAATTACAGGATGTATAATCACCAGGTGTATAACACACATCGCACAGTACAGTATATAGGGTGTATAATCCCCAGGTGTATCTCACACATCGCTCAGTACAGATTACAGGATGTATAAAATCACCAGGTGTATAACACACATTGCACAGTACAGTATACATACTAGTCACAACAATGCAGCAGATATTTAGCACTGATCAGAATACTAGAAGTGACACAGAGCTGCAAGATACAGCAATGTACTGTACTATATATGTATACTGCTGGTCACCAAAATGCTGCACTGTACTACTATATATACTGCTCACAAAAATGCAGCACAGATATGGAATGGACACTTGCAGTGACACAGAGCTGCAAGATACAGCAATGGCCTACTGTACTGTACAACTATATACTGTTGGTCAAAATGAAGCACACTGAGCACAGATATTTGCAGCACACTGAGCACATATATGGAGCTTTTCAGGCAGAGAACGTAGCCACGTCCTCTCCGTTCAATCTCCAATGCACGAGTGAAAATGGCGGCGACGCACGGCTCTTTATATAGAATACAAATCTCGTGAGAATCCGAGAGCGGGATGATGACGTTCGGCCGCGTTCGGGTTAACCGAGCAAGGCGGGAAGATCCGAGGCTGCCTCGGAACCATGTAAAATAGGTGAAGTTCGGGGGGGGGGGGTTCGGACCTCGGAGAACCGAACCCGCTCATTTCTAATCAATATCCTATTTGTCCTGTTTGGATTTCACAAATGTGGCTGGCCAGCAAATAAGAAAACTTTGGCCAGATGATTTAGAATGGTGATTGCAACAGCTGATCTTCCAGATCCAGCTTCGATTAAGGCCCATTCTACCCAGTCTGTTGGACTTTCTTTGGTGGCCTGCCATGGTGTGTCCACAGAACAATTGTGCAAGGCAACTACATGGTCCTCAGTGAACATGTTTCTTTGGAACCTTCATCTCCCAGGATGCCTCCTTTGGACGCCAGATTCTCATGTTGGCTAAGGTGCATCCCCTCCCTTGTGGAACTTACTTTAGGACATCCCTGATGTTTCCCTTTGGAAATCTGTGTACCCTGCTGCAGAAAATGAGTGTTATGGTAGACTTACCATTGTTAACACTCTTTCTGCAAAGTACACAGGGGTCCACAGAGCACTCAACCTGATGCACCTAGCTTCTTTGGGTTTGTATGGCATTAGATACTGGTACCTTAGCCTGTCATGAGAATGTGTTCTTATATGACTAACATCTGCCTTTTCTCTTACCTGTTTCCTGCATTGGACTGGTTAACAAAACTGAGCTAACAGTGCCTGGAGGCGGGGTTATAGAGGAGGACCCTATGCATCCTGGGACAGCTAAAGCTTTGCCTGTTGGTGCCTCTGGATCGATCCACTCTACACCCCAATGTTTTCATGTGGAACCCTGTGTACTTCGCAGAAAGAGTGTTAACAATGGTAAGTCTACCATAACACTCCTTTCCTTCACTTTCGGATCCTCGTGACCCTTGGCCAACATTGCTGAGTGACCATATCATGCTGCCCATTAAGAATGTTTGAAAATTGGTAGATCATTATGCAATAGGTATCACCTACACTTGTGTATCAACACCTATTTCCCTATAGACTGTAAGCGTGTGAGCAGGGCCCTCGTACCTCTATGTCTATCTGTTGTTACACTGTCTTGTTCTATTACTGTTGTTCCAATTGCAAGGCGCAATGTAATATGCTACGCTGTGTAAGAAACTGTTGTTATTATTATTATTATTATTAATAATAATAATAAATATTTGCATATGGTATACTCAACTTGTACAGCACCAACAGCACGCCCACTTCCTGTGCATGATATATGGCAGTTTCCCCAGATCAATACCCAAAAAGTACATAGTTCATTCCAGGGGCGTAGCCAGAACTTTGTGGGCCCCATAGCAACATTTTGAAGGGTCTCCTGTCCCAATGCTTCTAGAGAGACACCTCTCCACAGCAGTTGCTAATTGTATGCCGCCATAAGAGATCCCTAATTAATTTTTTGAACCATAGTATGGCCTAGTTTGCATTATGTCACAGTGTAGAGCTACCAGTACAAATTGTGCAAAACAGTACGCCAAATTCACATTATGACACACAGTGTTCCCAGTTCATATTATGCCACATTATTGTCCCCAGTTCATATTATGCCACACTATAGTGCCTCCACTTTATCTTGTGCCAAATTACAGTGCCCCAGTTCATATCATGCTACATTATAATATCCTCCAGTTCATGTTATACCAAATTACAATGAGCAAGTGCAGGGGCATAACTAGATATATTATAAGCCCCAAGGCACATGATTGTAAGTGCCCCTATGTATCTACAAATGTGGGAAAATATATATAACACATGTACCTGTGACAGGGAAGGTGGGCCCCTCTCAGCTCTGGGCCCTATAGCAGCTGCACTCCCTGCACCTATGGCAGCTACGCCGTTGGTTCATTCCATCAGCTCTTTGCAGGCATTCTTGGATCCCACATAGTCTTTCCTTTTAGGAGAATATATTAGACCAACAGCTGATTCTTACACTTTTGCCATGGAAATGGTGGTTGGTAATATTTATCAAGTTTGTGCATTTGCAGGATTCTACATTACACCATACATTGTAATCATGTACAAATCAGAGTTAAACTTTTTTACAGCCTCCAAATTTTGACATAACCTTCCACATATGACGTAATATGTAGGATCATATTACAATAAAGTATGTTCACATCTATTTCAAAGAATGTTATTTATTTTTCTTCACTTACCAATCACAAAATGAACAAAACAGTAGCATTATTGATACATACAGGTTGAGTATCCCATATCCATAATTCTGTTTTCGGAAATATTCCAAAAATCTGAATATTATGTGACAGCAATGACATCATGACTTCACCAGTGTCATGACTGGCGTCTTGGGCTTTACCGGTAACTGCTTTTAAATCTCAACCAACCTGCCAGTCCTTGCCCGCAATGTATGCCAGACCCCCCCAATGTGGACCTCGTCAGACCCCCACCCCGCTAGGCCCCACCCCCACTAGACCACCGCAGTACACACCGTAACCTGCCTTAACACCAGCAGACCATCCCGCAACACCAACCGGACCCCCCCATCCCCCGGCAAAAGGTATACATAAAACAAAACAAAAAATCCAATATCGGAAATTCTCCTTGTCCCGAGAATTACAGATATGGGAGTTTCAACCTATATTTTTTTTATCAACTCATCCATCTTTTTACTTCTTATAATATAAAGAGTATCAGAGAAACATCAGCATTTTGTAATAAAATATGATTTTAAGCAAAGTTCATAATTTTAACAAATACATTTTGTTTTCAAATGAATTATGTGAGATTACTTTAATTTTATATATTGATAAATTATTTCCGAGGATTATTTATTTTTCAATATACCGGTATACCATAACGGAATGTTCTTTCAGTTAAATCTGGATGGAGATTTACACATCTGTTATGTCTGGACCATGATCCTGTAGCTTACAGATATGTGATTGTTGCTGTCTTGAAAAAGGTCCTGTTATGGTTTTGCTGCTTTTGTGAGTACAATCAATTTTATCTCCAAGATATTTGGACTATTGTCTTTATTGGAGCACCACTGAGTTGAAACTAGCAGGAACTCAGTCCCTGAACCTCTCATTAAATATGAACTAATCAGAAACTAGGTTCCTGGACCTGTCCTGGGCCAAACAGACACACAGACACACAATTCATTCCTACAATGAATTTATTTCATTGGGGAATAAAGGATCCACAGAAGAATCTAAAGCCTTCCTGACAACCCGCACTGCATCCTCTGCAATGTCTTTTAGAAAGCCCCGCAGCATCCAATAAGTGGTAACAAATGAGATGCTCCCTGCTGCCATAGTGCCAATCACCGGGATATTACTGGCTGCATATTCAACTGCCATAAGAACTCCAGTTGGCCCTCTGGTTAATAAAGTGGTGACAAGCTCTTTGTTTATCTCTTGAATAACTAGAGGAGACTTGATCACAGACTTCAACTCACTAACATCTTTACCAAATTTGTTGGCCAATTTCTGGAGAGAATACTGGTCCAGGCCAAAAGCTTTCTGATATTTTATCATTTCTTTCACTAAGATCCCAACATCACAAACTACAGACAGGCCTGGAACAGGGGCTGTAGCGACGGCACAGGAAAGTAAGGCCCATCTCCAGATCTCCTTCTTCAGTGCCTCTCGTTTCCTTTCTAGGATTGGCCGAGAAATGTTGGGTAGACATAGCAGGAACACATGTCTCTTGTGACTTGGAAGTTCCTGTTGTAGAGTTTCTTGCATTCGGTTAAAGTCATACTTGTTTAGTTCCAGGCAGGAGAGGAGAAACACGTGTGGATCATTGATTCCTCCAACATGGAGACTGTCAATGCAGTTCTGCCGAATCTCTTCCAATATGTTCTCTTCATTGTATGTCTTCTTCCTACGTATTTTAGAGGCATGTAAGTCAGAGTCAACTTTTGATCGGACGAAGTAGAACTTCTTCCCCATGGTCTGGATATGCTCTGCCAGCTGCATGTCATTGTGTCTGAAGCGTTCCGATGACATGATAATGAAAAAGTCATATCGACTGAACTCAACCGACTCGAGATAAATGCTTGGACTAAAATTTGGAGTTCCTATACCTGGAAGATCCCAAAATGTCACGTTATTATACTGTGGATGTGGATAAGGTATTGGCACTTTCGTGGTCTCCACCACACCTGTTTTAGCAGCACCTTCTTCTTCATCATCCATACCACGGATGGCATTGACAAAAGTCGATTTTCCTGATCCCGATTCTCCTGTTATTGCAATGTTTAAAGGGGCATTTTCGATCTCATTTAGTGACTCACTGAGTCTTTCTGTTGCTTTGAAGAGATCACCTTCTTCTAGGGCAGAGTTAATTTCCTGGACTTCCTCATCCGAGATGAAGTGAAAAGGTTCATTAGGATCCATTTCAGTTTGTTTCCTAATAGAAAATGAGAAATAATTTTTGTGTTAGGAGAAACACACTTAGACACAGGGTCGGACTGGCCCACAGGGGTACCAGGGAAACCACCGGTAGGCCCCACTGCCTAAGGGCCCACTCCTTCCTCTAGGGATCAGTTTCCAGACTGTGCACTTGTATTGTACATGGTAGATACTGTATGTTGCATTACACTGCACTAAACTATTGTGTATTTAAAGCCTCTGTGGAGGCTAGCCACACCCCCTTTGTAGGCTGGCTGCACCCCTAGGTATGGGCCCCTATAACTGCATTCCCCCGGTGGGCCCTTCATGGCCCAGTCCGACACTGCTTAGACATAAACAAATGCTCCAAAACAAAGTTTTATATCCAGTATATTTATATGCTATGGCCTTGTAGGAGATTTGTGCTATATGGTTATTTGAAAAAGTGAATATCTATCAAAGTTATGGGTTTTTTTTTTAGCAGCAATCAATATTGTTGTAGAAAGACCTAGAAATTCTGTGGTCTAAGATTTGGTCAAATTTCATCCTAAAAGTCATGAATCCCAGTGAAATTAGCTCAGATGTGAACATTTAAAATAAAAGAAAATGAGTCAGTAAAAAAATAAAGACAAAAAAAATAATTCTTTGTCTTTAATATGACCCAATCTCTGCAGAAGTTGAAGGCACACTCATCAACTGTAATAAGACACTGCCCACATAATTTATGGTTTTACTATAAAAAAAAATAATAATGGATGACTGGTCCCTTGCATATTCCGATCTATTGTTGTTAAATGTGGGCTGTTTGGGATGAGAACCAAAAGCATGGCGTTTCTCTGGGTAAGAAGTACAAAAACACAGGTCTATAAAGTGCTAGAGCTTTTCCCTACTGAAGTGGTTATTTTGCCCCCTCAAGTATCCCAGTATAATATATATGATATCATGCAGTCAAAATAGTAAAACACACACACACACACACACACACACACACACACACACACACACACACACACACACACACACCACTTTGAAAATAATGTGCAGTTGAGTAAAATACTCCACAAACACTTGTTCCTCATGATTTGAAACATAAAGAACAAAAACTTCTCCTTTCTTGATCTGTCAAACACTTTGTATATTGACATATTAAATAGCTCTATAGTGACTCACGAATGTTGTATAGGTATTAACGACAGAAGGGGTGGTGGTGGTAGGAGACGGGGCGGTCAGGAGATGCTGGGCTTCAAAAATGGTGGAAACTGCAAGTGAAAGTAATTAAAAGTAATTAAAACAGATAATTGACAAGTGCCGCCAACAGTGCACCCTACCCTGCACCACTATGTTTGGTGGCACACTCCGCACACACCTAATTGTAGCCCTGCCAAATGGTGATAGTCTGCGGCTTTGGGGGCACTGTGGATGACGCAGGATCCGTTCTGCAGATGCAAAGAACAGGTCCTGTGCATGTGCAGTTGCCCCAACATGTTCGCAAACCAGCGCAGGCGTTCCACCAACAGAGATATATGCAAATCAGACATAGAACTTGCATGTGATTTTGTCCAATAAAAAATACAGAGGGAAGTGTTTGTTCTATTTCATTCAATTTTATATTGGATTTTACAGGTGATTTTAGGTTTGATTTTGAAACGATTTTAAAACGAACACAACATCACTAGTCAAAATCTAACAACATTGAATTTGATTTTGAAATTGATTTCAGAATTGAATCCTAGTACTGTAAATGTACAGTGTGATTTGATGAGTGACATTTTTTTCAGTTAGATTTTATTTCAGTTGATTTGAAATTAACTTAAAATCTAATACAAAATGGACCATTAGTAAATATATCCCATAATCTATTACAGTTCAATACATTTGTGTAGGAATTTTTCCATTGTAAAACTGCCCTATTTTCCCATAATTATTTCTATAAAAATTAATGTTTTAATAAATTTGATGAATAAGTCGCCCCAAAATAAGTGCCCTTATGTAAATATATCCCTATTCTGAGAAGTTCTATTGTTCATATCATTGCCCCTTGGGAAGTGGAGGTCAGGATATTAACAGCATCCGATCACATTGTCAACTGTTACCATGATGACATTCGTAATGTTGATTGCACAATGTTGACACTAGTATGTTGACATGGTTTAACGTGTCAGCAGGTGCTATGTCAACATCCTCAGAATTTACACAATGCCAGTACCTAAGACGTCACCATGTGGAATGATAACATTCTCATAATTCTGACGGTTAGGTTTAGGCGATGCTGGGAGGGTTAGGGTTAGGCACTAGGGGGAGGATATGGTTAAGGTGCTTGGGGGATTATGTTAGGCACTAGTGGGAGTGTTAGGGGTAGGAATAAGTTCTAGGGATAAGTAGAGGTCTTCGCTGGTAGTGATGGTCATCTGATCTTGACATGGAATCCATGCTGGAGCTTCTGAAGTCAGAAGGACCAGATTAGTGACTCCTGGGCCACCAGTAATGTTACTCCATGAATGTAATTAAAACTCCAGTTATAACTCTGCATCCTTGGAATGACAGCCTTCAAAGGCAGTCTTCCTGTATGCACACCAGGGTCTGATTGCCCAGTGGTTCACAAACTTTTTTGAATCACGTTTCAGAATTTGTTCATGGCACCCCTATGCCAAAAGTTTCTTATTGAGAAATTCACAAAAAAATATTAAATTAAGTAAATTATGTTTATATGTCATCCTTAGGTTCAGTTATGTGGTGAGGGACAGAATTCACTTCTGTTTGTCCACATGTTTTATGATTGATAACCACAAGCACTGGTTTTGCCTATCATCTGTACCATAAATAAATGAATTGGTCCCGGCTTATGATCACAGGGCACCCCTGAAAGTGCCCCGAGGCCCTTTCCGCAGCACCTAGTTTGGGAACCACTGAACTACACACAAGAATTACAGTATATTTACAAGTTATTGAGGTTTTTCTTTGCTTTTTTTTTTCTTCAAGATTCAATTTTCATTAATTTTTCAAAATAGAATGGTATGGGGGGGTTATAGAAATAGAGAAAAAAAAGTGTGTGTGGGGGGGGGGGGAGGGAATCGCATATTAGTACATACAGTGTTATCTGAAATAATCCAATATAGCATACAGCATAGCAATCCACATCATGCAGGTCAATATTTAGAACAGAAATTAGCTCCCGATCACACCAAAGGATTGGAAGCCATCACATGGTTTCTAGACCAATCAGAACTTCCACAAGAAAGGAAGAACTTTATCACTGATGGAATTAAGTTCATCCTTGAGAATAATTTTTCTTTTTCAACGGATAATTTTTTTTGCAATGTACGGGGACCGCCATGGGAACCAAATTTGCCCCAAGCTACGCTAATCTATATATGAGTTTCTGGGAGAAATCACATATTTTTGAAAACGTAGCTTGGGGCACTACCCTGATAGAATGGCATCGATATATTGATGACGTTCTATTACTGTGGGTGGGAGAAGAGGTTTTAAATATCTTCTTCCAAGAACTCAACATCAATAGCTTCAATCTCCATTTTTCACTCACCTATAGTCAGGAACAGATTAATTTCCTCGATTTGACTATCTACATAGAAAGAGAAACTATTCACACCAAGACCTTCAAAAAACCCACCGACTGCAACACCTATATACCCACCGACAGCCAACATCATCACCTCTGGCTGAAAGGAGTTCCTAAAAGCCAATTTCTGAGAATCAGACGCAATTGTAGTCAGAAAAAAATCTGCAATGAGCAAATGGAACTTATGAAACAGGATTTTATGGACAAGGGGTATAAGGAAGAAACCCTTAACAACATCATGGAGGAAACTCAGAATAAAGATAGAGACACTTTATTAGTCAAAAAACCTCCCGCTATCAGCAACAAAGATGGTCTCCAGTGGTCATTTATCACCCAATTTGATGCACAACACTCACAAGTAGAACGCATCATTCGGAAAAATTGGCATCTACTACAACGCGACCCAATACTTAAGGACATCATCCCCAAAAAACCAACCTTTATATACCGTAAATCTCAAAATTTAAAAAACCAACTGGTTAGAAGTGCCCTACCGATACCCACGAAGAATCTCATTCGCAGTAAGGGATTCTATAGGTGTGGGATGTGTATCGGATGCAGAAACATCAGTGACACCACCAGTAAATACACTGAAATACAGATCAATAATAACAAAACCAAGATCAGAGATTTTATCACGTGCAACACGTCCAACGTGATCTACTTAGTGGAATGCTCCTGCGGTCTCACATATGTGGGAAGAACCTCAAGACCTTTAAAAACACGAATATCAGAACATCTAAGAAACATAAAAAAAGGACTCACTACACATCACCTTTCCAATCATTTTAAAAATGTTCACAATTGTTCCAGTAACCACATCAAAAGGTTCATTGGCCTGAAACATGTCAAAACCACATGGAAAGATAGGAACATAGAAAAGAAGCTGGCACAAACAGAAATGCGCACCATCTTTGAACTAAAGACATTAAGCCCACAAGGGCTTAACCATGACTTTGAACTCAAATGGTTTCTTTAAAACCCATTACATCCACCTCCCATCACCCAATGTTATTTTCTTAACACAATTATTATTAATAATTATTATTTTTTATTATATATAATTATTATTTTTTCATAGGATGTTTTTTCCTTTTTTTCAGCAAAAAACCCATTCCTTATTATGAAGGCCCACCAAGAAGAGAAGGGGAATAAAAAGTGATTTTCAAAATATTTAGAACTACATTTCCCAGCATGCCCAACGGCCCCTGATCATGGCCTCATATATTTTGACCTTTTTATTGGAAAACGGCTAAAAGGATATTAAGGAAGCATCACCTCGGGTTTTTTTCCGTTTTTTCACTAGGAACTCTTTGTTTTCAAATAAAGAAAGTTTAAAAGACTCTGGGAACTACATTTCCCATAAGTCTCTAATGTCATTTCCGGTTTTTTCCTTACCGGGAGACCTCCTTCTTCAGCAACAAAATTCAAGTTTTTTGATACCCTCCCGATGAAACTACACTTCCCATGATACCTGGCGTTCACTTCCGCCAAAAGAGACTCGAACATTGCCTATTGCGGACCGCGTCATCTATCACGCCCGCCGGCCACTTCCGCCGACGGACCTTCCAGGCCTGGAAACTACACTACCCACGATACCTGACGGCCACTTCCGGTCGCGGCCGAAAACACCGGGAACACTTAGCAAAAACGACTCCTCTACAAGCTATTTGTAACACTAAGAGATGACCTAATGTCAAAGCTTTGCCACCTTAATGTTTAACACATAAATGTCTCAGCCAAGTGATGTCCCTTTGCGGCGGACCCGCACTTCCGGTCAGCTCCGAAACCGGAAGTGACGCAATCGGGAGGCCACTTGGAAATTTATTATAAATATGTATTCTCAGGAACAGACCACCAGCCTTGATAAAGAGAGACTTCTCGAAACGCGTTGGCTGGGAGGAGGATCTTGGTCCACTTGGATTGGAAACCTGCACGGCCGGGGAAAGGTACGACCTTCTCAATTTTCAAAGTTCCTTTGGTACCGGGCCATGTGAGCTATTGTGTTTGGTCCTACCGGTCTCCCTGTCTGGCGGTTCCTCCCTCGTGGCCAACACTCCCTCTGTGTTTCATTTCATTTTAATTTGTTTTTATTCACTTGTTTTTATCCAATAAACCCTTTTTAAATATGGGTGGCTGAATCAGCATGCTGATTGGATAAAAGAAACCTTGATGTGCAGACTGAATACGTCCCTTACAGTGAGTACCGGTACGCAGTACAGCTTACAAAGATACCCTGATGTGTTTATACCTACACCTTTTATTGTAAGTTAGGTACGCTGAAAATTCCAGCATTACTTTTTAAAGAAACCCTTATGTGCTTTTAACCACACCCACTTAGTGTAAGTGAGGTACGATTCACCTACCCAAGATCCTCCCACTTGTAAGAAAAAAGTGTTCATCATCCCCATTGAGACTTCCCAAAAACTCAAAATTTGCTACTTTGTGTTTTTCATGATACCACGCCGTTTGACCGCATCATCCCTGGAGGAAACACTATCCTTCCCTTAGAAATCAGAAATACACTGAAAATACCCAAGATAAGTATTTTTCTTCATCTCTCAAAAAAAACCATATTTTCCCAGCTGAATCATCAGCTTCATTTCCCACCCCTTCCAGCGCCAACTCCCTGCACCCATATCTTTTGTTTAGTTCTACCCTTTCGGATTATTCTCTGGGATTAATCCAGTGGTGCAAGAGAGAGGCAGCAGGTACATTCATCCATCAGGAGCGCCTCCTTTATTCTACCAAATCTTTGTCCAAATAGCTCCCGAAGGAGGCAGGGTATCAGGTAGCAAAGTGAGAAGTACACCCCACGAGGACGCTTCACTGAACCATGTCAAGCCTTACTTGATAGTAGACTTAACTGCCAATAGTGAAACCTTATAACAAAAAGAGAGGGATATTACTAGAAACATGTAAACAGACTACAGTCGTAAAGGAGGCGTTATCAAGGGAGGGGCACTTTCCTATACTCACTCCATACCGCCCATTTTGTGGCTTGCCTTGAATTCCCCGGGGCAAAGGTCACTCCTGTGATCTTGAATTCGAAGTGAGATTGGACAGCAGCTTCAATGGCAGAGATTGTAGGAATCACAGGGGTGCGCCAATTACATGCCAGTAGTGAATTCATGGCAGCCAAGATGTGACCCAATACATATCAAGCTCGTGGGGGTATGATTGGGGGGGAATAAGTGTAGCAGGGCCAGTGTAGGATGAGGCGATACCGGGAAACCGACAATACCAGAAATAAGATAAAAAATTTGACACCAGAGAGCAGAAAGCAAAGGGCACGCCCAAAACACATGAATAATAATAATAATTTTAATTATATAGCGCTCTTTCTCCAAACAGGAATCCAGGCGCTTTACAGACATGAGTGTACCTGCTTTACCACCTGATCGCCAGCAGCCATTGGGGATAGTTGGCCAGATAGAATGTAGAAGGGCAGCGGTTAGGTATTGGTGGTGTATTAGTTTATAAAACTGCTTTGTGTTTGATACACATTTGGACACTTGGAAGCAAGAGTTAAATACCGAGCGCCATTCCTCATCCGTAAGAGTACAATTCAGGTCAGATTCCCATTTCACTTGAGATCTAAGTTTCACTGGGTGTGGGGGGCAATTGAGGAGGGCATACCATCTGGACAAGGACCTCTACGGTCTGTTCTCATAATCAAGCTATGAATATACTTGGGGATCGGCAGCACTCTACTATGGGGCAGGGTTACACTCCGAAGCCAGTGTCGGAGCTGGAGGTATTTATAAAAAGTCTCCATTGGGAAGGGAGAACCAAGATTGGAGTTGGGTGTATGACATAAAAATTCCCATGTCCATTACCTCTTGAAGGGTCCTAGCCCCTATGTAAGTCCACAGGTGAAATGACAGATCCAGGATGAGGCCTGCCACTCCATCTAATAGGAAATCCAATGGAGGTAGAGAGAGTTCTGGTAATAAAACCACCATAGCTAGCTAGGATTTACGAGTAGATTGGACCACTACTGATCTCGAGATTAGGTTCGAACCTAATTAGATGGGCATTCATAAAACACTAGATAAAGGGAAAGGAAAGAGCAGGCCTTGATCCAAGGAAACCCACGATTTAGGGGTATCCACTGCATACCAGGCTCCCAGTGGGGATAGTATACATGCCGCCTGGTACTGATGTTAATCAGGAAATGCTAAACCCCCTTTTGGTTTCGGTAAATACTTTATTTTACGGGCAAGTTTACGTTTCTTGCCTTTCCACACATATTGGACAAACACATAGTTGAATTTGGTCAGTAAGGAGTTAAGCAATAAACTAGGGATAGTCCTAAATAAGTCTAACAACTTAGGGAGCAAAACCATCTTCAGGGCTGCTATACGGCCTAACCACGATATATTGAGTAACATCCAGTCATTTGTCAACACCGTCATTTTATTCAAAAGGGGAGGGTAGTTACACAAAATAAGGTCGGAGACCTTGGGAGGGATGTGAATGCCCAAGTATTTCAGGCATTTTACTTGCCAGGCATAATCATATTGAGATTTCAAAGTATTAAGTAGGATAGTAGGGAAATTGATTGGGAGAGCTTTAATTTTGGAGCTATTAAGCTTGTAATATGAGACAGATAAATAGGCTTGCAAAATTTCATGAAGGGCCTGGAGGGTAGGCCAGGGCGGGGCAGCCAGGAGCACTTACAGCAGTGAGTCGGGGAAGCACAAAGCGTATTCAGGAATGAGTGAGAAGAACACGGCCTTCCTCTAAAAAAAAAACCTTTATGTGAAAGACCAGCGTCTTTTGAACGTAAGCCTAAAGTGAGCACTGTTTATAAGGAGTCCAGTGTGTATACTTGGCACTATATAATTCTAGGAGCACACAAGGGTGAAAGAAACCTTTATAGGAGTGATCCAGAGTGTTTGAAAGTAAGAATGGATGTAAGCAGCATTTCACCATTCACATAGAGGGTTAACCTGTAAGAATAAGCTATCACACACCCCGAATAGAAGGGTCTAGGAGGATCCCAGGTGGAAGTTATACACTAAAGCAGCTCATGAAGGACTCACTCTGAACATTTGTATATATTGTGTTTTTTTTTCAGATATCTGCTTTTGAGATTGAATCACCATATGGACTGCCCATGAGAATACTGATGAACTTTTGACCCTAATGGGTAATGTTGAAGATTTTTTTATTTTTTTGTTTGTTTGCGCCACTATAGGAATCTGTCCAATTTTTCTGTTATAAGAATGAGGATCAGTAATTGTGAAGAGAATGTCATCTGCGAAAAGACACACCTTATACATATTGCCAAACAGAGCTGGACATTTCACTCGGGGATTGATACGAATAGATTCCGTCAGGGGCTCTATAACTAGAACAAAGGCCAGAGGAGAAAGAGGGCAGCTTTGGCGAGTACCATTGGAAAATAGAATTTTAATTACCTACTGGTAAATCCTTTTCTCGTAGTCCGTAGAGGATGCTGGGGTCCACATTAGTACCATGGGGTCTAGACGGGTCTTTTGGGAGCCATGGGCAATTTAAGAGTTTAATAGTGTGGACTGGCACCTCCCTCTATGTCCCTCCTACCAGACAGTCTAGAAACTGTGCCCGAGGAGACGGACATACTTCGAGAGAAGGAAATACACAGATAGTGGTGAGATTCACACCAGCTCACACATAACAGAAAAGCATGCTAACCAGCTTGATACAAATCAGCAACGGCTGAACAACAGTACTTAACTAAGTAACACATGCAGGAAAACGAAGCGCTGGGCGGGCGCCCAGCATCCTCTACGGACTACGAGAAAAGAATTTACCGGTAGGTAATTAAAATCCTATTTTCTCTTACGTCTTAGAGGATGCAGGGGTTCACATTAGTACCATGGGGATGTACCAAAGCTCCCAGTACAGGAGGGAGAGCGCGGAGGCTCCTGCAGAACAGATTGACCAAACTGAAGGTCTTCAGAGGCCAAAGTATCGAACTTGCAGATCTTAGCAAACATGTTCGATCCCAAACAAGTAGCCGCTCGGCAAAATTGTAAAGCCGAGACACCCCGGGCAGCCGCCCACGAAAAACCCACTTTACGAGTAGAGTGGGCCTAATCTGATTTTGGACACAGCAAGCCTGACGTAGAATAAGTATGCTGGATAACACACCTGATCCATGAGAAATCATCTGCTTAGAAGCAGGCCACCCAACCTTGTTGGGATCATAAAGGACAAACAGAGAGACTGACTTTCTGTGATGAGAAGTTCTCTTCACATAAATCTTCAAATCTTATAACATCAAAGGATTTTGAAGTAATTGAGGAGTCAGTAGCCACTGGCACCACAATAGGTTGGTTGATATGAAAAGTTGACACAACCTTTGGAAGAAATTACTGACGCCTCCTGAGCTCAGCTTTATCTTCATGGAAAATCAAGTAGGGGTTCTTGCAGGACAATGCCCCCAATTCCAACACACGTCTAGCAGTTGCTAATGCCAACAGTGTGACCACCTTCCAAGTAAGGAACTTGACATCAACCTCCTGTAAAGGTTCGAACCAATCCGACTGCAGGAACTGCAGCACCACATTAAGATCCCAAGGTGCCATAGGAGGCACAAAGGGAGGCTGGATGTGCAGAACCCCTTTCCAGAAAGTCTGAACCTCAGGGAGGGACACTAATTGTTTCTAGATGAAAATGGACAAGGCCGAAATCTGGACTTTTATGGAGACCAACCTTAGGCCCACATCCACACCTGCTTGCAGAAAGAGAAGAAACCACCCTAGTTGAAACTCCACTGTAGGAAACTTCTTAGATTCACACCAAGACACGTACTTTTTCCAAATTCGATGGTAATGTTTAGATGTTACTCCTTTCCTAGCCTGTATCAGGGTAGGAATAACCTTGTTCGGAATGCCCTTCCGAGCTAAGATCTGGTGTTCAACCTCCATGCCATCAAACGTAGCCATGGTAAGTCTTGATAAGCGAACAGCCCCTGTTGCAGAAGGTCCTCTCGAAGAGGAAGAGGCCTCGGATCTTCCAGCAGTAAATCCAGAAGATCCGCGTACCAAGCCATTCTTGGCCAGTCCGGAGCAATGAGGATTACCTGAACTCTTGTTCTTTTGATTAGTTTGAGAATCCTTGGGATGAGTGGAAGTGGAGGGAACACATGCACTGACTTGAACACCCACAGAGTTACCAGGGCACCTATTGCCACTGCCTGAGGGTCCCTGAACCTGGAACAGTACCTCCGAAGCTTCTTGTTGAGGCGGGAGACCATCATGTATATTTGAGGTATGCTGCAAAGACTTGTCACCTCTGCGAACACCTCTGGGGCTCCACTCTCCCGAATGGAGATTGTGTCTGCTGGGGAAGTCCGCTTCCCAGTTGTCCAGTCCCAGAATGAAGATTGCTGACAGCGCCACTGCGTGCTTTTCCGCAGAGGATGATTTTTGTTACCTCTGACGTTGCAGCTCTGCTCTTCGTTCTGCCTTGTCGATTTATGTAGGCCACTGTCGTTACATTGTCCGACTGAACTTGAATGACCTAACCTTTCAGAAGACCGTTATACACAGCCCTTAGTTCCAGAATGTTTATCGGAAGGATGGATTCCAGACTTGACCACCTTCCTTGGAAATTTTCCCCTTGGTTGACTGCTCCCCAACCCCTGAGACTTGCATCCATGGTTAGGAGGATCCAATTCTGAATCCCGAACCTACGTCATCAGGCGTAGACCCCTGGGTACAATATATTGTTACCCAGGGGTACAGACTAGAGCTTCAAGAACTCCCACCTCACAGATTCTTCAAATCAGGCTTACCTGCTTTGCTGACAGTAGGTGAGAAGTTTGCAGCCACCAGAGGAGCGATATTCTGGCTTTTCGGTGACAGACGTATCCTCTGGTGTATGTGAAGATGAGATCCTGACCACTTGTTCAGGAGATCCATTTGGAAAGATCGTGCATGAAATCTTCTGTACTGTAGAGCCTCGTAGGAGGCAACCATCTTTCCCAGAAGACGAATGCACTGATGAACCGATACCCAGGCTGGCTTCAGGACATCCCGGACCATTGCCTGTATCACCAATGCTTTCTCCTCTGGCAGAAACACCCTCTGTACTTCCGTGTCGAGGATCATCCCCAGAAAAGACAGTCTCCTTCCAAATGCGAAGATTCAGAATTCACCTGTGATCCTGGAGCAGTTGAGTTGAGAGAGCAATGCTTTGTATCAGCTTCTCCCTGAAAGACGCTTTTATCAGCAGAGCGTCCAGATAAGGAATTATGTTCACCCCCCTGCTTGCGGAGGAGTAGCATCATCTCTGCCATGACCTTGGTGAACACCCTCTGTGCCGTGTAGAGGCCAAACGGCAGTGCCTGGAACTGCTAGTGACAGTCCAGCAACGCAAATCTTAGATAAGCCTGGTGAGGCGGCTAGATCAGAATGTGAAGGTACGCATCCTTGATATCCAGGGATACTAGAAATTCCCCCTCCTCCAGATCTGGGATCACCCCTCTAAGAGACTCCATCTTGAATTTGAATTCCCTCAAATAAGGGTTCATTGACTTTAGATTCAATATTGGCCTGACCGAACTGTACAGTTTCGGTACCACAAACAGGTTTGAGTAATAACCCTTGTTTGTTAAGTGAGGTGGAACTGGAATAATAACATTTGACCTTAGCAATTTTTGAATGGCTTCCTGTACGATGGCACTTTCTGTCAGCAAAGCAGGTAAGCCTGATTTGAAGAATATGTGAGGTGGGAGTTCTTGAAGCTCCAGTCTGTACCCCTGGGCAACAATATCTTGTACCCAGGGGTCTAGGCCTGATGACGCCCAGACATGACTGAAATTTCTTAATCTTGCTCCCTTCTGCCCAATCTCCAGGCTGGGAGGTCCACCGTCATGCTAAGGATTTTGAGGAAGCAGAACCGGGTTTCTGTTCCTGGGAACCTGTTGGTGCAGGTTTTCTGGATTTCCCCTGAACTCCTATAAAGAAAGTGGAAGATGGTTTGGACTTCTTAGCTTTCGTGGTCTGAAAGGACTGCATGGTAGATGTAGGATAAGATTTCCTCGCAGGTGGTGTAGCTGAGGGATGGAATGTTGACTTACCCGCAGTTGCCGTGGAGATCCACGCATCTAACGCTTCACCAAACAGAGCCTGACCTGTAATGGGTAGGTTCTCCACACTCTTCTTGGATTGCACATTCGCAGACCATTGGCGCAGCCAGAGTCCCCTGCGTTTCCGAGACAGCCATGGAACAAGCCCTCGCATTGAGATGGCCAAGGTCCTTCATGGCCTCTGCCATGAAACCTGCAGAGTCCTGTATGTGACGTTAGAACAATTCAATGTCACATCTATCCAGAGAGTCTAAGGGGGTCAGTCTGAGTTTATCGCTATTTCTGCGCATCGGTATGCACCGCAATGCACATGCGCGACGTACGGGTACAAAGTCCTTTGTGGTTTTGCACATGTTCTAGCGAAGCTTTCAGTCGCACGGCATAACACAGGAAGATTGACATGAACTGAGCGTTTCTGAGTGGCAACTGACCTTTTTCAGGGAGTGCTTAGAAAAACGCAGGCGTGTCGAAGAAAACGCTGGCGTGGCTGGGTAAACGCTGGACGGGTGTGTGACATCAAAAGCCGTTCCTCTGTCGTTAGAATCAACGCACACGAAGAGTAACTACAGGGCTGGTCTTGTTTTGCACAAAATAATTTTGCAGCTGCTCTGCTGCACAGGCGTTTGTACTTCTGCAAAGTGAAAATACACTCCCTGGTGGGTGGCGGCAATGCGTTTGCACGGCTGCTAAAAGTAGCTAGCGAGCGATCAACTCGGAATGACCCCCTAATTCCTCTAGTAATGTGCCTAACCACTTTACTATGGCTTTAGAAATCCACACACAAGCAGTAGTAGGCCATAAAGCTACGCCAGTAGCTGTGTATAAAGATTTGAGTGCAGTCTCAATCTTACGGTTAGCCAGCTCTTTTAAAGTGGTGGACCCTGGGACAGGTAAAACCACCTTTTTAGACAACCTAGATACAGAAGCATCTACTACAGGCTGGATTTCCCATTTTTTCCTGTCCTCCTCTGGGAAAGGAAAAGCAATGAGAACCCTTTTTGGAATCTGGAATTTTTTCTCCGGGTTTTTCCAGTATTTTTCAAATAATGCGTTTAATTCCTTAGACGCAGGGAATATAACAGAGGATTTCTTAGTATCAGTAAAGTAAGTCTCCTCTGCAGGCTCAGGTACCGTATCAGTAATGTGTAAAACGTCCCTAATAGCCTCAATCATAAGTTGCACCCCTTTAGCAAGGGATGCATCTCGCCCCACTGCATATCCCCATCACCGTCCCCGGTATCAGAGTCGGTATCTGTGTCAACTTGCATTATTTGGGCAAGAGCACGCTTCTTAGGGAAATTAATTGAGGCCTTTGAAGAGGTAGTGGGAGCTGAATACGACAAAACCTCAACAAACTTTTTCAAAACCTCATTCTCAGTCTCATTATGAGCTATCCGAGATGAAATCTGGGATATCATTCCTCTAATAGAATCAACCCATGGGGGTTCGGATTCAGAAGGCTGAGACAGTATATTACAGTCCTGAGTACAAGGACTAGACTCTTCTGGAGAAGATACACACTCTGCAGCACAGGATACAGAGTTCTTAGACATGTTTAATATGTGAGCTATACAAACACACATACACACAAACAGGAAAATGTCAGACACAGTTTCCCCCAGAGTACCTTCAGAGAGACACAGAGTATAAGGAGCGAGAAACACAGCACCCCAGTAGGCAGTTTATACAGTTAACAGCTGGCGCTGACTGAATAACCTTAATAGATTAAACAGTTAATATCTCCCCCCCCCTCCCCCCCCTTGTCTATAACACCCTGGTACCGCAGAGGATAGCTGGAGTTATGTGGAGGGCAGTGCTCCCTGTCAGTGTTCTGTTGCTGTGATCTGCAGGGAGAAAATGGCGCAGGTGAGTGTTGGATCCGCTCTGTGGAAGAAGCTCCGCCCCCTGTAATGGCGCGTCTTCCCGCACATAGAGATTATACTGTCCTGAGATAAATCTGCAGCAAACAGTGGGTTAGACCTTGTAAGCTATACTTGACCAGTGTAGGGTATTGCGCTGGCCCAGGGCGCCCCTCATAGCGCCACACTACAAGTACTGCTGAGCCCTCCGGAGCGCAGCCTGTCAAAGCTGTGCTCCTACCCTTGTGCTGCCATTTCCCGCCGGTGACCCACTTACCGGAGCACCGGCGTCATACTCACCACTCCATCTTCTGGCTTTGTTAGGGGGTGGCGGCCGTGCTGGGGAGTGAGCAGTCGCCTCGTGGGCTTGCGATCATCACCTTCAGGAGCTCAGTGTCCTGTCAGCGGAGATAGAGCCATTAACCTCTAGGGTTGGATCCTACCCCCCTCCCCAAGTCCCATGAAGCAGGGAGGTTGTTGCTAGCAACCTCCCTGTACCTAACTGTTTTAAAAAATAATAAAACTAGAAAAACTCCTAGGAGCTCCCCTATCTGTGACCGGTTCCACCGGGCACATTTTCTAAACTGAGTCTGGTAGGAGGGGCATAGGGGGAGGAGCCAGCCCACACTAATAAACTCTTAAAGTGCTCATGGCTCCCAAGGGACCCATCTGTACCCCATGGTACTAATGTGGACCCCAGCATCCTCTAGGATGTAAGAGAAATAGTAAATATCGAAGAGAGCATACCATTTATGAACACTCTAGGCGACGGGGCAGAGTAGAGTGCATTAATAGAGGATAGAGCCCTACCTGTAATACCGAACTAAGCAGAACAGTTGTCAAATATAGCCAATGTAATCTATCAAACACCTTCTCTGCATCCAGTGAGAGCAGCAAAAGAGGCTCCAACGATGCAGAGAAAGCATCCAAAATATCAATAATCCTCCTAGTATTGTCAGGAGCCTGTCTATTCCAAACGAATCCAACTTGATTCTGGTTATGAGGGAGCAGTGGGTTTAACCTATTAGCTATACATTTTGTGCATATCTTTACGTCAGAATTCAATAGAGCTATAGGACGATAATTGGATAGCATGGCTGGGTTTTTCCCAGGTTTAGGAAAAGCTACTATTCTGGCTTCTAGCATGTCAGATGGGAACGAAACAGATGACGAAGCCTTGTAAAAACAGGTACTAAAACTGGGACCAAAACATCACTAAAACATTTAAAAAACCCGTTTGTGAAGCCATCCGGGCCAGGGTCCTTATCTGATGGAAGGCCATCAATAACCAGTCTGATCTCCTCGGAAGTCCAGGGACACTCCAATAGTTGGAGGGAATGAGGGTCTAAACTGGGTAAGTTTAGTTTGCTCAAAAAAGCGTCAATCTCGTCAGTAGATGGCTGCAGAATAGTGGGATCTGCACGGAGATTATATACAGCAGAATAATACTCTGCAAAGGCGTTGGCAATATCTGAGGGGTCAGACACGCTCTGGCCTTTGGCATTGGTGACTTCTTTAACTCTTTCAGTTGCTACTTTACCTCTCAGTTTCCTGCCCAACATTCTTCTCGCCCTATCCCCTTGAGTGTAGAATTTGTGCTTTAGTCTAAAAAGATTCTTATGAACCTCTTTCAGAGTCAGGATATTCCATTCTTCCCTAGTGCAAAGCAGTTCCCAGTAGATCGTCTTATTTAGAGGTGGAGGATTTAAGTTTGTGTTCCAAGTCCGCCAGGCGAGCCTCAGCGTTATCCTGCTGTTTACACAATTACTTGCAATGTTTAGTCGCTGCTTGGATGATGGAGCCCTTAACTACAGCTTTTAGGTCACACCAGTTATTAAATACGGACGTACCAGTAGGATCATTACATTCTAAATAGGTGGATAATGATTGGGAGATAGAAGCTTTCACCTCTTTATCTGTCAGTAGGTACTCGCCAAGGCGCCAGGGTCGCAGGGAAGACCTAGCAGAAGTCAAGTCCCACCATAATTTCAGGGCCGAATGATCTGACCAGGAGACCCAGGAGACTGGCAGTATGGTGGCCTGCCTTATTTGTTGTAACTTTCATTTATCTGATAGTGCCAAGTCTATCCTAGAAAATGACCCATAGACCGGGGAATAAAAGGTATAGTCTTTACAGTTAGGATTCCTCACCCTCCATATATCATAAAGGCCATATTCATACAAAATGCGTCTAAATGATTGGGAGCTGTCCCGGGTTGGGAGAGTTTTTAAAGGACGGTGGGTGGGTGGCTGACTTATCTAAAAGAGGATCCAGAACCAAATTAAAATCCCTGAGGAGTAACAGAGAACTATTAAGACAGGACTAGAGGGTAGTACAAATTTTTCTAATAAACGAGAATTGCTTGACATTAGGGACATAAACCGCTGTTAGCGTGACCGGTTTGTCATTCAATTTCCCAGTAAGAATTAAATATCGACCTTTAGTATCGGATACTTGTACAAAATTACATTAACGGGAAAATAAAATAGCCACTCCTGCCTTCTTCTTCGGATCATTGGACACATAACAACATGGTAAATTGTGATTCGAAAATTGGGGTGAGAGGAGGCCATAAAGTGGGTTTCCTGGAGGGCTATCACATGGGCTTTTATTTTGTCAAAATGACATAAAGCAAGCCTCTGTTTATTCGGGGAGTTAAGGTCTTTGACGTTAAGGGAGACTATGTTGACCACTGGATAAGCGGAAAAAGGAGGGATGAGACGTTGGACTGCTTTAGGTTTGCGGACCAGAGAACACGCACAGAGCAAAACATATACCATTCATATTGCGATAAAAGGAATAGACAAGGGGATAAAAAATGGCGAAGAAAGAAAAAAAAAAGGGAGAAACAAGATGAGCACCACAAGGGTGCAACTAGAGGCCGCCATACGTGGCGGCACATAGGAGGCAGTGGCCCTATAGGCCACCCCCTACACTCCAAAACAGAGAAGCTATAGTTCAAATAGGGCCATAACAGTAGTACACCGCAACCAGTCGGGCAAAATGATATATCGCCTGGACAGGGTACAATTAGATAGCGGCCTCAAACAGAGACAACTATGGCAAAGCTAGTGACAGAGAACAATCAGCAAAGGAAAGGAGAGTAGAAACAGAGAGTAGAAACACCAGTGCATATAAAGTTATCAGGTTGAGATAATGAGGTCAGCCGCAGAAGATTAAATGACTTGCATGTAGCTGATCACCACGCCATATCAAATACATCAAAAGGCACATTAATATACAACATATGAAGAAAAAATAATACATGACCCCACGGTACGCTAAGGAAGAGCGACAAGCAATATACATTACAGTCAGGGAGAATGATGCGTAGTAGCCCAATCAGGGGAGACTCTGGGTCCTACAGGTAGTATGGAAGAATCGTCCGCCAAGTTCCATGACATCAGAAGTTGGGAGACAGCCGAAGGTGTGGAGACTACACTCGTGGCTCCATTCCACCTGATAATCAAGTTGGTGGGAAATCCCCAGCAATAGGGGATATCGGCCTTCCTCAGAGCCTTGGTTACTGGGTAAAAAGAGCAATGAAGTGCCAACATGGTGGCAGATAGATCTCCAAATATTTGTAAGTCACCCAGAACATCCTCGGAGGAATCAGATGTTCGAGCCGCACGGAGCACCATTTCTATGATATGAAAGGAATGAAACCTCATTATAGTTTCTCTTGAGGCATCCTTAGGGGCGTTTTTGGATTTAGGCAGTCGGTGTATACAATCCAATAAGAAATCCATTAGCGTAACCTTTGAAAGCAGTTTAATAAATAGTTCCGTGACGAACCCAGTCAGAACCAAAGCCGAAACAGATTCCGTGATTCCCTGTCCTCGAGGTCTCCAAGCTTGGCACCAAGTTCAGTAACGTCTGATTGTAGATCGTCATGAAGGGTAATAAGCCCATTGTGGGATTTAACCACTTCCTCCAATTTGCTTTCCAACCGGTCAGTGCGTTGGCCCACTTCATCAATAGACTGCTGGCAAACCTGCAGAGCAGATCTATATTCCGTTGAGATGTCCGCTTTGAAGAAGGCCAACAACTGCTTAATTGAACCAATCATTGGTGGGGCATCGTCTCCCAGAGCGGCTTGTGCAGCCGGAGCCGCAAAAGAAGGCTCAAAAGGAGTGCTTAGAGCAGATAGTTGTTTGTGGTCTTTTTCGGTAAAGAAGACATTTTTGGTAGGGTGCATAGGAGAATGAGTCTTAAAGAAATTGACAGGGGGGACCCCTGCCATTTCCTTCTGTAGTTTAGGTGGCATTGTTGCTGACAACGTGTTATTTTATCAAAGTGCACTGGTGAAGTACATTATAATAAAACAAGTGAGAACAGGTAAATATATTGCCAGGAGGCGTCACATCTGGGTGATGCTGTATACAGATGTTTGGAGTGGAGGGGGTGGTATGAGCAGTCACATATAAAGCAGATGTGCCGAGAACATATTGGTGCCTTTGGACGTTGGCATCAACAGCTCGAAAAGTATAGGGTTGTTGAGCCTGCCGTGTATCTCAACGGTGTCGAGGAATGTAGCACAGATGACCTCAGGGAGCCCCTTACTACCCATGCACCAGACTGTCCCTAGGTAGCTGTGATGCGAGTGTAAACTTCCATCTGGGAAGTGTCCACCTCCTCCACTATGGCCAGTGAATGAAGTTGACAATGATAACTATAATAATATTATGGAGGTGATATCCCCCTCAATTATTCATTAAAATAACAGCCAGGTGATAGAGCGGGTATGTGGGAAGACCGCAGGTAACTGTGTCCCAATATAGGTGCACCCAGATTAAGAGGCAAGTGGTCCACTTTGCAGAGATGGGGGGTGAGGGTGCTGGAGTGGGAGAACTGAGGCAGGAGGGGTAAGGTGCCAGGCTACAGTAGAGAAGGAAGCTTGCATCTGCACTGCATCACTCACCTTTCTTCACAGTATGGCCGCCACTGACAGTCCTCGGCTTGATCCACCTATAAAGAGGACAGTTAACACCACCCAGCATACATAGAAAATGTGCCCAGCAAGAGAACACAGCACACGGACCAGCCAGCGAACCACGTCAATGTCGGACAAAATGGAGCAATTTCGCAAATATGTCCCAATTGTCTCCATGTAGAGTTACAGTTATTGTTTTGGGCATACGCAGGGAGAAGTGGATATTAAATGTACCAGCCATTCCTTGCCGGTGACTGGGTGGCTATAAATGCACCAAAGAATGGTCCATTTAATGGGTCTGTTATGGGAGAGTCACAGGTCTGTCAGTAAAAGTGTCTGTGAACACATAAGATGGATAAACTGCACATGCCAAAGTGCTGGTGCAAGTTCAATGGTGCGGCCAGTGGTGCTGTCTAAGGACCAATCAGTATTACAGTATCTGCAGGCGCTAAAAGTATTCTTGAGATATCCACTCAGCAGCGCAGCCAGCTTTTGACAAGAGAAAGTAAAGACAGATAAAGGGGGAGATTCAAATGTTTGAAAAGTCAGTTGGTAGTCTGGTTTTTCATATCTAATAGACAGGAAAAAACAGACACCCAACCGACTTTTCAAACATTTGAATCTCCTCCAATTAGTCACCCCAAGGGGTATATTTGCTAAAAGCCGATTTGGGTTGATTTTGATAGATGTTTGATTGATGTTTTGTCGATTTTTGATCAATTTTGTGTTTCAGGGTCTAAATAACTTTAAGTAAATATACACCAAGGTGTTCCAAATCCAAATTGCAGCCAAATGACATCAATATCTACCCCTAACATTACATTAAAACTGCCTCCACATACAGATACACGCACACACACACACACACACACACACACACACACACACACACACACACACACACACACACACACCTCTCTAAATATGTGGTTACCCCAGTGACCACATAGTCATGAAAAAAAAACATTTTTTCAATTACCTTTTAAACAGGAACATTTGCACAGAACAGCTCTATAGAAAAACTCTCACGTGCCATCAGACATACCCTTACATGCAGTGGCGGAACTAGCGAGCGGTGGGCCCAGGTGCGACAAAATGCTTTGTCCACCCCCTCACCCCTGGAGAGGACCTGGTGAGGGGGGACCTGCTCAGGGTCAGAGAAATGGATACCTAGCAACAGTGCCATAACTAGACATTTTAGCATCATGTGCAAGAAATGGCATCGGAGCCCCACCCCTGCATGCAAAATAGGGGCAGTGCGCGCCGCAGGCGCGCGCAAAAATACATAGGGGCGTAGCTTCATGGGGAAGGGGTGTGACCACAAAATAATACCAATTCATAAAACGGTGCACAGTAATCTCCATTATTCAAATTACGCCGCACAGATGCACCACTACACCAGGTAGAGACCCTTTTACACCTTACGGCAGACAGATTCCCCTTTTTACACATTACGGCAGACAGCGTCCCCCTTTTTACACATAACGACAGACAGCGTCCCCCTTTTTACACATTACGGCAGACACCATCCCCCTTTTTACACATAACGGCAGACAACGTCCCCTTTTTACACATAACGGCAGACAGCGTGCCCTTGTTACACATAACGGCAGACAGCGTGCCTTTTTACACATTACGGCAGACAGCGTCCCCCCTTTTTACACAAAACGGCAGACAGCATCCCCTTTTTACACATTACGGCAGACAGCATCCCCCTTTTTACACATTAAGGCAGACAGCATCCCCTTTTTTACACATAACGGCAGACAGCGTGCTCTTGTTACACATAACGGCAGACAGCGTGCCTTTTTACATATTACGGCAGACAGCGTGCCCTTTTTACACATTACGGCAGACAGCCCCCCCCCCCTAGCCACAACACGCGCCCCCTGCAAATAATCGATCGTATATTGAGGTGTCATGAAATAATCGTTTCAGGGCCCATGTGACAAGCTCTAGGACAAACAGGCAGATTTGAGCATAATGAACATCTGTGTGCACATGTGCATATTCTGAGTGTATAACTGAACTATACCATAATGCATGGACCTATTTTACCCCACACACACACACACACACACACACACACACACACACACACACACACACACAGTAAAGTTAGCAACCGCAGTGTACATTGCTGCTTTGATGAATTAATTCACCTGCTTTTATGGCTCTTATTGGCAGGGCTAGGAAGCCCGTTGAATCTTCCCTCAAGCACTAGGGATCCTGCCTGTAATGATGACATCCCCTCCCCACAGGCCCGCGAATCGCGGGTAAAACGGGGCGAGTGGGTGGAGCCTAATGCCTCAAATGGGCGGAGCTACGATCGTGACCCGCGATCAGAAAAAAATCTTTTAAGTTAATCAGGGGGGGTTTCTGGGTACGCGTGCGCCAGTGAGAGGGACAGCAGCAGCGCCTCAACCAATAACACAGCGCTGCTGCGGCTCCCTCCACCACCTCCCTCCTCCTCCTACCCCCGTGTCCGCTGCCTGCGCTGCTCTCCTCTCCTGTCCGGGCGGCTGTGTGCTACGGGCAGCGGTTGCCCGCAGCACACAGCGGCATGCAATGAGTCAGTTTGACTCATTACATGCTTTGGGCCCGTGGACAGTGGCGGGCCCCAGTGCAACGCACTGGTTGCACTGGCGGTAGTTCCGCCTCTGCTTACATGCTATCAGACATACCTACATGCTCTTACAGGCCATCAGACATCCCCACATACCCTTACATGCCATCAGACATCCCTGCATATCCTTACATGCCATCAGACATCCCCATATACCCTTACATGCCATCAGACATCCCCACATACCCTTACATGCCATCAGACATCCCCACATACCCTTACATGCCATCAGACATCCCTGCATATCCTTACATGCCATCAGACATCCCCATATACCCTTACATGCCATCAGACATCCCCCCATGCCCTTACATGCCATCAGACATCCCCCATGCCCTTTAATGCCATCAGACATCCCCTGCCAGTATGTATACTGACACATTTTGCTTATAGCTTTTTCAAAAATGCTGTTAGCATAATGTTTATTAAGATGGCAATGAGCAACGAAAGAATCCCTGCATATCCTTACATGCCATCAGACATACCTACATGCTCTTACAGGCCATCAGACATCCCCACATACCCTTACATGCCATCAGACATCCCCACATACCCTTACATGCCATCAGACATCCCAAAATGTCCAAACATGCCGTCAGGCATCCCCACATACCCTTACATGCCATCAGACATCCCCCCATGCCCTTACATGCCATCAGACATCCCCCCATGCCCTTACATGCCATCAGACATCCCCTGCCAGTGTGTATACTGACACATTTTGCTTATAGCTTTTTCAAAAATGCTGTTAGCATAATGTTTATCAAGATGGCAATGAGCAAGGAAAGACAATTAACTTGTCTCAACATCCACTTTATTGCTGGTATTGTGCTGTATTGTTAACATTAATAATTCGTGGTGAAACTATCATTTGTTTTCTCCATATATTTTATTTTGGTGCTTATCTTCAGAATTGGGTTTATTTTGACAAATAGGCCCATAGCCTTGTATAGTTTATGCAGCTGCCATGATTTTTGTCTGGTGTGGTAGAAGTTAAATGACCAATTCACCAGGCAAGTTTCTGCCATACTTTGGCCTTCAGTTCTATTCAGTGGCAAAAAAAAGAACACTTGATCACGTAATATGTTGATACTGTATTTTTTCCAAAAACTGTTCAAGAAATGTCTTTTTTTTAATGATTGAATTAGGTAAAGAACACATATTAAAGAAGCATCCAAAAAATGTTTATTAATTAAATATATATTGTATATTTTTCTTAACATTTGTAAAATATAATTTTTTTTAAAACATTGGATCATCATGACCATTGGAACATCGAGACCATCACAACTTTACATTTTCCAGGCACATCCTCCTCTTTGCAGCCTCTGAGGGGGCCAGAGGAAAGGTGAGGGGTGCTTTTCAACATTTGTCTGCATTTGTGGGTTGGGTGGTGTGATGGGCTGACAGATCAGCAGTGATCGGCTGCACGGCAGGCACTGGGGGAAGGATCCAAGAAGCAAAGGGGCCAGGAGGTTCCTCTGAGAGGAACAGCAATGGGATGATTCTCTTCCAGCAGACGCACTAGTGGGTGTTTCTGACTGGTCTCATCAGATGCAAAGATGTGAGAGGAAGCCCAGCCTGGTGTGGTTGCATCAGATGCGACCATGCCAGGAAAGTGGTTAAAAACCCATAAAAGTAGATAATAATATACAATTTTGAAATTAAAATCTTTAGACAGAAAATAAACTTTATTTAAAGAATAAAAGATATCTTCTAGAATTTCCTCTATTGTTGACACTCTGAGATGTCACTTCCTAACTGAAGGGAGTAGGAGTGCCCACCCAAACCTCCGGTCAGCTTTATATTTGCTCGTGAATGAAGTACTGTTGCCATTTCAGAGCTTCATAGACAGTGTGCATAAATTGCCCATCTTCCTTGTACGTATGCTGCAGTATAAACTATGGCTGTCTTTTTCCACTGGAATGGTGCCAGTAACTGCAGTAAACATGTAACGTTTGGTAACACTTTGTTCTCCTCTGCTTTCTGGCTCTCTCATTTTGAGAAACTCTGAACCTCTCTCATCTGCAGTGATTACATTTACCAGAGGGTTGACTCTTATATAATCTTTAGCAGACTTCACTTGTATTATATTGAAGATGTCCTCACACTTAGGGTTATATTCACTAAAGTGTGAGTCTACTAAAGTGGAGATGTTGCCTATAGCAACCAAACAGATTCTACTTACCATTTATCTAGCACAGGGGTGTCAAACTTGCGGCCCATGGGCCATATGCAGCCTCTACCACATCCTTTTGTGGCCCACGGGCATGGTTCCTTTTGTGGCCATGTTGGCAGGGGTTAAGTGGGGCAGAACTGCATCCCCGGCGTTCCGCCTCTGTCCACCCACGATGATGTTGCCTAAGCATCTGCACTGCCCACTGGCACCAATGAGTCATGGCCAGCGGCGTGGTGAAGCAGCTAGTAAGGAGCTGCTGAGCCCTCACAGTCAGCCGCAGCCCTTAAAGCCACAGCCAGAACCTAGACCTCTGAAGCAGCATGCCCACGAAGGTGCATCCTGCAAATGTAAGTCTCTGGGGCATGCTGCACAGGGGATGGGGATGCAATGGGGAAATTATGTGTAACGGGCACTATACTGGGGGACAATATGTGTTACTGGCACTATGCTGAGAGACATTATGTGTAACTGGCACTATACTAGGAGATATTATGTGTAACTGGCACTATACTAGGGGACATTATGTGTAACTGGCACTATACTGGGGGATATTATGTGTAATGGGCACACTATACTGGGAGACATTATGTGTAACAGGCACTATACTGAGAGACATTATGTGTAACTGTCACTATACTGAGAGACATTATGTGTAACTGGCACTATACTGGGGGACATTATGTGTAACTGGCACTATACTGGGAGACATTATGTTTAACTGGAACTATACTGGGAGAGAGTATGTGTAACTTGCACTATACTGGGGGACATAATGTGTATCTGGCATTATGCTGAGGGCATTATTTGTAACTGGCACTATACTGGGGGACATTATGTGTAAGTGGCACTATACTGAGAGACATGTGTAAACTGGCACTAAACTTGGGAACATTATGTGTAACTGGCACTATACTGGGGGCATTATGTGTAACTGGCACTATACTGAGAGACATTATGTATAACTGGCACTATACTGGGGGCATTATGTGTGACTGGCACTATACTGGGAGATATGTGTAACTGGCACTATACTGGGGGCATTATGTGTAACTGGCACTATACTGAGAGACATTATGTATAACTGGCACTATACTGGGGGCATTATGTGTGACTGGCACTATACTGGGAGACATGTGTAACTGGCACTATACTGGGAGACAGTATGTGTAACTGGCACTATACTGGGGGACATAATGTGTATCTGGCATTATACTGAGGGCATTATGTGTAACTGGCACTATACTGAGAGACATTATGTGTAACGGTCACTATACTGAGAGACATTATGTGTAACTGGCACTATACTGGGGGACATTATGTGTAACTGGCACTATACTGGGAGACATTATGTTTAACTGGAACTATACTGGGAGACAGTATGTGTAACTGGCACTATACTGGGGGACATAATGTGTATCTGGCATTATACTGAGGGCATTATGTGTAACTGGCACTATACTGGGGGACATTATGTGTAAGTGGCACTATACTGAGAGACATGTGTAAACTGGCACTAAACTGGGGGACATTATGTGTAACTGGCACTATACTGGGGGCATTATGTGTAACTGGCACTATACTGGGGGACATTATGTGTAACTGGCACTATACTGGGGGATATTATGTGTAATGGACACTATACTGAGAGACATTATGTATAACTGGCACTATACTGGGTGCATTATGTGTGACTGGCACTATACTGGGAGACATTATGTGTAACTGGCACTATACTGGGAGACATTATGTGTAACTGGCACTATACTGGGAGACATTATGTGTAACTGGCACAATACTGGGAGACATTATGTGTAACTGGCACTATACTGGGAGACATTATGTGTAACTGGCACTATACTGGGAGACATTATGTGTAACTGGCACTATACTTGGGGACATTATGTGTAACTAGCAGTATAATGGTGGACATTATATGTAACTGGCACTATACTGGGGGGCATTATGTGTAACTGGCACTATACTGGGCGATATGTGTACATGGAACTATACTGAGAGACATTATGTGTAATTGGCACAATACTTGGGACAATATGTGTAACTGGCACTATACTGGGGGACATTATGTGTAACTGGCACTATACTGGGGGACATTTTGTGTAACTGGCACTATACTGGGTGCATAATGGGGGTCATTCCAACCCGATCGCTCGCTGCAATTTATCGCAGCGCAGCGATCGAGTCAGATCTGCGAATGCGCCAGCGCCGCATGCGCCGGTGCATGCTGGGCGGCCGAAGGCTGTTGTATCGTAGCGATCGCCTCTGCCTGATTGAGAGGCAGAGGCGGTTGCAGGGCGGGAGGAGGCTGGACGGCGGCGTTAAGCCGCCGTTTAGGGGGCGCGGTCCGGCCAACGCAGGCGTGGCTGGACCATTGGGGGGGGGCGGGCCGCGACAGCTGCGTGACGACACACGCTGTCGCTGCGTTCGGGCAGCGAGGGGGTAATCCCGGCCAGCCGCAGGAGCTGCGTTGGCCGGGAGTTACTCCTGAAATGCAAAAGCATCGCTGCTGTGTGATGCTTTTGCATTTCTGCGGGGGAGGGGGGGCGGCACTGACATGCGGGGTGGTCTAGCCCTGTGCTGGGCGTTCCCCTGGATGTCTGAGTGCCAGATCGTAGCTGTGCTAAATTTAGCACAGCTACGTTCAACCCGGAATGACCCCCAATGTGTATAGTGGGGGCATAAAAATAAAAATATAATTTGGCCCAGTTGGGATTTTAAGTTTGACATGTCTGATCTAGCGCCTTCTAGAAGATAATAGCTAGAATCTGATTGGTTACTATTGGCAATATCTCCACTTCTCCACTTTGTGTAACATATCTATGTCTGGGGCGCTTTAAGTTTTTTGTTAATAAAGAGATGAGGTTATAACCACTTAGTTAATTGATATTTACTCTCACCAGCAGTTATTGGTGTAGATCACATGCAACTCTGTAAAGCGCTGCGGAATATGTGTGCGCTATATAAATAACTGGTAATAAATAATAAATAACTATGATAAATGAAATCACTACCTTCGCTGACACTGTACACTTAAGTGGCGCTGCACCAGCTACAGTAAATGTGGCTCTAATTGGGGGTGGTCTTCAGTTTTACGGCTGTCGGTATCCTGTCGCACAGTATACCGGCACCAGAATCCCGACAGCTGGCATACCAACACTTTATCTCCCTCTTGGGGGTCCACGACCCCCCTGAAGGGAGAATAAATAGCGTGGAGCGCAGCGAGCCCACAAGGGGCTCATTTGCGCTTGCCACGCTGTCGGTATGCCGGCGGTCAGGATTCCGGCGCCGGTATGCTGGTCGCCGGGAGCCTGGCCGCCGGCATACAATACCATGGACCCCGCCTCTTTCTGCCGCCTGCTCCGGAGTTGCCCCGTGATCACTGCGCAGTTGTTGTTATTTCCTTTTAAATTCTGTGTTTCGTGCCAGTTTATACTATGAGCCGTTATAGACTTATGGGCCTGATTCAGGTTGGATCGCAATTGTGAAAAGGATGCGGGCACATGGGCAGTGCTCATCCAGCGCATGCGCCTGCAGGCTGAGGTGTGGGCGGGGGATGGCAAAGCTCCATTTCCTAGGTGGAAATGGAGCGTTGCAAGGGCGTGGCATCAAAACACGCGGCGTTGCGGTGCAACTGGGAGCGTGGTGGTGGGAACGGGGGCGTGGTGGGGCGTGTAATATCACACACAGCCGCCGCAATCAGAGATTATGCGATCGCAATTAGTGCTTGCTCAAGGGAAGGGGGGGGGGGGGGAAGCTGCAGTCAGCATGCAGGACGGCCCCCAGCAATGCAATCACATGGATTGCAAATTCTGCTATTTAGCAGAATTTGCAATCCAACCTGAACCGGGCCCTACATGCTATCTACATACCATCACTATTGTTTGCATAGCAAAATGCTGCAGCGTTTGAAGAGTCAGACAAGTTTTTTAAATGTTGCCGTTACAAGGGAACGCACATAGAAGATTTTCCTTGAGATCCAGTGTGTTGTGAAAGTGCCCTGTACACACAATCTTGTCTCATGCACACAAGACAGCAGCAACTCACTACACTACAAACATAAAGTAAGAGAGAAACAATTAAAATGATACAGTATTTACAAACATTACACTACCAGAGAATATCTCTGATCCCGACAGATATAGTCAGAATATTGCACATACTACAAACGCTGCGCTCCATAAATCTCGCAGTAAATATCAATATAATACAATGAAAAAGTAGCAAGAAATTAGGAAAACAAACTCTTTACCTACTAACGGTCGCGTCCTACCCTCCAGAAGTCTCTTCTATTTATAGAGAGATCAGTTTCCTTTCTGAGCCTGACACAAAGGAGTGGAAAGTGAAAGTTGGAACCAGCTCATACAGTAACAACCAATAGCTTTCCTCCTCTGTCACATTCCATACCAGGAACTGGAGTTCGCCCCGGAAATTAACCCCTTCAGCATCTGCCGTCTGATTACGTTTTTGGGAGGTACCTGCAAATATTTAGAACCCCCTGAATGTACCATGGAGGGAACACAGCAGACATCTCCATATTTGCAGTAGTTCCTCTATTTCTGACTGCAGCTGTAGCCCCATAGACTTCTATGGGGGATGCAATGCTGTCAGACTTACCCAGCACTGGAATGTGAACCATTCTGGAGTTTGGCCCCGCCAGCTAACACCATCTGAAGTTGGCGTTAACCCCTTGTAGCTTATGGGCTACATTTCGTAGTCCTGTTCCTCAGGATAGACCCTCCAGTGATATGCTGCATGAATTAATTTTTATACTTTCTTATTATATGTGATATTTTAGATATATTCATTGGTTAAATCCATTTATTGCATAAATAATAAATAACTGGAAAATGTTCATATTTTATCTGTGCCATTTTCTCTACATATATATAATATTTTTTTTTTCCATCAAGAGTGGATTATTTGAATTTACAGAATATTTAATATATACATTTTTGTTTCTTTTTTTGTGGGGAAACCATAGGTTGGGTCTCTATTTCCGCATCTTAATACATTTCTTCAAAATATCCCCTTTCTATATACACTGCAAAAAAGGGAACACTTAAACAACACAATGTAACTCCAAGTCAATCACACTTCTGTGAAATCAAACTGTCCACTTAGGAAGCAACACTGATTGACAATCAATTTCACATGCTGTTGTGTAAATGGAATAGACAACAGGGGGGAATTATAGGCAATTAGCAAGACACCCCCAATAAAGGAGTTGTTCTGCAGGTGGTGACCACAGACCACTTCTCAGCTCCTATGCTTTCTGGCTGATGTTTTGGTAACTTTTGAAAGCTGGTGGTGCTTTCACTCTAGTGGTAGCATGAGACGGAGTCTACAAGCCACACAAGTGGCTCAGGTAGTGCAGCTCATCCAGGATGGCACATCAATGCGAGCTGTGGCAAGAAGGTTTGCTGTGTCTGTCAGCGTAGTGTCCAGAGCATGTAGGCGCTACCAGGAGACAGGCCAGTACATCAGGAGACGTGGAGGAGGCCGTAGGAGGGCAACAACCCAGCAGCAGGACCACTTCCTCCGCCTTTGTGCAAGGAGGAACAGGAGGAGCACTGCCAGAGCCCTGCAAAATGACCTCCAGCAAGCCACAAATGTGCATGTGTCTACTCAAATGAACAGAAACAGACTCCATGAGGGTGGTATGAGGGCCCGACGTCCACAGGTGGGGGTTGTGCTTACAACCCAACACCGTGCAGGACGTTTGGCATTTGCCAGAGAACACCAAGATTGGCAAATTCGCCACAGATGAAAGCAGGTTCTCACTGAGCACATGTGACAGATGTGACAGAGTCTGGAGACGCGAAGGAGAACGTTCTGCTGCCTGCAACATCCTCCAGCATGACCGATTTGGCAGTGGGTCAGTAATGGTGTGGAATGGCATTTCTTTGGGGGGCCACACAGCCCTCCATGTGCTCGCCAGAGGTAGCCTGACTGCAATTAGGTACCGAGATGAGATCCTCAGACCCCTTGTGAGACCATATGCTGGTGCGGTTGGCCCTGGGTTCCTCCTAATGCAAGACAATGCTAGACCTCATGTGGCTGGAGTGTGTCAGCAGTTGCTGCAAGACAAAGGCATTGATGCTATGGACTGGCCCGCCCGTTCCCCAGACCTGAATCCAATTGAGCACATCTGGGACATCATGTCTCGCTCCATTCACCAACGCCACGTTGCACCACAGACTGTCCAGGAGTTGGCGGATGCTTTAGTCCAGGTCTGGGAGGAGATCCCTCAGGAGACCATCTGCCACCTCATCAGGAGTATGCCCAGGCGTTGTAGGGAGGTCATGCAGGCACGAGGAGACCACACACACTACTGAGCCTCATTTTGACTTGTTTTAAGGACATTACATCAAAGTTGGATCAGCCTGTAGTGTGTTTTTCCACTTTAATTTTGAGTGTGACTCCAAATCCAGACCTTCATGGGTTAATAAATTTGATTTCCATTGATAATTTTTGTGTGATTTTGTTGTCAGCACATTCAACTATGTAAAGAACAAAGTATTTAATAAGAATATTTCCTTGATTCAGATCTAGTATGTGTTATTTAAGTGTTCCCTTTATTTTTTTGAGCAGTGTACTTATACAATAATTTTGCAGCTCATTTGCTGGGTACTCACTGGTATGTATATCATTGGTTATAAAGAGAGCGATATATCGCAATGTCGTTCACAGTCCTATCGCGTCATCCCAGCAGCACATCCAAAGCCAATGTATCTTGCCCATACACTGGCTGCAGGCAGGGCCAGATTAATAAATGGGGTGGATGGAGCAGCAGCTCCAGCCCCCCCATTGAAAATAGGCCCACAGACCCCTCCAGTGCAGCCAGCGTAGTGTACATGGTAGCGTTTCCGCTGTAGGTGATCTTTCCAGCGTTTGCTGAAATGTGCTCCCAACCTACCATTGCTCCGCCTCCGCTCTGTGTCCTCCAGGGGTGGGAGCTGAATGTGAAACTTCGTAGCCACACCCGCGATGTCATTGCCAAACCAATAGGAGTAGGATGGGGCGAGGATGGGAAAGTAGACGCCGGAGCAAGCATCTGTCAAAGTCAAAAATATTACATAGAGAGAACATACAAACTACACACATTTAAGTCGCTATACTTGCATATATGCGCAGCGAGCACAGCAATATATGGTAACACACGCATTTGCTCAGACATGGCACGGAGATGGATTCGGCGCTTGTTTCATACAGTACATGGTTATGATAATGTCGGGCACCAGACATCATGGAGATTTAGAATTGGCTGATGAATTGATGTCATGAATGTGTATTATTTGAACAGAACCAGATGCGCCCGTCATGTTTGGTATTGAAGCAAGCAGATTGATGTGTGGGTTAGTTTGAGGCTTGTTGTGAAGTTGTGGGACATTGCAGCGGATAGATATGATTATATGTATAAAAGCTAAGATCATTTTGTTAGAACAATGAATGATCAAGCCAACCCTTTACTAAGATTTCAGGGCTGAACCTGATTAGCATATACAAAGCAAGAGAGACCCCTCCCCCAGGAACTAGGAAAACAGGCATGGCTAGAAAAGAAGTCAGTTTCAGTTTGCTTGGGGCCTCTGAGGACAGATATACTGTAGCTACTCACACAGCTACCTGGCACCCAGCAGCATGGCGGCTACATCCCCAGGACTGACCTCCAAACTAAAGGCTAAGTATTGAATTCACATGGCTAGATAAGGAAATATAGACAGATTGCTTTAAGGTCAATGGTGCTGGTTTAAATAGGATATTGTAACTTGTTTGTGTGATAGATCTGGGAATATGTGCTGGTAGCAATGGCAGGCTGATATGTGTGGTTACATTGTGATCTGGTCTTGTGATGAATATGCTCTGGTTATTGAGATACTGAAGTTGTTTGGAATGTGAAATTGAATAAGATGGTTCTAGGAAGTTGGATTGTAATTGTGAAAGGTGATTTAGATGGTTTGGAATTGTAAAATCAGAACATATGCATTGTTTTGAGGCTTGGACATTTTGGAATAAAATGGAGTCTTGTGTCTTCTGCTATGTGATTGTGGTGTAGCAGAGAGTGCCATGTGTTTGGACCTGCAAATCTAAAATGGCTGCTGCCGGGTATTTTCCCCTCCCCCTTTCAACCATGTGGTGCAGTCTTTGGAATCATGGGAGTTTTCCCAAAATGGAGTCTAGCTTCTGTCCCATGCGGTATTGTAGGGTTGTGTATATAGGGACAGCCAGTATGGGTAAGGTCAAGTATTTTCTCCACAAAGATTCTCAGCATTGACTAACTGCGCAGCGATTGTTCCTCACATGTGTAAGCTTCTCTGGAATCATATTGTTCTTATTGTTATTGTGAGCCATATCTCTCTCTCTCTCTCTTCTCCTCTTTCTCCCTCATTTTCCTTTAAACGTAAATTGTATTGTATTGTATTTCCTGTGTAGTTATCTGGTTAGTTAGTCTATGTTATATTGGTAGTGTATAATTGTATTGTATTATTCTTTTGCAAGCATACCATCCATAATATATATATAAGGCGTTAGACCCTAAGCCCAGGTATCTGTGTATTTCTTATAGTGTTAAGTATTCTCAGAGCGTCGGTGACGCTCAAACAGCTTTTAAATTAATAAGGTTACTAGAGATGAGCGGGTTCGGTTCCTCTGAATCCGAACCCGCCCGAACTTCAGGTTTTTTACACGGGTCCGAGCAGGCTCGGATCTTCCCGCCTTGCTCGGCTAACCCGAGCGCGCCCGAACGTCATCATCACGCTGTCGGATTCTTGCGAGGCTCGGATTCTATCGCGAGACTCGGATTCTATATAAGGAGCCGCGCTTCGCCGCCATTTTCACACGTGCATTGAGAGTCATAGGGAGAGGACGTGGCTGGCGTCCTCTCCGTTTAGAGAAGAGAGAGACACAGTATTTTGGGGAGCATTATTAGGAGGAGTACTACTATACTGTATACTACTATACTTACTACTTGCTGAAGTGATATTTATAGATTAGATAGTGTGACTGTAAGTGTATTATCTGACTTGTGGGGGAGACACTGACAGTGGGGAGCAGTTAGAGTCTGAGAGCAGGACTCAGGAGTACATATAACGTACAGTGCACACTTTTGCTGCCAGAGTCAGTGCCACACTGCCATTGTTGTGACCACACTGACCACCAGTATAATAATATATTTTGTGATTGTCTGCTTAGGCCTCGGAGTACTAGTTGCAAGTTGCAACGTGACCTGAAGTGACCACCAGTTTAATAATCAATCACCACCAGTTTAATATATATATATATTTATATATATATATATATATATAATTGTATATAATATATATATATATATATATATATAATATTGTATACCACCTACCCGTGGTTTTTTTTTTTTCATTCTTCTTTATACATACTACTATAGTAGCTTACTGTAGCAGTCTGCGGTGCTGTGCTGACCTGACAGTGTCCAGCAGGTCCGTCATCAGTCATTACATAATAAATATATATAGTACCTGTCCGGCTGCAGTACTAGTGATATTATATTGATTTCATCTCATTATCAATAATTTATCATCCAGTCTAGACTCTATATTAGCAGCAGACACAGTACGTTAGTCCACGGCTGTAGCTACCTCTGTGTCGGCACTCGGCAGTCCACCCATAATTGTATACCACCTACCCGTGGTTTTTTTTTTCTTTCTTCTTTGTACATACTACTATAGAGTATAGTAGCTTACTGTAGCAGTCTGCGGTGCTGCTGAGCTGACAGTGTCCAGCAGGTCCGTCATCAGTCATCATTACCTAATAAATATATTATCTACCTGTCCGGCTGCAGTACTAGTGATATTATATATACATACATATATATATTGATTTCATCTCATTATCAATCATCCAGTCTATATTAGCAGCAGACACAGTACGTTAGTCCACGGCTGTAGCTACCTCTGTGTCGGCACTCGGCAGTCCATCCATAATTGTATACCACCTACCCGTGGTTTTTTTTTTTTCTTTCTTCTTTGTACATACTACTATAGAGTATAGTAGCTTACTGTAGCAGTCTGCGGTGCTGCTGAGCTGACAGTGTCCAGCAGGTCCGTCATCAGTCATCATTACCTAATAAATATATTATCTACCTGTCCGGCTGCAGTACTAGTGATATTATATATACATACATATATATATTGATTTCATCTCATTATCAATCATCCAGTCTATATTAGCAGCAGACACAGTACGTTAGTCCACGGCTGTAGCTACCTCTGTGTCGGCACTCGGCAGTCCATCCATAATTGTATACCACCTACCCATGGTTTTTTTTTTTCTTTCTTCTTTGTACATACTACTATAGTATAGTAGCTTACTGTAGCAGTCTGCGGTGCTGCTGAGCTGACAGTGTCCAGCAGGTCCGTCATCAGTCATCATTACCTAATAAATATATTATCTACCTGTCCGGCTGCAGTACTAGTGATATTATATATACATACATATATATATTGATTTCATCTCATTATCAATCATCCAGTCTATATTAGCAGCAGACACAGTACGTTAGTCCACGGCTGTAGCTACCTCTGTGTCGGCACTCGGCAGTCCATCCATAATTGTATACCACCTACCCGTGGTTTTTTTTTTTCTTTCTTCTTTGTACATACTACTATAGAGTATAGTAGCTTACTGTAGCAGTCTGCGGTGCTGCTGAGCTGACAGTGTCCAGCAGGTCCGTCATCAGTCATCATTACCTAATAAATATATTATCTACCTGTCCGGCTGCAGTACTAGTGATATTATATATACATACATATATATATATTGATTTCATCTCATTATCATCCAGTCTATATTAGCAGCAGACACAGTACGGTGGTCCACGGCTGTAGCTACCTCTGTGTCGGCACTCGGCAGTCCATCCATAAGTATACTAGTATCCATCCATCTCCATTGTTTACCTGAGGTGCCTTTTAGTTGTGCCTATTAAAATATGGAGAACAAAAATGTTGAGGTTCCAAAATTAGGGAAAGATCAAGATCCACTTCCACCTCGTGCTGAAGCTGCTGCCACTAGTCATGGCCGAGACGATGAAATGCCAGCAACGTCGTCTGCCAAGGCCGATGCCCAATGTCATAGTACAGAGCATGTCAAATCCAAAACACCAAATATCAGTAAAAAAAGGACTCCAAAACCTAAAATAAAATTGTCGGAGGAGAAGCGTAAACTTGCCAATATGCCATTTACCACACGGAGTGGCAAGGAACGGCTGAGGCCCTGGCCTATGTTCATGGCTAGTGGTTCAGCTTCACATGAGGATGGAAGCACTCAGCCTCTCGCTAGAAAACTGAAAAGACTCAAGCTGGCAAAAGCACCGCAAAGAACTGTGCGTTCTTCGAAATCCCAAATCCACAAGGAGAGTCCAATTGTGTCGGTTGCGATGCCTGACCTTCCCAACACTGGACGTGAAGAGCATGCGCCTTCCACCATTTGCACGCCCCCTGCAAGTGCTGGAAGGAGCACCCGCAGTCCAGTTCCTGATAGTCAGATTGAAGATGTCAGTGTTGAAGTACACCAGGATGAGGAGGATATGGGTGTTGCTGGCGCTGGGGAGGAAATTGACCAGGAGGATTCTGATGGTGAGGTGGTTTGTTTAAGTCAGGCACCCGGGGAGACACCTGTTGTCCGTGGGAGGAATATGGCCGTTGACATGCCTGGTGAAAATACCAAAAAAATCAGCTCTTCAGTGTGGAGGTATTTCAACAGAAAAGCGGACAACAGGTGTCAAGCCGTGTGTTGCCTTTGTCAAGCTGTAATAAGTAGGGGTAAGGACGTTAACCACCTCGGAACATCCTCCCTTATACGTCACCTGCAGCGCATTCATAATAAGTCAGTGACAAGTTCAAAAACTTTGGGTGACAGCGGAAGCAGTCCACTGACCAGTAAATCCCTTCCTCTTGTAACCAAGCTCATGCAAACCACCCCACCAACTCCCTCAGTGTCAATTTCCTCCTTCCCCAGGAATGCCAATAGTCCTGCAGGCCATGTCACTGGCAATTCTGACGATTCCTCTCCTGCCTGGGATTCCTCCGATGCATCCTTGCGTGTAACGCCTACTGCTGCTGGCGCTGCTGTTGTTGCTGCTGGGAGTCGATGGTCATCCCAGAGGGGAAGTCGGAAGACCACTTGTACTACTTCCAGTAAGCAATTGACTGTCCAACAGTCCTTTGCGAGGAAGATGAAATATCACAGCAGTCATCCTGCTGCAAAGCGGATAACTGAGGCCTTGACAACTATGTTGGTGTTAGACGTGCGTCCGGTATCCGCCGTTAGTTCACAGGGAACTACACAATTTCTTGAGGTAGTGTGCCCCCGTTACCAAATACCATCTAGGTTCCACTTCTCTAGGCAGGCGATACCGAAAATGTACACAGACCTCAGAAAAAGACTCACCAGTGTCCTAAAAAATGCAGCTGTACCCAATGTCCACTTAACCACGGACATGTGGACAAGTGGAGCAGGGCAGGGTCAGGACTATATGACTGTGACAGCCCACTGGGTAGATGTATGGACTCCCGCCGCAAGAACAGCAGCGGCGGCACCAGTAGCAGCATCTCGCAAACGCCAACTCTTTCCTAGGCAGGCTACGCTTTGTATCACCGCTTTCCAGAATACGCACACAGCTGAAAACCTCTTACGGCAACTGAGGAAGATCATCGCGGAATGGCTTACCCCAATTGGACTCTCCTGTGGATTTGTGGCATCGGACAACGCCAGCAATATTGTGTGTGCATTAAATATGGGCAAATTCCAGCACGTCCCATGTTTTGCACATACCTTGAATTTGGTGGTGCAGAATTTTTTAAAAAACGACAGGGGCGTGCAAGAGATGCTGTCGGTGGCCAGAAGAATTGCGGGACACTTTTGGCGTACAGGCACCACGTACAAAAGACTGGAGCACCACCAAAAACTACAGAACCTGCCCTGCCATCATCTGAAGCAAGAAGTGGTAACGAGGTGGAATTCAACCCTCTATATGCTTCAGAGGTTGGAGGAGCAGCAAAAGGCCATTCAAGCCTATACAATTGAGCACGATATAGGAGGTGGAATGCACCTGTCTCAAGCGCAGTGGAGAATGATTTCAACGTTGTGCAAGGTTCTGATGCCCTTTGAACTTGCCACACGTGAAGTCAGTTCAGACACTGCCAGCCTGAGTCAGGTCATTCCCCTCATCAGGCTTTTGCAGAAGAAGCTGGAGACATTGAAGGAGGAGCTAACACGGAGCGATTCCGCTAGGCATGTGGGACTTGTGGATGGAGCCCTTAATTCGCTTAACAAGGATTCACGGGTGGTCAATCTGTTGAAATCAGAGCACTACATTTTGGCCACCGTGCTTGATCCTAGATTTAAAGCCTACCTTGGATCTCTCTTTCCGGCAGACACAAGTCTGCTGGGGTTGAAAGACCTGCTGGTGAGAAAATTGTCAAGTCAAGCGGAACGCGACCTGTCAACATCTCCTCCTTCACATTCTCCCGCAACTGGGGGTGCGAGGAAAAGGCTCAGAATTCCGAGCCCACCCGCTGGCGGTGATGCAGGGCAGTCTGGAGCGACTGCTGATGCTGACATCTGGTCCGGACTGAAGGACCTGACAACGATTACGGACATGTCGTCTACTGTCACTGCATATGATTCTCTCACCATTGAAAGAATGGTGGAGGATTATATGAGTGACCGCATCCAAGTAGGCACGTCACACAGTCCGTACTTATACTGGCAGGAAAAAGAGGCAATTTGGAGGCCCTTGCACAAACTGGCTTTATTCTACCTAAGTTGCCCTCCCACAAGTGTGTACTCCGAAAGAGTGTTTAGTGCCGCCGCTCACCTTGTCAGCAATCGGCGTACGAGGTTACATCCAGAAAATGTGGAGAAGATGATGTTCATTAAAATGAATTATAATCAATTCCTCCGTGGAGACATTGACCAGCAGCAATTGCCTCCACAAAGTACACAGGGAGCTGAGATGGTGGATTCCAGTGGGGACGAATTGATAATCTGTGAGGAGGGGGATGTACACGGTGATATATCGGAGGATGATGATGAGGTGGACATCTTGCCTCTGTAGAGCCAGTTTGTGCAAGGAGAGATTAATTGCTTATTTTTTGGTGGGGGTCCAAACCAACCCGTCATTTCAGTTACAGTCGTGTGGCAGACCCTGTCACTGAAATGATGGGTTGGTTAAAGTGTGCATGTCCTGTTTATACAACATAAGGGTGGGTGGGAGGGCCCAAGGACAATTCCATCTTGCACCTCTTTTTTCTTTAATTTTTCTTTGCGTCATGTGCTGTTTGGGGAGGGTTTTTTGGAAGGGACATCCTGCGTGACACTGCAGTGCCACTCCTAGATGGGCCCGGTGTTTGTGTCGGCCACTAGGGTCGCTAATCTTACTCACACAGTCAGCTACCTCATTGCGCCTCTTTTTTTCTTTGCGTCATGTGCTGTTTGGGGAGGGTTTTTTGGAAGGGACATCCTGCGTGACACTGCAGTGCCACTCCTAGATGGGCCCGGTGTTTGTGTCGGCCACTAGGGTCGCTTATCTTACTCACACAGCTACCTCATTGCGCCTCTTTTTTTCTTTGCGTCATGTGCTGTTTGGGGAGGGTTTTTTGGAAGGGACATCCTGCGTGACACTGCAGTGACACTCCTAGATGGGCCCGGTGTTTGTGTCGGCCACTAGGGTCGCTTATCTTACTCACACAGCTACCTCATTGCGCCTCTTTTTTTCTTTGCGTCATGTGCTGTTTGGGGAGTTTTTTTTGGAAGGGACATCCTGCGTGACACTGCAGTGACACTCCTAGATGGGCCCGGTGTTTGTGTCGGCCACTAGGGTCGCTTATCTTACTCACACAGCTACCTCATTGCGCCTCTTTTTTTCTTTGCGTCATGTGCTGTTTGGGGAGGGTTTTTTGGAAGGGACATCCTGCGTGACACTGCAGTGACACTCCTAGATGGGCCCGGTGTTTGTGTCGGCCACTAGGGTCGCTTATCTTACTCACACAGCTACCTCATTGCGCCTCTTTTTTTCTTTGCGTCATGTGCTGTTTGGGGAGGGTTTTTTGGAAGGGACATCCTGCGTGACACTGCAGTGACACTCCTAGATGGGCCCGGTGTTTGTGTCGGCCACTAGGGTCGCTTATCTTACTCACACAGCTACCTCATTGCGCCTCTTTTTTTCTTTGCGTCATGTGCTGTTTGGGGAGGGTTTTTTGGAAGGGACATCCTGCGTGACACTGCAGTGACACTCCTAGATGGGCCCGGTGTTTGTGTCGGCCACTAGGGTCGCTTATCTTACTCACACAGCTACCTCATTGCGCCTCTTTTTTTCTTTGCGTCATGTGCTGTTTGGGGAGGGTTTTTTGGAAGGGACATCCTGCGTGACACTGCAGTGACACTCCTAGATGGGCCCGGTGTTTGTATCGGCCACTAGGGTCGCTTATCTTACTCACACAGCTACCTCATTGCGCCTCTTTTTTTCTTTGCGTCATGTGCTGTTTGGGGAGGGTTTTTTGGAAGGGACATCCTGCGTGACACTGCAGTGACACTCCTAGATGGGCCCGGTGTTTGTGTCGGCCACTAGGGTCGCTTATCTTACTCACACAGCTACCTCATTGCGCCTCTTTTTTTCTTTGCGTCATGTGCTGTTTGGGGAGGGTTTTTTGGAAGGGACATCCTGCGTGACACTGCAGTGACACTCCTAGATGGGCCCGGTGTTTGTGTCGGCCACTAGGGTCGCTTATCTTACTCACACAGCTACCTCATTGCGCCTCTTTTTTTCTTTGCGTCATGTGCTGTTTGGGGAGGGTTTTTTGGAAGGGACATCCTGCGTGACACTGCAGTGACACTCCTAGATGGGCCCGGTGTTTGTGTCGGCCACTAGGGTCGCTTATCTTACTCACACAGCTACCTCATTGCGCCTCTTTTTTTCTTTGCGTCATGTGCTGTTTGGGGAGGGTTTTTTGGAAGGGACATCCTGCGTGACACTGCAGTGACACTCCTAGATGGGCCCGGTGTTTGTGTCGGCCACTAGGGTCGCTTAGCTTAGTCATCCAGCGACCTAGGTGCAAATTTTAGGACTAAAAATAATATTGTGAGGTGTGAGGTATTCAGAATAGACTGAAAATGAGTGTAAATTATGGTTTTTGAGGTTAATAATACTTTGGGATCAAAATGACCCCCAAATTCTATGATTTAAGCTGTTTTTTAGTGTTTTTTGAAAAAAACACCCGAATCCAAAACACACCCGAATCCGACAAAAAAAATTCGGTGAGGTTTTGCCAAATCGCGGTCGAACCCAAAACACGGCCGCGGAACCGAACCCAAAACCAAAACACAAAACCCGAAAAATTTCCGGCGCTCATCTCTAAAGGTTACACTGTGTAGCATCTACACTCTACCACTACACAGTGGTTTACAGTATAAGTACATTCCTTAAGGTATAGTTATTCTAGTTTAATTCTGTAAGTATCTGCAATGCCTGTGTTCACACCCTGTGCACAGCGTCTGCGCATACCCTTGCGGTACCTTTTGCGCCAATTGCGTACTGTGTTCTTTAACCTTTAACGTGTTTTTAATAGGACAAATATTATAGACATTGTCAATTGGGAGCTCATCGTCCGGGATTCACATATCTGCACTAGGTAACTTCAGCAGACATTATCGGTCAGCAAAGAGTGGAAGGTAGTATCCCTCGTTAAACCGTTTGGAGGTCGGGGATACTGCAGTGCTGACCAGATAAGCGCCTGCTTCACTTGGTAAGGAGTGCTGAGGGAATTCGGGAACTGGAAGGTAAGAACAGTACGTTATTGTCTTTGAAAATCTGTTTTTTTTTCTTATTTCTATTTGGTGCCAACTACACACGCAGATTGGATGGTTTGTCTGTTTAAATAGGTTTAAAATTCTTTTTAATCGCTCTGCAGCGCGTGATAACTAAAAGGAGCTGGCATGATGATTTTCTTTGTGACAAATGGTCTGTCCACCATTTTGTGTAGCCCTCATGGATGTGGAAGGGGGAGGAGCAGCGGCCATTTTGGGAAGGTCAAATTTTTTTTTGAACGGCTGATTTTCAGTTGACTCAGGAAATAATCAGCCATCCATTGTCAAAAAGAAATCATCATTTAATGAGTTTTTTTTTAATGCATTTATTTAATCTATATCATAGTCAATCATAAGTAATAGTGATTGGTACTTATATGTAAAATCTATATGCGTGTGCTTACATCAATGTATGTTATTAGATTAAATTTAGAATTGCATTTTCATCTGTGTACTTTCACATTTCTCACCTTCCTGTTTGCCATTTGCATTGATAACGTGCTAAGAAAGATTTGTTGCTATTAGTAGTTAAAGAGTAAAAGTAATACATTTAAGGGGTAATTTGTAAAGCACGCACACAGTCTCGCCTAAGAATACAAGGGAGATTTGGGTGGTGTATAGTGAATGATTACACTTAAAGATCATTCACATTGATAAACGTGTAGTGTGTTACTGTGAACGTACTTGGTCTGTGTACACGTGTCCTTACAAGGACAGAGCGTACGCAACTCAAAGGCCGACGCACGCAGCGTAAATTACGCAACGGAGCGTCTGGGTACGCCCACGTAACTCAAATCACACGATAAGTGTTATTTTAGCAGGCGAAGAGGTGGCAACGCGATAAATAGCGCAAGTCTATTTTAGTGTCCGAAATTTAGACTAACAGATCCTTCTCCAATTTACAACTCATCTGGTCTAAAGGAAAGAAATTTCTGCGCGGAAATAGAAATAGAAACAAAAGTGTACATGTGTTGAGTGAGTGTTTGCATATAAGTTTTTTTACAATATTGGGGATTGAACCAAAGAAATCATCGAGTTCTCGTGAAGGTACATACGTATAAGTGACATACGTGGTGGCTAGGGAGGCATCTCTGGTTAAACATAAAATTTGAGCATTAGAGTGTAGCGGACCAGGAGGTATAGCAGACCTGGAGGTCAGACCAGGAGGTCTTATAACAGACCAGGAGGTCTAGGTACAAAGAAGTCCGCTATAGAGACAAGGCACAACACCAAGAAGGGTTGGTGCAACACCCATATAGGCCATAAAAGCTCAGGCTGAAGGAATTCGCAGCTGCTGAATGTCGATTCCGTTGGTCGCTCCGTACATAAGATTAGTTGCTTATGTACTGAACGATTGTACCGCACGTAATTGTGTACATTAGTTAGTAATCTGACCTAGTACCATTAGAGTAAAGGGGTCACAAACGCTATTTGTACATTCTAACGTGATTTGTGTAATTTTTTATTTTCTCAAGAAGGGAAGTTCGCTGGTCACTCAGGAACTATCTGACAACCCCACAGTTACTGGAAAGGGTTAATGCTCTGCGGATCACACTCACATGTTCCAGTAAACAAAGGTTCATAGGGTCCCTGGGTCGAGTACGCCAGCACTATATCAGTGTGAACAGGTCGTATTGGTCGGCGTGGGCAGAGTGAGTAAGGTGCTCGGTAAACCTTACCGTCAACCTATCTTTGAATATTTTGGTTTTTTGTACGGGTTCGCTGAAGACCCTGATATAAAGGTCAGAGGTAGAGCAAGCAACACCTGCAAATTATGGGGGCCAGTTGTTCAGGAAGGGGGCGATCAACCTCGGTTCGGGTTGATTCAGTGAACCGACCAGTCGGGTCGGCAAGGTACGTAATGTGTGAAAAATACGGGTCACACACAGAAGTTTTATGTGATGAATGGGAGAGAATGACTGTACATGACGGGGAGAAATCCCCAAGAGTAGGCAACTTTAGCCCAGAAGTGTTACAGAACCTAAGGAGAAGGATAGGTCTCATTAAATCAGTAAAGAGACGGATCAAACATTATGATTGTTTAAAATTGTGGCAACAGGAAAGTGAAATGCAAAGAGAGTTAACTGACATATCTGACCCTCATCTTGGGAAGAGAGACATGGCAATGGAGAGGATTATGGTTGCGGAGAGGGGCACAAGGTTGAACAATAAAAACGCTCTTAGCAACTGTAGTATAGATGATAAGAATAAGTGTAATAAATGTAACAATGATAATTGTAAGACTGTTAAATGTACAACTATTAACCTATGCAAGTTGCACCCCATGTCAAACTTCCCTCAGGAATACAAACAAGAAAGTGAGCCCAGAACGATGTCGGCACCTCTTCCAGAAGCCTTCCTACAAGACATCCAGGTGGACGCGACCAAATCGGTAAAGGCAATAATCAAACCCCCTAACGGAGGGTCAGGTGAGGTCGTGTCCACAGGTACGTACAAAGTTTTATATCACGCACAAACAAATGTACCCCATATTGTGAGACCAAAACAAGGTGATGTAATTGAGTTTAGTCCTGTCAGGGTGATCACAGTCCCCAATGGGAAGACTGACGATCAGGGAACCATTCCCGTCAAGGACAGTGCAATGCGCCATCCCTGGTCCCGGACAGAATTGAGATCAATCATGTCTGATTACCCAGATCCTAGGAAAGATCTAAGTGTATGATCAAAGATTCACAGAAGGTATATGAACCCCCTAGACAACGACATAATCATGGTATCCAAGGAATCAGGGAGGTACAGGGAAAGCGGTTGATGGTGATGAGCATCCAAGCGTTTGAGGAGGCATCAAATCAACCAAGACCCCATTTCACTGACACATGGAGGAAGCCCAGGATTTGTTATCTTTGTAAAAGAGAAGGGCATTATGCCAGCAACTGTAACAACACACATAAAGTTAGACCCCCTAGACCAAGAAATGAGCAAAGTAATGACACACCAAATTATAATCAGGGATCAGATAGGAAGAATTTTGGCCCACACTCATGATATGTAGTCAGGAAAGGTGATCAATAGGACTGATGGTAAGCCTGAGGTAACGGTTAATAAATTGGGAGGTCATTCCCTGAAGACACAGGAATGACCAGGTGAAACGTTGTAAATGTATTTGCGAAAATGTTTTTTTCTCTCTTTCTCTTTCCCCATCTCTGACGATTATTGGTAAGGACTCAAACATTGCATATCTGCTTGGTCTTTGCAGAAGTCTACCAAACCCCAGCATGACCTATCCGCATCAATGTATCCTGGCCAGATACAGAGAGTGGAGTATGGGTGCTGGTGGGAGGGACTGCGCAAGGAAACCATTGGACATGTAGATATGACAGCCTGATGATCTGACAATGTTTTAAAATGTTTGAAAAATGTTTTTTTTTTTTCTCTTTTCCTATTGTTGGTTATTGTTGATTTATGTAATATATATATGCATATAAATTGTTCTCTCTCTCTCTTTTTGTTTTTTTTTTGTTTTCTCTCTCTTCTCACTCATGTTTTCATGGTTTAAAGATGGTATGTCACACATCAGTTAGACAAATGGTAATGCAAGATTTTTGCTCCTTACAGAAAGATCGCTGGTTTGGAAGGAATATTGCATCACCAGAATGTTCGTTTGGAAGACTGAGAGACAACACCTTTGAGATGACAGCAGAACAAGAAGAACAACAAGACTAGAGAACTAATTATCGTAACAAGTTTCTCTCCCCCTCAAACTGTTTTCCTGTACCCCCATTACAAATTTCTCCTTTTCTCCTCCTGTAAGATGGACTCGCCTCAAGAGACTGTGATCCGTGTTTTCATGTTGACCCTGATGTTGACCAGAGCAGTCTGTTTCGGTGAGAGTACCAGTGAGGTCGAGAAAGGATCCAGAATGGGTTTCTGATGACTGAGACGGAGGTGTAAATTTCCAATAGCAACACAATCACCAAGCAAAGGCGAGTACCGGAAACGATCTAGCAGCCATGTTATTTGTAAACATTGTGAAGGATTGTTAGCTGAAGAAAACTGTATCTGTAGGCTCTGTGACAATGTAGTTGAGGATGGGTGCATTAAGAAATGCCAATCCAGTTTTAATATCCACATGGACCGGCATCCATTGAGTGACTATCACTCCTTAGTGGGTAGTGTGTTAAATAAGACAGATTGTTGGGTATGCTCTCAAGTACCTCAAGGTCATAGCAAATCAGGGCTAGTACCATTTCCTTTAACGGTAGGGGAGGTACTTGAGCTAAAGGGTGGGAGACCGGTGGACAGGAGGTTTAATATCTCCTGCCCTCCTAGTTTGAAGCTCCACCAATATCATGTGGATAAGTCCCTAATATGTTTTAACATTTCCAATCCCCGAAAGCCGGGAAATTGGGAAGTGTCATGGAGTAACCAAACCATGACCTTTTCATATAGAGCAGATAGAATGCCAACAGATACCGAGCTTATACGCCACATAGCCGGTAAGGAAAAATCTTTCCGATATAGGTATACCCTAGGAAATAGGATCACGAGAGTTGGAGAGGTATCTCTAGGATACAGTGCACAGATCGTACAAACTGATAGGTGTACTAAACAGATGGGAGAATTAGGGTTAGGAGATTTCACATGGAAGATGTGTAATATGGTTATGTCATACTCTGTCCCATATGTTCTCCCCGATGATGCATATTTCATATGCGGGAGGAAGGCGTATAAGTGGCTTGCCCCAAACTCTGAAGGATTGTGTTATATTGGAAAAGTACTGCCTGAAGTAATGACTGTATCACATGCCAAAATGAAAGATATACACCGTGGTGCCCAAGCTCCTTATACTCACACCCATTACGAGCACGTAGTTAAAAGGCAACTGACAGAAAGGACAGAGCATTTGGCCTCTGATATGATCCATGAATCCACTGGGATTCAGGTTCTACTTGCGCTAGATTTCACTCGCACCGCTCGAGGAGTGATGAATTATAGATACATATCTGCGCTTGCAAATTTGTTAGATAATATCACTGAAATGTATGATGACACGTTTAGGTATAAGAGAACTTCAAGCTTATAAAACAGAACTGGTCCAGCATAGAATGGTTCTTAATTATCTCACAGCAGTGACAGGCGGATATTGTGTCACACTGGCAACGCAGTACGGCGTGAAGTGTTGCACATATATTACAAATAGCACCGAGGATCCGGTCTAGGTCATAGACCAAAAGATGGACGATATTCTCCAATTGAAGTGGGAATTTCGCAGGAGACACAATCTCACTCTTGCTGCTGTAGGTAATGAGCTGACTGGTTGGGTGTCATGGTTGAACCCGCGAAATTGGTTCTCTGGTTTAGGAGAATGGGCTCAAGGAGTCATAATGGATGTTGGGAAGTTTCTTCTATGTATCTTGGGTGTTGTCATATCAATTGGCTTGATATTTAGATGCGGTCAGGCTTTAATGAAGTGCAAACGTCGTACCAGGGTAATGAGTTTGAGGAGTGAGGAAACTGTAATTCCAATAGATTAGATTTGATTTATGACCCAACTGTAGAAACAATGATGTGATGAAAATGCGATTATACGGTCCGTTTCTTTCACCTGTTTTTCCGTTTTTCCCCAAGGTAAAAAGACCCACTTGGACGAGGAATTTGATGATCCTGTATACAGACAACAGATGGATTAAAGAAGAAGTTTTGACAACCTTATACACAGATTTTTGATGAACAATGCCATAGACCCCCAGTTTCCCTAGAAATTTTTAAATTACGCTAGCCCATCACTTTTGTAAGCCTATGGACATTGACAAAGCTTTTGGCTCGCACCTTATGGGCAAAAGCACAAAGAAGACTGCAACCAACAGACACCGAACAAGACTTCAACCGACAAATGTACATTAACCTGACATAGAATACCACTGCATTTACCATAAGTGTTCTTTATCTTCATTTCTACAACCCTCAGGTAATGACACACATAGTCGATAGGGAATACAGGCACAGATATCAGCAACCACATACCTCCCCCATTCATGTATCATCAACTAAAATGTGCTCCCCCATTTTGTTGCAACCACAGCCGAAAAGAGCTTGGTAAAGTTTGACAGCCCATTCACAGACCCTTAATACGGGATAAGAAGGAATTCAAATGTATACTTCGCAATACCTCGAAGCTTGATTTAAAACACGTACGGCACGATGATACATGACCCCCCAAACATGGATTCATACACACATGCTTCTGCTATCTCACTAGGTCATACCTTTTCCCACCTTCTTCTCTCCTCCCTTACCCAATCATAGAAATGTATTTACATATGACATATATTTTTCTCTTTTTGAAAATGTTTTAGGAAGTGGCAGTTATTGGTGACTGCCAAAGGGTGGACTGTCAAAGTCAAAAATATTACATAGAGAGAACATACAAACTACACACATTTAAGTCGCTATACTTGCAAATATGCACAGCGAGCACAGCAATATATGGTAACACACGCATTTGCTCAGACATGGCACGGAGATGGATTCGGCGCTTGTTTCATACAGTACATGGTTATGATAATGTCAGGCACCAGACATCATGGAAATTTAGAATTGGCTGATGAATTGATGTCATGAATGTGTATTATTTGAACAGAACCAGATGCGCCCGTCATGTTTGGTATTGAAGCAAGCAGATTGATGTGTGGGTTAGTTTGAGGCTTGTTGTGAAGTTGTGGGACATTGCAGCGGATAGATATGATTATATGTATAAAAGCTAAGATCATTTTGTTAGAACAATGAATGATCAAGCCAACCCTTTACTAAGATTTCAGGGCTGAACCTGATTAGCATATACAAAGCAAGAGAGACCCCTCCCCCAGGAACTAGGAAAACAGGCATGGCTAGAAAAGAAGTCAGTTTCAGTTTGCTTGGGGCCTCTGAGGACAGATATACTGTAGCTACTCACACAGCTACCTGGCACCCAGCAGCATGGCGGCTACATCCCCAGGACTGACCTCCAAACTAAAGGCTAAGTATTGAATTCACATGGCTAGATAAGGAAATATAGACAGATTGCTTTAAGGTCAATGGTGCTGGTTTAAATAGGATATTGTAACTTGTTTGTGTGATAGATCTGGGAATATGTGCTGGTAGCAATGGCAGGCTGATATGTGTGGTTACATTGTGATCTGGTCTTGTGATGAATATGCTCTGGTTATTGAGATACTGAAGTTGTTTGGAATGTGAAATTGAATAAGATGGTTCTAGGAAGTTGGATTGTAATTGTGAAAGGTGATTTAGATGGTTTGGAATTGTAAAATCAGAACATATGCATTGTTTTGAGGCTTGGACATTTTGGAATAAAATGGAGTCTTGTGTCTTCTGCTATGTGATTGTGGTGTAGCAGAGAGTGCCATGTGTTTGGACCTGCAAATCTAAAATGGCTGCTGCCGGGTATTTTCCCCTCCCCCTTTCAACCATGTGGTGCAGTCTTTGGAATCATGGGAGTTTTCCCAAAATGGAGTCTAGCTTCTGTCCCATGCGGTATTGTAGGGTTGTGTATATAGGGACAGCCAGTATGGGTAAGGTCAAGTATTTTCTCCACAAAGATTCTCAGCATTGACTAACTGCGCAGCGATTGTTCCTCACATGTGTAAGCTTCTCTGGAATCATATTGTTCTTATTGTTATTGTGAGCCATCTCTCTCTCTCTCTCTCTTCTCCTCTTTCTCCCTCATTTTCCTTTAAACGTAAATTGTATTGTATTGTATTTCCTGTGTAGTTATCTGGTTAGTTAGTCTATGTTATATTGGTAGTGTATAATTGTATTGTATTATTCTTTTGCAAGCATACCATCCATAATATATATATATAAGGCGTTAGACCCTAAGCCCAGGTATCTGTGTATTTCTTATAGTGTTAAGTATTCTCAGAGCGTCGGTGACGCTCAAACAGCTTTTAAGTTAATAAGGTTACACTGTGTTGCATCTACACTCTACCACTACACAGAGGTTTACAGTATAAGTACATTCTTTAAGGTATAGTTATTCTAGTTTAATTCTGTAAGTATCTGCAATGCCTGTGTTCACACCCTGTGCACAGCGTCTGCGCATACCCTTGCGGTACCTTTTGCGCCAATTGCGTACTGTGTTCTTTAACCTTTAACGTGTTTTTAATAGGACAAATATTATAGACATTGTCACATCATTGGGTGAGAGGGGAGTCCAGACCCTGGAGGCTCTGGGTAGTGGGCAGGGCCAGACTGAGCATCTGATTATGATGTCACCTGCAGCTACCGTGGGTGCAGGATGTTCGGCTGCTATGAGGCCCAACCAGTCCACTCCACACCTCTGCGACCAGGAACGCAACAGAGAATCGGATCGGACCACACTTGGCAGCGCCCGACAGCATCAACAGCCCACACCACGATGAGAGGAGCCTGCAGCCTGACGCCTCTGAGAAGTAGCTGCACACAAAAAAAAGGCATTTGGTTTCCCCCAGCACCCTCAATGATAGCAGTAACCAGATTTAAATCCTACACAATATTAGAATTAAGAGATCTCGGTTACATATATTTGCGCAAATGTATGAATAAGCCCCAAAGCCGCGTCAAGGCCTCTATGTATATTTGGGGTCCCTAGCACTATATCTAGGTGCCGGGCGTCGCACCCAAAAAATCAATATAAGTCAGACAGCCCGGGGCAGCATACCAGTGAATAAATTATAATGTTAGTAGATTAGTGTTACGAAGCCAAAGCTATAGAGAAAGTGATACAAAAATACAATGTAATTAAAATAAGAAATAGTGTTAAAGAAATTAGTATGTGATAAGTGTTAATAAAGTGTAAAGGTATGCCACACTAAAGCCATCTAGTTCGGCCAATCCAGGGGCACCACATCCCACACCTCTACACCCCCAATCTGGGTCTATAATTAACCACACGAAAAGAGCGGTATATCTGCACACTTGAATGATCTATGTTAACAATTTAATTGATGAATAAATCAATAAAGCCCCAATAGACGTGTGTCTGAAATAGACTTTATGCCTCTCTGGGGGTGCGACCCTATTACAACCAAGGTATCAAAACATATAAAGAGAACTAGAAAGACGGTTGTTGAGTTGGGTGCACTTTATCAATTAATTGGGTTGATTGTCAAAAATAAAGCGTAACTTTTATTACTTTTATTAATATTAAGAAGGTCCTTGTCGTAGGACACATACAGCAAAATATAGAGGTTAAAAACATGACATATACAAACACATACGTGAAAATAGAAAAAAGAAAGTGTGAGACAGATTCTTAAAAAGTGGGGTCACCACAATAACTCCTGCAACTAGTATAATTATTTATGTGTGAGACAATAGCCACTCAGGATATAGACTGGGTGATGTTTGCCAGTCCTAGATATATTTGATATCGTGTGGGACGATTAGATGTTACCACAAATAGTGGGGTGTTAAAAAAAGAGGGACACTGCCTCTGGTACGCGTATACAGTGGAAAATATAATATAATGAGGGCCTCTTTCCCAACTGATAGTAATATACAAGTGAGTTGCTCTTAAATAGAGAGCATTAACTCCAATGGTACTGGTGGTTGAGACATAAAAAAATGTGTTATACCACTGGTGCCTTGTAATACAAAATGCTGTGTATCTCCTTGCGTACTGCGTTCTGGATACATCAGTAACGCTGCCTTAACATAAGTCCAGGGTCATCAGAATATGCCCCGTATAGTGGTGGAGTCAATTGAAAGATGTACTGAGATACTACAGTAATGATTATTTACAAGTATAGGCACAAAGTGAGTATATTTCAGTCCACATTTATTTAGAGATAGAAAGAAAAGATGTTGCAAAATGTCCTAAGACTAATGTAAGGCTAAGCGCGGTAATCGCGATGTACCGGGACGTCCGAGACGTCATTTCCGCTTCCGGTTCCGGCGGAAACACCTTATATGGATTGCATAGCTGAACAAGAAAACTACGAATCCCACAAGGCTAAGCGCGGTAATCGCGATGTACCGGGAATGGACGTTCTGCATACAATATATGAACGATATATATGCTGCTCTAACAATATTGTATACATCATGGCTTACAATATATTCACATTGTATTTTGGATATTTTGTCATAATTAATGAAATTAAGGAACTGGAAGTTGGCTAATTGATTGCACCACTTCCTGCTACTCACAGATAGGCCAGTGGCCTCTCTCCTCACAGTCCAGATATCTCTTGACAAAGGTCTCATGACCGAAACGCGTCGACACTATCTGGACTGTGAGTAGCAAGATTCCAATTTTTTCCGCTTGAACTTTTTTAACAGGACATTACTTTTTTGTATGTTGTTTAGATTTTCCAATTTTATTGATAAACATTTTTGCTGGAATGGATTAAAATCACTTTTTGTTTTTACGAATGCCATTGTCTGCACTTGGAAATTTTTTTGGTAAAAATTACACATCACCAACAGTGTATAGTAGACTTTATCAGATTCCTTTCGTTATCACACACCGATTGGTGAAATCTTGGAAGACAGGATAGAGAGAATAAATCATTTGAGTCCGGAAAAGATACCCTGATAGGATTCAGCCACGCCACTTCAACGTGAGTCTGGGTACGCCTACATTTGAGTAATATGGTGTAAAAGATACCACTATAGGAACGGCTGCTATATATCCTGTGTGAGTTCGGGTACGCTTGTGTACATTAATCTATTCCGGATAAAATTTTAGTTTACGGTTTGGGAGAGTCTCCATATAAAAGATACCTTTACGGGCATATTTCCACCTATCTTTTGATGTGAGTGGGGTACGCGAAACATCAGTTGCCTACCAAACATCAGTGCCCTATAATTTGTGCACATTTTTCTTGCTTAAAACAATACTATACATTGTTTGCTATTGTTTTCCTTTTTTCTGCATATTTATGAGCTAACGAATCAGATCATTGGAGTCTGCTGGAAGCACCATCATGGAATAAAGAAACCTTGATAGGAACATAACTTCCAGTCCCAGTGTGAGTTGGGGTACGCCTCATTTTTATGAAGAATATAAAGTCTAAAGATACCTTTTAAGGAGTACCCTCCATATCCTTCGTGTGAGTCTTGGGTACACCAGTGTATGATTGATCCATTACTACTTGATGTCTGGTTACCTGGATGCTGTTAATACCACTACATAAAAGATACCTTTATGGGCATACCAATATCTATCTTAGTGTGAGTGGGGTACGCAAGACATTTTAGGATTACCATTCACACCAGCTGTTCCTTATTATTGTTGTTATTGGACTATTAGCAATATTATACATTGCATGTTATTTTTTTATTTTCATATGTACGATTAACCACGATACAATATAACTGGATGAGATCACGATTCTTCCTCAAGGAGTGAACCAATTCTGAGGTCATCTATCTCTAAAAGGAACGTATTGTATACATTATTTATTTTATAAGCGCCTAGGACACAGTCTGGTGTCTATTTTTTTGTGTATATCTGCCATCTCACCCGTGTGTGCCTGCAACCTTACCTTATGTGTGCCTGATGCCTCACCCGTGTGTGCCTGCAACCTTACCTTATGTGTGTGCTTGTCATCTCACCTGTGTGTCTACCACCTTACCCCTGTGTGTGCCTACCACCTCGCCCTGTGTGCCTGACGTCTCACCCCTGTGTGTGCCTGATGTCTCACCCGTGTGTGTGCCTGACATCTCACCCCTGTGTGCCTGATGTCTCACCCCTGTGTGTGCCTAACATCTCACCCCTGTGTGTGTCTGCCACCTCACCCTGTGTGCCTGATGTCTCACCCCTGTGTGCCGGCCACCTCACACTATGTACCTGCCACCCCACACCTGTGTGTGCCTGCCGCCCCACCCCTGTGTGTGCCTGCCACCCCATGCCTATGTGTGCCTGCCGCCCCACCCCTGTGTGTTCCTGCCGCCCCACCCCTGTGTGTTCCTGTCACCTTACCCCTGTGTATGCCTGACACCCTACCCCTGTGTTCCTGCCACCTTACCCTGTGTGCCTGTCACCTCACCCGTGTGTTCCTGTCACCTCACCCCTGTGTATGCCTGCCACCTTACCCCTGTGTTCCTGCCACCTTACCCCTGTGTATGCCTGCCACCTTACCCCTGTGTTCCTGCCACCTTACCCTGGGTGCCTGTCACCTCACCCCTGTGTATGCCTGCCACCTTACCCTTGTGTTCCTGCCACCTTACCCTGGGTGCCTGTCACCTCACCCCTGTGTGTTCCTGCCACCTCACCCCTATGTATGCCTGCATCCTTACCCATATGTGCCTGTCACCTCACCCTGTGTGCCTGTCACCTTAAGGCCATTCAAGTGGAGCAACATAATGTGGGTGCCATTACATGGGGGATGCAGTGCGACCGCCGCCGGCACCGTTGACTGGCAGCAGCCAGCCACCAACACTACTGCACCTGTACGCAGTGCCAATTAAAAAATAATTTCTGGCCCAGGCTGCGTTTGAGCCCAGCACTACTTACAAGATGAGTCCAGCGCTGCCTAGGCTATGATGTCATGGAGTTCATACAGCTGCGCGCCATACAGTGCATACTGACTTAGGCTGCCGTTGAGGGCAAGGGAGGAGGAGAGAAGCCAGATTCCACTGCAAGTTCTGCAATGACAACTCTGATAGACTGTCTTTATTTCAGGCTAATCTTCTGTGGGGGGCAGTAAGTTTATGTGTTTTGTGTGTTTGTTTGTCAATGAGTCCTGTCTGTGTCAGTAACATCTGTCAGTATGTTATTCTGTAAGTTTATCTATGTTGTGTGTGTCAGTAAGTGGTGTCTGTCATGTGTGTCTGTATCAGTAAGGAGTATCTGTCAATAAGTGTGTGTGCCAGTGTGTTTGTGTCAGTAAGTAGAGTCTGTGTCCATAAGGGGTGTACTGTCAGTAAGTGGTATCTGTCAGTAAAGGGTGCCCATGTCAATAAGTGTTTTTGTAAGTAAAGAGTGTCTGTCAGTGAGTATATCTTTACCAAAAAGTTATGTAGGTGTCTGTGTTTATGTCAGTATTTGTGTCTGTATCACTATGTTTGTCAGTAAGTGGAATTTGTGTCAGTAAGGGGTGTCTGTGTTAGTAATTGGAATTTGTGTCAGTAAGGGGTGTCTGGGTTAGTAAGTGGAATTTGTGTCAGTAAGGGGTGTCTGTGTTAGTAAGTGGTATCTGTCAGTAAGGTGTGTCTGTGTCAGTAATTGGTATATATTAGTGTGTACATGTCAGTAAGGGTTGTCTGTATCAGTGTATTTGTGTAAGGGATGTCTGTGTCAGTAAGTGTGTAAGTAGTGTCTCAGTGGCGTGCGGTGGGGTGAGGCAGAGCCTTTCCTGTCATACTAACATTTGTGCCAAAGTTTTGACTGTATAAAGTATATGAATAATACAAAGAATTTGTTTGAAATATCTTTTTTTGTATTATTCTAATCATTTTCATAGCCAAAACTCTGGAGTAAATAGTCTATGGCAGATGAGGCAGTGCCTCCCCCCCCCCCCCCCCCCCACACACACCTTCTCCACACATCTCTGATCAAATCTCACCAAATTTCCAAGAGTTTATAAAGCTGCACCTGTGTATAATGCCCAGTTGTACCCTTTGGCTCATATATTGCATGAATATCTGGCTCTGGTGCTAACCAGTGTCTCCATTTAGCTCACCGCACGTCCCTGGGTCTGTGTCAGTTTGTGTGCCCCAGGAGCCCTCAGTTCCCTGTCTGTATTGCCCCCATCTTTTCTAATCATTCCACATCTGCTCTGTATTGCCCCATCATTGCTCCCCTTTCCATCTTCTTTGCATGTTGATACAGCTTTCTGTATTAGATGGCGGTCGCTGCGATGCTTCCTGTATCATATGGTGGTCACTGCATTATATGTTGGTCACAAACTTTTTCTTGTTATAGTTAATTATTAAGTGGTTGAAGATACTCACTAGCTATGACTTCCATGGATATAAACAGCCATACTTATGGCACCGGCCACACCCCATATTTAGACCACACCTACACCACACTGGTCACACCCCCTCATTGCTAGTTACACCACGTCACACCTCCTGCCTAGGCACACAATAGGTCCTTCATAAATTTCAGCTCCAGGCTCATGTGGACCTTAATCTGGCACTGGCTGCAGGGACCACCAACACTGACATGACAACATATGCCCACCTAGCTGTGATGTCTGGCCAGTCAGTAAGCGTAGCATGCTTGCCAACTTTGTTCATCCCCTCTTCAAGAGAAGCCTGGTGAGGAGATCCAGCTGACAGATTTGGGTGCTCTCCAGGGCATTAGGCACAGCCCCAGACATGGCAAAATACCATAATTCGTGGAGCTAAAATGTAACGGTTCACATAATTTAGTCTCTCCTCCTCCACACAGATTCAAATTTCCCCAAATATCCACTTCACTAGGAAGCGGGCGGCATGCGGATGATCTGCCTACTCTTATAATAGATACCCTGTGCCAGGCAACTCGAGGAGTCGATGTTGGTCCGATGTTGCATCAATGATCAGATACTAAAAGTGGGAGTCACAGGGATTGCTCAGTCCCTTGCACACAATGGGAATGCTTATACTGGCATTTGCGTATTTTCACATTTAAGAATCTGTGAGTAATTGCAGCCGAGCATGATCTGCGTGCAGTCAGGCGCATTGCGTCAAACATATCAAATCTTCTAAAGAGTGGAGAAAGAAGAGCCGATCTTCAGTGCATCTAAAATAGTGCATATAAATATATATATACGGGTGCATGGAGGACCTCTATGGTAACTATGACCCACTTGTCTTCTGACCGCTGCTCTGCTGCTGGTGGTAGCCACTGATTGTGGAGCTGCCTTGGCCTTTTGGTCATTCTTACCTGTCTCAGAGCGGTACCTGGACAAATTGAGGCATTCTTGGCTTGGTGACCGGAGAATGGGATCCCCACAGTCTCGGTTACGAAGAGGTCAGCGACCACTGACGTGCAAAGCAATATGAGTCGCTTAACAGCTTCCTGCTACCTGCTGCTGCACCTTTGTTATCTGACTTCCAGATATATTTACCTGTGAGATATAATGTACAGTTCTAGTTCCCCAGTGACGAAGTGTCTCCCCCATAGCTGTTTCTTCTTTTCATAACTACCCCCCCATTCTCCCTAGTGTTTCACCTCCACCCTGTTCTTTGTCCTGATTTTGCTCTTGATTTTCGCTGTTTAATTCCTCTTCCCCTTGGTGCACAGCTACACCTTCATCTTACCACCATACTCATTGACAGGCAAAGTCTACACGTGTTTGTAGCTATATACATGGGTTTGTGACTTGTCTGAACTGCTGAACTTCTATCTACACCAACATTCCCACCTAGGCTTGTGCTCGCTCTCTCTCTCTCTCTCTCTCTCTCTCTCTCTCTGTGGATTTCTCTGTGTAAGGGATACCCAACACTTCTTTTATTTATTTTTTATTTTGTTTTCTAGGTTTTTAATGACTTTGCCAATGTGAATTCTTATGTTGTGCTGTTTGCTGTTCAGTACCTCTATGCACAATTTATTATTGCTTAGATCAGAGGTTCCCAAAGTCTGCCATTACAGTCCAGGTTTTAAGGATATCCACGCATGAGCAGAGGTGAGTTAATTAGTACAGTACCTCAGTTAATTTGATTTTACAATCTGGACTGAAACATGGACATCCTAAAAACTTGGACTTTAATGGCGGAGTTTGGGAAACTCTGGTTTAGATTTTCATAGATTGTTATAGTCACTCTTTATTCTGATTATCCCAGTATGACTTTATTCTCACTTTGATATCACATTTAATCATTTCTATTGTGGAGAGCGCATTTACCGGTGTGGCATACAGCACAGAACTGTGGCATAGACAGAGCAACCCGTAACTGGTATACAGAATGGAGGGCCCGCAGCCGCCGCTGCAGAATGAGCCCCAAGCCGTGGCACAGACGGAGTAATTCACTACCAATCCGTGGAACGGAGAGCACCCAGCCGTCGCTGCAGCACGAGCGCCCCAGCCGCGGCACGGACGGAGAGAGCAGAGAGTGCCCAGCCGCTGCTGTAACGGAAGCGCCCCAGCCGTCAGCTGCCCCACAGCAAATTACAGGTAGTGGGAGAGCATTGATAAACTGTGCTAATACCCTATCAGTTAACATAGCAACAAAGGGGGTCATTCCGAGTTGATGGCTAGCTGCATTTGTTCGCAGCGCAGAGATCAGGTTAAAAAACGGCAGTTCTGCGCATGCATATGCGGCGCAATGCGCATGCACGACGTACGAGCACAACGAACGATGTCGTTTTGCACAGGGTCTAGCAATGCATTTCAGTCGCACTGGTTGCTGCAGAGTGATTGACATGAAGTGGGCGTTTCTGGGTGGCAACTGACCGAGTGTTCGGAAAAACATAGGCGTGCCAGGGAAAACGCAGGCGTGGCTGGGCGAACGCTGGGCGGGTGTGTGACGTCAAATCCGGAACTGAATAGTCTGAAGTGATTGCAAGCGCTGAGTAGGTTTTGAGCTACTCTGAAACTACACAAAAAAAATTTGCGGGCGCTCTGCGATAAAAACGTTCGCACTTCTGCTAAGCTAAAATACACTCCCAGTGGGCGGCGGCATAGCGTTTACACGGCTGCTAAAAACTGCTAGCGAGCGAACAACTCGGAATGACCCCCAAAGTGTAAGCATTTCTTGGCAACAGTGAATATTGTCCCACATAAGGGATATAGTGGACAACAGATCATTAACATCAATATTCCTCTGGATATGGTCATGTTTACTTTAAAGGACAATTGCACCAGTGACCTTGAGGAAAATGAGGGATAATTCAAATCAATGAAAGTGGTAAAATGTATTCCTATTTGCATTTCAACTCTCTCTATTTCCACATTACTTTGGAACTGCTGCCAATCACCTGATTGTGGAAACAAATTGTTACTTATGTTGCTTAATACGGTTTAAATTTACTATAGATCCAAGATTGGATACACACTTTTATCAATTCAGTCTGATGATAGAAAAGCACATTTAACTGTGTAATAACTTTTTAAATATTTTTTAAATTGTGTTATTAATTATACAATTACGGAGAATGCCGGCCGGTTGATGCTCTTCTCTATATAGAACATTTTATTGTATAAATTGTTAGACAAATATCTCTTTTTGAGAATAATAAAAATAAAATGTATTTTTACCATATACCAGCGCTTTTCTTTTGTATATACAGTATATTCTTATTCTCACTTTGTGACTGAGTCTGCCATCTAGTGGTATAATCCGGTTACTACATATACTCGCATCCTCTCTGTACACTGGCCCTCATTCCGAGTGGTTCGCCCGCTAGCTGCTTTTAGCAGCATTGCACACGCTAGGCCGCCGCCCTCTGGGAGTGTATCTTAGCATAGCAAAATTGAGAACGAAAGATTAGCAGAATTGCGAATAGAAAATTCTTAGCAGTTTCTGAGTAGCTCGAGACTTACTCCTACACTGCGATCAGTTCAGCCCATTTCGTTCCTGGTTTGACGTCACAAACACGCCCTGCGTTCGGCCAGCCACTCCCCCGTTTCTCCAGACACTCCTGCGTTTTATTCTGGCACACCTGCGTTTTTCCGCACACCCCCAGAAAACGGTCAGTTTCCGCCCAGAAACACCCACTACCTGTCAATCAAACTCCGATCACTTCAACGATGAAAATTCTTCGTACGGCCGTGAGTAAATCTACTAAGTTTTGTGCTAAAATACTTACCGCATGCGCATTTTTGCCTTAATCGCTCCATTGTGAAAATCGGCAACGAGCGAACAACTCGGAATGACACCCACTGTCAATTTAACTAAGGGTTCGATTAGTTGTTGAATTTAATCTATTGAGTGGTGGCAAAATAATGATGACAATCATCAATGATTATTCTCTTAATGATGGTAGAGTGACCTGCATTCTTTTCTGTATTTTTAATAGTGACAGGTAATATATTTCAAAATATATCTTTTTCTTTTCCATTCTGCCATAATTTGCCCTCAACGGACTGGGTACATTTTTAACAAGTCTGTAATGTCTAAACAACTGTTTGTAACTAAAATGATTAAAAGTAAGCACACAGCCAGTAACCCGTGTTCTGCTTCACCCCCACGTGGTTGTACAGAACCTTTGAATCCTCCACTTTAGACTTTACCCTCAATGAATCTTGCAGAGGCTGAGATGGCAGTGGAAATGTCTTAAGATAAACATCTTGAGGACATGATGCCAAATTGGATACTACCAGGGTCGGACTGGCCCACAGGGGTACCAGGAAAACCACCGGTAGGCCCCACTGCCTGAGTACCCACTCCTTCCTCTGGGGATCATTGTTCCAGACTGTGCACTTGTATTATACATGGTAGATATGTTGCATTACACTGTACTAAACTATAGTGTATTTCAAGCCTCTATGGAAGCTGGTCACACCCCCTTTGTAGACCGTCCACCCCCCTAAGGTATGGGCCCCTATAACTGCATTCCCCCGGTGGGCCCTTCATGTCCCAGTCCGACACTGGATACTACCCTAGCAAAAATCTGATTCCATTCCTGACTTATTACAACCTTAGAGCAGAGAACTAGCGATGTGGAAGATGTCCTTGTCCGACTCATTGTCAGTCCCCTAGACAATAATCTTTGCTTAATTAATGTCCTGGAACTGATTACAGGCTCTCTAATAATCGTTATCCTTAATACAGACTTCCCCCTGTAGCTCTAGGGATTAGTGTGGAGTTTTGCACACCCAAGATTGAGAGGGCGCACATGTTGGGTCCAGACTGACAACAGGCACTGGGGAAGCCTAGGCCATTGATAGCTACATTTTTAGATTATGTACAGGTCTAATGTAAAGATCCTATTCCATACTTACCTACCTGACCCCCTCCATGAGGGAGAAAATGCTCTGTTCCTGGACTTTCCTGGTAATGTATGATTGCTATCACCTGTGGTGAAACCCCTTTCTTATCAATTAACTAGCTCACCACAGGTGATGGCAATCATACATTACCAGGAAAGTCCAGGAACAGAGCATTTTCTCCCTCATGGAGAGGTCAGGTAGGCAAGTATGTCCTATTCCATTACAGCTGGTCTCTAAAGGGTCTATTTACTAAGCCTTGGCTGGAGATAAAGTCGCTGGAGATAAAGCACCAGCCAATCGGCTCCTAACCGCCATGTCAGAGGCTGTGTTTGAAAAATGACAGTTAGGAGCCGATTGGCTGGTACTTTATCTCCAGCGACTTTATCTCCATCCAGGGCTTAGTAAATAGACCCCTAAGTCTGGGCCTGATTTATATGCAACACTGATTTTTTCACAAATTGACAATGTTTTGCTCCTGCACATGTGCGAATAGCCTGGGAAATGCGTATTGTGTATGTGCATACTGCGTTTGTGAATCCACTCGCAGTTACGTACTTAACAGAAAGTACCTGAGAAGACCATTGCCAGGCATTTGCGAATAGGGTTGGAGACTCGGTGGTAACCATAAATAAATGCAGACAGATGTGTTGTGGGCCTGTAATGGGAGTGCCATGGGTGTGATTCTGCATATTTGTTTAAAGTTACAGAGTTCTGTCTGCGTGACCCAGAATTTACGCTAGCCTCCGAAGTTTGACCAATGTTGTAGTCAAGAGCGTAGCTACCATAGGTGTAGGGAGTGCAGCTGCTATGGTGCCCAGAGCTGGAAGAGGCCTACCTTCCTTGACAAAGTTTCATGTGTTATATACAAGGGTGTAGCTACCATAGGTGCAAGGAGTGCAGCTGCTATTGGGCCCAGAGCTGAGAGGGGCCACCTTCCCTGTCACAGTTACATGTGTTATATACAAGCATGTAGCTCATACTTGCCTACCTGACCCTCTCCATGAGGGAGAAAATGTTCTGTTCCTGGACTTTCCTGGTAATGTATGATTGCCATCACCTGTGGTAAAACACCTCTCTTATTAATTAACTAGCTCACCACAGGTGATGGCAATCATATTACCAGGAAAATCTAGGAACAGAGCATTTTCTCCCTCATGGAGAGGGTCAGGTAGGCAAGTATGGTGTAGCTACCATAGGTGCAGGGAGTGCAGCTGCTATGGGGCCCAGAACTGAGAGGGGCCACCTTCCCTGTCACAGTTACATGTGTTATATACAGGGGAGTAGCTACCATAGGTGCAGGAAGTGCAGCTGCTATGGGGCCCAGAGCTGAGAGGGGGCCACCTTCCCTGTCACAGTTACATGTGTTATATACAAGCATGTAGCTCATACTTGCCTACCTGACCCTCTCCATGAGGGAGAAAATGTTCTGTTCCTGGACTTTCCTGGTAATGTATGATTGCCATCACCTGTGGTAAAACACCTCTCTTATTAATTAACTAGCTCACCACAGGTGATGGCAATCATATTACCAGGAAAATCTAGGAACAGAGCATTTTCTCCCTCATGGAGAGGGTCAGGTAGGCAAGTATGGTGTAGCTACCATAGGTGCAGGGAGTGCAGCTGCTATGGGGCCCAGAGCTGAGAGGGGCCACCTTCCCTGTCACAGTTACATGTGTTATATACAGGGGAGTAGCTACCATAGGTGCAGGAAGTGCAGCTGCTATGGGGCCCAGAGCTGAGAGGGGCCACCTTTCCTGTCACAGTTACATGTGTTATATACAGGTAAGTAGCTACCATAGGTGCAGGGAGTGCAGCTGCTATGCGGCCCAGAGCTGAGAGGGGCCACATTCCTGTCACAGTTACATATGTTATATACACAGGCGTGCGCAGAGACTGACTGGCGGGTGCCGCTCCGGACTTCCCCCCCTCCACGGCATTATAGTGTTCTCTCACCTCCCCTGTCCTGGATATAAACTGCTCACCTGGGCGGCCCAGGTGAGCGGACCAGGTGAGCAGTCTATATCCAGGACAGGGGAGGCGAGAGATCACTATAATGCCGTGGAGGGGGGGGGGAGTCCGGAGCGGCACCCTCCAGTCAGTCTCTGCGCACGCCTGTGGTTATATACAGGGGAGTAGCTACCATAGGTGCAGGGAGTGCAGCTGCTATGGGGCCCAGAGCTGAGGGGGGCCACCTTCCCTGTCACAGTTACATGTGTTAAATACAGGGGTGTACCTACTATAGGTCATACTTGCCTACCTGACCCTCTCCATGAGGGAGAAAATGTTCTGTTCCTGGACTTTCCTGGTAATGTATGATTGCCATCACCTGTGGTAAAACACCTCTCTTATTAATTAACTAGCTCACCACAGGTGATGGCAATCATATTACCAGGAAAATCTAGGAACAGAGCATTTTCTCCCTCATGGAGAGGGTCAGGTAGGCAAGTATGGTGTAGCTACCATAGGTGCAGGGAGTGCAGCTGCTATGGGGCCCAGAGCTGAGAGGGGCCACCTTCCCTGTCACAGTTACATGTGTTATATACAGGGGAGTAGCTACCATAGGTGCAGGAAGTGCAGCTGCTATGGGGCCCAGAGCTGAGAGGGGGCCACCTTCCCTGTCACAGTTACATGTGTTATATACAAGCATGTAGCTCATACTTGCCTACCTGACCCTCTCCATGAGGGAGAAAATGTTCTGTTCCTGGACTTTCCTGGTAATGTATGATTGCCATCACCTGTGGTAAAACACCTCTCTTATCAATTAACTAGCTCACCACAGGTGATGGCAATCATATTACCAGGAAAATCTAGGAACAGAGCATTTTCTCCCTCATGGAGAGGGTCAGGTAGGCAAGTATGGTGTAGCTACCATAGGTGCAGGGAATGCAGCTGCTATGGGGCCCAGAGCTGAGAGGGGCCACCTTCCCTGTCACAGTTACATGTGTTATATACAGGGGAGTAGCTACCATAGGTGCAGGAAGTGCAGCTGCTATGGGGCCCAGAGCTGAGAGGGGCCACCTTTCCTGTCACAGTTACATGTGTTATATACAGGTAAGTAGCTACCATAGGTGCAGGGAGTGCAGCTGCTATGCGGCCCAGAGCTGAGAGGGGCCACATTCCTGTCACAGTTACATATGTTATATACAGGGGAGTAGCTACCATAGGTGCAGGGAGTGCAGCTGCTATGGGGCCCAGAGCTGAGAGGGGCCACCTTCCCTGTCACAGTTACATGTGTTAAATACAGGGGTGTACCTACTATAGGTCATACTTGCCTACCTGACCCTCTCCATGAGGGAGAAAATGCTCTGTTCCTGGACTTTCCATGGTAATGTATGATTACCATCACCTGTGGTGAAACACCTTTCTTATCAATTAACTAGCTCACCACAGGTGATGACAATCATATATTACCAGGATAGTCCAGGAACAGAGCATTTTCTCCCTCATGGAGAGGGTCAGGTAGGCAAGTATGCTATAGGTGCAGGGAGTGCAGCTGCTATGGTGCCCAGAGCAGAGAGGGGCCACCTTCCCTGTCACAGTTACATGTGTAATATACAGGGGTGTAGCTACTATAGGTGCAGGGAGTGCAGCTGCTATGGGGCCCAGAGCATACTTGCCTACCTGACCCTCTCCATGAGGGAGAAAATGCTCTGTTCCTGGACTTTCCTGGTAATGTATGATTGCCATCACCTGTGGTGAGCTAGTTAATTGATAAGAAAGGTGTTTCACCACAGGTGATGGCAATCATACATTACCAGGAAAGTCCAGGAACAGAGTATTTTCTCCCTCATGGAGAGGGTCAGGTAGGCAAGTATGGCCCAGAGCTGAGAGGGGCCTCCTTCCCTGCCACAGTTACATGTGTTTATTAGAGATGAGCGCCTGAAATTTTTCGGGTTTTGTGTTTTGGTTTTGGGTTCGGTTCCGCGGCCGTGTTTTGGGTTCGAACGCGTTTTGGCAAAACCTCACCGAATTTTTTTTGTCGGATTCGGGTGTGTTTTGGATTCGGGTGTTTTTTTCAAAAAACACTAAAAAACAGCTTAAATCATAGAATTTGGGGGTCATTTTGATCCCAAAGTATTATTAACCTCAAAAACCATAATTTACACTCATTTTCAGTCTATTCTGAATACCTCACACCTCACAATATTATTTTTAGTCCTAAAATTTGCACCGAGGTCGCTGTGTGAGTAAGATAAGCGACCCTAGTGGCCGACACAAACACCGGGCCCATCTAGGAGTGGCACTGCAGTGTCACGCAGGATGTCCCTTCCAAAAAACCCTCCCCAAACAGCACATGACGCAAAGAAAAAAAGAGGCGCAATGAGGTAGCTGTGTGAGTAAGATTAGCGACCCTAGTGGCCGACACAAACACCGGGCCCATCTAGGAGTGGCACTGCAGTGTCACACAGGATGGCCCTTCCAAAAAACCCTCCCCAAACAGCACATGACGCAAAGAAAAAAAGAGGCGCAATGAGGTAGCTGTGTGAGTAAGATTAGCGACCCTAGTGGCCGACACAAACACCGGGCCCATCTAGGAGTGGCACTGCAGTGTCACGCAGGATGTCCCTTCCAAAAAACCCTCCCCAAACAGCACATGACGCAAAGAAAAAAAGAGGCGCAATGAGGTAGCTGTGTGAGTAAGATTAGCGACCCTAGTGGCCGACACAAACACCGGGCCCATCTAGGAGTGGCACTGCAGTGTCACGCAGGATGTCCCTTCCAAAAAACCCTCCCCAAACAGCACATGACGCAAAGAAAAAAAGAGGCGCAATGAGGTAGCTGACTGTGTGAGTAAGATTAGCGACCCTAGTGGCCGACACAAACACCGGGCCCATTTAGGAGTGGCACTGCAGTGTCACGCAGGATGTCCCTTCCAAAAAACCCTCCCCAATCAGCACATGATGCAAAGAAAAAGAAAAGAAAAAAGAGGTGCAAGATGGAATTGTCCTTGGGCCCTCCCACCCACCCTTATGTTGTATAAACAAAACAGGACATGCACACTTTAACCAACCCATCATTTCAGTGACAGGGTCTGCCACACGACTGTGACTGATATGACGGGTTGGTTTGGACCCCCCCCAAAAAAGAAGCAATTAATCTCTCCTTGCACAAACTGGCTCTACAGAGGCAAGATGTCCACCTCATCATCACCCTCCGATATATCACCGTGTACATCCCCCTCCTCACAGATTATCAATTCGTCCCCACTGGAATCCACCATCTCAGCTCCCTGTGTACTTTGTGGAGGCAATTGCTGCTGGTCAATGTCTCCGCGGAGGAATTGATTATAATTCATTTTAATGAACATCATCTTCTCCACATTTTCTGGATGTAACCTCGTACGCCGATTGCTGACAAGGTGAGCGGCGGCACTAAACACTCTTTCGGAGTACACACTTGTGGGAGGGCAACTTAGGTAGAATAAAGCCAGTTTGTGCAAGGGCCTCCAAATTGCCTCTTTTTCCTGCCAGTATAAGTACGGACTGTGTGACGTGCCTACTTGGATGCGGTCACTCATATAATCCTCCACCATTCTATCAATGTTGAGAGAATCATATGCAGTGACAGTAGACGACATGTCCGTAATCGTTGTCAGGTCCTTCAGTCCGGACCAGATGTCAGCATCAGCAGTCGCTCCAGACTGCCCTGCATCACCGCCAGCGGGTGGGCTCGGAATTCTGAGCCTTTTCCTCGCACCCCCAGTTGCGGGAGAATGTGAAGGAGGAGATGTTGACAGGTCGCGTTCCGCTTGACTTGACAATTTTGTCACCAGCAGGTCTTTCAACCCCAGCAGACTTGTGTCTGCCGGAAAGAGAGATCCAAGGTAGGCTTTAAATCTAGGATCGAGCACGGTGGCCAAAATGTAGTGCTCTGATTTCAACAGATTGACCACCCGTGAATCCTTGTTAAGCGAATTAAGGGCTCCATCCACAAGTCCCACATGCCTAGCGGAATCGCTCCGTGTTAGCTCCTCCTTCAATGTCTCCAGCTTCTTCTGCAAAAGCCTGATGAGGGGAATGACCTGACTCAGGCTGGCAGTGTCTGAACTGACTTCACGTGTGGCAAGTTCAAAGGGCATCAGAACCTTGCACAACGTTGAAATCATTCTCCACTGCGCTTGAGACAGGTGCATTCCACCTACTATATCGTGCTCAATTGTATAGGCTTGAATGGCCTTTTGCTGCTCCTCCAACCTCTGAAGCATATAGAGGGTTGAATTCCACCTCGTTACCACTTCTTGCTTCAGATGATGGCAGGGCAGGTTCAGTAGTTTTTGGTGGTGCTCCAGTCTTCTGTACGTGGTGCCTGTACGCCGAAAGTGTCCCGCAATTCTTCTGGCCACCGACAGCATCTCTTGCACGCCCCTGTCGTTTTTTTAAAAAATTCTGCACCACCAAATTCAAGGTATGTGCAAAACATGGGACGTGCTGGAATTTTCCCATATTTAATGCACACACAATATTGCTGGCGTTGTCCGATGCCACAAATCCACAGGAGAGTCCAATTGGGGTAAGCCATTCCGCGATGATCTTCCTCAGTTGCCGTAAGAGGTTTTCAGCTGTGTGCGTATTCTGGAAAGCGGTGATACAAAGCGTAGCCTGCCTAGGAAAGAGTTGGCGTTTGCGAGATGCTGCTACTGGTGCCGCCGCTGCTGTTCTTGCGGCGGGAGTCCATACATCTACCCAGTGGGCTGTCACAGTCATATAGTCCTGACCCTGCCCTGCTCCACTTGTCCACATGTCCGTGGTTAAGTGGACATTGGGTACAACTGCATTTTTTAGGACACTGGTGAGTCTTTTTCTGACGTCCGTGTACATTCTCGGTATCGCCTGCCTAGAGAAGTGGAACCTAGATGGCATTTGGTAACGGGGGCACACTGCCTCAATAAATTGTCTAGTTCCCTGTGAACTAACGGCGGATACCGGACGCACGTCTAACACCAACATAGTTGTCAAGGCCTCAGTTATCCGCTTTGCAGCAGGATGATTGCTGTGATATTTCATCTTCCTCGCAAAGGACTGTTGAACAGTCAATTGCTTACTGGAAGTAGTACAAGTGGGCTTACGACTTCCCCTCTGGGAAGACCATCGACTCCCAGCAGCAACAACAGCAGCGCCAGCAGCAGTAGGCGTTACACGCAAGGATGCATCGGAGGAATCCCAGGCAGGAGAGGAATCGTCAGAATTGCCAGTGACATGGCCTGCAGGACTATTGGCATTCCTGGGGAAGGAGGAAATTGACACTGAGGGAGTTGGTGGGGTGGTTTGCGTGAGCTTGGTTACAAGAGGAAGGGATTTACTGGTCAGTGGACTGCTTCCGCTGTCACCCAAAGTTTTTGAACTTGTCACTGACTTATTATGAATGCGCTGCAGGTGACGTATAAGGGAGGATGTTCCGAGGTGGTTAACGTCCTTACCCCTACTTATTACAGCTTGACAAAGGGAACACACGGCTTGACACCTGTTGTCCGCATTTCTGTTGAAATACCTCCACACCGAAGAGCTGATTTTTTTGGTATTTTCACCTGGCATGTCAACGGCCATATTCCTCCCACGGACAACAGGTGTCTCCCCGGGTGCCTGACTTAAACAAACCACCTCACCATCAGAATCCTCCTGGTCAATTTCCTCCCCAGCGCCAGCAACACCCATATCCTCCTCATCCTGGTGTACTTCAACACTGACATCTTCAATCTGACTATCAGGAACTGGACTGCGGGTGCTCCTTCCAGCACTTGCAGGGGGCGTGCAAATGGTGGAAGGCGCATGCTCTTCACGTCCAGTGTTGGGAAGGTCAGGCATCGCAACCGACACAATTGGACTCTCCTTGTGGATTTGGGATTTCGAAGAATGCACAGTTCTTTGCTGTGCTGCTTTTGCCAGCTTGAGTCTTTTCATTTTTCTAGCGAGAGGCTGAGTGCTTCCATCCTCATGTGAAGCTGAACCACTAGCCATGAACATAGGCCAGGGCCTCAGCCGTTCCTTGCCACTCCGTGTCGTAAATGGCATATTGGCAAGTTTACGCTTCTCCTCCGACAATTTTATTTTAGGTTTTGGAGTCCTTTTTTTTCTGATATTTGGTGTTTTGGATTTGACATGCTCTGTACTATGACATTGGGCATCGGCCTTGGCAGACGACGTTGCTGGCATTTCATCGTCTCGGCCATGACTAGTGGCAGCAGCTTCAGCACGAGGTGGAAGTGGATCTTGATCTTTCCCTAATTTTGGAACCTCAACATTTTTGTTCTCCATATTTTAATAGGCACAACTAAAAGGCACCTCAGGTAAACAATGGAGATGGATACTAGTATACAATTATGGACTGCCTGCCGAGTGCAGACACAGAGGTAGCCACAGCCGTGAACTACCGTACTGTACTGTGTCTGCTGCTAATATAGACTGGTTGATAAAGAGATGTCTATGTAACTATGTATGTATAAAGAAGAAAGAAAAAAAAACCACGGTTAGGTGGTATACAATTATGGACGGACTGCCTGCCGAGTGCAGACACAGAGGTAGCCACAGCCGTGAACTACCGTACTGTACTGTGTCTGCTGCTAATATAGACTGGTTGATAAAGAGATGTCGTAGTAGTATGTATGTATAAAGAAGAAAAAAAAACCACGGTTAGGTGGTATACAATTATGGACGGACTGCCTGCCGAGTGCAGACACAGAGGTAGCCACAGCCGTGAACTACCGTACTGTGTCTGCTGCGACTGGATGATAAATGATATAAAAAATATATATATATCACTACTGCAGCCGGACAGGTATATACTATATATTATATAATGACGGACCTGCTGGACACTGTCTGTCAGCAGAATGAGTTTTATTTTTATAGAATAAAAAAAACAACAACACACAAGTGAAGTCACACGACGAGTGTTTAACTTTTTCAGGCAATCACAATATAAGTATACTACTAACTATACTGGTGGTCAGTGTGGTCAGGTCACTGGTCAGTCACACTGGCAGTGGCACTCCTGCAGCAAAAGTGTGCACTGTTTAATTTTAATATAATATTATGTACTCCTGGCTCCTGCTATAACCTATAACTGGCACTGCAGTGCTCCCCAGTCTCCCCCACAATTATAAGCTGTGTGAGCTGAGCAGTCAGACAGATATATAATATATATAGATGATGCAGCACACTGGGCTGAGCCTGAGCAGTGCACACAGATATGGTATGTGACTGAGTCACTGTGTGTATCGCTTTTTTCAGGCAGAGAACGGATATATTAAATAAACTGCACTGTCTGGTGGTCACTCACTATATAATATTATGTACTCCTGGCTCCTGCTATAACCTATAACTGGCACTGCAGTGCTCCCCAGTCTCCCCCACAATTATAAGCTGTGTGAGCTGAGCAGTCAGACAGATATATAATATATATAGATGATGCAGCACACTGGGCTGAGCCTGAGCAGTGCACACAGATATGGTATGTGACTGAGTCACTGTGTGTATCGCTTTTTTCAGGCAGAGAACGGATATATTAAATAAACTGCACTGTCTGGTGGTCACTCACTAGTAAACTCTCTGCACTCTCTACACTTCTACAGTACTCCTCCTAGTCCTAAACTCCAGTAAATCTCTCTCTCTTATAATCTAAATGGAGAGGACGCCAGCCACGTCCTCTCACTATCAATCTCAATGCACGTGTGAAAATGGCGGCGACGCGCGGCTCCTTATATAGAATCCGAGTCTCGCGAGAATCCGACAGCGTCATGATGACGTTCGGGCGCGCTCGGGTTAACCGAGCAAGGCGGGAGGATCCGAGTCTGCTCGGACCCGTGAAAAAAACCATGAAGTTCGGGCGGGTTCGGATTCAGAGAAACCGAACCCGCTCATCTCTAGTGTTTATATAGTAATAGTTGTAGTAAAGTGGGCATTTTCTCTTTTATACAGTTCCTGTCATGCTCATACATGTGGAGACTGCTTAGAATTTGCATTTGCATATATTTGCACTTTAACTGCGTAAAATAGAAACAGAATTTGACGGCAGATAAGAACTACTTTGCCATTTTATTAACTATATTGTTACCTCTATTTGATCCTTAGTTCTTGTAAGGAAATCCTTATGCCTATCCCAAGCATGTTTAAATTGCTCTACTATCTTAGTCTCTATCACCCCTGCTGGGAGGCTATTCCACTTGTCCACTACCCTTTCTGTGAAGTAATTTTTCCTCAAGTTTCCCCTAAACCTACCTCCTTCCTGTCCCAGTGCATGTCTTCATGTTCTAATACTACTTTTCCTTTGAATAATGTTTACATCCAATACCTTGTTAAAACTAGAGATGTGCACCGGAAATTTTTCGGGTTTTGGATTTGGATTTGGATTCGGTTCCGCTTAAATCATAGAATTTGGGGGTAATTTTGATCCCATAGTATTATTAACCTCAATAACCATAATTTCCACTCATTTCCAGTCTATTCTGAACACTTCACAATATTATTTTTAGTCCTAAAATTTGCACCGAGGTCGCTGGATGACTAAGCAAAGCGACCCAAGTGGGCGGCACAAACACCTGGCCTATCTTGGAGTGGCACTGCAGTGTCAGACAGGATGGAACTTAAAAAAATAGTCCCCAAACAGCACATGATGCAAAGAAAAAAAGAGGTGCACCAAGGTCGCTGTGTGACTAAGCTAAGCGACACAAGTGGCCGACACAAACACCTGGCCCATCTAGGAGTGGCACTGCAGTGTCAGACAGGATGGAATTTAAAAAAATAGTCCCCAAACAGCACATGATGCAAAGAAAAAAAGAGGTGCACCAAGGTCGCTGGATGGCTAAGCTAAGCGACCCAAGTGGCCGGCACAAACACTTGGCCCATCTAGGAGTGGCACTGCAGTGTCAGACAGGATGGCACTTAAAAAAATAGTCCCCAAACAGCACATGATGCAAAGAAAAGAGAAAAAGAGGTGCACTGTGGTCGCTGGACGGCTAAGCTAAGCGAGACAAACACCTCAATATCACTGGAATTATTCGTTCTAATCAATGGTATTATTGGTCCAAATCACTAGAAGAAAATGACAAAATCACAGGAATTATTCGTTCTAATCAATGGTATTATTGGTCCAAATCACTGGAAGAAAACGACAACATCACTGGAATTATTTGTAAACAATTGTAGAAAGTCGCTGCTTTCTGATTACAGAAATGCTCAGATATTCCTGCGCAGTGGCGTCACAAGGCGGGTGCGGGGGGTGCGGCCCGCACCCGGGTGTGACACCTGGAGGGGGTGACACCAAATGTCAGCTCCTCCGTAGTGACAGGAGCCAGGTGCTGCAGTGTGAAATTCCGCTACAGCACCCGGCTCCTGTCATAGCAGAGGAGCCGACAGCACACTGAGACCGTCTCTGGGGGAAGCCCAGCATCTACGGAGATGCTGGGCACGCCCCCAGAGTGACGATACCCGTATCCCCGCGAAGCCACGCCCCCTAGCTGTAAGGCCACGCCCCTTTTTGCCGCGATCGCGGCAGTACATCAGGGGTGCGCACCGGGTGTCACCACACCTGGTGACGCCTTTGTTCCTGCGAATCCACAATCCCTTCCCAGAGGAAAAAGAAATTGAGAAACCGTTGTTTGAAAACGTTTGTTCTCTTTCCCTTACAAAGGAACAAACCACTTTCCAAGAAGGCTGACGTTTTTGGGATTATGGAGACATAACGTTTTTGAATATAAATCCTGAAGCAGGTGGTGTATTAGAGCAAAAGAGTGCAAGAGACCAGCCACGCAGTTTCTGAAATATTATGACAAAATGTTACTGTATTTCATAAGCACTCATTCCTAACTCTGCTAAGTTCTGTTTGTTATACTGTATCTGGCTTCCATGAGGTAGTTGTCCATTATTTCTGCTTCCATTGACCTTTTTGAAAGTGGTAGAAGTTATCGATTCTTTTTTTTTTTTGCCCTATTTTTAATTTTCTCCTGCATAGCCCAGTAAAATGTTGCAATGTTAAGTATTGACTTGTGCCTTCTGGGGGTCCACTTCTTCACCAAACCCAGCCAAATCTCATCGTAACCCTCTGTTCCACATTCTCTATGTACCCCATCTGTGTCACCCATGTCTGTCTACCCCTCCCCTTTAGATTGTAAGCTCTGACGAGCAGGGCCCTCTTCCCTCATGTGCTTATCCTTTGTCTTACTTTAATAATCTTCAACTGTACCACATCCAGCAGTCTTCTGCCACCTGATACTTATTACAGTGTCATCTGCTGATGTAACTATGTGTATTTACCCTGTACTTGTCCTATACTGTCATCAACTGTAAGTTGCTGTTTTCCTGTTTGATTATTTATGTACTCTGTAATTGGGTGCTGCGGAACCCTTGTGGCACCATATAAATAAAGGATAATAATAATAAAAATATAGGGTGTATAATCACCAGGTGTATCTCACACATCGCTCAGTACAGATTACAGGATGTATAATCAGTAATCACCAGGTGTATAACACACGTCGCACAGTACAGTATATAGGGTGTATAATCCCCAGGTGTATCTCACACATCGCTCAGTACAGATTACAGGATGTATAATCAGTAATCACCATGTGTATAACACACGTCGCACAGTACAGTATACATACTGGTCACAACAATGCAGCAGATATTGAGCACTGATCAAGATACTAGAAGTGACACAGAGCTGCAAGATACAGCAATGGCCTACTGTACTGTACTATATATATGTATACTGCTGGTCACCAAAATGCTGCACTGTCCTACCATATACTGCTCACAATAATGCAGCATAGATATGGAATGGATGGATACTTGCAATGACACAGAGCTGCAATATACAGCAATGGCCTACTGTACTGTACTATATAGGTATACTGCTGGTCACCAAAATGCTGCACTGTCCTACTATATACTGCTCACAATAATGCAGCACAGATATGGAATGGATACTTGCAGTGACACAGAGCTGCAAGATACAGCAATGGCCTACTGTACAACTATATACTGTTGGTCACCAAAATGCTACACTGTAATACTATATATACTGCTCACAAAAATGCAGCACAGATATGGGATGGATACTTGCAGTGACACAGAGCTGCAAGATACAGCAATGGCCTACTGTACTGTACTACTATTATACTGGTGGTCCCCAGTCCCCACAATAAAGCACACTGAGCACAGATATTTGCAGCACACTGAACACATATATTTGCAGCACACTGAGCACAGATTACGGAGCTTTTCAGGGAGAGAACGAGTGAAAATGGCGGCGACGCGTGGCTCTTTATATAAAATACGAATATCGCGAGAATCCGACAGCGAGATGATGACATTCAGGCGCGTTCGGGTTAACCGAGCAAGGCGGGAAGATCCGAGGCTGCCTCGGACCCGTGTAAAATAGGTGAAGTTCGGGGGGGTTCGGATCTCGACGAACCAAACCCGCTCATCTCTAGTTAAAACCCTTGATATATGTAAAATGTTGTATCATGTCCCCCATTTCCCTTCTCTGCTCCAAACTATACACTGTATGTTAAGAACTGTTAGTCTTTCCTGGTAAGTTTTGTGCTGTAGGCTAATGTGAATACAAGGGAATAAACAGAAAAAGACACCAGTCCTTATCTGTTATTCTTCCGGCGCTGATAACAATTAGTAATTAATTACATAAAGTGCATCAATAGCAGCTGAGTAGGACAACTTGCTAGGTTGCCAATTAATTGGAAAACAAGAAAAGAATTGTATACTCTGCGCTATATAACCACTGTATCAAATTAAACTATAGTGTGTAGTCTGTCATACAGAATAATTGACTCAGTAGAACTGTGAAAGTATAACAATAAATTCTTTATCTAATATTAAAAAGCGGTATACATTTTGTACAAATTAAGCAGCATGTATTAAACAACAATTAATCTATAATCACAATTAGTATAGCATATAATGAGATAAAATATCTTTGTTATATTACTGAAAAAATGATAAATGAAAATACACTGGCGTCCCAGTGATTAATAAATGTCTCGTAAAATTAATCACAGCTTTATTTAATAATGGGCTTTTGTGTATATTGAGGTATATTTACCCATGTGCAGATTTCTGAGAGTATGGATAAACCGGATCCGTTAATATATATGTGCACATCAATGGGTATGCAGTTTAATAAACTGATTAAAGCTGGTTTTGAACAGGCCGTATATTTTTCACGGCTACATTCCGGATAGATATAGTTCTTATTAACCTGTATAACGATCTCCAAAGAACCCACCTCCTCAAACCGGGTGTTAGACCTCACTGCGGAGGCCAGTAGCAGTCACTCGGTACGGGAGAGCGGAAAGCTGGACGTCTGTGGTGATGGCAATCTCCTCAAGCCGGGTGTTAGACCTTAGTACAGCGGCCAATATCACTCACTCGGTACAGGTAGGAAGAGAACCTGACGTGCAGCACAGCACTTGGACGGATGTCAGCACCCTCGCCGAGAGCCGCTGGCCGGAGCGCCCGGCGTGTAACCAAGCCGTATTGGGATGTAGCTGTGGAGATCGTTGGCTGTGAGACAGTTTAGCAAGATGGGTCAGCAGGTAGTGCCGAACAGCTGAACTTCGGAAAGTGGGCGTCAACGCGTTTCGTCTCCTTGGCAACCGGAGACTTCCTCAGGACGAAGGAAGTCTCCGGTTGCCAAGGAGTCCTGAGGAAGTCTCCGGTTGCCAAGGAGACGAAACGCGTTGACGCCCACTTTCCGAAGTTCAGCTGTTCGGCACTACCTGCTGACCCATCTTGCTAAACTGTCTCACAGCCAACGATCTCCACAGCTACATCCCAATACGGCTTGGTTACACGCCGGGCGCTCCGGCCAGCGGCTCTCGGCGATGGTGCTGACATCCGTCCAAGTGCTGTGCTGCACGTCAGGTTCTCTTCCTACCTGTACCGAGTGAGTGATATTGGCCGCTGTACTAAGGTCTAACACCCGGCTTGAGGAGATTGCCATCACCACAGACGTCCAGCTTTCCGCTCTCCCGCACCGAGTGACTGCTACTGGCCTCCGCAGTGAGGTCTAACACCCGGTTTGAGGAGGTGGGTTCTTTGGAGATTGTTATACAGGTTAATAAGAACTATATCTATCCGGAATGTAGCCGTGAAAAATATACGGCCTGTTCAAAACCAGCTTTAATCAGTTTATTAAACTGCATACCCATTGATGTGCACATATATATTAACGGATCCGGAATATCCATACTCTCAGAAATCTGCACATGGGTAAATATACCTCAATATACACAAAAGCCCATTATTAAATAAAGCTGTGATTAATTTTACGAGACATTTATTAATCACTGGGACGCCAGTGTATTTTCATTTATCATTTTTTCAGTAATATAACAAAGATATTTTATCTCATTATATGCTATACTAATTGTGATTATAGATTAATTGTTGTTTAATACATGCTGCTTAATTTGTACAAAATGTATACCGCTTTTTAATATTAGATAAAGAATTTATTGTTATACTTTCACAGTTCTACTGAGTCAATTATTCTGTATGACAGACTACACACTATAGTTTAATTTGATACAGTGGTTATATAGCGCAGAGTATACAATTCTTTTCCTGTAGGCTAATGTATTAATATCCTTCTGAAGATATGTCCGCTAGAATTGAACACAGTATACTAGATGAGGCCGTACCAATGACCTATACAGTGGCATTATTACTTCTTTCTGCTGCTGATTCCTCTCCCAATGCAGCCAAGCATCTGACTAGCCTTCCTCATTGCTTTGTTCCATTGCTTCCATGCCTTTAAGTAGTGACTCATACATCTTTTTCCTCCACAGTAGTTTCATTATAGTGCCATTAATATTATATTTAACCTTTGGATTTTTAAGACCCACGTGCATGATTTTGCATGTTTTGGCATTAAACTGTAATTGCTATGCTCTCTTGACCATTCCTCTAGTCTACCTAGATCCTCAATCATTTGTTTTACCCCTCTTGGTGTGTCTACTCTGTTGCATACTTTTGTGTCATCTGCAAAAAGGCATATTTTCCCTTTAATACCATTTGCAGTGTCACCAATAAAGATACTAAAAAGTACTGGTCCAAGTACAGATCCCTGGGGTACTCCACTGGTAACATTTCCCTCCTGTGAATGCACTCCATTTACTACAACTCTCTGTTTTCTATACTGCAACCAAGATCTTATCCATTCAACAATCTTAGTATCCAATCCCAAGCTTTCAAGTTTATTTAACAGTCTGCGATGTGGAACAGTGTCAAAAGCCTTACTAAAGTTTAGAACAGCTATATCCACGTCTCCACCTTTATCTATTACGTTAGTCATCCAGTCAAAAAAGTCAATATGATTTGTTTGACATGATCTCTCCCCAGTGAATCCATGCTGATTGGGATCCTGTAAATTGCCGGATTTGAGATAATCTACAACTCTTCCTTTTAAGAGTGTTTACATCAATTTCCCTACTACTGATGTAAGACTCACTAGACGGTAGTTGCTTGCCTCTTCCTTGCTTCCACTTTTGTGCAAGTGGTCAGACAACAACTAATGGCAAGACTAAACCATTATGATTCCCCCCCCCCCCCCCACACACACACACAAAAAACAAACCCCAACCAAATATAAAAAAATAAACACTTGGGTAGTGGCTCAGGAGTTAATATTGCAATATATTGTTTATTAGATAATAAACGTCGTTGATCTTATACTACTTTGTTTTTCTGCATTCCATATTCTTTTGTCTGGTATGTTTGTGTTCTACTTTAAAGGTTGTCTTTGGGTGTGATTATGTCCATGTTACTGATTCTAGGGACAACTGAGTAAATTTTGTCCACCCAGCCTTGTCTGTGTGCCTATTACCATCCATCAAACCCTATCTTTTTAGTATGCATGTACTTACAGAAGTGTCCTTAGTCAGGTCTGCTCTTAGCGTGACACATAGGGGGCAATTCAGACCTGATAGCTGCTGTTCATTTTTCATACAACGGGCGGTCTGGTCTGAACTGCACATGCACCGCAATGTGCAGGCGCGACAGTCCGCAGCGACGGGTAGCAAAGGGTAGCGACGGGATGGTACGAAAAATCCCATGGCACCAGCGAATGCAAGGAGATTGACAGGAAGAGCGCGTTTGTGGGTGGCAACTGACCATTTTTGAGGAGTGTCCGGAAAAACGCAGGAGGGACCCGGCGTTTTGGGGGAGGAATTGTGTTGTCAACTCCGGCCCCGATCATCGCAGCAGCTGAGTAAGTCCTGGGCTGTGCAGAGACTGCACAAACTGCTGTTTGTACAGCTCCCCTGCACGTGCGATCGCACACCTGCACATACGATCGCACACCTGCACAGCCAATTCCCCCTCCCCCTGTAGGTGGCGACTACCTGATCACAGGGATGCAAAAAACGCACCCTAGGGATCAGGTCTGAATTACCCCCATATTCTCTAGAGTGATGCCAGATCTCGCGTAAAGGTTTTACGAGTGTACAGTATTTTCGCACTGGCGTCACTACTGAGCTATACTTAAAATAGCACTTTCCATTGCACAAAATGAAAAAAATATTTGCATAAAAGTAACATGATATTAGAAAGCAAGTAGCATAATATTAGAAGAAAAGTAGTTTCATAGCAATATTGCTGTCTAAACAGAATACTGACAATGTGGCTAAACAGGAAAAAAAATTATGTCATATATATTTTATACAGTGATCTATGACATACATGACAAACACAACTGTACAGTACAGTACAGCAACATGATTTTCCACGTTTAGCTACACTTTCTTCTGTATTTATAACAAAAGATATACCAATAAATTGTCTCTGTTGGCGCACTTGAGGAAGGAAATAGTCAAATATACCTTTCAATACATAATCATTAAAAATTAACCCTGATGTCTTTTATTTGTGAGAGAGAAATATTTTTTTTCCTATATATTTTGTATGTCAAATTTTTTTAATAAAGTTAAGTGAAATAAAGGGTTAAAATTGACTCACTGTATATTTATTGATTACCAGTTCTTATTTTATATTGCTATATTTCAAATATAGTATTGCATGCTAGTAATATGAATACAAATTCAAATATATAGGAATGTTGGTTCCAGCTTGTAAATTATATTCTGTAGTTTCTTAAAGTGTTTATACATTAATTACAAGTATATTCGGAGTGTAATTTCTTTTTAATTTTTTTTAATCAATTTTATTGCAAAGCTTCATACAAAACCATACAAAATATGGAAAATTATACATACAAATCCAACAGCAATGTAAAACATGCGATCTGAACATCAACAGCAGCAATGCGGTTTTAATGTGTATTGTAAGAAACACAATAAAAAGCCACATGAAAAAACAACTGAGAAAGAAAATAAAAACAGAGGCAGTAGGGAAAGAAAATAAAGATGAGCAAAGGGTATAGAGAAAGAGACTCAAAAGGTGAAAAGAAACAAAAATGAAGAGGAAAGAGAGAGAGGGGACCGAGCCGAGACTTACCAGGGTCAAGGTTAAGCTCATGAAAAAGACAGTTATTGCCATAATAAGCCTAGGTCAAACTATACCAATCTCCTCAGATCCCAGGAGATGAGGAAGTAAAGTGAGCAAACCACGGGGACCAGATTTTCTCAAATTTTTCACTAGAATCATGTAAGGCATGAGTGATTTTCTCCATAGAGATAATGAACCATATCTTAGATAACACCATATGCATAGGGGGGCGTGAAGGTTGTTTCCAGTTAGAGGCCAAGACGCCTCTGGTGGCATGTAAAATATGAAGGATCAATTTTTTAGAAGGGGAGTGAAGACCTTTTAATGGTTACCCTAACAACGCAGACCATGGGTTAAGGATAATTTGTGAGTGAAGCAACTCTCCTAGTAAAGAGTCAATTCTAGTTCAAAAAGGTCTATTCTTAGGGCAGGTCCACCAAATGTGGCAAAAATCTCCCTTTAAAGCGCAGTCAAGCCAGCAAGGCGATGAGGCGGTCGGGTAAATTTTAGAAAGCCTAGAGGGGACTAAGTAACATCTCGTGTATATTTTATACAAATTTTCTTTAATAAGAACAGATATGGAGGAGTGAGCTACATCATCTCTAATGATCTGCCACACTTTTGTCGTCCAGCGGAGGGCCGAGATCCTTTCTCCCAGCAACTTTCATGAGGAAGAATGGGGTCTGGGCCTCCTAAGCAGATAATGGAATATAAAATAGAGATAATGCCTTTGCGGAGAGGAGAAGTGGGCATGCCAACGGCGTTGGTGGGGTGCGGTCTGGACAACACAGGTGTGTCCGGACTGTTGCAGGGGCGGGCCGCAGCAACTGCGTGATGTCACACACAGCCACTGCCACCCGGGACGTGGCGAGCAGCTGCCAGCTAGCACAGCTAGGCTGTACAGGCAGGGAGCTACTCAGCGGGTGCAAAAGCATCACCACCATGTGATGCTTTTGCACCCTTTGCTGGGAGCGGGGTAGGGACTAACATGTGGGGCGGACTAGCCCTGTGCTGGGCGTCCCCCCGCATGTCTGAGAAACTGATCATAGATGTGCTAAATTTAGCACATCTACGATCAGATCTGAATTAGGCCCGTAGTCTCACGTTAAGCTCCACTGCTGTCTTTCACCTTTGACCTAATATGAAAGATATAGTGAGTAGGGAGTGTACACAGCTTTTAAGATGACTGCTTATAATACATATATGTTGCTATTATCAGTATCTCAGATAGAGACTGTCTAGTAAGATGTTTGGGGTATTGTATTCATAAGTAGGTGAAAGGGGACATTTGTCAAGTATAACATAAATTATGTTCTACTGAATGACTACTGGACCCAGCTTTACAGACCCTGAATGTAATATCTGTTAAGACAATGTTAGCGTATCCTTGCAGGACTATAAAGCCTAGAGACTTACACATAGCAAGTTAGTTCTGATCAAAGCTAGGTCTGAATGCAACAGATCCAGTCTTCTACAAATCTCCTCTAGCTTTGAACTTGTGATAAAGTTATTAGGCGGGACCCCGGAGAATCGACTAAAGTAAATTTATTTAAACCACATAATCGATGACCATCATCTGGGACAGATCTTAAAACATGTGAGATAAGAGCTAAGTATTCTGATGTGTTCGTGCATGTTTTCATTGTTGTAACTTAGATAAATAAATGCTTATCCTTTTTAAAATGTCCTGTGTCAGTCTTCATATTTAGCACATTGTATCCCACAACCTGGTCGCTTAAGTTTTTCAACCAACAACATTTTGGTGTAGTCTGTGGCAGGATATAAGGGGTTAAGACTTTATTTAACATGAGTTTGTTTAAAACAAATTGTTCAGGGAAGATGCTGCTAGCAACTTCATACATCCATCATGGATTGTGAGATCCAGTGGTGACAACCATTGATGGATGGGTGATGTAAATACAATGAGAAGTACTCTATGTGGTTAAGAAAACCAGGCGTAGTGAGAGGAGAGAAAAAAGTCTGCCTCAGTACATACTTTAAATTTACAACAGTGAGAAGATATAAAGTCATTTAAAATTGAATGTTCTGATGATAATGAAATTGTTGAATATATGGGATGCGGTTAGGTCACAACACCGATGCCGGCGGGATCCCGAACGCTGAATAGCCCGCGAGTCGGTATGCCTTTGTTGCGGTCACCCCCCCCCCTCCCCCTGCCGGCCATCTAACATTCAGGATCCCCACGTCTGTATGGTGACCGGTGGTCTCCCAACTGCCGGTCACACAAACCCAACTAAGGAATATGCAGGGCAGTTGTTACCCATAGTCACAGAACATAGGGGGTCATTCCGAGTTGATCGCTCGTTGCCGATTTTCGCAACGGAGCGATTAAGGCAAAAATGCGCATGCGCATGGTACGCAGTGCGCATGGCGTAAGTATTTTAGCACAAAACTTAGTAAATTTACTCACGTCCGAACGAAGAATTTTCATCGTTGAAGTGATCGGAGTGTGATTGACAGGAAGTGGGTGTTTCTGGATGGAAACTGTCCGTTTTCTAGGAGTGTGCGGAAAAACGCAGGAAAAAATGCGGGAGTGTCTGGAGAAACGGGGGAGTGGCTGGCCGAACGCAGGGCGTGTTTGTGACGTCAAACCAGGAACGAAACGACCTGAGCTGATCGCAATCTGTGAGTAGGTCTGGAGCTACTCAGAAACTGCTAAGAATATTCTATTCGCAATTCTGATAATCTTTTGTTCGCTATTCTGCTAAGCTAAGATACACTCCCAGAGGGCGGCGGCCAAGCGTGTGCAATGCTGCTAAAATCTGCTAGCGAGCGAACAACTCGGAATGACCCCCATAGAGAGAAAGAAATTGATACATACAGAGTAGAAAATGTTTTATGTGTGGGAAATGAGAATACATTAAACAATGGGGTATATTTACTAAGGTCCCGATTTTGACCGAGATGACGTTTTTTCTTCAAAGTGTCATCTCGGGAATTTACTAAGCAAAAATCTCGGCAGTGATGAGGGCATTCGTAATATTTTGGAAGTCCTAGGAAAAAATTACGAATCAATACACCATCGGTCAAATACGCCTGCAATTTGGTAGAAATCGGGAATTTACTAAAAAGTGCAAATCACAAACACTGCCGACAATAGCCAAACACTGCCGTGCTGAAATACAATTCGTAAAAAAGTGCTAAAAAAAAACAGACCTGCCTTTTTTCCCCGTGTTTGGATAGGCATGCACGGATCCATGAGATCCGTGCATGTTTATCAGTTAGAAGGGGATGGGAAAGTGTTTTAAAAAAAAAAATGCGAGGGGTCCCCCCTCCTAAGCAAAACCAGCCAGCACCCAGCGGTGTTACAATGTAGCGCCTATGCGCTCCATTATAACCAATGGTGGGAACTTTGTGGTTAGCGGTGAGGTTACTTTCGGTCAACCGCTGACCACAAAGTTCCCACCATTGGTTACAATGGAGCGCATAGGCGCTACATTGTAACACTGCCGGGTGCTGCCTGTCATACAGTACAGGAGCACACAGCCAATCAGGAGGGTGCCACAATGTGGCGCTCCCTGATTGGCTGATGGAACCCTCTTAGACATAAGTCAGAGGGGGTTTCTGGCATTCGGGAAAGGGGTCCCATGTGAAAACATGGGGCCCCTTTCAGTGCGAGGTCGGGTGTTCGTTTTGTTTTTTTGCAAAGTACCTGGATTACAAATGGATTAAAAGAGGAGCCATCTACACTGGATTTTGTGAGTATAATTTTTTCAACAGGTACACCATGGATTCTACATGGAGAAGAGGACCGACCCTCGTGTGAACATAGGTAAGTATGTGTATATGGAGGTGTGGATGTATGCATTAAAGTTTTACTTTCAAGGTGTGTGTCTTATGTTTTTATTGGTGTATTTTTTTAGTAGTAGTACTACCGGTACCAGCGGGCCCGGTTTTCCTCCGCATGCTGGTACTTGTGGTTCTCCAAGTACCAGCTTGCGGGGGAGGCTTGCTGGGACTTGTAGTACTGCTACTAAAAACAATATTCATTTTTTGACAAAAAGGCTATCAGCCTCCCATCCGCAGCCCTTGGATGGGGGGGACAGCCTCGGGCTTCACCGCCCCTGGTCCTTGGGTGGCTGGAGGGGGGGGACCCCTTGATTGAAGGGGTCCCCACTCCTCCAGGGTACCCCGGCCAGGGGTGACTAGTTGGTTATGTAATGCCAGGGCCGCAGGGACCTAAATAAAAGTGTCCCCCGGCTGTGGCATTATGTATCTGGCTAGTGGAGCCCGGTGCTGGTTTCAGAAATACGGGGGACCCCTACGCTTTTTGTCCCCCGTATTTTTGGATCCAGGACCAGGCGCAGAGCCCGGTGCTGGTTGCTTAAATATGGGGGAACCTCTGACATTTTTTTTCCCATATTTTTTCAACCAGGACCGGCTCAAAGAGCCCGAGGCTGGTTTGGCTTAGGAGGGGGGACCCCACGCAATTTTTTTTTTATTTTAACACTGATTTTATTTTTTTAAAAGGTGCACAATAAAGCCCAGCACGGATCTCTCAGATCCGGCCGAGATTCATTGTATTAAAGTTGGCAGTGTTTTACAAGTCACTCACGTAAAACACTGCCTAAAAAAACGAATGACATCGACATCGGTAAATCCGAAAATGCAGAATACGACAGTTTAGTAAATTAGTCGTAATAAATTCAAAATGTTGCAACTTTACACTTTCGATGTCATTCGTGATTGAACTTTGACCTCAAACGGGAAAATACGAATTTTAGTAAATATACCCCAATGAGTCTCAATACATTGAGGAGACCGGGGAGATGTGTCATGGTTTAACTGCATGCAGTATAAAGGAGGAAGTGTTTGAAGTTGGATTTCAAATCTCACAGGCAGCGAGAGTGCATCGGTGATGATCACGGTATCCAGATGATAGATGAACAGTGTCTAGTTAGACAGTCAATAGATAGACACCATATGTTAGACAGACATTAGGTCGACAGGGTCAAAAGGTCGATTGGGTTAAAAGGTCGACATGAAAAAGATAGTGCAAAATGTCGACAGGGTCAAAAGGTAGACATGAAAATGGTTGACATAAAAAAGGTAGACACAGGTTTTTGGTTTTTTTTCACATGTTAGAGTTGGTTATAAACCTTGTGGTGAGCGCAGCAAGTCATCAAGATCGAAGCGTGGCGAGAGAAGCGAGCCCTGTGAGGGGTGCCTTTCTACAATTGGGGGTCCCAGATGACCAAACTATCTACACAAACCACAAAAATGCAAAAAAAATGTTGTCTACTTTTTTTATGTCGACCATTTTCATGTCGACCTTTTGACCCTGTCTACCTTTTGACCCTGTTGACCTTTTGTACTGTCTACATTTTTCATGTCTACCTTTTGACCCTGTCTACCTTTTGACTGTCTAACATGTGGTGTCTATCTGCTCACTGTTTAACTAGACACTGTGGGGTAAATTTACTAACATTCGTAATTTTCCGTTTGAGGTCAAAGTTCAATCACGAATGACATCGAAAGTGTAAATATGCAACTTTTTGAATTTATTACGACTAATTTACTAAGCTGCCGTATTCTGCATTTTCGCTTTTTCCGATGTCGATGTCATTCGTTTTTTTAGGCAGTGTTTTACGTGAGTGACTTGTAAAACACTGCCGACTTTAATACAATGAATCTCGGCCGGATCTGAGAGATCCGTGCTGGGCTTCATTGTGCACCTTGTAAAAATAAATAAAAATGTTTAAACTTAAAAAAAAATTGCGTGGGGTCCCCCCTCCTAAGCAAAACCAGCCTCGGGCTCTTTGAGCCGGTCCTGGTTGCAAAAATATGGGAAAAAAATTGACAGGGGTTCCCCCATATTTAAACAACCAGCATCGGGCTCTGCGCCTGGTCCTGGTTCCAAAAATACGGGGGACAAAAAGCGTAGGGGTCCCCCGTATTTTTTAAACCAGCACCGGGCTCCACTAGCTGGACAGATAATGCCACAGCCGGGGGTCACTTTATACAGCGCCCTGCGGCCGTGGCATTAAATACCCAACTAGTCACCCCTGGCCGGGGTACCCTGGAGGAGTGGGAACCCCTTCAATCAAGGGGTCCCCCCCTCCAGCCACCCAAGGGCCAGGGGTGAAGCCCGAAGCTATCCCCCCCATCCAAGGGCTGCGGATGGGGGACTGATAGCCTTTGTTGAAAGTGTTGAATATTGTTTTTAGTAGCAGTACTACAAGTCCCAGCAAGCCTCCTCCACAAGCTGGTACTTGGAGAACCACAAGTACCAGCATGCGGCGGAAAACCGGGCCCGCTGGTACCTGTAGTACTACTACTAAAAAAATACCCCAATAAAAACATAAGACACACACCTTGAAAGTATAACTTTAATACATACATCCACACCACCATATACACATACTTACCTTATGTTCACATGAGGGTCGGTCCTCTTCTCCATGTAGAATCCATGGTGTACCTGTTGAAAAAATTATACTCACAAAATCCAGGGTAGAAGGCTCTTCTGCTTGTAATCCAGTTGTAATCCACGTACTGTACTTGTCAAAATAAAAAAACGGACACCCGACCTCGAACTGAAAGGGGCCCCATGTTTTCACATGGGACCCCTTTCCCCGAATGCCAGGAACCCCCTCTGACTTATGTCTAAGTGGGTTCCATCAGCCAATCAGGGAACACCACGTTGTGGCATCCTCCTGATCGGCTGTGTGCTCCTGTACTGTATGACAGGCAGCACCCGGCAGTGTTACAATGTAGCGCCTATGCGCTCCATTATAACCAATGGTGGGAACTTTGTGGTCAGCGGTGAGGTTACTTTCGGTCAACCGCTGACCACAAAGTTCCCACCATTGGTTACAATGGAGCGCATAGGCGCTACATTGTAACACTGCCGTGTACCGCCTGTCAGACAGTACAGGAGCACACAGCCGATCAGGAGGGTGCCACAACGTGGCGCTCCCTGATTGGCTGAAGAAACCCACTTAGACATAAGTCAGAGGGGGTTTCTGGCATTCGGGGAAAGGGGTCCCATGTGAAAACATGGGGCCCCTTTCAGTTCGAGGTCAGGTGTCCGTTTTTTTATTTTGACAAGTACGTGGATTACAACTGGATTACAAGCAGAAGAGCCTTCTACCCTGGATTTTGTGAGTATAATTTTTTCAACAGGTACACCATGGATTCTACATGGAGAACAGGACCGACCCTCGTGCGAACATAAGGCAAGTATGTGTATATGGTGGTGTGGATGTATGTATTAAAGTTATACTTTCAAGGTGTGTGTCTTATGTTTTTATTGGGGTATTTTTTTAGTAGTAGTACTATAGGTACCAGCGGGCCCGGTTTTCCGCCACATGCTGGTACTTGTGGTTCTCCAAGTACCAGCTTGCGGGGGAGGCTTGCTGGGACTTGTAGTACTGCTACTAAAAACAATATTCATTTTTTTACACAATGGCTATCAGCCTCCCATCCGCAGCCCATGGATGGGGGGGACAGCCTCGGGCTTCACCCCTGGCCCTTGGGTGGCTGGAGGGGGGGGGACCCCTTGATTGAAGGGGTTCCCACTCCTCCAGGGTACCCCGGCCAGGGGTGACTAGTAGGGTATTTAATGCCATGGCCGCAGGGCGCTGTATAAAAGTGACCCCCGGCTGTGGCATTATCTGTCCAGCTAGTGGAGCCCGGTGCTGGTTTCAAAAATACGGGGGACCCCTACGCTTTTTGTCCCCCGTATTTTTGGAACCAGGACCAGGCGCAGAGCCCGGTGCTGCTTGTTTAAATATGGGGGAACCCCTGTCAATTTTTTTCCCATATTTTTGCAACCAGGACCGGCTCAAAGAGCCCGAGGCTGGTTTTGCTTAGGAGGGGGGACCCCACGCAATTTTTTTTCTAAAAATGAACACTTTCCCATCCCCTTCCCACTGATAAACATGCACGGATCTCGTGGATCCCTGCATGCCTATCCAAACACGATATAAAAAAGCTGGTCTGTTTTTTTTTTAGCACTTTTTTACGAATTGTATTTCTGCACGGCAGTGTTTGTGATTTGCACTTTTTAGTAAATTCCCGATTTCTACCAAATTGCAGGCGTATTTGACCGATGGTGTATTGATTCGTGATTTTTTCCTTGGACTTCCAAAATATTACGAATGCCCTCATCACTGCCGTGATTTTTGCTTAGTAAATTACTGAGATGACACTTTTAAGAAAAAACGGCATCTCGGTCAAAATCGGGACCTTAGTAAATATACCCCTGTCTATCTGTTATACCACACCTGATGATCATACATCAGAGGTTGAGTGTGATTAATGGCCCATACACACTGGGTGATTTTGAGATGAAAGCAGGTCACTCTTGGTGTGTTGAGCTGCTTTCAGCTTAAAACCACCCAGTGTGTATGCCCCAGCGATGAGTGATGAGCACTGATGGGCATGCGCGCTCCCGCTTCATCGCCAGCAGCCGCCATTCATCTGCTGGTATTACCAGCAGATGAACGGCGGGGTGGACGGCTTTCCATAGCATCCTGCTATGGAAAGCCGTTCCCCCCCGCTGACATCGCTGGGCAGGGGGGGAAATAGCTCAGTGTGTATGGACCTTAAGGATGTGCCTGATACAGCTACATGAATAGACCTAGAATATGTTACACATTCACTCATTAAGAGAAACAATATTATGGGAGAAGGTTACATTAGTATCCAGGAACGGTTACGGTATGTTAAGTCGACTCAACTTAGGTTGACACTCATTAGGTCGACCACTGAAGGTCGACGTTGCCCTTAGGTCGACATGTACTAGGCCGACAGGTGAAAAGGTCGACATAGGTTTTTTGACTGTTTTTGGTGTCGTTTTGTCTGTAAAGTGCCGGGGAACCCAAATTAGTGCACCGTGTCCCCTCGCATGGCGAGCGAGCTTCGGGCAAGGTGCCTCGCGACAGGTTACCATTCCAATCTTAGTCCACATGGAAAGTTAAGTATGAAAAAATCCCCAAAATTATTTAAAAAAAAACAACAAAAACTCATGTCGACCTTTTGACCTGTCGACCTAATGGTCATGTCGACCTGATGCATGTCGACCTAAGGGCAATGTCGATCTTCAGTGGTCAACCTAATAAGTGTCGACCTAAGTTGGGTCGACCTAACGTCCGTATCCCCCAGGAACAGCTGCAGACTGCAGCACATTATGTAGACTCTCATAGTAGTTTCAGAATGAAGCAATACACGGCTTAGATTGGTTTCCTGTGAGTTGATTGACTAATTGAGGAATATATTATGATGAACTAAGAGATAGTTATGGTTCTATTCATAGCTCTTTGTGGTGAGAATAAAGTTCTATGAAACAATCTAGGTGGCTACATCAATAGGACACTGTACATATAATAATAACAGAAACAGTTTAATCAACATAAATTTTTTGTATGACAATAATAAAACATTTGAGTAAAGAGAATAAAAATCAACATTCAACACATTATTTGGTCACTCATCTGATTTTGATGTGACTTATAGAATACTAGCTGTTCTACCCATTCTTCACACAAGAGTTTATGATTTTCACAGTTGTACATATAAATGAGTGTTAAAAATGTGGTAAATCTATAGAGATGTAAATCTGAAACGTCTTAATGTAAGTAAATATTAAGCCATGGTTCTTGACACTGCCCAAAGAGCACCTGTAGCAGATACGGAAAAAAGAGACAGGACCATTTTTGACATTTATTAAATTCTACCCACTGATCTGATTGTCCATTTGGATGTTATCGGTCACGCAATGCAAGCCACTCATCGGTAATGATGTCATCATGTCAACCCCCTTTTCGTCCCCTTAGGGGAGGTTTATTAAAATTCGAATTACATGGTTTTCCTATTTCCCACCTGCAGAATACCTATGTTATATTTCATCTTCCTAACACATCAGGAAGGAAGAGAGGTATACCCCTTTCACACACCGTCTGAGGTGGGTCGCACCCAGGATCCTGACACAGGAGCTCCCACCAGGGTACCCCGCCGCCACTGTCTGCAACCTGGCTTATTGTGGGGTTGGTGATGTCAGTGGTGATGCGGCGGTGCTTTGAGATCACATGATCTCCAAGCGCCACCCTGATAATGCCGATTGATTACCTTATAACCTTCACTATATACAGGTAAGAGACTCAGTACGCAATTGGCGTATGGGGTACCGTAAGGGTACGCACTTAGTGTAGCATACGCTCGGCCGTGATCGAGACGCACATGCGACACGCTCGCTCACAGCTTAATGCGTGGTGTTGAGCACGCTATAGGCGGCCGACTACCGTAATGCTACGCTACCAGCGTAGCGGACGCTCGAGACCACGAGGGGAACACGAGCGGCGCAGATGCTCACGGGATGACACTCAGTAAACCTTGAATGTAACACACAGAAAGGATACTCTTATACTGTAAACCTTGTACTGAAATACTGTAGCGATGTAACGCTGCTTAACTTTGTTAATGCTAAAGCTGCTTGAGCGATTGAGACGCTCCTATTACCCTCTGCAATGTAATAAACACACAATACCTTGCTAAGGTTCCAACACCTTTACTAACAATGTCTAGCTGATGTAAAAAGAATACAGTTAACAATTCATACACTACAGTCTTACATCAATATCTAAGCAGAATCACTACACAGAAATATACACAATAGTGAACGATCGCAAACACATATACGTAAACTAAGAATGAATGGCTAACATTACACGGGTAACAAAATGGCCACAGAGAAACATACCATACGGGGAACACTCGCAAGCGCAACCGGATCCAGCCCTCCAATTATCAGAGATAAATTTTGAAGAGAGAGAGTACTGGCCGGTCTGGGGACAGTGACCCTTATATACACAACATACAGTGTACTACAAAGGGCCCTACAATCTTATTGTTCATTGGACACACGAATGTCTCTCTGCACTGTAACAAAAGGTCATAGGTGGATTTGAACAGGTGGGCTGTGGCTATTACAAACTGCTCAGGTGGGAGGGAATCGCCGGATTCCCGCCGCATGGATAATGAACTGCAAATATGAGAAATGTCCAGAAACTACTAATGGGCATAACTATATGCAGGAGCGATTAATCTTTACCTAACCAACACCGGATTGTTGCTATTAAAATACTCTTCGGTTAGGTACCAGACACCACTGTTCAACCTTAATCAGACCCTTTGTACCACGTAAAGAGGGATTCCCAAGTCCATGAACAGGTTACATTAAACAAACTTACAGTTATCATTAAGGGGAACATTACCTATAAAACCTGCTATATGGATCTATTAAGCAACGATTGAGTCGCCCGCTAGACGCACACGAATATGCACGTGCAGGAGAGAATATGCACGTGCAGCGGGCAAGCGCATGGGGTGAATATATGGCAACGTGTAGCATGATATTTTTCTGACTTTGACAGCCCGTACACACACAGTGAATGGGAAATGGGTCGCATTAACCCGGCTCCCGTTCACACCAGAGGCGGATTTAGGGGTCAAGCCGCCCGGTATCCGTTCACATGGTCGACCATGTTATGGTCGACAGTCATTAGGTCGACCACTATTGGTCGACATGGACGCATGGTCGACACATGAAAATGGTCGACACATGAAAAGGTAGACATGATTTTTTTTTTACTTTTTTTTCTTTTGGGGAACTTTTCTATACCTTACGATCCACGTGGACTACGATTGGAACGGTAATCTGTGCGGAGCGAAGCGAAGGCACCATGCCCGAAGCATGGTGAGTGAAGCGAGCCATGCGAGGGGACGCGGTGCACTAATTGGGGTTCCCAGTCACTTTACGCAAAAAACGACACCAAAAAAGTAAAAAAATGCATGTCGACCTTTTCATGTGTCGACCATTTTCATGTGTCGATCATGTATCCATGTCGACCATGTCAATGTCGACCAATAGTGGTCGACCTAATCACTGTCGACCATAACATGGTCGATAATTCATACCGGAACCAAGCCGCCCCTAGGCACAATGATATCGGCCACTGACCATCCAACAACCCCCCGGCTTAATAACTCACCAGCTGTACCTTTGCTCGGTGCTCCCGACTCGCGTAACCGTCCGCCCTACATCCGCTGCTGCTCTGATGCGGCAGCAGGAGGGGAGAATGCCGTGCTGCGCCGCTGCTCTGATGTGGAGGGGGGGGACTGCTGTATACACATTACGCCAGGTTGAGCCCCTTATACACGTTGCGCCAGGTTGAGCCCCTTATACACGTTGCACTATGTAGCCCTTATACACGTTGCACTAGGTAGCCCCTTATACACGTTGCACTAGGTAGCCCCTTATACACGTTGCACTAGGTAGCCCCTTATACACGTTGCACTAGGTAGCCCCTTATACACGTTGCACTAGGTAGCCCCTTATACACGTTGCACTATGTAGCCCCTTATACACGTTGCACTAGGTAGCCCCTTATACACGTTGCACTAGGTAGCCCCTTATACACGTTGCACTATGTAGCCCCTTAAATACGTTGCGCCAGGTTGAGCCCCTTATACACGTTGCGCCATGTTGAGCCCCTTATACACGTTGCACTATGTAGCCCCTTATACACGTTGCACTAGGTAGCCCCTTATACACGTTGCAGGTGGGTGTGTATGTGTGTTGCATTCGTTCTGTGGACAGCTGAACACTACCAGAGGGCCGTATTTCCGTACAGAGGGGGACATAGAGCGCAGCCTGTGATCCTGATGGGCGACAAGGGCAAACACAGATTTACTGGGGGGGGGTTCCATATTGTACACATATGCACATTGCACACACATACACATTGCACATGCACATAATACTTACAGACTTTCTAGCTGTCCCCACACTCACACATACATAGTACACCTTACACACATACACATTAAACACACATATACATACACACTATACACATACATAGTACACCACACACACATACACACACACACACAGCACACATACAGTACATAACACACAATATATATTGCACACTCAAACAGATAGCATACCACACACAGATTACACATACATAGTACACCACACATACACATTGCACACAGCATATACATAGCACACCACACACATTATACACACACACACACACACACACACACACACACACACACACACACACCACACCACACACATACATTGCACACCATACATACATTGCACACAAATACAAATCATTCCACACACTCATACACAATGCACACACATATACATCCATCATGGATTGTGAGATCCAGTGGTGACAACCATTGATGGATGGGTGATGTAAATACAATGAGAAGTACTGTATGTGGTTAAGAAAACCAAGCGTAGTGAGAGGAGAGAAAAAAGTCTGCCTCAGTACATACTTTAAATTTACAACAGTGAGAAGATATACAGTATTTAAAATTGAATGTTCTGATGATAATGAAATTGTTGAATATATGGGATGCGGTTAGGTCACAACACCGATGCCGGGATCCCGAACGCTGAATAGCCCGCGAGTCGGTATGCCTTTGTTGCGGTCTAAGAGGGTTCCATCAGCCAATCAGGGAGCGCCACGTTGTGGCACCCTCCTGATTGGCTGTGTGCTCCTGTACTGTATTACAGGCAGCACCCGGCAGTGTTACAATGTAGCGCCTATGCGCTCCATTATAACCAATGGTGGGAACTTTGTGGTTAGCGGTGAGGTTACTTTCGGTCAACCGCTGTCCACAAAGTTCCCACTATTGGTTACAATGGAGCGCATAGGCGCTACATTGTAACACTGCCGGGTGCTGCCTGTCATACAGTACAGGAGCACACAGCCAATCAGGAGGGTGCCACAATGTGGCGCTCCCTGATTGGCTGATGGAACCCTCTTACACATAAGTCAGAGGGGGTTTCTGGCATTCGGGGGAAGGGGTCCCATGTGAAAACATGGGGCCCCTTTCAGTGCGAGGTCGGGGGTTCGTTTTGTTTTTTTGCAAAGTACCTGGATTACAAATGGATTAAAAGAGGAGCCATCTACACTGGATTTTGTGAGTATAATTTTTTCAACAGGTACACCATGGATTCTACATGGAGAAGAGGACCGACCCTCGTGTGAACATAGGTAAGTATGTATATATGGAGGTGTGGATGTATGCATTAAAGTTTTACTTTCAAGGTGTGTGTCTTATGTTTTTATTGGGGTATTTTTTTAGTAGTAGTACTACAGGTACCAGCGGGCCCGGTTTTCCTCCGCATGCTGGTACTTGTGGTTCTCCAAGTACCAGCTTGCGGGGGAGGCTTGCTGGGACTTGTAGTACTGCTACTAAAAACAATATTCATTTTTTGACAAAAAGGCTATCAGCCTCCCATCCGCAGCCCTTGGATGGGGGGGACAGCCTCGGGCTTCACCCCTGGTCCTTGGGTGGCTGGAGGGGGGGGACCCCTTGATTGAAGGGGTACCCACTCCTCCAGGGTACCCCGGCCAAGGGTGACTAGTTGGTTATGTAATGCCAGGGCCGCAGGGACCTAAATAAAAGTGTCCCCCGGCTGTGGCATTATGTATCTGGCTAGTGGAGCCCGGTGCTGGTTTCAGAAATACGGGGGACCCCTACGCTTTTTGTCCCCCGTATTTTTGGAACCAGGACCAGGTGCAGAGCCCGGTGCTGGTTGCTTAAATATGGGGGAACCTCTGACATTTTTTTCCCCATATTTTTTCAACCAGGACCGGCTCAAAGAGCCCGAGGCTGGTTTGGCTTAGGAGGGGGGACCCCACGCAATTTTTTATTTTATTTTAACACTGATTTTATTTTTTTTAAAGGTGCACAATGAAGCCCAGCACGGATCTCTCAGATCCGGCCGAGATTCATTGTATTAAAGTCGGCAGTGTTTTACAAGTCACTCACGTAAAACACTGCCTAAAAAAACGAATGACATCGACATCGGTAAATCCGAAAATGCAGAATACGACAGCTTAGTAAATTAGTCGTAATAAATTCAAAAAGTTGCAACTTTACACTTTTGATGTCATTCGTGATTGAACTTTGACCTCAAACGGGAAAATACGAATTTTAGTAAATATACCCCAATGAGTCTCAATACATTGAGAAGACCGGGGAGATGTGTCATGGTTTAACTGCATGCAGTATAAAGGAGGAAGTGTTTGAAGTTGGATTTCAAATCTCACAGGCAGCGAGAGTGCATCGGTGATGATCACGGTATCCAGATGATAGATGGACAGTGTCTAGTTAGACAGTCAATAGATAGACACCATATGTTAGACAGACATTAGGTCGACAGGGTCAAAAGGTCGATTGGGTTAAAAGGTCGACATGAAAAAGATAGTGCAAAATGTCGACAGGGTCAAAAGGTAGACATGAAAATGGTTGACATAAAAAAGGTAGACACAGGTTTTTGTTTTTTTTTCACATGTTAGAGTTGGTTATAAACCTTGTGGTAAGCGCAGCAAGTCATCAAGACCGAAGCGTGGCGAGAGAAGCGAGCCCTGTGAGGGGGTGCCTTTCTACAATTGGGGGTCCCAGATGACCAAACTATCTACACAAACCACAAAAATGCAAAATAATTGTTGTCTACTTTTTTTTATGTCGACCATTTTCATGTCGACCTTTTGACCCTGTCTACCTTTTGACCCTGTCGACCTTTTGTACTGTCTACATTTTTCATGTCTACCTTTTGACCCTTTCTACCTTTTGACTGTCTAACGTGTGGTGTCTATCTGCTCACTGTCTAACTAGACACTGTCTATCTGTTATACCACACCTAATGATCATAAATCAGAGGTTGAGTGTGATTAATGGCCCATACACACTGGGTGATTTTGAGATGAAAGCAGGTCACTCTTGGTGTGTTGAGCTGCTTTCAGCTGAAAACCACCCAGTGTGTATGCCCCAGCGATGAGTGATGAGCACTGATGGGCATGCGCGCTCCCGCTTCATCGCCAGCAGCCGCCATTCATCTGCTGGTATTACCAGCAGATGAACGGCGGGGTGGACGGCTTTCCATAGTATCCTGCTATGGAAAGCCGTCCCCCCCCGCTGACATCGCTGGGCAGGGGGGGAAATAGCTCAGTGTGTATGGACCTTAAGGATGTGCCTGATACAACTACATGAATAGACCTAGAATATGTTACACATTCACTCATTAAGAGATACAATATTATGGGAGAAGGTTACATTAGTATCCAGGAACGGTTACGGTACGTTGGGTTGACTCAACTTAGGTCGACACTCATTAGGTCGACCACTGAAGGTCGACATTGCCCTTAGGTCGACATGTACTGGGTCGACAGGTGAAAAGGTTGACATAAGTTTTTTGACTGTTTTTGGTGTCGTTTTGTCTGTAAAGTGCCGGGGAACCCAAATTAGTGCACCGTGTCCCCTCGCATGGCGAGCGAGCTTCGGGCAAGGTGCCTCGCAACAGGTTACCATTCCAATCTTAGTCCACATTGAAAGTTAAGTATGAAAAAATCCCCAAAATTATAAAAAAAACAAAAAACTCATGTCGACCGTTTGACATGTCGACCTAATGGTCATGTCGACCTGATGCATGTCGACCTAAGGGCAATGTCGATCTTCAGTGGTCAACCTAATAAGTGTCAACCTAAGTTGGGTCGACCTAACGTCCGTATCCCCCAGGAACAGCTGCAGACTGCAGCACATTATTTAGACTCTAATAGTAGTTTCAGAATGAAGCAATACACGGCTTAGATTGGTTTCCTGTGAGTTGATTGACTAATTGAGGAATATATTATGACGAACTAAGAGATAGTTATTGTTCTATTCATAGCTCTTAGTGGTGAGAATAAAGTTCTATGAAACAATCTAGGTGGCAACATCAATAGGACACTGTACATATAATAATAACAGAAACAGTTTAATCAACATAAATTTTTTGTATGACAATAATAAAACATTTGAGTAAAGAGAATAAAAATCAACATTCAACACATTATTTGGTCACTCATCTGATTTTGATGTGACTTATAGAATACTAGCTGTTCTACCCATTCTTCACACAAGAGTTTATGATTTTCACAGTTGTACATATAAATGACTGTTAAAAAGTTGGTAAATCTATAGAGATGTAAATCTGAAACGTCTTAATGTAAGTAAATATTAAGCCATGGTTCTTGACATTGCCCAAAGAGCACCTGTAGCAGATACGGAAAAAAGAGACAGGACCATTTTTGACATTTATTAAATTCTACCCACTGATCTGATTGTCCATTTGGATGTTATCGGTCACGCAATGCAAGCCACTCATCGGTAATGATGTCATCATGTCAACCCCTTTTCGTCCCCTTAGGGGAGGTTTATTAAAATTCTAATTACATGGTTTTCCTATTTCCCACCTGCAGAATACCTATGTTATATTTCATCTTTCTAACACATCGGGAAGGAAGAGAGTTATACCCCTTTCACACACTGCCTGAGGTGGGTCGCACCCAGGATCCTGACACAGGAGCTCCCACCAGGGTACCCCGCCGCCACTGTCTGCAACCTGGCTTATTGTGGGGTTGGTGATGTCAGTGGTGATACGGCGGTGCTTTGAGATCACATTTCCAAGCGCCGCCCGTACACACACAGTGAATGGGAAATGGGTCGCATTGACCCGGCTCCCGTTCACACCAGAGGCGGATTTAGGGGTCAAGCCGCCCGGTATCCGTTCACATGGTCGACCATGTTATGGTCGACAGTCATTAGGTCGACCACTATTTGTCGACATTGACATGGTCGACACGGACACATTGTCGGCACATGAAAATGGTTGACACATGAAAGGTCGACACATGAAAAGGTCGACATGAGTTTTTTTACTTTTTTTTCTTTTGGGGAACTTTTCCATACCTTACGATCCACGTGGACTACGATTGGAACGGTAATCTGTGCGGAGCGAAGCGAAGGCACCATGCCCGGTGCACTAATTAGGGTTCCCAGTCACTTTACGCAAAAAACGACACCAAAAAAGTAAAAAAACTCATGTCGACCTTTTCATGTGTCGACCATTTTCATGTGTCGATCATGTATCCATGTCGACCATGTCAATGTCGACCAATAGTGGTCGACCTAATCACTGTCGACCATAACATGGTCGATAATTCATACCGGAACCAAGCCGCCCCTAGGCACAATGATATCGGCCACTGACCATCCAACACCCCCCCGGCTTAATAACTCACCAGCTGTACCTTTGCTCGGTGCTCCCGACTCGCGTAACCGTCCGCCCTCCATCCGCTGCTGCTCTGATGCGGCAGCAGGAGGGGAGAATGCCGTGCTGCGCCGCTGCTCTGATGTGGAGGGGGGGGACTGCTGTATACACATTACGCCAGGTTGAGCCCCTTATACACGTTGCGCCAGGTTGAGCCCCTTATACACGTTGCACTATGTAGCCCTTATACACGTTGCACTAGGTAGCCCCTTATACACATTGCACTAGGTAGCCCCTTATACACATTGCACTAGGTAGCCCCTTATACACGTTGCACTAGGTAGCCCCTTATACACGTTGCACTAGGTAGCCCCTTATACACGTTGTACTAGGTAGCCCCCTATACACGTTGCACTAGGTAGCCCCTTATACACGTTGCACTAGGTAGCCCCTTATACACGTTGCACTAGGTAGCCCCTTATACACGTTGCACTAGGTAGCCCCTTATACACGTTGCACTAGGTAGCCCCTTATACACGTTGCACTAGGTAGCCCCTTATACACGTTGCACTAGGTAGCCCCTTATACACGTTGCACTATGTAGCCCCTTAAACACGTTGCGCCAGGTTGAGCCCCTTATACATGTTGCGCCATGTTGAGCCCCTTATACACGTTGCACTATGTAGCCCCTTATACACGTTGCACTAGGTAGCCCCTTATACACGTTGCAGGTGGGTGTGTATGTGTGTTGCATTCGTTCTGTGGACAGCTGAACACTACCAGAGGGCCGTATTTCCGTACAGAGGGGGACATAGAGCGCAGCCTGTGATCCTGATGGGCGACAAGGGCAAACACAGATTTACTGGGGGGGGTTTCCATATTGTACACATATGCACATTGCACACACATACACATTGCACATGCACATAATACTTACAGACTTTCTAGCTGTCCCCACACTCACACATACATAGTACACCATACACACATACACATTAAACACACATATACATACACACTATACACATACATAGTACACCACACACACATACACACACACAGCACACATACAGTACATAACACACAATATATATTGCACACTCAAACAGATAGCATACCACACACAGATTACACATACATAGTACACCACACATACACATTGCACACAGCATATACATAGCACACCACACACATTATACACACACACACACACACACACACACACACACACACACACACACACACACACACCACACACATACATTGCACACCATACATACATTGCACACAAATACAAATCATTCCACACACTCATACACAATGCACACACATATACATCCATCATGGATTGTGAGATCCAGTGGTGACAACCATTGATGGATGGGTGATGTAAATACAATGAGAAGTACTGTATGTGGTTAAGAAAACCAAGCGTAGTGAGAGGAGAGAAAAAAGTCTGCCTCAGTACATACTTTACATTTACAACAGTGAGAAGATATACAGTATTTAAAATTGAATGTTCTGATGATAATGAAATTGTTGAATATATGGGATGCGGTTAGGTCACAACACCGATGCCGGGATCCCGAACGCTGAATAGCCCGCGAGTCGGTATGCCTTTGTTGCGGTCTAAGAGGGTTCCATCAGCCAATCAGGGAGCGCCACGTTGTGGCACCCTCCTGATTGGCTGTGTGCTCCTGTACTGTATTACAGGCAGCACCCGGCAGTGTTACAATGTAGCGCCTATGCGCTCCATTATAACCAATGGTGGGAACTTTGTGGTTAGCGGTGAGGTTACTTTCGGTCAACCGCTGTCCACAAAGTTCCCACTATTGGTTACAATGGAGCGCATAGGCGCTACATTGTAACACTGCCGGGTGCTGCCTGTCATACAGTACAGGAGCACACAGCCAATCAGGAGGGTGCCACAATGTGGCGCTCCCTGATTGGCTGATGTTACCCTCTTACACATAAGTCAGAGGGGGTTTCTGGCATTCGGGGGAAGGGGTCCCATGTGAAAACATGGGGCCCCTTTCAGTGCGAGGTCGGGTGTTCGTTTTGTTTTTTTGCAAAGTACCTGGATTACAAATGGATTAAAAGAGGAGCCATCTACACTGGATTATGTGAGTATAATTTTTTCAACAGGTACACCGTGGATTCTACATGGAGAAGAGGACCGACCCTCGTGTGAACATAGGTAAGTATGTGTATATGGAGGTGTGGATGTATGCATTAAAGTTTTACTTTCAAGGTGTGTGTCTTATGTTTTTATTGGGGTATTTTTTTTAGTAGTAGTACTACAGGTACCAGTTGGCCCGGTTTTCCTCCGCATGCTGGTACTTGTGGTTCTCCAAGTACCAGCTTGCGGGGAGGCTTGCTGGGACTTGTAGTACTGCTACTAAAAACAATATTCATTTTTTGACAAAAAGGCTATCAGCCTCCCATCCGCAGCCCTTGGATGGGGGGACAGCCTCGGGCTTCACCCCTGGTCCTTGGGTGGCTGGAGGGGGGGGACCCCTTGATTGAAGGGGTCCCCACTCCTCCAGGGTACCCCGGCCAAGGGTGACTAGTTGGTTATGTAATGCCAGGGCCGCAGGGACCTAAATAAAAGTGTCCCCCGGCTGTGGCATTATGTATCTGGCTAGTGGAGCCCGGTGCTGGTTTCAGAAATACGGGGGACCCTTACGCTTTTTGTCCCCCGTATTTTTGGAACCAGGACCAGGCGCAGAGCCCGGTGCTGGTTGCTTAAATATGGGGGAACCTCTGACATTTTTTTCCCCATATTTTTTCAACCAGGACCGGCTCAAAGAGCCCGAGGCTGGTTTGGCTTAGGAGGGGGGACCCCACGCAAATTTTTTTTTTATTTTAACACTGATTTTATTTTTTTAAAAGGTGCACAATGAAGCCCAGCACGGATCTCTCAGATCCGGCCGAGATTCATTGTATTAAAGTCGGCAGTGTTTTACAAGTCACTCACGTAAAACACTGCCTAAAAAAACGAATGACATCGACATCGGTAAATCCGAAAATGCAGAATACGACAGCTTAGTAAATTAGTCGTAATAAATTCAAAAAGTTGCAACTTTACACTTTTGATGTCATTCGTGATTGAACTTTGACCTCAAACGGGAAAATACGAATTTTAGTAAATATACCCCAATGAGTCTCAATACATTGAGGAGACCGGGGAGATGTGTCATGGTTTAACTGCATGCAGTATAAAGTAGAGATGAGCGCCGGAAATTTTTCGGGTTTTGTGTTTTGGTTTTGGGTTCGGTTCCGCGGCCGTGTTTTGGGTTCGACCGCGTTTTGGCAAAACCTCACCGAATTTTTTTTGTCGGATTCGGGTGTGTTTTGGATTCGGGTGTTTTTTTCAAAAAACACTAAAAAACAGCTTAAATCATAGAATTTGGGGGTCATTTTGATCCCAAAGTATTATTAACCTCAAAAAACATAATTTACACTCATTTTCAGTCTATTCTGAATACCTCACACCTCACAATATTATTTTTAGTCCTAAAATTTGCACCTAGGTCGCTGGATGACTAAGCTAAGTGACCCTAGTGGCCGACACAAACACCGGGCCCATCTAGGAGTGTCACTGCAGTGTCACGCAGGATGTCCCTTCCAAAAAACCCTCCCCAAACAGCACATGACGCAAAGAAAAAAAGAGGCGCAATGAGGTAGCTGTGTGAGTAAGATAAGCGACCCTAGTGGCCGACACAAACACCGGGCCCATCTAGGAGTGTCACTGCAGTGTCACGCAGGATGTCCCTTCCAAAAAACCCTCCCCAAACAGCACATGACGCAAAGAAAAAAAGAGGCGCAATGAGGTAGCTGTGTGAGTAAGATAAGCGACCCTAGTGGCCGACACAAACACCGGGCCCATCTAGGAGTGTCACTGCAGTGTCACGCAGGATGTCCCTTCCAAAAAACCCTCCCCAAACAGCACATGACGCAAAGAAAAAAAGAGGCGCAATGAGGTAGCTGTGTGAGTAAGATAAGCGACCCTAGTGGCCGACACAAACACCGGGCCCATCTAGGAGTGTCACTGCAGTGTCACGCAGGATGTCCCTTCCAAAAAACCCTCCCCAAACAGCACATGACGCAAAGAAAAAAAGAGGCGCAATGAGGTAGCTGTGTGATTAAGATAAGCGACCCTAGTGGCCAACACAAACACCGGGCCCATCTAGGAGTGTCACTGCAGTGTCACGCAGGATGTCCCTTCCAAAAAACCCTCCCCAAACAGCCCATGACGCAAAGAAAAAAAGAGGCGCAATGAGGTAGCTGTGTGAGTAAGATAAGCGACCCTAGTGGTCGACACAAACACCGGGCCCATCTAGGAGTGTCACTGCAGTGTCACGCAGGATGTCCCTTCCAAAAAACCCTCCCCAAACAGCACATGATGCAAAGAAAAAAAGAGGCGCAATGAGGTAGCTGTGTGAGTAAGATAAGCGACCCTAGTGGCCGACACAAACACCGGGCCCATCTAGGAGTGTCACTGCAGTGTCACGCAGGATGTCCCTTCCAAAAAACCCTCCCCAAACAGCACATGACGCAAAGAAAAAAAGAGGCGCAATGAGGTAGCTGTGTGAGTAAGATCAGCGACCCTAGTGGCCGACACAAACACCGGGCCCATCTAGGAGTGGCACTGCAGTGTCACGCAGGATGTCCCTTCCAAAAAACCCTCCCCAAACAGCACATGATGCAAAGAAAAATTAAAGAAAAAAGAGGTGCAAGATGGAATTGTCCTTGGGCCCTCCCACCCACCCTTATGTTGTATAAACAGGACATGCACACTTTAACCAACCCATCATTTCAGTGACAGGGTCTGCCACACGACTGTGACTGAAATGACGGGTTGGTTTGGACCCCCACCAAAAAAGAAGCAATTAATCTCTCCTTGCACAAACTGGCTCTACAGAGGCAAGATGTCCACCTCATCATCATCCTCCGATATATCACCGTGTACATCCCCCTCCTCACAGATTATCAATTCGTCCCCACTGGAATCCACCATCTCAGCTCCCTGTGTACTTTGTGGAGGCAATTGCTGCTGGTCAATGTCTCCACGGAGGAATTGATTATAATTCATTTTAATGAACATCATCTTCTCCACATTTTCTGGATGTAACCTCGTACGCCGATTGCTGACAAGGTGAGCGGCGGCACTAAACACTCTTTCGGAGTACACACTTGTGGGAGGGCAACTTAGGTAGAATAAAGCCAGTTTGTGCAAGGGCCTCCAAATTGCCTCTTTTTCCTGCCAGTATAAGTACGGACTGTGTGACGTGCCTACTTGGATGCGGTCACTCATATAATCCTCCACCATTCTTTCAATGGTGAGAGAATCATATGCAGTGACAGTAGACGACATGTCCGTAATCGTTGTCAGGTCCTTCAGTCCGGACCAGATGTCAGCATCAGCAGTCGCTCCAGACTGCCCTGCATCACCGCCAGCGGGTGGGCTCGGAATTCTGAGCCTTTTCCTCGCACCCCCAGTTGCGGGAGAATGTGAAGGAGGAGATGTTGACAGGTCGCGTTCCGCTTGACTTGACAATTTTCTCACCAGCAGGTCTTTCAACCCCAGCAGACTTGTGTCTGCCGGAAAGAGAGATCCAAGGTAGGCTTTAAATCTAGGATCGAGCACGGTGGCCAAAATGTAGTGCTCTGATTTCAACAGATTGACCACCCGTGAATCCTTGTTAAGCGAATTAAGGGCTCCATCCACAAGTCCCACATGCCTAGCGGAATCGCTCCGTGTTAGCTCCTCCTTCAATGTCTCCAGCTTCTTCTGCAAAAGCCTGATGAGGGGAATGACCTGACTCAGGCTGGCAGTGTCTGAACTGACTTCACGTGTGGCAAGTTCAAAGGGCATCAGAACCTTGCACAACGTTGAAATCATTCTCCACTGCGCTTGAGACAGGTGCATTCCACCTCCTATATCGTGCTCAATTGTATAGGCTTGAATGGCCTTTTGCTGCTCCTCCAACCTCTGAAGCATATAGAGGGTTGAATTCCACCTCGTTACCACTTCTTGCTTCAGATGATGGCAGGGCAGGTTCAGTAGTTTTTGGTGGTGCTCCAGTCTTCTGTACGTGGTGCCTGTACGCCGAAAGTGTCCCGCAATTCTTCTGGCCACCGACAGCATCTCTTGCACGCCCCTGTCGTTTTTTAAAAAATTCTGCACCACCAAATTCAAGGTATGTGCAAAACATGGGACGTGCTGGAATTTTCCCATATTTAATGCACACACAATATTGCTGGCGTTGTCCGATGCCACAAATCCACAGGAGAGTCCAATTGGGGTAAGCCATTCCGCGATGATCTTCCTCAGTTGCCGTAAGAGGTTTTCAGCTGTGTGCGTATTCTGGAAAGCGGTGATACAAAGCGTAGCCTGCCTAGGAAAGAGTTGGCGTTTGCGAGATGCTGCTACTGGTGCCGCCGCTGCTGTTCTTGCGGCGGGAGTCCATACATCTACCCAGTGGGCTGTCACAGTCATATAGTCCTGACCCTGCCCTGCTCCACTTGTCCACATGTCCGTGGTTAAGTGGACATTGGGTACAACTGCATTTTTTAGGACACTGGTGAGTCTTTTTCTGACGTCCGTGTACATTCTCGGTATCGCCTGCCTAGAGAAGTGGAACCTAGATGGTATTTGGTAACGGGGGCACACTGCCTCAATAAATTGTCTAGTTCCCTGTGAACTAACGGCGGATACCGGACGCACGTCTAACACCAACATAGTTGTCAAGGCCTCAGTTATCCGCTTTGCAGCAGGATGACTGCTGTGATATTTCATCTTCCTCGCAAAGGACTGTTGGACAGTCAATTGCTTACTGGAAGTAGTACAAGTGGGCTTACGACTTCCCCTCTGGGATGACCATCGACTCCCAGCAGCAACAACAGCAGCGCCAGCAGCAGTAGGCGTTACACGCAAGGATGCATCGGAGGAATCCCAGGCAGGAGAGGAATCATCAGAATTGCCAGTGACATGGCCTGCAGGACTATTGGCATTCCTGGGGAAGGAGGAAATTGACACTGAGGGAGTTGGTGGGGTGGTTTGCGTGAGCTTGGTTACAAGAGGAAGGGATTTACTGGTCAGTGGACTGCTTCCGCTGTCGCCCAAAGTTTTTGAACTTGTCACTGACTTATTATGAATGCGCTGCAGGTGACGTATAAGGGAGGATGTTCCGAGGTGGTTAACGTCCTTACCCCTACTTATTACAGCTTGACAAAGGCAACACACGGCTTGACACCTGTTGTCCGCTTTTCTGTTGAAATACCTCCACACTGAAGAGCTGATTTTTTTTGTATTTTCACCAGGCATGTCAACGGCCATATTCCTCCCACGGACAACAGGTGTCTCCCCGGGTGCCTGACTTAAACAAACCACCTCACCATCAGAATCCTCCTGGTCAATTTCCTCCCCAGCGCCAGCAACACCCATATCCTCCTCATCCTGGTGTACTTCAACACTGACATCTTCAATCTGACTATCAGGAACTGGACTGCGGGTGCTCCTTCCAGCACTTGCAGGGGGCGTGCAAATGGTGGAAGGCGCATGCTCTTCACGTCCAGTGTTGGGAAGGTCAGGCATCGCAACCGACACAATTGGACTCTCCTTGTGGATTTGGGATTTCGAAGAACGCACAGTTCTTTGCGGTGCTTTTGCCAGCTTGAGTCTTTTCAGTTTTCTAGCGAGAGGCTGAGTGCTTCCATCCTCATGTGAAGCTGAACCACTAGCCATGAACATAGGCCAGGGCCTCAGCCATTCCTTGCCACTCCGTGTGGTAAATGGCATATTGGCAAGTTTACGCTTCTCCTCCGACAATTTTATTTTAGGTTTTGGAGTCCTTTTTTTACTGATATTTGGTGTTTTGGATTTGACATGCTCTGTACTATGACATTGGGCATCGGCCTTGGCAGACGACGTTGCTGGCATTTCATCGTCTCGGCCATGACTAGTGGCAGCAGCTTCAGCACTAGGTGGAAGTGGATCTTGATCTTTCCCTAATTTTGGAACCTCAACATTTTTGTTCTCCATATTTTAATAGGCACAACTAAAAGGCACCTCAGGTAAACAATGGAGATGGATGGATACTAGTATACTTATGGATGGACTGCCGAGTGCCGACACAGAGGTAGCTACAGCCGTGGACTAACGTACTGTGTCTGCTGCTAATATAGACTGGATGATTGATAATGAGATGAAATCAATATATATATGTATGTATATATAATATCACTAGTACTGCAGCCGGACAGGTAGATAATATATTTATTAGGTAATGATGACTGATGACGGACCTGCTGGACACTGTCAGCTCAGCAGCACCGCAGACTGCTACAGTAAGCTACTATACTATAGTAGTATGTACAAAGAAGAATGAAAAAAAAAAAACACGGGTAGGTGGTATACAATTATGGATGGACTGCCGAGTGCCGACACAGAGGTAGCTACAGCCGTGGACTAACGTACTGTGTCTGCTGCTAATATAGACTGGATGATTGATAATGAGATGAAATCAATATATATATGTATGTATATATAATATCACTAGTACTGCAGCCGGACAGGTAGATAATATATTTATTAGGTAATGATGACTGATGACGGACCTGCTGGACACTGTCAGCTCAGCAGCACCGCAGACTGCTACAGTAAGCTACTATACTATAGTAGTATGTACAAAGAAGAAAGAAAAAAAAAAACCACGGGTAGGTGGTATACAATTATGGATGGACTGCCGAGTGCCGACACAGAGGTAGCTACAGCCGTGGACTAACGTACTGTGTCTGCTGCTAATATAGACTGGATGATTGATAATTAGATGAAATCAATATATATATGTATGTATATATAATATCACTAGTACTGCAGCCGGACAGGTAGATAATATATTTATTAGGTAATGATGACTGATGACGGACCTGCTGGACACTGTCAGCTCAGCAGCACCGCAGACTGCTACAGTAAGCTACTATACTATAGTAGTATGTACAAAGAAGAAAGAAAAAAAAAAACCACGGGTAGGTGGTATACAATTATGGATGGACTGCTGAGTGCCGACACAGAGGTAGCTACAGCCGTGGACTAACGTACTGTGTCTGCTGCTAATATAGACTGGATGATTGATAATGAGATGAAATCAATATATATATGTATGTATATATAATATCACTAGTACTGCAGCCGGACAGGTAGATAATATATTTATTAGGTAATGATGACTGATGACGGACCTGCTGGACACTGTCAGCTCAGCAGCACCGCAGACTGCTACAGTAAGCTACTATACTCTATAGTAGTATGTACAAAGAAGAAAGAAAAGAAAAAAACCACGGGTAGGTGGTATACAATTATGGATGGACTGCTGAGTGCCGACACAGAGGTAGCTACAGCCGTGGACTAACGTACTGTGTCTGCTGCTAATATAGACTGGATGATTGATAATGAGATGAAATCAATATATATATGTATGTATATATAATATCACTAGTACTGCAGCCGGACAGGTAGATAATATATTTATTAGCTAATGATGACTGATGACGGACCTGCTGGACACTGTCAGCTCAGCAGCACCGCAGACTGCTACAGTAAGCTACTATACTATAGTAGTATGTACAAAGAAGAACGAAAAAAAAAAACCACGGGTAGGTGGTATACAATTATGGATGGACTGCTGAGTGCCGACACAGAGGTAGCTACAGCCGTGGACTAACGTACTGTGTCTGCTGCTAATATAGACTGGATGATTGATAATGAGATGAAATCAATATATATATATGTATGTATATATAATATCACTAGTACTGCAGCCGGACAGGTAGATAATATATTTATTAGGTAATGATGACTGATGACGGACCTGCTGGACACTGTCAGCTCAGCAGCACCGCAGACTGCTACAGTAAGCTACTATACTATAGTAGTATGTACAAAGAAGAAAGAAAAAAAAAAAACCACGGGTAGGTGGTATACAATTATGGATGGACTGCCGAGTGCCGACACAGAGGTAGCTACAGCCGTGGACTAACGTACTGTGTCTGCTGCTAATATAGAGTCTAGACTGGATGATAAATTATTGATAATGAGATGAAATCAATATAATATCACTAGTACTGCAGCCGGACAGGTACTATATATATTTATTATGTAATGACTGATGACGGACCTGCTGGACACTGTCAGGTCAGCACAGCACCGCAGACTGCTACAGTAAGCTACTATAGTAGTATGTATAAAGAAGAATGAAAAAAAAAAAAACCACGGGTAGGTGGTATACAATATTATATATATATATATATTATATACAATTATATATATATATATATATATATATATATATTAAACTGGTGGTGATTGATTATTAAACTGGTGGTCACTTCAGGACAGGTCACGTTGCAACTTGCAACTAGTACTCCGAGGCCTAAGCAGACAATCACAAAATATATTATTATACTGGTGGTCAGTGTGGTCACAACAATGGCAGTGTGGCACTGACTCTGGCAGCAAAAGTGTGCACTGTACGTTATATGTACTCCTGAGTCCTGCTCTCAGACTCTAACTGCTCCCCACTGTCAGTGACTCCCCCACAAGTCAGATAATACACTTACAGTCACACTATCTAATCTATAAATATCACTTCAGCAAGTAGTATAGTAGTATACAGTAGTACTCCTCCTAATAATGCTCTTCGAAAATACTGTGTCTCTCTCTTCTCTAAACGGAGAGGACGCCAGCCACGTCCTCTCCCTATGACTCTCAATGCACGTGTGAAAATGGCGGCGACGCGCGGCTCCTTATATAGAATCCGAGTCTCGCGATAGAATCCGAGCCTCGCGAGAATCCGACAGCGTGATGATGACGTTCGGGCGCGCTCGGGTTAGCCGAGCAAGGCGGGAAGATCCGAGCCTGCTCGGACCCGTGTAAAAAACCTGAAGTTCGGGCGGGTTCGGATTCAGAGGAACCGAACCCGCTCATCTCTAGTATAAAGGAGGAAGTGTTTGAAGTTGGATTTCAAATCTCACAGGCAGCGAGAGTGCATCGGTGATGATCACGGTATCCAGATGATAGATGGACAGTGTCTAGTTAGACAGTCAATAGATAGACACCATATGTTAGACAGACATTAGGTCGACAGGGTCAAAAGGTCGATTGGGTTAAAAGGTCGACATGAAAATGGTTGACATAAAAAAGGTAGACACAGGTTTTTTTTTTTCACATGTTAGAGTTGGTTATAAACCTTGTGGTGAGCGCAGCAAGTCATCAAGACCGAAGCGTGGCGAGAGAAGCGAGCCCTGTGAGGGGGTGCCTTTCTACAATTGGGGGTCCCAGATGACCAAACTATCTACACAAACCACAAAAATGCTAAATAATTGTTGTCTACTTTTTTTTATGTTGACCATTTTCATGTCGACCTTTTGACCCTGTCTACCTTTTGACCCTGTCGACCTTTTGTACTGTCTACATTTTTCATGTCTACCTTTTGACCCTTTCTACCTTTTGACTGTCTAACGTGTGGTGTCTATCTGCTCACTGTCTAACTAGACACTGTCTATCTGTTATACCACACCATAATGATCATAAATCAGAGGTTGAGTGTGATTAATGGCCCATACACACTGGGTGATTTTGAGATGAAAGCAGGTCACTCTTGGTGTGTTGAGCTGCTTTCAGCTTAAAACCACCCAGTGTGTATGCCCCAGCGATGAGTGATGAGCACTGATGGGCATGCGCGCTCCCGCTTCATCGCCAGCAGCCGCCATTCATCTGCTGGTATTACCAGCAGATGAACGGCGGGGTGGACGGCTTTCCATAGCATCCTGCTATGGAAAGCCGCCCCCCCCCGCTGACATCGCTGGGCAGGGAGGGAAATAGCTCAGTGTGTATGGACCTTAAGGATGTGCCTGATACAACTACATGAATAGACCTAGAATATGTTACACATTCACTCATTAAGAGATACAATATTATGGGAGAAGGTTACATTAGTATCCAGGAACGGTTACGGTACGTTGGGTTGACTCAACTTAGGTCGACACTCATTAGGTCGACCACTGAAGGTCGACATTGCCCTTAGGTCGACATGTACTGGGTCGACAGGTGAAAAGGTTGACATAAGTTTTTTGACTGTTTTTGGTGTCGTTTTGTCTGTAAAGTGCAGAGGAACCCAAATTAGTGCACCGTGTCCCCTCGCATGGCGAGCGAGCTTCGGGCAAGGTGCTTCGCAACAGGTTACCATTCCAATCTTAGTCCACATGGAAAGTTAAGTATGAAAAAATCCCCAAAATTATAAAAAAAAAAAAAAAACTCATGTCGACCGTTTGACCTGTCGACCTAATGGTCATGTCGACCTGATGCATGTCGACCTAAGGGCAATGTCGATCTTCAGTGGTCAACCTAATAAGTGTCAACCTAAGTTGGGTCGACCTAACGTCCGTATCCCCCAGGAACAGCTGCAGACTGCAGCACATTATTTAGACTCTAATAGTAGTTTCAGAATGAAGCAATACACGGCTTAGATTGGTTTCCTGTGAGTTGATTGACTAATTGAGGAATATATTATAACGAACTAAGAGATAGTTATTGTTCTATTCATAGCTCTTAGTGGTGAGAATAAAGTTCTATGAAACAATCTAGGTGGCAACATCAATAGGACACTGTACATATAATAATAACAGAAACAGTTTAATCAACATAAATTTTTTGTATGACAATAATAAAACATTTGAGTAAAGAGAATAAAAATCAACATTCAACACATTATTTGGTCACTCATCTGATTTTGATGTGACTTATAGAATACTAGCTGTTCTACCCATTCTTCACACAAGAGTTTATGATTTTCACAGTTGTACATATAAATGACTGTTAAAAATTTGGTAAATCTATAGAGATGTAAATCTGAAACGTCTTAATGTAAGTAAATATTAAGCCATGGTTCTTGACATTGCCCAAAGAGCACCTGTAGCAGATACGGAAAAAGAGACAGGACCATTTTTGACATTTATTAAATTCTACCCACTGATCTGATTGTCCATTTGGATGTTATCGGTCACGCAATGCTAGCCACTCATCGGTAATGATGTCATCATGTCAACCCCTTTTCGTCCCCTTAGGGGAGGTTTATTAAAATTCTAATTACATGGTTTTCCTATTTCCCACCTGCAGAATACCTATGTTATATTTCATCTTCCTAACACATCGGGAAGGAAGAGAGTTATACCCCTTTCACACACTGCCTGAGGTGGGTCGCACCCAGGATCCTGACACAGGAGCTCCCACCAGGGTACCCCGCCGCCACTGTCTGCAACCTGGCTTATTGTGGGGTTGGTGATGTCAGTGGTGATACGGCGGTGCTTTGAGATCACATGATCTCCAAGCGCCGCCCGTACACACACAGTGAATGGGAAATGGGTCGCATTGACCCGGCTCCCGTTCACACCAGAGGCGGATTTAGGGGTCAAGCCGCCCGGTATCCGTTCACATGGTCGACCATGTTATGGTCGACAGTCATTAGGTCGACCACTATTGGTCGACATTGACATGGTCGACACGGACACATGGTCGGCACATGAAAATGGTTGACACATGAAAGGTCGACACATGAAAAGGTCGACATGAGTTTTTTTACTTTTTTTTCTTTTGGGGAACTTTTCCATACCTTACGATCCACGTGGACTACGATTGGAACGGTAATCTGTGCCGAGCGAAGCGAAGGCACCATGCCCGAAGCATGGTGAGCGAAGCGAGCCATGCGAGGGGACGCGGTGCACTAATTAGGGTTCCCAGTCACTTTACGCAAAAAACGACACCAAAAAAGTAAAAAAACTCATGTCGACCTTTTCATGTGTCGACCATTTTCATGTGTCGATCATGTTTCCATGTCGACCATGTCAATGTCGACCAATAGTGGTCGACCTAATCACTGTCGACCATAACATGGTCGATAATTCATACCGGAACCAAGCCGCCCCTAGGCACAATGATATCGGCCACTGACCATCCAACACCCCCCCGGCTTAATAACTCACCAGCTGTACCTTTGCTCGGTGCTCCCGACTCGCGTAACCGTCCGCCCTCCATCCGCTGCTGCTCTGATGCGGCAGCAGGAGGGGAGAATGCCGTGCTGCGCCGCTGCTCTGATGTGGAGGGGGGGGACTGCTGTATACACATTACGCCAGGTTGAGCCCCTTATACACGTTGCGCCAGGTTGAGCCCCTTATACACGTTGCACTATGTAGCCCTTATACACGTTGCACTAGGTAGCCCCTTATACACATTGCACTAGGTAGCCCCTTATACACATTGCACTAGGTAGCCCCTTATACACGTTGCACTAGGTAGCCCCTTATACACGTTGCACTAGGTAGCCCCTTATACACGTTGCACTAGGTAGCCCCTTATACACGTTGCACTAGGTAGCCCCTTATACACGTTGCACTAGGTAGCCCCTTATACACGTTGCACTAGGTAGCCCCTTATACACGTTGCACTATGTAGCCCCTTATACACGTTGCACTAAGTAGCCCCTTATACACGTTGCACTAGGTAGCCCCTTATACACGTTGCACTATGTAGCCCCTTAAACACGTTGCGCCAGGTTGAGCCCCTTATACACGTTGCGCCATGTTGAGCCCCTTATACATGTTGCACTATGTAGCCCCTTATACACGTTGCACTAGGTAGCGCCTTATACACGTTGCAGGTGGGTGTGTATGTGTGTTGCATTCGTTCTGTGGACAGCTGAACACTACCAGAGGGCCGTATTTCCGTACAGAGGGGGACATAGAGCGCAGCCTGTGATCCTGATGGGCGACAAGGGCAAACACAGATTTACTGGGGGGGGTTTCCATATTGTACACATATGCACATTGCACACACATACACATTGCACATGCACATAATACTTACAGACTTTCTAGCTGTCCCCACACTCACACATACATAGTACACCATACACACATACACATTAAACACACATATACATACACACTATACACATACATAGTACACCACACACACATACACACACACAGCACACATACAGTACATAACACACAATATATATTGCACACTCAAACAGATAGCATACCACACACAGATTACACATACATAGTACACCACACATACACATTGCACACAGCATATACATAGCACACCACACACATTATACACACACACACACACACACACACACACACACACACACACACACCACACACATACATTGCACACCATACATACATTGCACACAAATACAAATCATTCCACACACTCATACACAATGCACACACATATACATCCATCATGGATTGTGAGATCCAGTGGTGACAACCATTGATGGATGGGTGATGTAAATACAATGAGAAGTACTGTATGTGGTTAAGAAAACCAGGCGTAGTGAGAGGAGAGAAAAAAGTCTGCCTCAGTACATACTTTAAATTTACAACAGTGAGAAGATATACAGTATTTAAAATTGAATGTTCTGATGATAATGAAATTGTTGAATATATGGGATGCGGTTAGGTCAGAACACCGATGCCGGGATCCCGAACGCTGAATAGCCCGCGAGTCGGTATGCCTTTGTTGCGGTCTAAGAGGGTTCCATCAGCCAATCAGGGAGCGCCACGTTGTGGCACCCTCCTGATTGGCTGTGTGCTCCTGTACTGTATTACAGGCAGCACCCGGCAGTGTTACAATGTAGCGCCTATGCGCTCCATTATAACCAATGGTGGGAACTTTGTGGTTAGCGGTGAGGTTACTTTCGGTCAACCGCTGTCCACAAAGTTCCCACTATTGGTTACAATGGAGCGCATAGGCGCTACATTGTAACACTGCCGGGTGCTGCCTGTCATACAGTACAGGAGCACACAGCCAATCAGGAGGGTGCCACAATGTGGCGCTCCCTGATTGGCTGATGGAACCCTCTTACACATAAGTCAGAGGGGGTTTCTGGCATTCGGGGAAGGGGTCCCATGTGAAAACATGGGGCCCCTTTCAGTGCGAGGTCGGGTGTTCGTTTTGTTTTTTTGCAAAGTACCTGGATTACAAATGGATTAAAAGAGGAGCCATCTACACTGGATTTTGTGAGTATAATTTTTTCAACAGGTACACCATGGATTCTACATGGAGAAGAGGACCGACCCTCGTGTGAACATAGGTAAGTATGTGTATATGGAGGTGTGGATGTATGCATTCAAGTTTTACTTTCAATGTGTGTGTCTTATGTTTTTATTGGGGTATTTTTTTAGTAGTAGTACTACAGGTACCAGTTGGCCCGGTTTTTCTCCGCATGCTGGTACTTGTGGTTCTCCAAGTACCAGCTTGCGGGGAGGCTTGCTGGGACTTGTAGTACTGCTACTAAAAACAATATTCATTTTTTGACAAAAAGGCTATCAGCCTCCCATCCGCAGCCCTTGGATGGGGGGGACAGCCTCGGGCTTCACCCCTGGTCCTTGGGTGGCTGGAGGGGGGGAACCCCTTGATTGAAGGGGTCCCCACTCCTCCAGGGTACCCCGGCCAAGGGTGACTAGTTGGTTATGTAATGCCAGGGCCGCAGGGACCTAAATAAAAGTGTCCCCCGGCTGTGGCATTATGTATCTGGCTAGTGGAGCCCGGTGCTGGTTTCAGAAATACGGGGGACCCCTACGCTTTTTGTCCCCCGTATTTTTGGAACCAGGACCAGGCGCAGAGCCCGGTGCTGGTTGCTTAAATATGGGGGAACCTCTGACATTTTTTTCCCCATATTTTTTCAACCAGGACCGGCTCAAAGTGCCCGAGGCTGGTTTGGCTTAGGAGGGGGGACCCCACGCAAAAATTTTTTTTATTTTAACACTGATTTTTTTTTTTTTTAAGGTGCACAATGAAGCCCAGCACGGATCTCTCAGATCCGGCCGAGATTCATTGTATTAAAGTCGGCAGTGTTTTACAAGTCACTCACGTAAAACACTGCCTAAAAAAACGAATGACATCGACATCGGTAAATCCGAAAATGCAGAATACGACAGCTTAGTAAATTAGTCGTAATAAATTCAAAAAGTTGCAACTTTACACTTTTGATGTCATTCGTGATTGAACTTTGACCTCAAACGGGAAAATACGAATTTTAGTAAATATACCCCAATGAGTCTCAATACATTGAGGAGACCGGGGAGATGTGTCATGGTTTAACTGCATGCAGTATAAAGGAGGAAGTGTTTGAAGTTGGATTTCAAATCTCACAGGCAGCGAGAGTGCATCGGTGATGATCACGGTATCCAGATGATAGATGGACAGTGTCTAGTTAGACAGTCAATAGATAGACACCATATGTTAGACAGACATTAGGTCGACAGGGTCAAAAGGTCGATTGGGTTAAAAGGTCGACATGAAAAAGATAGTGCAAAATGTCGACAGGGTCAAAAGGTAGACATGAAAATGGTTGACATAAAAAAGGTAGACACAGGTTTTTGGTTTTTTTCCACATGTTAGAGTTGGTTATAAACCTTGTGGTGAGCGCAGCAAGTCATCAAGACCGAAGCGTGGCGAGAGAAGCGAGCCCTGTGAGGGGGTGCCTTTCTACAATTGGGGGTCCCAGATGACCAAACTATCTACACAAACCACAAAAATGCAAAAAAAATGTTGTCTACGGTTTTTTATGTCGACCATTTTCATGTCGACCTTTTGACCCTGTCTACCTTTTGACCCTGTCGACCTTTTGTACTGTCTACATTTTTCATGTCTACCTTTTGACCCTGTCTACCTTTTGACTGTCTAACGTGTGGTGTCTATCTGCTCACTGTCTAACTAGACACTGTCTATCTGTTATACCACACCTAATGATCATAAATCAGAGGTTGAGTGTGATTAATGGCCCATACACACTGGGTGATTTTGAGATGAAAGCAGGTCACTCTTGGTGTGTTGAGCTGCTTTCAGCTTAAAACCACCCAGTGTGTATGCCCCAGCGATGAGTGATGAGCACTGATGGGCATGCGTGCTCCCGCTTCATCGCCAGCAGCCGCCATTCATCTGCTGGTATTACCAGCAGATGAACGGCGGGGTGGACGGCTTTCCATAGCATCCTGCTATGGAAAGCCGTTCCCCCCCGCTGACATCGCTGGGCAGGGGGGGAAATAGCTCAGTGTGTATGGACCTTAAGGATGTGCCTGATACAACTACATGAATAGACCTAGAATATGTTACACATTCACTCATTAAGAGATACAATATTATGGGAGAAGGTTACATTAGTATCCAGGAACGGTTACGGTACGTTGGGTTGACTCAACTTAGGTCGACACTCATTAGGTCGACCACTGAAGGTCGACATTGCCCTTAGGTCGACATGTACTGGGTCGACAGGTGAAAAGGTTGACATAAGTTTTTTGACTGTTTTTGGTGTCGTTTTGTCTGTAAAGTGCCGGGGAACCCAAATTAGTGCACCATGTCCCCTCGCATGGCGAGCGAGCTTCGGGCAAGGTGCCTCGCAACAGGTTACCATTCCAATCTTAGTCCACATGGAAAGTTAAGTATGAAAAAATCCCCAAAATTATAAAAAAACAAAAAACTCATGTCGACCGTTTGACCTGTCGACCTAATGGTCATGTCGACCTGATGCATGTCGACCTAAGGGCAATGTCGATCTTCAGTGGTCAACCTAATAAGTGTCAACCTAAGTTGGGTCGACCTAACGTCCGTATCCCCCAGGAATAGCTGCAGACTGCAGCACATTATTTAGACTCTAATAGTAGTTTCAGAATGAAGCAATACACGGCTTAGATTGGTTTCCTGTGAGTTGATTGACTAATTGAGGAATATATTATGACGAACTAAGAGATAGTTATTGTTCTATTCATAGCTCTTTGTGGTGAGAATAAAGTTCTATGAAACAATCTAGGTGGCAACATCAATAGGACACTGTACATATAATAATAACAGAAACAGTTTAATCAACATAAATTTTTTGTATGACAATAATAAAACATTTGAGTAAAGAGAATAAAAATCAACATTCAACACATTATTTGGTCACTCATCTGATTTTGATGTGACTTATAGAATACTAGCTGTTCTACCCATTCTTCACACAAGAGTTTATGATTTTCACAGTTGTACATATAAATGAGTGTTAAAAATGTGGTAAATCTATAGAGATGTAAATCTGAAACGTCTTAATGTAAGTAAATTTCTCTAACGTCCTAGTGGATGCTGGGGACTCCGTCAGGACCATGGGGAATAGCGGGCTCCGCAGGAGACAGGGCACATCTAAAAAGCTTTTTAGGTCACATGGTGTGTACTGGCTCCTCCCCCCATGACCCTCCTCCAAGCCTCAGTTAGGTTTTTGTGCCCGTCCGAGAAGGGTGCAAACTGGATGGCTCTCTTAAGGAGCTATTTAGTAAAGTTTTTTTTTAGGTTTCTAATCAGTGATTCCTGCTGGCGACAGGATCACTGCAACGAGGGACTTAGGGGAGAGACTGGCAACTCACCTGCGTGCAGGAGGTTTGAAGTCTTAGGCTACTGGACACTGAGCTCCAGAGGGAGTCGGAACACAGGTCAGCCTGGGGTTCGTCCCGGAGCCGCGCCGCCGATCCCCCTTACAGACGCTGAAGAAAGACGGCGGAACGGAGGTCCGGAAACAGGCGGCAGAAGACTTCACAGTCTTCAGAGAGGTAGCGCACAGCACTGCAGCTGTGCGCCATTGTTGTCACACGGCTCACTGACACGGTCACGGAGGGTGCAGGGCGCTGCTGGGGGCGCCCTGGGCAGCAATATAAATACCTATTTGGCAAATAAATACATCACATATAGCCATTAAGGCTATATGTATGTATTTTAACCCAGGCCAGTTATTAAAAAACCGGGAGGAAAAGCCCGCCGAAAAGGGGGCGGAGCTTATTCTCCTCAGCACTCAGCGCCATTTTCCTGATCAGCTCCGCTGGTGAGGAAGGCTCCCACTCTCCCCTGCACTGCACTACAGAAACAGGGTTAAAAGAGAAGGGGGGCATAAATTGGCGATATAATGATATATTAAGAGCGCATATATAGAAACAACACCTTCTAGGGTTGTTATATACATTATAGCGCTTTTGGTGTGTGCTGGCAAACTCTCCCTCTGTCTCCCCAAAGGGCTAGTTGGTCCTGTCCTCTATCAGAGCATTCCCTGTGTGTGTGCTGTATGTCGGTACGTGTGTGTCGACATGTATGAGGAAAATGTTGGTGAGGAGGCGGAGCAAATTGCCTGTAATGTTGATGTCACTCTCTAGGGAGTCGACACCGGAATGGATGGTCTACTTATGGAATTACGTGATAATGTCAACACGCTGCAAGACGGTTGACGACATGAGATGGCCGGCGGACAAATTAGTACCGGTCCAGGCGTCTCAGACACCGTCAGGGGCTTGTAAAAACGCCCATTTACCTCAGTCGGTCGACAGACACAGACATGGACACTGACCCCAGTGTCGACGGTGAAGAAACATACGTAATTTTCCTTTAGGGCCACGAGTTACATGTTAAGGGCAATGAAGGAGCTGTTACATATTTCTGATACTACAAGTACCACAAATAAGGGTATTTTGTAGGGTGTGAATAAACTACTTGTAGTTTTGCCTGAATCAGATAAATTAAATGAAGTGTGTGATGATACGTGGGGTTCCTCCGATAGAAAGTTATGGGCGGTATACCCTTTCCCGCCAGAAGTAAGGGCGAGTTGGGAAACACACCTTAGGGTGGATAAGGCGCTCACACGCTTATAAAAACATGGCGTTACCGTCTCTAGATACGGCCGCCCTCAAGAAGCCAGCTGATAGGAAGCTGAAAAATATCATGACAGTATATACACACATACTGGTGTTATACTACGACCAGCAATCGCCTCAGCCTGGATGTGCAGCGCTGAGGGGGCTTGGTCGGATTTCCTGACTGAAAATTTTGATACCCTTGACAGGGACAAGATTTTATTGACTATAGAGCATTTTAAGGATGCATTTCTATATATGCGTGATGCGCAGAGGGATATTTGCATTCTGGCATCAAGAGTAAATGTGATTTACATATCTGCCAGACGAAGACACGACAGTGGTCAGGTGAGGCAGATTCCAGACGGCATGTGGAAGTATTGCCGTATAAAGGGGCGGTCCATCGGACCTGGTGGCCATGGCAACAGCTGAAAAATCCACTTTTTGTTACCCCGAATCACATATCGGCAAAAAAGGACACAGTCTTTTCAGTCTCAGTCCTTTCGTCCCCATAGGGGCAGGCGGGCAAAGGCCAGTCATATCTGCCCAGGGGTAGAGGAAAGGGAAGAAGACTGCAGCAAGCAGCCCATTCCCAGGAACAGAAGCCCCTCACAGCTTCTGCCAAGTCCGCAGCATAACGCTGGGGCCGTACAAGCGGACTCAGGTGCGGTAGGGGGTCATCTCAAGAGTTTCAGTACGCAGGGGGCTCACTCGCAAGGGAACTCCGGGATCCTACATGTAGTATCCCAGGTGTACATTGGAAATTCGAGACATCTCCCCCTCACACAATTCACAGGCTGTATTCCCAGCAGGTGATAATCAAAGTACCCCTCTTACAACATGGAAGGGGGTAGTATCCCACACTATATTGTGGTACTGAAGCCAACCGGCTCGGTGAGATCTGAAATATTTGAACACTTACATACAAGCGTTCAAATCAAGATGGAGTCACTCAGAGCAGTGATAGCGAACCAGGAAGAAGGGGACGATATGGTGTCACTGGATATCAGGGACGCTTACCTACAGGTCCAAATTTGCCCTTCTCACCAAGGGTACTTCAGGTTCCTGGTACAGAACTGTCACTATCAGTTCAGACGCTGCCGTTTGGGTTGTCCACGGCGCCCCGGGTCTTTACCAAGGTAATGGCCGGAATGATGATTTTTCTTAAAAGGAAACATGGACGCTTTCCTGATAAGGGCAAGGTCCAGAGAACAGTTGGAGGTCGGAGTAGCACTATCTTAAGTAGTTCTACGTCAGCACGAGTGGATTCTAAATATTCCAAAATCGCAGCTTTTTCCGATGACACGTCTACTGTTCATAGGGATGATTCTGGACACAGTCCAGAAAAACGTGTTTCTCCCAGTGGAGAAAGCCAGGGAGTTCTCCGAGCTAATCGGGATCCTCCTAAAACCAGGAAAAGTGTCAGTGCATCATTACACAAGAGTCCTGGTAAAAATGGTGGCTTATTACGAAGCAATTCCATTCGGCAGATTTCCCGCAAGAACTCTTCGGTGGGATCTGCTGGACAAATGGTCCGGATCGCATCCTCAGATGCATCAGCGGATAACCCTATATCCAAGGACAAGGGTGTCTCTCCTGTGGTGATTACAGAGTGCTCATCTTCTAGAGGGCCGCAGATTTGGCATTCAGGATTGGATGCCGGTGACCACGGAGGCCAGCCTGAGAGGCTGGAGAACAGTCACACAGGGAAAAAATTTCCAGGGAAGTGTGATTAAGTCTGGAGAATTCTCTCTGCATAAATAAGCTTAGAGCAAATTTATAAGGCTCTAAACTTAGCAAGACCTCTGCTTCAAGGTCAGCCGGTATTGATCCAGTGGGATAACATCACGGCAGTCGCCCACGTAAACAGAAAGGGCGGCACAAGAAGCAGGAGGGCAGTGACAAAACTGCAAGGATTTTTCGCTAGGCGGAAAATCATGTGATAGCACTGTCAGCAGTGTTCTTTCCGGGAGTGGACGACTGGGAAGCAGACTTCCTCAGCAGGCATGACCTCCACCCGGGAGAGTGGAAACTTCATAGGGAAGTTTTTCAGCATGATTGTGGACCGTTGGCAAAGACCAAAGGTGGACATGATAGCGTCCCGCCCGAAAAACGGGACAGGTATTCCGCCAGGTCATGAGACCTTCAGGCGATAGCTGTGGATGTTCTGGTAACACCGTGGGTGTACCAGTCAGTGTATGGGTTCCCTCCTCTGTTTCTCATAACCAAGGTATTGAGAATTATAAGACATAGAGGAGTATGAACTATACTAGTGGCTCCGGATGGGCCAAGAGGGACTTGGTACCCGGAGCTTCAAGAGATGCTCACAGAGGACTAAGGGCCTGGGGAGCTAAGAAGGGACTTGCTTCAGCAAGTACCATGTCTTTTCCAAGAATTACCGCGGCTGCGTTTGACGGCATGGCGGTTGAATACCGGATTCTGAAGGGAAAAAGGCATTCCATAAGAGGTCATACCTACCTTGGTCAAAGCCAGGAAGGAGGTGACCGCACAACGTCATCACCACATGTGGTGAAAATATGTTGCGTGGGTAAGGCCAGGAAGGCTCCACGAAGGAAATTCAACTAGGTCGATTCTGCACTTCCTGAAAACAGGAGTGTTTTGAGTCTCAAATTGGGGTTCATTAAGATTTAAATTTCGGCCCTGTAGATTTTCTTCCAGAAAAAATTGACTTCAGTTCCTGAAGTCCAGATTGTAAAGGGTGTATTCCATATACAGTTCTTTTGTGCCTCTAGGGGCACCGTGAGATCTCAACATAGTGTTGGGATTCCTTAAAATCATATTGGTTTGAACCGCTCAAATCTGTGGATTTGAAATATCTCACATGGAAAGTGACCATGCTGTTGACCAATATCTCACATGGAAAGTGACCATGTTGTTAGTCCTGGCCTCGGCCAGGCGATTGTCAAAAAGAATGGGCGGTTTTGTTTTACAAAAGCCCATATTAGAATTTTCCATTTGAACAGGGCAGAACTGGGACTCGTCTCCAGTTTCTTCCTAAAGGGGTGTCAGCGTTGTCACCTGAAACAACCTATTGTGGTGCCTGCGGCTACTGGGGACTTGGAGGACTCCAAGTTACTAGACGTTGTCAGGGCCCTAAAAATATATATATATATATATATATATATATATATAGTTAGGACGGCTGGAGTCAGAAAGTCTGACTTGCTGTTTATATTGTATGCACCCAACAAGCTGGGTGCTCCTGCTTCTAAGCAGTCTATTGCACGCTAGATTTGTAGTACAATTCAGCTTGCACATTCTGTGGCAGGCCTGCCACAGCCGAAATATGTAGATGCCCATTCCACAAGGAAGGTGGCCTCATCCTGGGCGGCTGCCCGAGGAGTCTCGGCATTATAACTTTGCCGAGCAGCTACGTGGTCAGGGGAGAACACGTTTGTAAAATTTTACAAATTTGATACTCTGGCTAAAGAGGACCTGGAGTTCTCTCATTCGGTGCTGCAGAGTCATCCGCACTCTCCCGCCCGTTTGGGAGCTTTGGTATAATCCCCATGGTCCTGACGGAGTCCCCAGCATCCACTAGGACGTTAGAGAAAATAAGAATTTACTTACCGATAATTCTATTTCTCGTAGTCCGTAGTGGATGCTGGGCGCCCATCCCAAGTGCGGATTGTCTGCAATGCTTGTACATAGTTATTGTTACAAAAATCGGGTTATTACTATTGTTGTGAGCCATTTTTTCAGAGGCTACTTCGTTTTGTTATCATACTGTTAACTGGGTTCAGATCACAAGTTGTACGGTGTGATTGGTGTGGCTGGTATGAGTCTTACCCGGGATTCAAGATCCTTCCTTATTGTGTACGCTCGTCCGGGCACAGTACCTAACTGAGGCTTGGAGGAGGGTCATGGGGGGAGGAGCCAGTACACACCATGTGACCTAAAAAGCTTTTTAGATGTGCCCTGTCTCCTGCGGAGCCTGCTATTCCCCATGGTCCTGACGGAGTCCCCAGCATCCACTACGGACTACGAGAAATAGAATTATCGGTAAGTAAATTCTTATTATTAAGCCATGGTTCTTGACATTGCCCAAAGAGCACCTGTAGCAGATACGGAAAAAAGAGACAGGACCATTTTTGACATTTATTAAATTCTACCCACTGATCTGATTGTCCATTTGGATGTTATCGGTCACGCAATGCAAGCCACTCATCGGTAATGATGTCATCATGTCAACCCCCTTTTCGTCCCCTTAGGGGAGGTTTATTAAAATTCTAATTACATGGTTTTCCTATTTCCCACCTGCAGAATACCTATGTTATATTTCATCTTCCTAACACATCGGGAAGGAAGAGAGTTATACCCCTTTCACACACTGCCTGAGGTGGGTCGCACCCAGGATCCTGACACAGGAGCTCCCACCAGGGTACCCCGCCGCAACTGTCTGCAACCTGGCTTATTGTGGGGTTGGTGATGTCAGTGGTGATACGGCGGTGCTTTGAGATCACATGATCTCCAAGCGCCGCCCGTACACACACAGTGAATGGGAAATGGGTCGCATTGACCCGGCTCCCGTTCACACCAGAGGCGGATTTAGGGGTCAAGCCGCCCGGTATCCGTTCACATGGTCGACCATGTTATGGTCGACAGTCATTAGGTCGACCACTATTGGTCGACATTGACATGGTCGACACGGACACATGGTCGGCACATGAAAATGGTTGACACATGAAAGGTCGACACATGAAAAGGTCGACATGAGTTTTTTTACTTTTTTTTCTTTTGGGGAACTTTTCCATACCTTACGATCCACGTGGACTACGATTGGAATGGTAATCTGTGCCGAGCGAAGCGAAGGCACCATGCCCGAAGCATGGCGAGCGAACACGGTGCACTAATTGGGGTTCCCCAGTCACTTTACGCAAAAAACGACACCAAAAAAAGTAAAAAAACTCATGTTGACCTTTTAATGTGTCGACCTTTCATGTGTCGATCATGTGTCCATGTCGACCATGTCAATGTCGACCAATAGTGGTCGACCTAATCACTGTCGACCATAACATGGTCGACCATTCATACCGGAACCAAGCCGCCCCTAGGCACAATGATATCGGCCACTGACCATCCAACACCCCCCCGGCTTAATAACTCACCAGCTGTACCTTTGCTCGGTGCTCCCGACTCGCGTAACCGTCCGCCCTCCATCCGCTGCAGCTCTGATGCGGCAGCAGGAGGGGAGAATGCCGTGCTGCGCCGCTGCTCTGATGTGGAGGGGGGGGGCTGGTGTATACATATTACGCCAGGTTGAGCCCCTTATACACGTTGCGCCAGGTTGAGCCCCTTATACACGTTGCACTATGTAGCCCTTATACACGTTGCGCCAGGTTGAGCCCCTTATACACGTTGCACTATGTAGCCCCTTATACACGTTGCACTAGGTAGCCCCTTATACACGTTGCAGGTGGGTGTACATGTGTGTTGCATTCGTTCTGTGGACAGCTTAACACTACCAGAGGGCCGTATTTCCGTACAGAGTGGGACATAGAGCGCAGCCTGTGATCCTGATGGGCGACAGGGGCAAACACAGGATTTACTGGGGGGAGTTCCATATTGTACACATATGCACATTGCACACACATACACATTGCACATGCACATAATACAGGTTGAGTATCCCATATCCAAATATTCCGAAACACGGAATATTCCGAATTACAGACTTTTTTGAGTGAGAGTGAGATAGTGAAACCCTTGTTTTCTGATGGCTCAATGTACACAAACTTTGTTTTATACACAAAGTTATAAAAATATTGTATTAAATGACCTTTAGGCTGTGTATATAAGGTGTATATGAAACATAAATGAATTGTGTGAATGTAGACACACTTGGTTTAATGCACAAAGTTATAAAATATATTGTCTAAAATGACCTTCAGGCTGTGTGTATAAGGTGTATATGAAACATAAATGCATTCTGTGCTTAGATTTAGGTCCCATCACCATGATATCTCATTATGGTATGCAATTATTCCAAAATACGGAAAAATCCGATATCCAAAATACCCCTGGTCCCAAGCATTTTGGATAAGGGATACTCAACCTTTACAGACTTTCTAGCTGTCCCCACACTCACACATACATAGTACACCATACACACATACACATTAAACACACATATACATACACACTATACACATACATAGTACACCACACACACATACACACAGCACACATACAGTACATAACACACAATATATATTGCACACTCAAACAGATAGCATACCACACACACATTACACATACATAGTACACCACACATACACATTGCACACAGCATATACATAGCACACCACACACTTTATACACACACACACACACACACACACACACACACACACACACACACATTGCACACCACACATACCTTGCACACAAATACAAATCATTCCACACACTCATACACAATGCACACACATACATCGCGCAGTATACATACACACATTACACACACACATAGTACACCACATACATATTGCACACACAGCACACATACAAATTAAATATAGATGGCATCACTTATTAAAGATTCCCTCCCGCCAGGCCACCCCCCCCCCCCCCCTCCATCACCGACGCCACAAGACACACACCTGTCTCTGAGGAAGAGCGGCTCCAGGACAGTTTAGTCATCCGGCTGCAGGTCTCATGTCGTGATGCAATGCCTCATGGGAACTTTTTTCGAGGGGCTGCATTCTGACGCTGTGGCTCCCTCTACACTACAATCAGTCATCCTCCCTGTCAGTGTGGGGAGCAGGCAGCTACCGCGCTACTGATACAGCTGCCTGCGCTCTGCACCATCAAGCCCCCACTGTCAAAAGAAAGTATTAAAAAACCGTCGAGCTGCGCAAACGATCGGCGGGCAGGGGGGGGGGGGGCGTTTCCAGGTACTCAGAAACCCCTCCTGAGTGCGAGGATGGGCGGGAGTGCAGATTTTGGACAGTACGAGGCAGCCTCTCGCTGCTAGTCAGGCTGTAACTCAGTGTTCGCGCTGCAGAGCAGCCGCCTGCCGCACGTACAACGCGAAGGGAGGGGGGGGAATTCTGTGCCACCTTCAGCAGGTGCCGTCCGTAGGCACGTGCCTCACATGCCTAGTGGGAAATCTGGCACTGGTTCACACCGCACAGCGAGCCAGGTTGAACACGAGTTCAACCCTGCCCCCTACCAGGCTTGAAATACCCGGTTGCTCGACCGGGTATTTTCCCCCTGGCACTTTTCAGACCGCACATGATCACGGGTTATGCGCGCTCATGTGCCAATAACCCATGTTCATAGTTGGCGGTCTGAAAGGGGTATAAGCGATGAGTGAGTGAGTGAGTGAGTGCTTTCACATTTATATATATAGATCATATGATTAATCTGTGAGTGCCCCATTGAGGATTCTTCTGCTTGAATCCATATAAGATGCGTGTCAGCTGCAGTGTAGTGAATGGATTGGGGCACAAAATTACTTTGTAGTCTGTACAATTTCTATCTGACCTCACTGATTATAAATGACCTTTACAAAGAATTGTATAGGAATACTATTATCTGTAATGTATTGTATGTGTTTAAACAAAATCTTCTAAAGCTTTGGTAAGAACGTTGACTGCATCTTCTGCAATCTCGTCCAGACATTTATTCAGCATGGAGTATGTGATGCTAAATGAGAGGCCACCTGATGGCAGAATGCCAATTATTGGAACCCAACTGAGAATATACTGAGCTGTCATCTTTGCTTTCATTCCGTTTTCCTCTAGAAGATTAATGACGAACCCTGTATCTATTGTTTTATTGAAAAGCGGGGATTTAATTACAGATTTCAAATCTTTAACGTCTTTATTAAAGGTATTGGCCATTATTTGTACCCCACTCTCGGTAAGACCAAAATCTGTCAGAAATACTTTTAAAGCTAATTCCAGGATAGAGGTATCACTAACATATGGATATTGTGGGATCTGAACAACAGCAAGTACAGCTTGAACCAGTGAAAGCCGCCATATCAATTTCTTCAGAACATTCCTTTTATTTTCCAGCACCTGGAAGGACATATTGGGCAGGCAGCGTCTAAACATGTCTCTCTTGATATCTGGAAGATCATTTTCTAGAGCCCCTTGGAGCTGAGGAAAGTCATACAGGCGAGGGTTAAAGGAAGATATAAGGAATATGTACTTTTCTAGAACTCCTTTTCCTCTCAGGCTATTATTGCAGTGTTCCCGAAGTTTTTTCATTATGTTCTCTTCATTGTATGATTTTGGTCTTCTCACTTTAGATTCATTCAAATCTCTATCAATTTTTGATCGAACATAATAATAAAGTTTTTCCTTTGAATGAATGGCTTCTGCCAGAAGAACGTCATTTTCTGTAAATCGTTCATTGCCAATAAGAATAAAGGAATCATATTTTCCAAATTCAACTTTCTCCAGATATTCATTTGCCTTGAAATCAGGAGTCCCAATTCCCGGGAGATCCCAATAAATGACATTCTTATGCTGTGGGTGAGGATAAGGAGTTGGCTTCATTGTGGTCTCTGTCACTCCGGTTTCTGCAGCACCTTCATCTTCATCACCAAGACCACGTATGGCATTGATAAATGTGGACTTTCCAGATCCGGATTGTCCAGTTATAGCAATATTCAGTGGGACATTATCTGCTTTCTCCAGAGCTTCCTTTATCTGTTCAGCGGCTTCTGAAATATCAACGTCGTTTAAAGCATCTTTCATTTCTTGCATATCTTCTTCAGAAATTATTTGAGATATTTTCATCGACTCCATCTTTTATGATTTGTCTCTGTTATGTGGACATAAAATAGTTATTGATCATCTGGAACTTCTCTCATAGGGGGTCATTCCGAGTTGTTCGCTCGTTGAAGTTTTTCACAACGCAGCGATTAGGTGGAAAATGCGCATGTGCATGGTACGCAGGGTGCATGCGCTAAGTTATTTAACACAAAACTTTGTAGATTTGGTTGGTGTTCATGCGACGCTTTTCAGTTGCACTGCTGATCGGTGAATGAATGACAGGAAAGGGGCGTTTCTGGGAGGTAACTGAGCATTTTCCGGTAGTGTGCTAAAAAACGCAGGCGTGCCAGGGAAAAACGCGTCTGGAGAAACGGGGGAGTGGCTGGCCAAATGCAGGGCGTGTTTGTAACATCAAACCAGGAACTAAACGGACTGAGGTGATCGCAATCTAGGAGTAGGTCTGGAGCTACTCAGAAACTGCAAAGAATTATTTAGTAGCAGTTCTGCTAATCTTTCGTTCGCTATTCTGCTAAGCTAAGATACACTCCCAGAGGGCGGCGGCCTAGCGTGTGCAATGCTGCTAAAAGCAGCTAGCGAGCGAACAACTCAGAATGACCACCATAGTAAAGGCAACAGTTACAGTATAATATTACACATACACTTATTATACAACTGGAGCTAGCAGAGTCATAGTCTCATCCTGTCCCCTGCACCTTCATATAATTGTTTAAAATTGAGAATTAAATAAAATAAAATTGCAGTGGGCTCCCTCCCCAAATCTGTAACCATCCCCAGAGCTACACAGCAAGGATCTATTAATACCACACGATGGGCTGGTGACTATGCAGTGTTGCACAAGAAAAGCATGTCACCTCTCCAAGGGCGGTATTCTGTTAGTAGCAGTACTTTCCCGCTGCCGATAGGATTGCTAGGGGCTACCCTATTAGCCCGATGCCGGCACTTACCGGGATTCATGTTTCGGGTTCCTCGGGAGCCGCATCTCCCCAGTTACAATTGTAGCAAAGTGGATTAGTAGTTTAATATAAATAATTATGTATTGCAAATGACCCTTTTTCCATGTAATATCCTTTCCAAGTACAATATATAGAAGAAGTACTGTATATTCTGTGCAGTCCAAGAGGGCAACTGGCCATCACTCCTTTGTTATCACAGTTTAATATATTTGCCTCCCCTATTACCAGATAACAGACTTCAAGTCACATAACTGTTTTAGTCATTGGCGTATCTATGATGGGTGCAATGTGTGCAGTGCACACGAGCCCCTGGGTCCAGGGGGGCCACACTGCACCCATATTGTGACTTTCTGGAGTCCAGTGATGGGCGCTGCTGTCATGGTGAAAATCTCTGTCAAAATGGCTGCTGCCCATGCACAGTAGCAGGGCCGGTTCTCTGCCTTTTTGCGCCCTGGGTGGGTAGTATGGGCGTGGCTTCATACAGGGGGTGTGGTCAGTTAACCCCCTGTACAGTAGTAGCGCCGCTGAAATGTGCACCGCACAGTAAAGGTCATCGCGCACCGCACAGTAAAGGTCCACTCCAAGAAGGGAAACAAGACGCCACGCGTCTAGTTCCCTGACGCCCTTCACAGCGGGACGCAGCGGCAGCAGGACACAGCGGGGGGCACAGCACTGCAGTAGCGGATCTTGCCATGGTGCGGCGCCCTCCGGAAGGTGGCGCCCCGGGGAAAAGTCCTGCTTGCCCATGGCAAGATCCGCTACTGCACAGTAGCCAAATTGGTCTCTGGAACATGATGTGCGCCATGTTTCTGTAGACTTGCATATGCTCAGTAGACTCTGGCACAATGCCGGAGACTACTGCGCCGTGCAGAGGTGGGGGCCCACCTGGAGATACACACGGGCCCCCTCTTCTGTTAAAGCGCCCTTATCACCTGTAAGTCCATGGTCACTGATAATTATGAAATGCTCTACCAGGGGCAACTGGTGGATAGAGATGAGCGGGTTCGGTTCCTCGGAATCCGAACCCGCCCGAACTTCAGCTTTTTTTACACGGATCCGAGCGACTCGGATCTTCCCGCCTTGCTCGGTTAACCCGAGCGCGCCCGAACGTCATCATGACGCTGTCGGATTCTCGCGAGGCTCGGATTCTATCGCGAGACTCGGATTCTATAAAAGGAGCCGCGCGTCGCCGCCATTTTCACACGTGCATTGAGATTGATAGGGAGAGGACGTGGCTGGCGTCCTCTCCATTTAGATTAGAAGAGAGAGAGTGAGATTGAGACAGAGACACTTGATTTACTGGAGCTTAGGAGTACTAGAGAGTGCAGAGTTTACTAGTGACTGACCACTGACCAGTGACCACCAGTGCAGTTTTATTTAATATAATCCGTTCTCTGCCTGAAAAAAACGATACACAGTGACTCAGTCACATACCATATCTGTGCTCAGCCCAGTGTGCTGCATCATCTATGTATAATATCTGACTGTGCTCACACAGCTTAATTGTGGGGGAGACTGGGGAGCAGTTATAGGTTATAGCAGGAGCCAGGAGTACATATTATTAAAATTAAACAGTGCACACTTTTGCTGCAGGAGTGCCATTGCCAGTGTGACTGACCAGTGACCTGACCACACTGACCACCAGTATAGTATACTATATTGTGATTGCCTGAAAAAGTTAAACACTCGTCGTGTGACTTGTGTGGTGTTTTTTTATTCTATAAAAAACTCATTCTGCTGACAGACAGTGTCCAGCAGGTCCGTCATTATATAATATATACCTGTCCGGCTGCAGTAGTGATATATATATATATATTTTTTATATCATTATTTATCATCCAGTCGCAGCAGACACAGTACGGTAGTTCACGGCTGTAGCTACCTCTGTGTCGGCACTCGGCAGTACATCCATAATTGTATACCACCTACCCGTGGTTTTTTTTTTCTTTCTTCTTTATACATACTACATCTCATTATCATCCAGTCTATATTAGCAGCAGACACAGTACAGTACGGTAGTCCACGGCTGTAGCTACCTCTGTGTCGGCACTCGGCAGTCCATCCATAATTGTATACCACCTACCCGTGGTTTTTTTTTTCTTCTTTATACATACTACATCTCATTATCATCCAGTCTATATTAGCAGCAGACACAGTACAGTACGGTAGTCCACGGCTGTAGCTACCTCTGTGTCGGCACTCGGCAGTCCATCCATAATTGTATACCACCTACCCGTGGTTTTTTTTTCTTTCTTCTTTATACATACTACATCTCATTATCAACCAGTCTATATTAGCAGCAGACACAGTACAGTACGGTAGTCCACGGCTGTAGCTACCTCTGTGTCGGCACTCGGCAGTCCGACCATAATTGTATACCACCTACCCGTGGTTTTTTTTTCTTTCTTCTTTATACATACTACATCTCATTATCATCCAGTCTATATTAGCAGCAGACACAGTACAGTACGGTAGTCCACGGCTGTAGCTACCTCTGTGTCGGCACTCGGCAGTCCATCCATAATTGTATACCACCTACCCGTGTTTTTTTTTTTCTCTAACGTCCTAGTGGATGCTGGGGACTCCGTCAGGACCATGGGGAATAGCGGGCTCCGCAGGAGACAGGGCACATCTAAAAAGCTTTTTAGGTCACATGGTGTGTACTGGCTCCTCCCCCTATGACCCTCCTCCAAGCCTCAGTTAGGTTTTTGTGCCCGTCCGAGAAGGGTGCAAACTGGATGGCTCTCTTAAGGAGCTGTTTAGTAAAGTTTTTTTTTAGGTTTCTAATCAGTGATTCCTGCTGGCGACAGGATCACTGCAACGAGGGACTTAGGGGAGAGACTTGCAACTCACCTGCGTGCAGGAGGATTGAAGTTTTAGGCTACTGGACACTGAGCTCCAGAGGGAGTCGGAACACAGGTCAGCCTGGGGTTCGTCCCGGAGCCGCGCCGCCGATCCCCCTTACAGACGCTGAAGAAAGACGGCGGAACGGAGGTCCGGAAACAGGCGGCAGAAGACTTCACAGTCTTCAGAGAGGTAGCGCACAGCACTGCAGCTGTGCGCCATTGTTGCTACACGGCTCACTGACACGGTCACGGAGGGTGCAGGGCGCTGCTGGGGGCGCCCTGGGCAGCAATATAAATACCTATTTGGCAAATAAATACATCACATATAGCCATTAAGGCTATATGTATGTATTTAACCCAGGCCAGTTTTCCTAATAACCGGGAGAAAAGCCCGCCGTGAAAGGGGCGGAGCTTATTCTCCTCAGCACTCAGCGCCATTTTCCTGACCAGCTCCGCTGGTGAGGAAGGCTCCCACTCTCCCCTGCACTACAGAAACAGGGTTAAAGAGAAGGGGGGCATAAATTGGCGATATAATTATATATTAAGAGCCCATATATAGAAACAACACCTTCTAGGGTTGTTATATACATTATGGCGCTTTTGGTGTGTGCTGGCAAACTCTCCCTCTGTCTCCCCAAAGGGCTAGTGGGTCCTGTCCTCTATCAGAGCATTCCCTGTATGTGTGTGCTGTAGGTCGGTACGTGTGTGTCGACATGTATGAGGAAAATGTTGGTGAGGAGACGGAGAAAATTGCCTGTAATGGTGATGTCACTCTCTAGGGAGTCGACACCAGAATGGATGGCTTACTTATGGAATTACGTGATAATGTCAACACGCTGCAAGCCGGTTGACGACATGAGACAGCCGGCGGACAAATTAGTATCGGTCCAGGCGTCTCAGACACCGTCAGGGGCTTGTAAAAACGCCCATTTACCTCAGTCGGTCGACAGACATTGACACGGACACTGACCCCAGTGTCGACGGTGAAGAAACAAACGTATTTTTCCTTTAGGGCCACAAGTTACATGTTAAGGGCAATGAAGGAGGTGTTACGTATTTCTGATACCACAAGTACCACAAATAAGGGTATTTTGTAGGGTGGGAATAAACTACTTGTAGTTTTGCCTGAATCAGATAAATTAAATGAAGTGTGTGATGATACGTGGGGTTCCTCCGACAGAAAGTTATGGGCGGTATACCCTTTTTCCCGCCAGTAGTAAGGGCGAGTTGGAAAACACACCTTAGGGTGGACAAGGCGCTCACACGCATATAAAAAACATGGCGTTACCGTTTCCAGATACGGCCGCCCTCAAGGAGCCAGCTGATAGGAAGCTGAAAAATATCATAACAGTATATACACACATACTGGTGTTATACTACGACCAGCAATCGCCTCAGCCTGGATGTGCAGCGCTGAGGGGGCTTGGTCGGATTTCCTGACTGAAAATTTTGATACCCTTGACAGGGACAGGATTTTATTGTCTATAGAGCATTTTAGGGATGCATTTCTATATATGTGTGATGCGCAGAGGTATATTTGCATTCTGGCATCAAAGAGTAAATGTGATGTACATATCTGCCAGACGAAGACACGACAGTGGTCAGGTGAGGCAGATTCCAGACGGCATATGGAAGTATTGCCGTATAAAGGGGCGGTCCATTGGACCTGGTGGCCATGGCAACAGCTGAAAAATCCACCTTTTGTTACCCCGAGTCACATATTGGCAGAAAAGGACACAGTCTTTTCAGTCTCAGTCTTTTCGTCCCCATACGGGCAGGCGGGCGAAGGCCAGTCATATCTGCCCAGGGGGAGAGGAAAGGGAAGAAGACTGCAGCAAGCAGCTCATTCCCAGGAACAGAAGCTCCTCACGGCTTCTGCCAAGTCCGCAGCATAACGCTGGGGCCGTACAAGCGGACTCAGGTGCGGTAGGGGGTCATCTCAAGAGTTTCAGCAACACTTGCAAGGGAACTCCGGGATCCTACATGTAATATCCCAGGTGTACATTGGAAATTCGAGACGTCTCCCCCTCACACAATTCACAGGCTGTATTCCCAGCAGGTGATAATCAAAGTACCCTTCTTACAACAAGGAAGGGGGTAGTATTCCACACTATATTGTGGTACTGAAGCCAACCGGCTCGGTGAGATCTGAAATATTTGAACACTTACATACAAGCGTTCAAATCAAGATGGAGTCACTCGGAGCAGTGATAGCGAACCAGGAAGAAGGGGACGATATGATGTCACTGGATATCAGGGACGTTTACCTACAGGTCCAAATTTGCCCTTCTCACCAAGGGTACTTCAGGTTCCTGGTACAGAACTGTCACTGTCAGTTCAGACGCTGCCGTTTGGATGGTCCACGGCGCCCCGGGTCTTTACCAAGGTAATGGCCGGAATGATGATTTTTCTTAAAAGAAACATGGACGCTTTCCTGATAAGGGCAAGGTCCAGAGAACAGTTGGAGGTCGGAGTAGCACTATCTTAAGTAGTTCTACGACAGCACGAGTGGATTCTAAATATTCCAAAATCGCAGCTTTTTCCGACGACACGTCTACTGTTCCTAGGGAAGATTCTGGACACAGTCCAGAAAAACGTGTTTCTCCCAGTGGAGAAAACCAGGGAGTTATCCGAGCTAATCGGGATCCTCCGAAAACCAGGAAAAGTGTCAGTGCATCATTGCACAAGAGTCCTGGTAAAAATGGTGGCTTATTACGAAGCAATTCCATTCGGCAGATTTCCCGCAAGAACTCTTCAGTGGGATCTGCTGGACAAATGGTCCGGATCGCATCCTCAGATGCATCAGCGGATAACCCTATATCCAAGGAAAAGGGTGTCTCTCCTGTGGTGATTACAGAGTGCTCATCTTCTAGAGGGCCGCAGATTCGGCATTCAGGATTGGATGCCGGTGACCACGGAGGCCAGCCTGAGAGGCTGGGGAACAGTCACACAGGGAAAAAATTTCCAGGGAAGTGTGATTAAGTCTGGAGAATTCTCTCCGCATAAATAAGCTTAGAGCAAATTTATAATGCTCTAAACTTAGCTAGACCTCTGCTTCAAGGTCAGCCGGTATTGATCCAGTGGGATAACATCACGGCAGTCGCCCACGTAAACAGAAGGGCGGCACAAGAAGCAGGAGGGCAGTGAAAACTGCAAGGATTTTTCGCTAGGCGGAAAATCATGTGATAGCACTGTCAGCAGTGTTCTTTCCGGGAGTGGACGACTGGGAAGCAGACTTCCTCAGCAGGCATGACCTCCACCCGGGAGAGTGGAAACTTCATAGGGAAGTTTTTCAACATGATTGTGGACCGTTGGCAAAGACCAAAGGTGGACATGATGGCGTCCCGCCCGAACAAAAACGGGACAGGTATTCCGCCAGGTCATGAGACCTTCAGGCGATAGCTGTGGATGTTCTGGTAACACCGTGGGTGTACCAGTCTGTGTATGTGTTCCCTCCTCTGTTTCTCATAACCAGGGTATTGAGAATTATAAGACATAGAGGAGTACGAACTATACTAGTGGCTCCGGATTGGCCAAGAGGGACTTGGTACCCGGAACTTCAAGAAATGCTCACAGAGGACTAAGGGCCTGGGGAGCTAAGAAGGGACTTGATTCAGCAAGTACCATGTCTATTCCAAGACTTACCGCGGCTGCGTTTGACGGCATGGCGGTTGAATGCCGGATCCTGAGGGGAAAAGGCATTCCATAAGAGGTCATACCTACCCTGGTCAAAGCCAGGAAGGAGGTGACCGCACAACGTCATCACCACATGTGGTGAAAATATGTTGCGTGGGTGAGGCCAGGAAGGCTCCACGACGGAAATTCAACTAGGTCGATTTCTACACTTCCTGAAAACAGGAGTGTTTTGGACCTCAAATTGGGGTTCATTAACATTTAAATTTCGGCCCTGTAGATTTTCTTCCAGAAAGAATTGACTTCAGTTCCTGAAGTCCAGATTGTAAAGGATGTATTGCATATACAGCTTTTTTGTGCCCCTAGGGGCACCGTGAGATCTCAACATAGTGTTGGGATTTCTTAAAATCATATTGGTTTGAACCGCTCAAATCTGTGGATTTGAAATATCTCACATGGAAAGTGACCATGCTGTTGACAAATATCTCACATGGGAAGTGACCATGTTGTTAGCCCTGGCCTCGGCCAGGCGATTGTCAGAATGGGCGGCTTTGTCTTACAAAAGCCCATATTAAAATTTTCCATTTGAACAGGACAGAACTGGGACTCGTCTCCAGTTTCTTCATGAAGGGGTGTCAGCGTTTTCACCTGAAACAACCTATTGTGGTGCCTGCGGCTACTAGGGACTTGGAGGACTCCAAGTTACTAGACGTGGTCAGGGCCCTAAAAAAATATATATATATATATATAGTTAGGACGGCTGGAGTCAGAAAGTCTGACTTGCTGTTTATACTGTATACACCCAACAAGCTGGGTGCTCATGCTTCTAAGCAGTCTATTGCACGCTGGATTTGTAGTACAATTCAGCTTGCACATTCTGTGGCAGGCCTGCCACAGACGAAATATGTAGATGCCCATTCCACAAGGAAGGTGGGCTCATCCTGGGCGGCTGCCCGAGGAGTCTCGGCATTACAACTTTGCCGAGCAGCTACGTGGTCAGGGGAGAACACGTTTGTAAAATTTTACAAATTTTTATACTCTGGCTACGGAGGACCTGGAGTTCTCTCATTCGGTGCTGCAGAGTCATCCGCACTCTCCCGCCCGTTTGGGAGCTTTGGTATAATCCCCATGGTCCTGACGGAGTCCCCAGCATCCACTAGGACGTTAGAGAAAATAAGAATTTACTTACCGATAATTCTATTTCTCGTAGTCCGTAGTGGATGCTGGGCGCCCATCCCAAGTGCGGATTGTCTGCAATGCTGGTACATAGTTATTGTTACAAAAATCGGGTTATTACTATTGTTGTGAGCCATCTTTTCGGAGGCTACTTCGTTTTGTTATCATACTGTTAACTGGGTTCAGATCACAAGTTGTACGGTGTGATTGGTGTGGCTGGTATGAGTCTTACCCGGGATTCAAGATCCTTCCTTATTGTGTACGCTCGTCCGGGCACAGTACCTAACTGAGGCTTGGAGGAGGGTCATAGGGGGAGGAGCCAGTACACACCATGTGACCTAAAAAGCTTTTTAGATGTGCCCTGTCTCCTGCGGAGCCCGCTATTCCCCATGGTCCTGACGGAGTCCCCAGCATCCACTACGGACTACGAGAAATAGAATTATCGGTAAGTAAATTCTTATTTTTTTCTTTATACATACTACATCTCATTATCATCCAGTCTATATTAGCAGCAGACACAGTACAGTACGGTAGTCCACGGCTGTAGCTACCTCTGTGTCGGCACTCGGCAGTACATCCATAATTGTATACCACCTACCCGTGGTTTTTTTTTCTTTCTTCTTTATACATACTACATCTCATTATCATCCAGTCTATATTAGCAGCAGACACAGTACAGTACGGTAGTCCACGGCTGTAGCTACCTCTGTGTCGGCACTCGGCAGTCCGTCCATAATTGTATACCACCTACCCGTGGTTTTTTTTTCTTTCTTCTTTATACATACTACATCTCATTATCATCCAGTCTATATTAGCAGCAGACACAGTACAGTACGGTAGTCCACGGCTGTAGCTACCTCTGTGTCGGCACTCGGCAGTCCATCCATAATTGTATACCACCTACCCGTGGTTTTTTTTTTCTTCTTTATATATACTACATCTCATTATCATCCAGTCTATATTAGCAGCAGACACAGTACAGTACGGTAGTCCATGGCTGTAGCTACCTCTGTGTCGGCACTCGGCAGTCCATCCATAATTGTATACCACCTACCCGTGGTTTTTTTTTCTTTCTTCTTTATACATACTACATCTCATTATCATCCAGTCTATATTAGCAGCAGACACAGTACAGTACGGTAGTCCACGGCTGTAGCTACCTCTGTGTCGGCACTCGGCAGTCCATCCATAATTGTATACTAGTATCCATCCATCTCCATTGTTTACCTGAGGTGCCTTTTAGTTGTGCCTATTAAAATATGGAGAACAAAAATGTTGAGGTTCCAAAATTAGGGAAAGATCAAGATCCACTTCCACCTCGTGCTGAAGCTGCTGCCACTAGTCATGGCCGAGACGATGAAATGCCAGCAACGTCGTCTTCCAAGGCCGATGCCCAATGTCATAGTACAGAGCATGTCAAATCCAAAACACCAAATATCAGTAAAAAAAGGACTCCAAAACCTAAAATAAAATTGTCGGAGGAGAAGCGTAAACTTGCCAATATGCCATTTACCACACGGAGTGGCAAGGAACGGCTGAGGCCCTGGCCTATGTTCATGGCTAGTGGTTCAGCTTCACATGAGGATGGAAGCACTCAGCCTCTCGCTAGAAAAATGAAAAGACTCAAGCTGGAAAAAGCACAGCAAAGAACTGTGCGTTCTTCGAAATCCCAAATCCACAAGGAGAGTCCAATTGTGTCGGTTGCGATGCCTGACCTTCCCAACACTGGACGTGTAGAGCATGCGCCTTCCACCATTTGCACGCCCCCTGCAAGTGCTGGAAGGAGCACCCGCAGTCCAGTTCCTGATAGTCAGATTGAAGATGTCAGTGTTGAAGTACACCAGGATGAGGAGGATATGGGTGTTGCTGGCGCTGGGGAGGAAATTGACCAGGAGGATTCTGATGGTGAGGTGGTTTGTTTAAGTCAGGCACCCGGGGAGACACCTGTTGTCCGTGGGAGGAATATGGCCGTTGACATGCCTGGTGAAAATACCAAAAAAATCAGCTCTTCGGTGTGGAAGTATTTCACCAGAAATGCGGACAACATTTGTCAAGCCGTGTGTTCCCTTTGTCAAGCTGTAATAAGTAGGGGTAAGGACGTTAACCACCTCGGAACATCCTCCCTTATACGTCACCTGCAGCGCATTCATAATAAGTCAGTGACAAGTTCAAAAACTTTGGCCGACAGCGGAAGCAGTCCACTGACCAGTAAATCCCTTCCTCTTGTAACCAAGCTCACGCAAACCACCCCACCAACTCCCTCAGTGTCAATTTCCTCCTTCCCCAGGAATGCCAATAGTCCTGCAGGCCATGTCACTGGCAATTCTGATGATTCCTCTCCTGCCTGGGATTCCTCCGATGCATCCTTGCGTGTAACGCCTACTGCTGCTGGCGCTGCTGTTGTTGCTGCTGGGAGTCGATGGTCATCCCAGAGGGGAAGTCGTAAGCCCACTTGTACTACTTCCAGTAAGCAATTGACTGTTCAACAGTCCTTTGCAAGGAAGATGAAATATCACAGCAGTCATCCTGCTGCAAAGCGGATAACTGAGGCCTTGACAACTATGTTGGTGTTAGACGTGCGTCCGGTATCCGCCGTTAGTTCACAGGGAACTAGACAATTTATTGAGGCAGTGTGCCCCCGTTACCAAATACCATCTAGGTTCCACTTCTCTAGGCAGGCGATACCGAGAATGTACACGGACGTCAGAAAAAGACTCACCAGTGTCCTAAAAAATGCAGTTGTACCCAATGTCCACTTAACCACGGACATGTGGACAAGTGGAGCAGGGCAGGGTCAGGACTATATGACTGTGACAGCCCACTGGGTAGATGTATGGACTCCCGCCGCAAGAACAGCAGCGGCGGCACCAGTAGCAGCATCTCGCAAACGCCAACTCTTTCCTAGGCAGGCTACGCTTTGTATCACCGGTTTCCAGAATACGCACACAGCTGAAAACCTCTTACGGCAACTGAGGAAGATCATCGCGGAATGGCTTACCCCAATTGGACTCTCCTGTGGATTTGTGGCATCGGACAACGCCAGCAATATTGTGTGTGCATTAAATATGGGCAAATTCCAGCACGTCCCATGTTTTGCACATACCTTGAATTTGGTGGTGCAGAATTTTTTAAAAAACGACAGGGGCGTGCAAGAGATGCTGTCGGTGGCCAGAAGAATTGCGGGACACTTTCGGCGTACAGGCACCACGTACAGAAGACTGGAGCACCACCAAAAACTACTGAACCTGCCCTGCCATCATCTGAAGCAAGAAGTGGTAACGAGGTGGAATTCAACCCTCTATATGCTTCAGAGGTTGGAGGAGCAGCAAAAGGCCATTCAAGCCTATACAATTGAGCACGATATAGGAGGTGGAATGCACCTGTCTCAAGCGCAGTGGAGAATGATTTCAACGTTGTGCAAGGTTCTGATGCCCTTTGAACTTGCCACACGTGAAGTCAGTTCAGACACTGCCAGCCTGAGTCAGGTCATTCCCCTCATCAGGCTTTTGCAGAAGAAGCTGGAGACATTGAAGGAGGAGCTAACACGGAGCGATTCCGCTAGGCATGTGGGACTTGTGGATGGAGCCCTTAATTCGCTTAACAAGGATTCACGGGTGGTCAATCTGTTGAAATCAGAGCACTACATTTTGGCCACCGTGCTCGATCCTAGATTTAAAGCCTACCTTGGATCTCTCTTTCCGGCAGACACAAGTCTGCTGGGGTTGAAAGACCTGCTGGTGAGAAAATTGTCAAGTCAAGCGGAACGCGACCTGTCAACATCTCCTCCTTCACATTCTCCCGCAACTGGGGGTGCGAGGAAAAGGCTCAGAATTCCGAGCCCACCCGCTGGCGGTGATGCAGGGCAGTCTGGAGCGACTGCTGATGCTGACATCTGGTCCGGACTGAAGGACCTGACAACGATTACGGACATGTCGTCTACTGTCACTGCATATGATTCTCTCAACATTGAAAGAATGGTGGAGGATTATATGAGTGACCGCATCCAAGTAGACACGTCACACAGTCCGTACTTATACTGGCAGGAAAAAGAGGAAATTTGGAGGCCCTTGCACAAACTGGCTTTATTCTACCTAAGTTGCCCTCCCACAAGTGTGTACTCCGAAAGAGTGTTTAGTGCCGCCGCTCACCTTGTCAGCAATCGGCGTACGAGGTTACATCCAGAAAATGTGGAGAAGATGATGTTCATTAAAATGAATTATAATCAATTCCTCCGCGGAGACATTGACCAGCAGCAATTGCCTCCACAAAGTACACAGGGAGCTGAGATGGTGGATTCCAGTGGGGACGAATTGATAATCTGTGAGGAGGGGGATGTACACGGTGATATATCGGAGGATGATGATGAGGTGGACATCTTGCCTCTGTAGAGCCAGTTTGTGCAAGGAGAGATTAATTGCTTCTTTTTTGGGGGGGGTCCAAACCAACCCGTCATATCAGTCACAGTCGTGTGGCAGACCCTGTCACTGAAATGATGGGTTGGTTAAAGTGTGCATGTCCTGTTTTGTTTATACAACATAAGGGTGGGTGGGAGGGCCCAAGGACAATTCCATCTTGCACCTCTTTTTTCTTTTATTTTTCTTTGCATCATGTGCTGTTTGGGGAGGGTTTTTTGGAAGGGCCACTAGGGTCGCTTATCTTACTCACACAGTCAGCTACCTCATTGCGCCTCTTTTTTTCTTTGCATCATGTGCTGTTTGGGGAGGGTTTTTTGGAAGGGACATCCTGCGTGACACTGCAGTGCCACTCCTAGATGGGCCCGGTGTTTGTGTCGGCCTCTAGGGTCGCTTATCTTACTCACACAGTCAGCTACCTCATTGCGCCTCTTTTTTTCTTTGCGTCATGTGCTGTTTGGGGAGGGTTTTTTGGAAGGGACATCCTGCGTGACACTGCAGTGCCACTCCTAGATGGGCCCGGTGTTTGTGTCGGCCTCTAGGGTCGCTTATCTTACTCACACAGCTACCTCATTGCGCCTCTTTTTTTCTTTGCGTCATGTGCTGTTTGGGGAGGGTTTTTTGGAAGGGACATCCTGCGTGACACTGCAGTGCCACTCCTAGATGGGCTCGGTGTTTGTGTCGGCCACTAGGGCCGCTTATCTTACTCACACAGCGACCTCGGTGCAAATTTTAGGACTAAAAATAATATTGTGAGGTGTGAGGTATTCAGAATAGACTGAAAATGAGTGTAAATTATGGTTTTTGAGGTTAATAATACTTTGGGATCAAAATGACCCCCAAATTCTATGATTTAAGCTGTTTTTTAGGGTTTTTTGAAAAAAACACCCGAATCCAAAACACACCCGAATCCGACAAAAAAAATTCGGTGAGGTTTTGCCAAAACGCGGTCGAACCCAAAACACGGCCGCGGAACCGAACCCAAAACCAAAACACAAAACCCGAAAAATTTCCGGCGCTCATCTCTACGTGGTGGATCTATCACACCAGTACCGCATATTGCAGGAAGCCCACCTTTCCAAATTAACTGAAGCCCAACAGGATTTGATAGTGGGTGAGATTACAGAGAAAGAAATGTAAAATTGTACAAAGCTCCAGGTCCTAATGGAACGTTGGCTGACTATTATAAACTTCTTCATGACTGTCACGATCCATGCAGTTTCTCCTCCATGCCTGGGGTGGCGCTCTCTGCTCTGGTGCTCAGCACTCTGCTCTGTATTTGCAGCTGGGTAATTAGCTGTTACCACAGCTGTGAGCAGCACCTGAACTCACTATATAGGCCAGCCACGCAGGCTCCCAGTTGCCAGTTCATCGTGTCAAGGTTGTCTCAGTTCCTGTTCCTGGTTATGCTGGTCTCTACTGCTAAAACCATCCACAGTACTGCCAGGCTCCTACAGCTATCCTGTGTAGCTACTCTGCTACAGTGAAATCCTGTTATCCTGCTACGTTGCATAGTACAGTGGTGTCCTGTGATCCTACTACAGTGCAAACCTGTTGTCCTGGTACATTGCATACTCTAACACAGTGCTATCCTGTGATCCAGCTACAGTGCAATCCTGTTATCCTGCTATGTTGCATACTCTACCACAGTGCTATCCTGTGTTCCTGCTACAGTGCAATCCTGTTATCCTGCTACGTTGCATGCTCCACTACAGTGCTATCCTGTGATCCTGCTACAGTTCAATCCTGTTATCCTGCTATGTTGCATACTCTACCACAGTGCTATCCTGTGATCCTGCTACAGTGCAATCCTGTTATCCTGCTATGTTGCATGCTCCACTACAGTGCTATCCTGTGATCCTGCTACAGTGCAATCCCATTATCCTGCTACGTTGCATACTCTACTACAGTGCTAACCTGTGATCCTACTACAGTACAATCCTGTTATCCTACCACGCTGCATAACCTACTACAGTGCTATTCTATGAACATTCTACAGTGCTATCCTGCAATGCCGCATCTCCGCTAACATGCATCCAGCTATGGTGCTAACCTTCTACAGTGCAACCCTGCATTCTCTGCTCAAGTGCATCCAGCTACGATGCTAACCTTCTACAGTGCAACCCTGCATTCTCTACTCAAGTGCATCCTGCTACGGTGCTAACCTTCTACAGTGCAATCCTGCAACCCTGCATTCTCTGCTCAAGTGCATCCAGCTACGGTGCTAACCTTCTACAATGCAACTCTGCATTCTCTACTCAAGTGCATCCTGCTACGGTGCTAACCTTCTACAGTGCAACCCTGCATTCTCTGCTCAAGTGCATCCAGCTACGATGCTAACCTTCTACAGTGCAACCCTGCATTCTCTACTCAAGTGCATCCTGCTACGGTGCTAACCTTCTACAGTGCAATCCTGCAACCCTGCATTCTCTGCTCAAGTGCATCCTGCTACGGTGCTAACCTTCTACAGTGCAATGCTGCAACCCTGCATTCTCTGCTCAAGTGCATCCTGCTATAGTGCTAACCTTCTACAGTGCAATCCTGCAACCCTGCATTCTCTGCTCAAGTGCATCCTGCTATAGTGCTAATTCTGCTACAGAACAATCCTATTACAGTGTCTATACAGTCTACAGTGTTACAAGTGCCTTCACAGTCCACAGTGTCTCTGTGTTTCCTCAGTCCCCAGTATCACAAGTGAGTTTCCAATCCCAGCATCACAAGTGTGTTCTCTAGTATCCAATACTGCCAAGTACTTCCCAGACTCCCAGCACTGCAAATGCAATTCCAGTTCTCCCTTTCCTTTTGTGTTCTCCAATCATTCCTGGTTATTACTTATTGTTTACAGTTGTACACTGCTTTACCCTGTATAAATAAACCTGCAATTGTACCGAGAACATCAGTCCCTGTGAATATGTTCCTAAAGAGAGAATTCCAAACGGATTCTGACAATGACAACATTATCCTGACCTTGCAGGAGGTTTATTGGGCAATTTATGGTTATTTGTTATCCTTTGTTCACTGAATCCCATGCAATTTAACTGCCAGAACTGGATAAGGATCACCAACTGTTCCCTTAACACTCTGAAGTACAGATTTCCAACTATTGTAAAAATATAGAGCCTTTAGACTATGGGGGTAATTCCAAGTTGATCGCAGCAGGAAGTTTTTTAGCAGTTGGGCAAAACCATGTGCACTACAGGGGAAGCAGATATAACATGTGCAGAGAGAGAGATTTGGGTGTAGTGAGTTCAATCTGCAATCTAAATTGCAGTGTAAAAATAAAGCAGCCAGTATTTACCCTGCACAGAAACAAAATAACCCACCCAAATCTAACTCTCTCTGCAAATGTTATATCTGCCCCTTCCCCCCCCCCCCCTCCCCCCCGGAGTGCACATGGTTTTGCCCAACTGCTAAAAAATTTCCTGCTGCGATCAACTTGGAATTACCCCCAATGTTGCCTAGCTTGCTTACAGATTATCAATTAGGCTTTGAAACTGGTCTTCATTCCATAAAATGAATTGTTAAAGTGGCAGCAGTCTCGTCGGTTCAGTCTCCCGCTTCCACCAGTATGTTGCAAAGTTTGGGAACACATAAAGCACTCAATACAGTATTGCGACCTAATCTTTTAGTGCATCAGAATATGGCTTTTCATCCTGATTTCACTGGTATTCTTTGTTTCTTTTATCGAGCTAGACCGATACACCGCGTTAATAAAAAATGGTCTTAGGACAATAATGGTAAGAGGGTCAAGATAGGTCTGTCCATTATTGCTCATATTGTTTAATTTAGCTCTAGATCCTCTACTTTGTATTCTACAAGTGTGGCCAGCATTTTTAAGGTATATGAATTTGTTCTTGTGAAATCAAAATCTCTTCATTTGCAGATAACCACCTCCTCCTCCCTTACTAATCATCAGAATTCTTTGTCTTCCATTCTAGACCAAATCCATTCTTATGGCAACATGTCTAAACTAGTAGCTATAATTAACACAAAGATATCTGTGGGCATGCTTCTATGTCATGGGTGGTCAGTTTCCCCCATGGGCTCATGCAGTTCCACTCCAATGGACTTCTTCATACCTACCTTACCTTGGTATTCGCCTTCCTAAAATCCTGGCAGACATATATCACTTATGCAATCAGACACATGACTGCCAAGCTTAGGAGTTTGACCAAGGCTGCCATCTGGGGGAGTTGCCGGGAACCAGACAGAGAGAGGTCCCATCTCAGCAGCTGCAGACGAGGGTATAACTGTATAGAAATGTCCTCAGCAAAATGGCCACCACAATGATGAGAAAAATTAACTGACAATATGGCCTAACAAATATATAGGAATTAAAGGAAGAATCACATGTAACAGTCACAGATAAGGCAAAATGAAGTCTGCAGGACCACAGCAGACCAACTAGCAAACTGAGAAACTCTGGCTGACATCGGTGAGGCAGGGTTAGATGATATATATATCTGTGAGAGGTTTGTGGCTGGGGTACATGTGTGTGAGAGGTAGGCGGATGGGGCAGGGCTGGAGTATATGTGTTTGAGAGGGAGGTGGTTGGGGCATGTGTGCGCCTTGAGTCCTGTTGGAGAAAAAGTGCTATATAAAATTATTAATATTACATGTGTGTGTGAGTGTGTGTGTGTGTGTGTGTGTGTGTGTGTGTGTGTGTGTGTGAGGTTAAGCTGCCATGAGGGCATTTAAGGATCATACTAAGGTGGCTGAGGCAGGGCTAGGGTATAATATAATTTATATGATAAACTGACAAGTTATAATAACACCCGCCCCCACAGCTCAAAGTTTTGAAAAAAAAGCAAACTGATTTAAACACTAACTGATGCCCCAACCCTGCTGTAGCTTCACCCACATTATCCACAGCTTTGATTCCCCAGGGGAAGGGGTGGGGGGGTGGGGGGCTGCCTACTTTGCCAGTCTCAGGCCCCACAAATTCTGATGGCAGTCCTGAGTGAGACCATCTTACTCTCTCTTATCTTGACTACAGTAACCCTTTATATCACACAGCCTCCACTCCACTTTACCTCTCCGATTTCACTCAACTACACCATGACCGTCTTTTCTTCAACCACCTCCCTCACTCAGTGTCTACATAGTCCTTTACTCTACCCCCTGTTCCAACAAGTATCCTCACCTCTTGTATTCTCCAACTCCTCTTCCACCTCTCTCCCCTACTCTGTCTCCCTTCCACCCTCTGCTTCCCTCCCCCACCTCTCCTGTTCCTCCATTTTTAATCACTTCTCTCCAACCATGGCCCCACTACCCCATCACTAAGCCTGAACAGTATTAATTCAATACCCTTCTCTATTCCCAGTACTCCACCCCCATCATCTCTTTGCCACTTTCAACTCCCTACTCTGCCCCCTCCTTGTCTCCTCTCCTCACTCTCTGCCCTTGACTATGTCCACCACTTCACATCTAAAATTGAGTCCATACATCAAGACATTACCCAGCTTACCCCTTCCCATCTATTTTGCCAACTCCAACTTCTCTCTCCAGTATCTGGAGACAAAGTTATGGCCCCTATCTCCTCCCCTCCTTCCATCTCCCCATTCAACCCTATCCCCTCCCACTGCGTGCACCCATCTTGCCTTACTCTTCAATGTCTCTACCTCTCACCATGCACTGTCCCCTCTGCAATTGTGCATGCCCTTGCCCCATTTAAAAAAATCCACCCTTGATCCTGATTCTTTCTGTTGCTACCGCCCCATTTCCCTCCTCCCCTTTGCCTCCAAACTCCTTGAGCGTATTGTCTATAACTAGCTCACCACCCTTCTTTCCTCCCATTCACTACTGCACCCTATTCAATCTGGCTTTCATCCTCTCCCACTCCACAGAAACTGCATTCACTAAAGTACCCAATGACCTCCTTGCTGCCAAATTGAAAGGTTGCTATTCTCTTCTCATTTTCCCCAACCTCTCTGCTGCTTTTGACACTGCAGACCACCCTCTCCTCCTGCAAATTCTTCACTTCTTTGGTCTGCGTGACTTTTATCTGACCTTTCCCCCTCACTATCTCCAGCTGTCTCTATGATTTTTCCTCCTGGGTATCCCAGTGTTTTCTTAAACTTAACATGTCTAAGACTTTGCTGATCATCGTCCTTCACATCCCACAATTCCTTTATCTGTTGATGACACCACCATCTCCTCTAGCCCACAAGTCTTGGGGTTATCCTTGACTCCTGCCTCTTCTTCAAACCGCACATACAGTACCTCTCACAATGTTGCTATTTTCAACAAAAAAAATATATATCCAGGATCAGACACTTTCTCACCCTGGAGGCAACTAATACCCACATCCACTAACTCCTCATCTCCAGACTACTGTAACATCCTGGTATCTAGCTTCCCGGACTTCCACCTGTCTCTGCTAAAAATCTATCCCCAATGCTGCTGCCTGATTCATCTTCCACTTCAAATGCATTACCTTTGCCTCCCTTTTCCTACAAGCCCTACACTGGCTCCCCTTCCCCTTTAGAACTTAATTCAAATGTCTTACACTCACTTCCAAACCCTCACCCATTCCTCTCCCATTTATATCGCTGACCTAATCTCCCGTCACACTCCGGCATGCCCACTTTGCCTCATTCATGATCACTGACTCTCTTCCCAAGTGGTTACTACCTCCTACTCTCACCATTAAGACTTTGCCCTTGTTGTTCCCTACCTCTGGAACTTTCTTCGTCTCCCTATCAGATTCTCTGGGCTAAATTTACTAAGATTTGTGTTTGGTCCGAGTTTGCCTGAGATTTAACAGGCTGATGATCGATCTGACGCGGGAGAATTTTGCATAGTCAAAAATGGAAATTTACTATGATACGTTTTTTCTGGAATCATGTTTTTTAGTGACATATGAAATCATGTCTGTCAATCATGTTTTAGTCAAACACGCACATAAATTGCAGATTTGAGTTAGGTCCGTGTTTGCAAAATGTGGGAGACCACAGAAACACCTTACGATCATTTTTTAATTGGTAGAAAGTGCTGCATGTGCACGTGACATGCCAGAGCCTTATAAATATATCCTAAACCATCCAGACCTCTTGAGTTTAGTTAGAGGAGAGAAGAGTGCAGGTGAGTTGGTGTGTTGGTTGGAGTTTCTATTTTTGATTTCTGAGTGTTTATATTTGAGCGTAAGTAGTCTTGTGAACTTTGCTGTCTTGTTTCATAATAGTCTGTCTTATTTTTCAATCATTGTATTTTTTTTGTCTCTGGCCAGTGGTTCTGTGTGTGTATATCTGTGCTGTTAGTGTAGTGGTAGTGGAGGAGTGTATTTGTCTGTCTTTATTTTTCTGTGTTGTTAGTTGGAATTTAGGAGGATGTCAGGGACAGAGGTTAGACAGATGGAAAGTGAGGTGGAGGCGGTGTCAGACCAGGATACTCAGGTCAGTGATGGGGAAAGTGATGATCAACCGACGCAGTGCCCCAAGACAAGGATTGGCCACAATGTTAACTTTATGTTTGTGGAGAATGTGGCCCTGGTGCAGGAAGTGATGAAGCACCACCGTCATCTGTTTGGTCACGAAGCTGCCTGCATCTTTATAAAGTGCAAGAATGCTATCTGGCAGAAAGTGGTGGCAGTCATAAATTCAGATATACTTGTCCGCAGCAAAAGAAACCTGCAAGAAGTGCCTGTCAGACACCAAGCACTGGGTGAAGAGCAAGATTGCCAAGGAGGCAAAGGTGGCCTGGCAGAGAGTTTCTGGATCCCCATACCAGGTAGACTCATTGGAATACAAGGAACCACTGAAGAATCCTCATCCCTCCGGAGGTGATTCAGTGTGCTCATGTCGGCTACCCAGTTGGACCTGAGGAGTCTGTTACTTCAAAATTATTTTAATAAAAGTGGTGCAATATGGAATTGTCCTTGGGCCCTCCCACCCAGACATATGTTGCATGTAAAAATGGCATGCACAGTTTAACAAACCAAGCACTTCAGCAACAGGGACTTCCTTTTTTGTAGCTGAAGTGTCTGGTTTGTTTGACCCCACACAAAACAATTGTTTGAAAGGACTACCTCTGATCATTAATGAGGAGGTTGATGATGAGGGTATTGTCAGTGGAGATTGCATATGCTGGTCTAAACTGCTTGTAGCTGATACTGGACTGCTTGTTCTTATTTTAGAAATTATAATTTTAGAAAAGCCAAAATAAATGAGATCTGATGCTGGGAGGATGGGGTTTTGCCTCATTTTTGGATCTGGCCTGCTGGGAAATACCAAATACTCAGAAACCGGAAGTTCAGGTGGGATCGAGTTCCAAGGAAAAGTAACCGCATACAGTACCTCTAGTTTTTAGTAAAGTCTGGCCAGCTGAGATTTTAGCAATACTCTTACATTCTTCTACTTTGGATAGTAACTATTTAAAATAGTTGTGCAAGAACACACAATTACAGTATGTGTCTAATGGATGTTAAGAGCTTGTACACCTCAATACCGCATGAACAAGGAATAAGGGCTATGGAGTTGTTTCTGATGACCAGGGTGGATAAAATAGGATTTTGGGGTGCATATTAGTACCATGGGGTATAGACAGGTCCATCAGAAGTCATTGGCACTTTAAGAGTTTAATAGTGTGGGCTGGCTTCTCCTTCTATGCCCCTCCTACCAGACTCAGTCTAGAAACTGTGCCCAAGGAGACGACACACTTCGAGAGAAGGAAATACACAGATAGTGGCGAGATTCATACCAGCTCACACAACAAGGCAAATCCGGCAATAGGCCAGAAAACTCAGCAACAGCTGAAACAGTAAAGAACGCAGAACTTACCTAGGAACCAGGCAGTACTGAACTAAATAAGTACTGCAGAATAAAGAAGCACTGGGCAGGCGCCCAGCATCCTATACGGACTATGAGAAAAGGATTTACCGATAGGTATATAAAATCCTATTTTCTCTTACATCCTAGAGGATGCTGGGGTCCATATTTGTACCATGGGGATGTACCAAAGCACCCAGAATGGGCGGCAGAGCGCGCAGGCTCCTGCAGAACTGTTTGACCAAACTTGAGGTCATCAGAGGCCAAAGTATCGAACTTGTAAAACTTAGCAAACATGGTCGACCCAGACCAAGTAGCCGCTCGGCAAAGTTGCAAAGCCGAGACACCCCCCGGGCATCCGCCCAGGAAGAACCCACTTTACGAGTAGAGTGTGCCTTAACAGATTTTGGACACGGCAATCCTGCCGTAGAATATGCATGCTGGATGGTGAACCTGATCCAACGAGAAATCATCTGCTTAGAAGCAGGACACCCAATCTTCTTGGGATCATACAGGACAAACAGAGAGTCCGATTTTCTGTTAAGAGCAGTCCTCTTCACATAGATCTTCAAAGCCCTCACCACATCCAAGACCTTTGAAGCAATTGAGGAGACAGTAGCCACTGGCACCACAATCGGTTGATTGATATGAAAAGCCGACACAACCTTTGGAAGGAACCTGAGTTCTGTCCTATCTTCATGGAAGACCAAATAGGGACTTTTCCAGGACAAAGCCTTCAATTCCGACACACGTCGCGCAGAAGCTAAGGCCAACAAAGTGATAGCCTTCCATGTGAGAAACTTGACCTCAACCTCCTATAGAGGCTCAAACCAATCCGATTGCAGGAAATGCAACACCACGTCCAAATCCCAGGGTGCCTTCAGCACCACAAAGGGAGGCTGGATGTGCAGCACCCCTTTCAAAAAGGTCTGAACCTCAGGGAGGGCAGCCTGTGGTTTCTGGAAGAAAATAGATAAAGCCAAAATCTGGACCTTGAGGGATCCCAATCTCAGGCCCATATCCACACCTGCTTGCAGGAATAGGAGAAAACATCCCAGTTGAACCTCCACCACAGGAAACTTCTTGGACTCACACCAAGACACATATTTTTTCCAAATGCGATGGTAATGTATAGACGTTACCCCCTTCCTAGCCTGTATCAGGGTAGGAATAACAGCACTCGCGAACCGCCCCTGTATAAAGAGATCATTCCGAAGGGGCAGAGGCCTTGGATCATCCAGCAGTAGATCCAGCAGATCCGCGTACCAAGCCCTCCTTGGCCAGTCTGGAGCAATGAGGATTGCCAGAACCTTTGTTCTTCTTACAAGCTGTAGAACTCTTGGAATGATAGGAAGTGGAGGGAACACATACACTGACGGGAACACCCATGGTGTCACCAGTGCGTCCACTGCCACTGCTTGTGGGTCTCTCGACCTGAAACAGTACCTCCGCAGCTTCTTGTTGAGGCGGGAGGCCATCATGTCTATGTGATGAACCCCCCACCAACCGGTTACCTCCTCGAACACCTCCGGGTGGAGGCACCACTCTCCTGGATGGAGATCGTGTCTGCTGAGGAAGTCTGCTTCCCAGCTGTCCACTCCCGGAATGAAGATTGCCAACACCACCACTGCATATCTTTCTGCCCAGAGGGGGATTCTTGTCATCTCTGACATTGCAGCCCTACTCTTCGTTCCGCCTTGTCGGTTTATGTGGGCCATTGTGGTCACGTTGTCCGACTGCAACTAAACAGCCCGATCCTCAGAAGGTGTGCTGCTTGAAGAAGGCCGTTGTACATGGCTCTTAGCTCCAGGATGTTTATTGGAAGAAGGGATTCCTGACTTGACCACCCTCCTTGGAAGGTTTCCCCTTGAGTGACTGCTCCCCAACCTCTGAGACTTGCATCTGTGGTTAGAAGGATCCTGTCCTGGACCCCGAACCTTCAGCCCTCCAGAAGGTGAGGCAGTTGCAGCCACTAGAGGAGTGAAATCCTTGCTTTTGGCGACAGATGTATCCTCTGGTGCATGTGTAGATGAGATCCCGACCACTGGTCCAGGAGATCCAGTTGAAAGGACCAAGCATGAAACCTTCCATACTGCAGAGCCTCGTAGGAGGCAACCATCTTCCCCAGAAGGCGGATGCACTGATGAACCGATACCCGGGTAGGCTTCAAGACATCCCGGACCATTGTTTGTTTCACCGACGCTTTCTCCACCGGGAGAAACACCCTCTGCACCTCTGTGTCGAGGATTATCACCAGGAAAGACAACCTCCTTGTCACTTCCAGGCTGAGCGGCCCACCATCATGCTGCAGATTTTGAGGCACCAGAAGCAGGCTTCTGGTCCTGGGAACCTGCAGGTGCAGGTTTCTTGGATTTGGCTCGACCACCTCTAAAAAAGGTGTGAGTGGGTTTGTTCTTTCCAGTCCTAGTGGGCCGAAAGGACTGTGACTTGTTGGGAGTAAACGGTTTCTTCGTAGCCGGTGCAGCTGAGGGAAGAAAAGGAGACTTACCCGCGGTAGCCATGGAAATCCACGCATCCAGCGCCTCCCCTAAAAGAGCCTGACCTGTATAGGGTAGGTTCTCCACACTTTTCCTGGATTCTGCGTCCGCAGTCCACTGGAGCAGCAAGAGAACCCTGCAATCCGAGACAGACATGGCAGAGATCCCCGCAGCCATGGAACCCAGATCCTTCATAGATTCTACCAGGAACCCTGAAGAATCCTGTATGTTACGTAAAAACAGATCAACGTCACCTTTATCCATCGTAGTTAAGTCCTCCTGCAGCGTGATTGACCACTTCGCTATTGCTTTTCAAATCCATGCACAGGCAATAGTGGGCCGCAAGATCGCCCCCATAGACGTGTAAATGGATTTGAGCGTAGCATCAACCTTGCGATCCGCCGAGTCTTTCAAAGCGGTGGATCCCGGGACAGGTAAGACCACCTGCTTTGACAGTCTGGAGACAGATGCGTCAACTATTGGCGGGCTCTCCCATTTTTTTCTATCTTCCTCTGGGAAGGGTAAAGCAACCAGAACCCTTTAAGGGATCTGGAATTTTTTCTCCGGGTTTTCCCAGGATTTTTCAAATAAAACATTTAATTCCTTAGATGCAGGGAAAGTGAGCGGGGCTTTCTTACTATCCGTGAAAAAAGCCTCCTCAACTTGTTCAGGGGTTGTGTCAGCAATTTTCAACACATCCCGCATGGTCTCAATCATCAACTGCACCCCCTTGGCAAGTGATGCTGTCCCCCTCGACACATCCCCACCACCTTCTGCAGTGTCAGAATCGGTATCCGTGTCATCCTGCATAATGTGGGCAAGATCACATTTATGAGACTGTACCGCAGGGGACCCCGAGGGAACAGGACCGGGCCATACAGCCATGGGGGACTGTAATACCTGAGTGTCAGTTTCAGTCCTAGCAACCCTTTCAGAAATTTTAGAAACAGTCCTCCTAAGAGAGGCTAACCACTCCGATTCCCTAGCCAGGATCTGCGCTACAATAGTGCAATCCTGATTGCATGGGATGGGATCTTCCTGAGAAGATATATCCTCTGCAGCATATGAGACAGAGTCTCTAGACATGTTTACTTGTACACCCCACATACACACAGGGTACAGGGCAGACAGAGTTTCCCCCCCCAAGAATGGCAGAGAGACACAGAGATTGGAGCCAACCCACACATAGCGCTATATAGGTATAGGGAAAACCTTTAACCCGCACTGTGTCCCTTTAATAGGTGACACTGTCTGTATACAGCCTCCCCTCCCTTCTACAACCCCCTGGTACCAAAGAGATAGCTGGAGTTGCTCTGGAGAGACTGTCTTCCACTGGCAGCATGTCTGCAGGCAGGAAAATGGCGCTGAACGCTGCTTCTTCTGAAGATTTAATGCTGGCTTTGATCCTGAGACCCCAACAGGCTTCTGAACCAGTGTAGGGTGTAGCGCTGGCTCAGGGCGCCCCTCACAGCGCCGCACCATGTACAGCTGAGCCATCCCTGGAGCTCAGTGAATACTGCGGTCCTACCCTGTTGCCACCATCTTCACACTGACCCCCCACTTGCCAGGGGAGTCGGTGTCTCACTCGCCACCGATTCTTCAGCTCTGCAAGGGGGTGGCGGCATGCTGCTGGGGCGAGTGTTCCCCTGCGGCGGGGAGCAATCTGTCCCCTCTGGAGCTCAGTGTCCAGTTAGCGGAGACAGTGGCTCAGACCCCACAGGGCGGACACTGCTCCCCCACTCAGTCCCTTGATGCAGGGAGGCTGTTGCCAGCAGCCTCCCTGTAAAATAAAAACTCTAAAATAAACTTTTACCAGCTCTGTAGAGCTCCCCTAGCTGTGACCGCCTCCTCCGGGACATTTTCTAAACTGAGTCTGGTAGGAGGGGCATAGAGCGAGGAGCCAGCCCACACTATTAAACTCTTAAAGTGCCAATGGCTCCTGGTGGACCCGTCTATACCCCATGGTACTAATATGGACCCCAGCATCCTCTGTCTAGGACGTAAAAGAAACTGGAGATGGATAAAGACATTTCTTTCTTTATTGCGTCTGGTATTAATCCGCAATTATTTCCTATTCGATGGAACAGTGGCCCTCATTCCGAGTTGATCGTTCGCAAGGCGATTTTAGCAGAGTTGCTCACGCTAAGCCGCCGCCTACTGGGAGTGAATCTTAGCATCTTAAAATTGCGAATGATGTATTCGCAATATTGCGATTACAAACTACTTAGCAGTTTCAGAGTAGCTCCACACTTACTCGGCATCTGCGATCAGTTCAGTGCTTGTCGTTCCTGGTTTGACGTCACAAACACACCCAGCGTTCGCCCAGACACTCCTCCGTTTCCCCGGCCACTCCTGCGTTTTTTCCGGAAACGGTAGCGTTTTTTCCCGCACGCCCATAAAACGGCCTGTTTCCGCCCAGTAACACCCATTTCCTGTCAATCACACTACGATCGCCGGAGCGATGAAAAAGCAGTGAGTAAAAATACTATCTCCATTGTAAAATTACTTGGCGCAGTCGCAGTGCGAATATTGCGCATGCGTACTAAGCGGAATTTCACTGCGATGCGATGAAAAATACCGAGCGAACGACTCGGAATGAGGGCCAATATACAAGCAGGAGACCGGATTTGTCATGGGATCGGCCGTGGCACCAATATCTATATGTTCCGACAGGAACAATGCATGTTCTTTTAAGAAGCATATAGGAAAGATATTTTGCTGTTTACCAGATTTATAGACTACCTGTATTTATGCTGTGAAATGGGGGAGCAGAACTATTTGAAAATATGATGGATGTGATTAACCAACTACCATCACCAATCAAATTTACTTTTAAATGGAGCAAAGGAAGCATTGACTTCGTGGACATAAAGATTCACCTTCAAGATAGACAAATTACAACTTCAGTGTTCAGTAAAGACACTGACTGTAACATACTATTATTGTCTAGCAGCCATCATACTCCCCTTCTAAAACGAGGATTGCCGTACTCACAGATGCTACGAGTGGTATGCATTTGCAGTAATAAAAGTGAGTTGTCAAGTGAATTGGATAAAGTGGTAAACAGGTTCCATCAAAGGGGACACAATCTTAGAGCCCTGCGAGATTCCTAAATTAGAGTGAAGGCACTAGTTCGTGAAAAACTACTACAACCAAAAGAAAAAGAGAAGAACTCTAAGGTACTCACATGGACCACGACATACGATACGTCCAGTGCTGTAATCCCAAGGGCTAGTAGAGCACTATAGCCCATAATTGCTTCAGACAAAGACCTGCCCACATTTCAGGGCGTTAGATCTATGACCTGCTATAGACGGGGATGGAATCTAAGAGACTACCTAGTCCACTCAGATATAACTGGCTTCGACTTGGAACAAGGAAACACAATTACAAAGAAACCTGGATGTTATAGATGCCCCAAGTGCACAACCTGTAATTATTTAATCACTGGAAGTACCTTTAAACATCCTCATACAAATAAAATGCTCAACATACGACCTGTCCTATCGTGTGAGTCCAAATTTGTGGTTTATGCGATAATATGCCTGTGTGGACTATATTATATAGGCATGACCACGAGAAAATTTAAAGAACGAATGGCCCTCCACCGCTTGGCCATTAATGGCAGTGCACTTTAGGGACAAAGGACACAAATTTTCATCCATTAAATATACTATAATTGACCATGTTCCTGTCACGAATAGAGGGGGTGATTGTCAAAAAACTTTATTAAAATTGGAAGCCTCATGGATATATAGGCTAGATGCAGTGGCTACTAGTGGCTTAAACGAGAGAATAACCTGGAATTCCTTTTCGTAGATCCTTATAGAATCCTTTCAAAATTATTTTCTTTAAGATTCAAGAGATAGAGCGCTTAAGAGAATACTGGCTACACAGTATAAACTGACGCTTGGATTTTGCATTGTGGACTAATGTAACTATGTGTATATGTATCTATATTGCTAATATGCAAAAGCGAAATAATTGAAAATACATTGTTACACATTTATTGTATCCATTCCAGTATCCAGTATAATGTATGTGCAGTTCTAGAAAGCAAACACAGTATGTGTGTGTAGCAAGGGCCATGTACTCGTGCGGTCACCGGCCCTGCTACTAGCATGCGCGTCCCTCCTCACCTGGGACGGCCCGGCGCCGTCCCATGGGGCCGGAGGTAGCGCTGGCTTCGGGCGGCGCTGGGTACCTGGCCTGGTCCGGTCTCCACCTGCCCAGCTGAATGCAGAGTTCGGCAGCGGGCGTGGGGGCGGCGGTGCATATCCACCACCGCCCCACGCTGGTGATGGCGGCGGGCCTGCATCCTCCGGGACTCAGGCCCCGCCAATCACAGCGCAACTTTTTGAATTTGGCGCCAGCCGCGAGCCAATCATGGCTCGTGAACTGGCAGCCAATCAGGAGTGGCGTGGCGAGCCAATCCCGGCTCGCCGCGTCATGGCCCCGCCCCCTGGCACTGGCTTGTATTAGCCAGCGCCGGGCGCGAGAGTTCAGTTCGTCGGCCGGGAGGGAGCAGAGAAGAGCTCCTGAAGACTGCAGCAGGAAGACGGCGCCGGAAGTCCTGGAGGGCGGCGGCAGTTGTGAAAGAGCTGTTACACGCCACCGCCCGCCGGGTGAAGTACAAAGGGAGCCCTGGGCCAGCGGTGTGCAACTCAAAAGAGCTTGCACGGGCCACCGCTGCCCAGGCAAAGCCTCCAGGAAGCCTGGAGGTGGTGGGACCCATCCCGCCTCTGGCGAAGACAACGCGGTGGGTGCAGCCGGACCAGGCTTGGTCCAGCCGTGGCCCTTAGGACAAGTAAGTTCAGGTGGTGCCCCTCCCCCCACCCCTAGACCACCAGGGATTCGGGCACTAGGCCCTAGGGGCATGGCAGGCACTAGGCCTGAGGCGCGTTAGGCGGGCACAAGGCCCGGGGGGATCAAAAGGGCATTAGGCCCACCAGCCTGAGGCACCGTAGGCGGGCACTAGGCCCGTGGGGCAAAAACAGGCACTAGGCCTGAGCAGCAGAGGGCATTAGGCCCCCATTATCCCCCCACAGTTAGGCAGGCCCTCGGCCTGAGCAGCAAAGGGCGTTAGGCCCCCATTATCCCCCGGATAGACAGACATAGGCAGGGAGCATCCAGGGCAAGGAGGCCCAACGCTATGGTGTGTACAGTAAGTTGGCGCTAGACCGCAGGTTGCTGAAGTCGGCGCTAGGCCGCAGGTTGCTGAAGTCGGCGCTAGGCCGCAGGTGGCTGAAGTTGGCGCTAGGCCGCAGGTGGCTGAAGTTGGCGCTACGCCGCAGGTGGCTGAAGTCGGCACTACGCCGCAGGTCGCTGAAGTCGGTGCTAGGCCGCAGGTCGCTGAAGTCTGCGCTACGCCGCAGGTGTGGTAAGTCGTCGCTAGGCCATGGTATCTCTTGATCCGGCGCTAGGCCGCAGGGTGTTTAAGTCGGCGCTACGCCGCAGGTTGCTTAAGTCGGCGATAGGCCGCGGTTCGCATAAGTAGGCGCTACGCCGTATGTGTGATGAGTTCTCAGTGTTCCCCACAGCCAGGCCCCCATGAAAGGTAGGCTGTCGGAAGTACGCGTTGGTGAGTACCACAAGGTTATAACAGTATTACGGTGTCGTGCTATAACCTCTGTAGAAGTGTCTCTCTATCATAAAGCGTAAGCAGCACCACGTCCAGTGGGCTGTGTTGTGTGTTCTTTTACAGGAGCAAAGAAGAAGGGCCAGTCCTCTGGCGGAACCCGAGGATATAGCTGGTGAGCATAAAGGTGTTTCGTGTGTGTTTGTAGTGTATGTTGCCCCCTTTCCCCCACCTCCCCTTTGGGCGTTTTCGTTCAGGGTCGCCCCTGGTGCTTCGCACCACTACGGGGGCAACCGGTCTGAGGCCACAAGTGCCAATGATGACCCTTCACTGAGCCCAGGGTAGGCCACCCCTGCGTAGTGTGTCCCCCATTCTTTTCAGGTCACCCCAGGAAGTTCTTCTCCGTGTCTGGACGTGTGCCAGTATCGTCTGAGCTACCTCGACAGACTGAAGGTGGAGGACGGGAGGCCTGAGATACGTAGGCCTGGTAAGTGAGCGCTCTGTACCCTTTCCCCAGGGCCCCACCCCCGTGCCTCTTACATGTGTGTATATATCTCCTTCAGTATATATTAGCCCAAGTCTGTGACTCTGTGCTTGGCCGTAACGCTGGGTGGAGTCACAGATGTGGGCTGATCTACTCTATGCAGATCACTAACAGCAGCCACATACCATGCACCTTGGTGTAGAGGCTTCCAATCGTCCCCCCGGTCCCGCGCCGAAGATGTGAGGGCGGGAGGCGACTCTCTGACGCCGAGGGCCTCTCACCCCCGTCTGCCCCAGTGATTAGAGAGGCAACCCTGCACAGCACTCCTATTGCCGGCACAGCCCTTCGTCTGCTCCTCCAGATACAGCGGGTCCCCGGCTGCCTGGGGGGGGGGGGAGATGTGCCTGGCAGGGGGGAGGGGATGTGCCTGGCAGGGAGGGAGGGGAAGTGCCTGGCTGGGGGGGGGGGGAAGATGTGCCTGGCTGGGGGGGGGGGGAGATGTAAAACAAACAAAAATAGCAGCGCTACAATAAACAGAATGATTAGGACTAAAGTGAAACAATCCAAATTGGTTATGAACATATGGAGATGAATGGACTGAGAATGGATGGGTACCAAATTGTTTACTGGCATAAAAAATACATAAAACACTGATATAGGGAAAGAAAATTAAAAACAATAACCAAGATCACCAAGGGGCTACTGAGGTGGGTGTCCGTTCCTTATTTAGTGTGGACTTCAGATGAAAAAAAATGAACTGTAGAACTGGTAGCACAGTCCTGTTGGTGATAGTTACCACACTGATTACCGCTGGAGGAGAAAGGAAACCTTTGGATAGCGTCCCTTTTTTCTGGGTGGAATCTCTGGGATCCTAGGTCCTCACCAGATTGCGGAGTCCTCAATGCTGAGTTGAAAAAGTGGTATCACCGGTTGCATATGTTGTTTGCTTGATCATCTGTAAATTGTCGTCAAAGTCCACTAAAGGTCCGGATGTGGTCCCTGTAGCTCCAATATAAGGGTGATCTGGAATAAAACTGACGCGTGTCGCTGCAGACCTGCAGCTTTTTCAAAGGGGGAAAGATGTGCCTGGCTGGGGGGAGGGAGATGTGCCTGGCGGGGGGGGGGGGGGGGACATGGGCCTGGCTGGGGGGAGATGTGCCTAGCTGGGGGGACGATGACATGTGCCTGGTTGGGGGGGCATGTGCCTGGCTGGGGTGGATATGTGCCTGGCGGGGGGGGCATATGTGGCAGAGTGCCTCACGCGAGAGCAGGACACCCCACACTGGTGTGCTCCCTGGCTGGCCGCGACACAGTTACCCTGACACTGCTCCCAGGTAGGCTGGGGCCCTGCTGCTGCTGATGGACAACCAACCACAGCGCCTCCTGACCCCCTACCCCACCTGTGGCACCCCCGCACGCGCCCATCCACCACCTGCAGCCCCTTCCACCATCCACTGCACCACCACCCCTCCCCCACATGCCACGCCTCCAGACCCTATACACAATCCACGGACCCCACTCCTTTGACCCTCCCTCAACCACAGACCCTCCCAACCACAGCCCCCATACTCCCCCCCTCCACCCACAGCCCATCCCCTACCCGCAGCACCTCCTCACCCCATACCACACCTGCAGCACCCCCGCACCCGCCAATTCACCACCCGCAGTGCCTTCGTACCCTTCCATCATCCGCCGCACCTGTCACTCCACCACACGCCACTCTCCCACACGCGGAGCATCCAGACCCTCTACACCACGCGGGGCCCCCACTCTGCTGCCGCTCCCTCATCCACAGAACCTCCCAACCGCACACCCCCTCCCCCATCCGCCAGATCCTCACACCTGCCCCTCCCCTACTCGCCGCACCTGCCCATCCACCACTTGTAGCGCACCTTTGGACCCTTCCACCATCCGCCGCACCACCACCCGTCCCTCACATGCGGCCCCTCCAGACACCCTACACCAGCCACGGCCCCCACTCCCCTGCCCCTCCCTCAACCACAGACCCTCCCAACCACAGCCCCCCCATCCACCCCCTCCTCCACCCGCAGCCTCTACAGACACCCACCCCCATCCGTCATCAACCCCCGCAACCGCCCCTCCCTTACCCGCAGCACATCCTGACCCCCTGCCCCACCCGCTGCCCCACTGCACCCGCCCATCAACCATCCGCACCACCTCGGACCCCCTCCCCCATCTGCCGCACCCCCGCACCTGCCCCTCCCCCACACACATCTCTTCCGAACCCCCTACCCCACCCGCAGAGCACTCGCCCCTACCCCACCTGCACGGCCCCACTCGCACGGCCCCACTGCACCCGCTCCTCCACTATCCGCTGCTCCTCCCGACCCCATCTGCCACACCCCCCCACCTGCCCTCCCCCACGCGCATCGCTTCCGGACCCCTTACCCCACCAGCAGCGCACTCGCCCCTTCCCCACCTGCAGCGCCTCCGGAACGCCCTCACCCATCCCCCAGATCGCCGTGCCTGCCCCTCCCCTAGCCGCAGCACCCGCCGCCCTCCCCCTCCCATACCGTCTCTGGATCCCACTCCCCTGCACATCCCCATCCGCTTTCCCCCCCACACCCGCTGCATTCTGTACAGTGTGCCCTGCAGGCGCTGTTCACAGCGTTGCAAGGGCCTACGCCCCTTCACTACGCCCTTTCATCGTGCAATATTTAACCACTCACAAAACTAGGAATGCAGGTAATACTTCATATAATATATATATTGAACGGCGTACAGGGGTTAAGGGGGCGTAGCCCCTTACAATGGTGTGAAGAGTGCCCGTAGGGCGCTATGAAGCACCTAGTATATATATATATGTGTGTATATATATATATATATATATATATATATGCATAATCTTTGCAGATTTGAATTTAGTAATATATTTAACAATGCTCATTTATAATAAGGGTACTTGTATTGCAGAAATGTTGTTTTTAATTATGTACTGTATGTCACATTGTTTTCATTTTCACATAGATGCAGTGTATCCGGAAAGTATTCACAGCGCTTCACTTTTTCCACATTTTGTTATGTTACAGCCTTATTCCAAACTGGAATAAATCCATTTATTCCCTCAAAGTTCTACACACAATACCCCATAATGACAAGGTCAAAAACGTTTTCTTGTGATTTTTGCAAATTTCTTAAAAATAAAAAACTAAGAAATCACTTGTACATAAGTATTCACAGCCTTTGCCATGAAGCTCAAAATTGAGCTCAGGTACATTCTGTTTCCACTGATCATCCTTGAAATGTTCCTACAGCTTAATTGAAGTCCACCTGTGGTAAGTTCAGGTTATTGGACATGCTTTGGAAAGGGACACATCTGTCTATACAAGGTCCCACACTTGACAGTGCATGTCTGAGCACAAACCAAGCATGAAGTCAAAGGAATTATCTGTAGAGTTCCGAGACAGGATTGTCTTGAGGCACAAATCTTGGGAAGGGTACAGAAAAATATCTGCTACTTTAAAGGGCCCAATGAGCACAGTGGTCTCCATCATCTGTAAATGGAAGAAGTTCGGAAACACCAGGACTCTTCCTAGAGCTGGCTGGCTGTCTAAACTGAGCGATCGGGGGAGAAGGGCCCTAGTCAAGGAGGTGAGCAAGAACCCGATGGTCACTCTGTCAGATCTACAGCATTCCACTGTGGTTAGAGGAGAACCTTTCAAAAGGACAACCATCTCTGCAGCAATCCACCAATCAGGCCTGTATGGTAGAGTGGCCAGACGGAAGCCACTACTTAGTAAAAAGCACATGGCAGCCTGTCTGGAGTTTGCCAAGATACACCTAAAGGACTATCAGACCATGAGAAACCAAATTCTCTGGTCTGATGAGACAAAGATTGAACTCTTTGGAGTGAATGCCAGGCATCATGTTTGGAGGAAATCAGGCACCACTTATCACTAGGTCAATACCATCCCTACAGTGAAGCATGGTGGTGGCAGCATCATGTTGTGGGGTTGTATTTTAGGGGTGGTCTTCAGTATGCTGACTGACGGGATCCCGGCGCACAGTATACCGGCGCTGGAACCCCGACAGCCGGCATACTGACACTTATTCTCCCTTGTGGGGGTCCACGACACCCCTGCAAGGGGCTCATTTGCGCTCGCCACACCGCCGGTAAGCTGGCGGTCGGGCTCCCGGTGCCGGTATGCTGGTCGCCGGGAGCCCGACCGCCGGCATACCATACTGAACCCGTATTTTAGTGACAGGAACTGGGAGACTAGTCAGGATAGAGGGAAAAATGAATGCAGCAATGTACAGAGACATCCCGGATGAAAACCTGCTCCAGTGCGCTCTTGACCTCAGACTGGGGTAATGGTTCATCTTTCAGCAGGACAATGACTCTAAGCACACAGCCGAGATATCAAAGGAGTGGCTTCAGGACAACTCTGTGAATGTCCTTGAGTGGCCCAGCCAGAGCCCGGACTTGAATCCGATTGAACATCTCTGGAAAGATCTGAAAATGGCTGTGCACCGACACTTCCCATCCAACCCGATGGAGCTTGAGAGGTGCTGCAAAGAGGAATGGGCCAAACTGCTTAAAGATAGGTGTGCCAAGCTTGTGGCATCATATTCAAAAAGACTTGAAGCTGTAATTGCTGCCAAAGGTGCATCAATAAAGTTTTGAGCAAAGGCTGTGAATCCTTATTTACATGTGATTTCTTAATTTTTTATTTTTAATAAATTAGCAAAAATCTCAAAAACACTTTTTTCATGTTGTCATTATGGGGTATTGTGTGTAGCATTTTGGAGGGAAAAAAATAATTTATTGCATTTTGGAATAAGGCTGTAACATAACAAAATGTGGAAAATGTGAAGCGCTGTGAATACTTTCCGGATGCACTGTATAAAGCAAGCTGATGTGCTTCCCGGCTGAACACACTGACCTGGAGTGTGCATAAGTGTTGGCATGACAACCGCCGGTTATGCAAGGGGAGAACGTCATCAGGCGGCGACGCCCTAACTCGGTAGCTGAAACCGATCTCTGTTGTGGAAAGCGGGAGGAGACCAGTGGGTACCGGTGGGGATATAAGGTAAGAATTCACTAATACTCTTGCTGTCCTATTCTGAAGACAGTGCCTGTGAGCAGGCTTGGACTGGCCCACAGGGGTACAGGGGAAACCACCAGTGGGCCCCACTTCCTGGGGGGCCCACCTCCTCCTCTAAGGATCAGGTTCTAGACTGTGCATATATTTGTTACCTTATACTGGACTATGGTATATTTTCTGCAGTACATTGCTGTTATTAGTCTATTATTAATCTGGTACATTATCATGCATGCAGCAGCAGTATTTACTGTATATATTTATGAAGGGGCCCAAAAGTTGCACTCTCTAATTGTTAGTCAAACCAGTGAGGTGGCAGGCCACACCCCCTCTGCAGACTGGCCACACCCCTAACCTGGGCCCCTACCACTGCATTTCCCCAGTGGGCCCTACATGCCCCAGTCCGACACTGCCTGTGAGGTTCCAAAACATCAAATAAATATCTTTGCTATAAGTCCTGCAATGCCTTGCCGTGTAGACGCAACTTACACATGACAATGATCTTATCGTGGTAAGGGCACACAGGCCATTGATCATTAGCAGGGAGTGCCGAGCCATAAGGACAAGCGTATGTATGTATATTAAATAAATATATATATATATATATATTAGTGATGAGCAGGTTCGGTTTCCGAGAAACCGAACCCCCCCGAACTTCACTCTTTTTACACGGGTCCGAACCATACTCGGATATTCCCGTATGGCTCGGTTAACCCGAGCACGCCCGAACATCATCATCCCGCTGTCGAATTCTCGCGAGATTCGGATTCTATATAAGCAGCCGCGCGTCGCTGCCATTTTCACATGTGCATTGAGATTGATAGGGAGAGGACGTGGCTGGCGTCCTCTCCGTTTATATACGAGACAGTTGATCTGATTGCTTTGCTTGTTTATTTTACTATTGTGGGGAGGATTGGGGAGCAACTGTTAGGAGGAGTACAGTGCACAGTTTTGCTGATAGTGACCACCAGTTTTTATCCGTTCTCTGCCTGAAAAAAACGCTCCATACCATATCTGTGCTCAGTGTGCTGCATGATATATCTGTGCTGAGTGCTCCCACTGCTTAATTGTGGGGACTGGGGAGCAGCTATAGCAGGAGTACAGTGCAGAGTTTTGCTGACAGTGACCACCAGTATACATTTGTCTGCCTGAAAAACACTCCTGTGGCTTTTTTTTTTATACTAGTAGTTTAGCAGTTTGCTGACAGTGTCCACCAGGTCCATTATACTGTATATAGCAGTACAGTAGGCCACTGCTGTACCTACCTCTGTGTTGTCACTCGTCATCCATAAAGTATACTATCCATCCATCTACATTGTATACCTGTGGTGGCTTTTTTTTTATACTAGTAGTTTAGCAGTCTGCTGACAGTGTCCACCAGGTCCATTATACTGTATATAGCAGTACAGTATGCCACTGCTGTACCTACCCCTGTGTCGTCACTCGTCATCCATAAAGTATACTATCCATCCATCTACATTGTATACTTGTGGTGGCTTTTTTTTATACTAGTAGTTTAGCAGTCTGCTGACAGTGTCCACCAGGTCCATTATACTGTATATAGCTGTATGGTAGGCCACTGCTGTACCTACCTCTGTGTCGTCACTCGTCATCCATAAAGTATACTATCCATCCATCTACATTGTATACTTGTGGTGGCTTTTTTTTTATACTAGTAGTTTAGCAGTCTGCTGACAGTGTGCACCAGGTCCATTATACTGTATATAGCAGTACGGTAGGCCACTGCTGTACCTACCTCTGTGTCGTCACTCGTCATCCATTAAGTATACTATCCATCCATCTACATTGTATACCTGTGGTGCCTTTTAGTTGTGCGCATTAAAATATGGAGAACAAAAATGTGGAGGTTAAAAAAATAGGGAAAGATCAAGATCCACTTCCACCTCGTGCTGAAGCTGCTGCCACTAGTCATGGCCGAGACGATGAAATGCCATCAACGTCGTCTGCCAAGGCCGATGCCCAATGTCATAGTACAGAGCATGTAAAATCCAAAACACAAAAGATCAGTAAAATGACCCAAAAATCAAAATTAAAAGCGTCTGAGGAGAAGCGTAAACTTGCCAATATGCCATCTACGACACGGAGTGGCAAGGAACTGCTGAGGCCCTGGCCTATGTTCATGGCTAGTGGTTCAGCTTCACATGAGGATGGAAGCACTCATCCTCTCGCTAGAAAAAAGAAAAGACTTAAGCTGGCAAAAGCACAGCAAAGAACTGTGCTTTCTTCGAAATCACAAATCGCCAAGGAGAGTCCAATTGTGTCGGTTGCGATGCCTGACCTTCCCAACACTGGACGGGAAGAGCTTGCGCCTTCCACCATTTGCACGCCCCCTGCAAGTGCTGGAAGGAGCACCCGCAGTCCAGTTCCTGATAGTCAAATTGAAGATGTCAGTGTTGAAGTACACCAGGATGAGGATATGGGTGTTGCTGGCGCTGGGGAGGAAATTGACAAGGAGGATTCTGATGGTGAGGTGGTTTGTTTAAGTCAGGCACCCGGGGAGACACCTGTTGTCCGTGGGAGGAATATGGCCATTGACATGCCTGGTCAAAATACAAAAAAAATCAGCTCTTCGGTGTGGAATTATTTAAACACAAATGAGGGGAAGTCGGAAGACCACTTGTAGTACTTCCAGTAAGCAATTGACTGTCCAACAGTCCTTTGTGAGGAAGATGAAATATCACAGCAGTCATCCTGCTGCAAAGCGGATAACTGAGGCCTTGGCAGCCTGGGCGGTGAGAAGCGTGGTTCCGGTATCCATCGTTAATTCAGAGCCAACTATAGACTTGATTGAGGTACTGTGTCCCCGGTACCAAATACCAAATAGGTTCCATTTCTCTAGGCAGGCGATACCGAAAATGTACACAGACCTCAGAAAAAAACTCACCAGTGTCCTAAAAAATGCAGTTGTACCCAATGTCCACTTAACCACGGACATGTGGACAAGTGGAGCAGGGCAGACTCAGGACTACATGACTGTGACAGCCCACTGGGTAGATGTATTGCCTCCCGCTGCAAGAACAGCAGCGGCGGCACCAGTAGCAGCATCTCGCAAACGCCAACTCGTTCCTAGGCAGGCTACGATTTGTATCACCGATTTCCAGAATACGCACACAGCTGAAAACCTCTTACGGCAACTGAGGAAGATCATCGCAGAATGGCTTACCCCAATTGACTCTCCTGGGGATTTGTGACATCGGACAACGCCAGCAATATTGTGCGTGCATTACATCTGGGCAAATTCCTGCACGTCCCATGTTTTGCACATACGTTGAATTTGGTGGTGCAGAATTATTTAAAAAACGACAGGGGCGTGCAAGAGATGCTGTCGGTGGCCCGAAGAATTGCGGGCCACTTTCGACGTTCAGACACCGCGCACAGAAGACTGGAGCACCACCAAAAATACCTGAACCTGCCCTGCCATCATCTGAAGCAAGAGGTGGTAACGAGGTGGAATTCAACCCTCTATATGCTTCAGAGGATGGAGGAGCAGCAAAAGGCCATTCAAGCCTATACATCTGCCCACGATGTAGGCAAAGGAGGTTGAATGCACCTGTCTCAAGCGCAGTGGAGAATGATTTCAACGTTGTGCAAGGTTCTGCAACCCTTTGAACTTGCCACACATGAAGTCAGTTCAGACACTGCCAGCCTGAGTCAGGTCATTCCCCTCATCAGGCTTTTGAAGAAGAAGCTGGAGACATTGAAGGAGGAGCTAAAACAGAGCGATTCCGCTAGGCATGTGGGACTTGTGGATGGAGCCCTTAATTCGCTTGACCAGGATTTACGGGTGGTCAATCTGTTGAAATCAGAGCACTACATTTCCGGCAGACACAAGTCTGCAGGGGTTCAAAGACCTGCTGGTGAGAAAATTGTCAAGTCAAGCGGAACGTGACCCGTCAACAGCTCCTCCTTCACATTCTACCGCAACTGGGGGTGCGAGGAAAAGGCTAAGAATTCCGAGCCCACCCGCTGGCGGTGATGCAGGGCAGTCTGGAGCGAGTGCTGACATCTGGTCCGGACTGAAGGACCTGCCAACGATTACTGACATGTCGTCTACTGTCACTGCATATGATTCTGTCACCATTGAAAGAATGGTGGAGGATTATATGAGTGACCGCATCCAAGTAGGCACGTATACTGGCAGGAAAAAGAGGCAATTTGGAGGCCCTTGCAGAAACTGGCTTTATTCTACCTAAGTTGCCCTCCCTCCAGTGTGTACTCCGAAAGAGTGTTTAGTGCAGCCGCTCACCTTGTCAGCAATCGGCGTACGAGGTTACTTCCAGAAAATGTGGAGTAGATGATGTTCATTAAAATGAATTATAATCAATTCCTCCGTGGAGACATTCACCAGCAGCAATTGCCTCCACAAAGTACACGGGGACCTGAGATGGTGGATTCCAGTGGGGACGAATTAATAATCTGTGAGGAGGGGGATGTACAGTACACAGTGAAAGGGGTGATGAATCGGACAATGAGGAGGAGGTGGACATCTTGCCTCTGTAGAGCCAGTTTGTGCAAGGAGAGATTGATTGCTTCTTTTTTGGTGGGGGCCCAAACCAACCAGTCATTTCTGTTACAGTCGTGTGGCAGACCCTGTCAGTAAAATGATGGGTTCGTTAAAGTGTGCATGTCCTGTTTATACACTGCTCAAAAAAATAAAGGGAACACTAAAATAACACATCCTAGATCTGAATGAATGAAATATTCTTATGAAATACTTTGTTCTTTACATAGTTGAATGTGCTGACAACAAAATCACACAAAAATTATCAATGGAAATCAAATGTGTTAACCCATGGAGGTCTGGATTTGGAGTCACCCTCAAAATTAAAGTGGAAAAACACACTACAGGCTGATCCAACTTTGATGTAATTAAAACAAGTCAAAATTAGGCTGAGTAGTGTGTGTGGCCTCCACGTGCCTGTATGACCTCCCTACAATCCACACAAGTGGCTCAGGTAGTGCAGCTCATCCAGGATGGCACATCAATGCGAGCTGTGGCAAGAAGGTGTGCTGTGTCTGTCAGCGTAGCGTCCAGAGCATGGAGGCGCTACCATGAGACAGGCCAATACATCAGGAGATGTGGAGGAGGCCGTAGGAGGGCAACAACCCAGCATCAGGACCGCTACCTCCGCCTTTGTGCAAGGAGGAACAGGAGGAGTACTACCAGAGCCCTGCAGAATGACCTCCAGCAAGCCACAAATGTGCATGTGTCTACTCAAATGATCAGAAACAGACTCCATGAGGGTGGTATGAGAGCCTGACACCCACAGGTGGGGGTTGTGCTTACAGCCCAACACCGTGCAGGACGTTTGGCATTTGCCTGAGAACACCAAGTGTTAGGCGCCGGGATCCGCTTGTTTGCGCGACCCGGCGCCTAGCAACTAGGGACGCCATGCACGTACAGCCGCCGGCTCCCTAGCAACGCTAGACGCCGGGCGCGCTGAAGCCGCACGGACCCTAGCAACGGGGACGCCACTGGCGGACCGCGTTCCCCGTTGCTGGGTTTTAGGATTTAATGCGTTCACCTGTTCTCTGGCCGTGCAGCAAGGCAGCTGCACGGCATTTAGTCCAACAGCCTCTAAACAGCTGATTGGAGGACTCCCTGTTAAGTACACTCCCAGGGCTTCTCACAGATGCCGGTAATAGCTTCCTGCATGCTGCCTTTGTTTGCTGAGAGTCTGTTCCAGTCCTGCTGTATCCGGTCATTCCAGTCCTCTGAAGTCCTGTACTCGGGAGTTATCATCTCGTCCCTGGAGTCCTGACTGATCACCGTTTAACATCCAGTGGTGTTCGTGAGTCGCGGCTCTGCCGTGTGTAGCGGCTCGGCCGCTTTACCCTTTATATTTTGTGTTTGGAGCATTTGCGGAGGGTTCCGCTTCCACAGGTCCACTCTGGTATTCGGCGGTGCCGGGTAGGAGTATTGGACAAGTGGATTTTGGTTGTCCTTTTCCCTGGCGGTTTCTCCGCACATACTTTAGGTTTTTAGTTAGCTCATTGCCCCTGGCCTGTTTGTTTAGTTAGAGGGCCTCTTGTTATCATCCTGTCTCGGATTTCCCTTTGTCTCTCACTAAGACCGGGGGGCATCGGAGTTGGGCAGACATAATCCGCCCTTCAAACGCGGCTGCCAAGGGCTCAAGAAACCATAGTCTCACAAGGGATTTCTGACAGCACGGGTGAGACAACAGAGTTAGGGCGCCAGGGGCTATTGTTCTTTCCTGCTCCCTTCCCCAGCATTCCGTTCCAGTGCTCCGGTCCTTGCCATAAGATCTCCTCTGACCAGGAGTGCTGGAATCATAACATTATTACCGGCCATACCAAAAATTCAAATTAAACAGGGTTTAATTTTTTCATTTTTCATTCAGTTTTGTTAAGGTTTGTTGGCCTCATGAATCCGATTGGTTTAGGGCCGAATCCTGGCCAGCTCATAGTCAATCATATTCAAGAACTTACTCAGATGGTTCAGGATCTTTCTCTTCGGGTGAAGTCGCAGGAAGATCTTTTGCGAGCCTCCCCAAGGGTAGTCCCTGAACCAAAGATGCATTTGCCTGATCGTTTTTCTGGTGATAGAAAACAATTTTTTAATTTTAAAGAATCCTGTAAACTTTATTTTCAGTTAAGACCAACTGCCTCTGGTACTGAATCTCAGCGGGTTGGGATTATTATTTATTTGCTCCATGGGGATCCTCAGACCTGGGCATTTGGTTTAAAGGCAGAGGATCCTGGGTTGTTGTCAGTAGACGCTTTTTTTAAGTCTTTAGGGCTTTTGTATGATGACCCAGATAGAGAGGCGTCTGCTGAAAGTCAGGTGTGCGCTCTCAAACAAGGTAGAAGTCCTGCAGAGGTTTATTGTACTGAATTTCGCCGTTGGTCGAACGACTGTGGCTGGAATGACCCAGTCCTGCGCAGTCAGTTTTGCCTCTGCTTATCAGAGTCTATAAAAGACAGTCTCCTCCAGAACCCCGCTCCTGAGACACTCGATAAACTCATGGAGCTTTCTATTAAGATTGATCGTCGTCTCAGAGAGCGGAGGGCTGAAAGAGGAGCACCTGTAAGATCAAGTCCGTGTTTATATTCCATTCCTGAAGACGTAGAGGAGCCCATGCAGATGGGTCTCTCTCGGCTGTCTCCTGAGGAAAGAGCCAGAAGGCAAAATTCTGGTCTTTGTCTGTACTGTGGGGGTAAGGGACATTTTGCTCGTAACTGTCCGAACAAGTCGGGAAACGCGTTGACCAGGTGAATTGTGAGGGGGTTCACCTAGGTCTGCAGCTTATCTCCTCGAATAACTCCCTTTTAGTCCCAGTTAAGGTTTCCTTTGGCAGCCTTAGTTCTTTGGTGTCGGCTTTTGTCGACAGTGGAGCTGCAGGAAACTTTATGGATTTAACTTGGGCTAAGGCCTTAGGCATTCCTCAGTTACCTTTGGGTAGGTGTGTCACCATGCATGGCTTAGATGGGAGTCCACTGTCCAATGGGGTTATTTCTCTCCATACACCCCCTGTATTACTTACAGTAGGAGCTCTACATTCTGAAAAAAACGAGTTCTATCTTACTCACTGCCCAGCAGTTCCAGTTGTTCTGGGTCACCCTTGGCTGGCCTTTCATAATCCCACCATTGATTGGCGGTCAGGGGAGATTTCACAATGGGGTACTTTTTGTGCTAAGGAATGTATTACGTTTCCAGTCAGAGTAGCAGCTATCATTCCAGAACTCATTCCTGTGGAATACCAGGAGTTTGCTGATGTCTTTTCCAAAGGAAATGCGGACATTCTGCCTCCCCATCGGCCTTATGATTGTGCTATTGAGCTAATTCCTGTTGCCACTTTGCCAAAGGGAAGACTATATGCATTATCCGGGCCAGAAACTGCGGCTATGAATGATTATGTTAAGGAGAGCCTAGAGAAAGGATTTATTAGACCATCAAAATCTCTTTTAAGTGCAGGCTTCTTCTTTGTGGAGAAAAAGGGTGGCTCGCTTAGACCTTGCATTGACTTTAGAGCCCTGAATAAGATCTCAGTTAAAAACACTTATCCTTTGCCGTTGATTTCTGTACTCTTTGATCAGTTACGCTCGGCTGTGATTTTTTTCTAAAATTGACCTTAGAGGAGCGTACAACCTCATCCGAATTAAATCTGGAGATGAGTGGAAGACGGCCTTCAGTACTCAGTCGGGTCACTACGAGTACCTGGTGATGCCGTTCGGCTTGTCTAATGCTCCAGCAGTTTTTCAAGACCTCATTAACGTTGTGCTCCGTGACTTCCTAGGGAAATTCGTGGTCGTTTACTTAGACGACATCCTGATTTATTCTGAATCAATGGAACAACATGTTACCTAGGTGCGTATGGTTCTTCAAAAGTTACGTGAGAATCATTTATATGCCAAGCTGGAGAAGTGTGAGTTTCATGTCACGGAAGTATCTTTTTTAGGGTACATTATTTCCCCTCGGGGATTTTCCATGGAACCAAAGAAGCTTAGCTCCTTAGTTGGGCGCAACCCACCAATTTAAAAGCAATTCAGCGCTTTTTAGGGTTTGCGAATTACTATAGGAGGTTCATCCATTCTTTTTCTGAACTGGTTGCTCCCATTGTAGCTCTGACAAAGAAAGGAGCGGATCCTACCAATTGGTCGCGTGAAGCTGAGTTGTCCTTCCGGGCCTTGAAACAAGCCTTTGTCTCGGCTCCAGTCCTCAGACATCCCAATCCGGAATTGCCCTTTGTTGTGGAGGTTGATGCCTCGGAGGTTGGAGTGGGGGCTATCCTTTCTCAAAAGGATCCGGAGTCTCTGGAGTTACATCCTTGTGCCTTTATGTCCAGGAAATTCTCCTCCGCTGAATCCAACTATGACGTTGGTAATCGGGAGTTACTGGCAGTAAAGTGGGCTTTCGAGGAGTGGAGGCATTGGCTGGAGGGAGCAAAACATACTATTTCAGTATTGACTGACCATAAAAACCTGCAATACATCGAATCGGCCCAGCGGCTTAATGCCCGGCAGGCACGTTGGGCTTTATTTTTTACTCGTTTCAAATTTATAATCACTTTCAGGCCTGGTTCCAAGAATACTAAGGCTGATGCCCTGTCACGCAGCTTTCTTCCGGTTCACAATAACTGTCCTGTTACTCCCATACTTCCTTCTTCGGTCATCTGGGCAGGCCTCACACAAGATTTATTTACCTAGTTAAAACAGCTTCAGCACCAAGCTCCTGGAAATACTCCTGCTGGTCATCTTTACGTCCCTGAGTTTTTGAGAGCTACTGTTTTAACGGAATTCCATGATAACAAAGTTTCCGGGCATCCGGGAATCTCTAAGACTTTGGAGTTAGTCTCTCGCTCAGTATGGTGGCCTGGTCTTTCTAAAGACGTTAAGGAGTTTGTTTATTCATGTCAGGTTTGTGCACAGCATAAGGTTCCCCGTTCCTTGCCTATCGGGCAACTTATGCCCTTAAATGTTCCTCTCAGGCCATGGTCTCATATTTCCATGGATTTTGTGGTTGACCTTCCCCTTTCAGCCGGATTCCGAGTCATATGGGTGGTAGTGGACCGTTTTAGCAAGATGGCTCATTTTTTTGCACTTCCCCGATTGCCTTCTGCCCAAGGGTTGGCAGTTTTGTTTCTCCGCCATGTTTTCAGACTTCATGGGTTGCCTACTGATATTGTTTCTGATCTGGGTCCACAATTCATAGCACAATTCTGGAAATGTTTTTGTGCCTCATTAAAGATGAAATTTTCGTTAACATCCGGTTACCACCCACAATCCAACGGGCAAACCGAGCGAGTTAACCAATCATTGAAACAGTATTTGCGCTTGTATTCAGCCAAACTCCAGAATGATTCGTCCGAGTTTCTTCCGTTGGCGGAGTTTGCTTACAATAATTCTTGTCATTCCTCCACTAAAGAGTCTCCATTCTCTTCAGTTTTTGGTTTTCACCCCAGAGCTAATTCTTTTTTTCATCATTCCTCAGTCTCCTCGCTAACCTTAACCTCCCATCTCAGAGCCATTTGGAAAAAAGTGCACCTTGCTCTCAGAAAAGTGGCCTTTCGAGAGAAGAAATTTTCTGACAGGCTCCGACGTCCTTGCACTTTTAAGGTGGGAGATAGGGTATGGTTGTCGACTCGTAACATCAGGCTTCAACAATCCTCGGCTAGATTGGGACCCAAATTTATTGGGCCATTTCTTATTATTAAAAGAGTCAACCCAGTTGCCTTTCGGTTACGTTTACCAAGATCTCTCAGGATTGGAAATTCGTTTCATTGTTCCCTGTTGAAACAATATGTTTCTTCCAGTAGATTTCCTCGGAGGATCTCTCAGGGTAGATCTCCGGTGGATGTACAGGGACAACAGGAGTTCTTGGTGGAGAAGGTTCTCGATTCCAAATTGTCCCGGGGACGGCTTTATTTTCTGGTTCACTGGAGAGGCTATGGTCCGGAGGAAAGGTCTTGGGTCCTGGATAAGGATCTTCATGCCCCGAGGCTCAAGAGGGCATTGTTTCGGGAATTTCCTCGGAAACCTGGCTTTAGGGGTTCCTTGACCCCTCCTGAAGGGGGGGTACTGTTAGGCGCCGGGGTCTGCTTGTTCGCGCAACCCGGCGCCTAGCAACTAGGGAGGCCGTGCACGTACAGCCGCCGGCTCCCTAGCAATGCTAGACGCCGGGCGCGCTGAAGCCGCACGGACCCTAGCAACGGGGACGCCACTGGCGGACCGCGTTCCCCGTTGCTGGGTTTTAGGATTTAATGCGTTCACCTGTTCTCTGGCCGTGCAGCAAGGCAGCTGCACGGCATTTAGTCCAATCAGCCTCTAAACAGCTGATTGAAGGACTCCCTGTTAAGTACACTCCCAGGGCTTCTCACAGACGCCGGTAATAGCTTCCTGCATGCTGCCTTTGTTTGCTGAGAGTCTGTTCCTGTCCTGCTGTATCCGGTCATTCTAGTCCTCTGAAGTCCTGTACTCGGGAGTTATCATCTTGTCCCTGGAGTCCTGACTGATCACCGTTTAACATCCAGTGGTGTTCGTGAGTCGCGGCTCTACCATGTGTAGCGGCTCGGCCGCTTTACCCTTTATATTTTGTGTTTGGAGCATTTGCGGAGTGTTCCACTTCCACAGGTCCACTCTGGTATTCGGCGGTGCCGGGTAGGAGTATTGGACAAGTGGATTTTGGTTGTCCATTTCCCTGGCAATTTCTCCGCACATACTTTAGGTTTTTAGTTAGCTCGTAGCCCCTAGCCTGTTTGTTTAGTTAGAGGGCCTCTTGTTATCATCCTGTCTCGGATTTCCCTTTGTCTCTCACTAAGACCGGGGGGCATCGGAGTTGGGCAGACATAATCCGCCCTTCAAACGCGGCTGCCAAGGGCTCAAGAAACCATAGTCTCGCAAGGGATTTCTGACAGCACGGGTGAGACAACAGAGTTAGGGCGCCAGGGGCTATTGTTCTTTCCTGCTCCCTTCCCCAGCATTCCGTTCCAGTGCTCCGGTCCTTGCCATAAGATCTCCTCTGACCAGGAGTGCTGGAATCATAACACCAAGATTGGCAAATTCGCCACTGGCGCCCTGTGCTCTTAACAGATGAAAGCAAGTTCTCACTGAGCACATGTGACAGACGTGACAGAGTCTGGAGACGCCAAGGAGAACGTTCTGCTGCCTGCAACATCCTCCAGCATGACCGGTTTGGCAGTGGGTCAGTAATGGTGTGGGGTGGCGTTTCTTTGGGGGGCTGCACAGCCCTCCATGTGCTCGCCAGAGGTAGCCTGACTGCCATTAGGTACCGAGATGAGATCCTCAGACCCCTTGTGAGACCATATGCTGGTGCGGTTGGCCCTGGGTTGGCCCTGGGTTCCTCCTAATGCAAGACACTGCTAGACCTCATGTGGCTGGAGTGTGTCAGCAGTTCCTGCAAGACGAAGGCATTGATGCTATGGACTGGCCCACCCGTTCCCCAGACCTGAATCCAATTGAGCACATCTCGGACATCATGTCTTGCTCCATCCACCAATGCCACGTTGCACCACAGACTGTCCAGGAGTTGGCAGATGCTTTAGTCCAGGTCTGGGAGGAGATCCCTCAGGAGACCATCCGTCACCTCATCAGGAGCATACCCAGGCATTGTAGGGAGGTCATACAGGCACGAGGAGGCCACAGACACTACTGAGCCTCATTTTGACTTGTTTTAAGCACATTACATCAAAGTTGGATCAGCCTGTAGTGTGCTTTTCCACTTTAGTTTTGAGGGTGACTCCAAATCCAGACCTCCATGGGTTAATACATTTGATTTCCATTGATAATTTCTGTGTGATTTTGTTGTCAGCACATTCAACTATGTAAAGAACAAAGTATTTAATAAGAATATTTCATTCATTCATTGCATTCAAGGCAATTACAGTACAATATATGAGTACAATATATGAGCGTCCGAGTCCCCTACGGCATAAACCAACACTAATGGGAAGGAAGTGCCAACCTTTTTTTTTAATGTGTTCCGGTGACATTCACTTTAATATTTTTTTTTTTTCTCTCTAATACATCCAATGGAAAGATGCACACAAGTTTCACATAAATCAGAGTAGATCTGCAGGAGCGATTATTTACGCTAAATGCAACTACACAGCGGCAATGAGTAGAAATGAGTGTATTCTGACTGAGCAAAACAGTACTGTAGATCTTCAGCGTTTGTGTATTTCACATGACGAGAAATCCCTCCCTGTCTACTGCATGACCTGTGCAGGCTCCCAGGGGGGAAGGGCGATGGGCTAGCGGGAGGTGGTGGAAAATACTGTGCTTTACAAATGCGAGCGTCCGAGTCCCCTAAGGCACAAACCAACACCAATGGGGAGGGGGCCGGGCTCTGTTTGCTGTACTTTTACACATGACATTGTGAATCTCTCATGAGGCGTCATGGGCTAGCGATGAAGGCTCCCACCTCCCACGCTGGGGGTCCAGGGTTTGAGTCCTGATGTGCCTTTCTTTTTTTTTGTAATAATATACTGTATTATTTTATTTTCATTGTAAGACAGTCAATGGAAGTGTGCACACAAGTTTCATATAAATCAGAGTACATCTGCAGGAGCGATTCTTTACGCTAAATGCAACTACACAGCGGTAATGAGTAGAAATGAGTGTATTCTGACTGAGCAAAACAGTACTGTAGATCTTCAGCGTTTGTGTATTTCACATGACGTGAAATCCCTCCCTGACAGTGTGCTATGCGATCGAGTCCGGTGTACCGTTATGTACATAGACCTCGCTTATCCCTATCGCCCCTGTGTATTTTAGCGAGGGGATTGTGACGCTCCTTCAGCATTGCCCCGTAGTCTTCAAGACTTCTGCTATCTCTCACTCCATCTCCGAACGCTGCCTGCCACGTGGTGGGGGTTCAGGGGCGACGGCCATTTTGACAGTGTGCTATGCGATCGAGTATCGTAATGTGCATAGACCTCGCTTTTCCCTATCGCCCCTATGTATTTTAGCGAGGGGTTTGTGACGCTCCTTCAGCATTGCTCCGTAGCCTTTGACGCCCCTGTGTGTTGGTGAGGGGATTGTGACGCACCTTCAGCACTGCCCCGTTGTCTGCAAAATCTATGTCGCCACTCGCTCCATGGCTGGAGCAAGGACTCCATGGGGCAAGGAGTCACAGGCGGTAGCCATTTCGATTGAGTCTGCCCTGCTACAGAATTGTATGTGTACCGTATGGTGCATAGAACCTTAACAGCAGCTTTGCCCTGGTTTATGTGAATTAAAAAAATTAAAAAGTGTCTGGAAAAAACTAACATGCGTTCGTACTGTACAGTACTTTAGGAATCGAACACGGGACTCTGAGTATAGGAAGCGGAACACTTCACCACTTCGCCGCAGACAGATGAATAAATCCATTAGTTTTGATTAAGCCATAATGGCTACGGGATTAGGATGCTAACATACTGTACAATATTCCTAATATCATTAGGCAATAATGAACTTCTAACACGTCCATTTGCGTCAGTGTACACTACTGGTTTTATGTTGCTTTGTCTGCGGGATTCAGCGTAACGGGATGCACTAGTAAAGTAGTCCTTACTATACAGTATACAGTATTTCAGTATTGTATTTTACGGGAGCCCACACGCATGCGCAGTGGTGATTGTAAAAAACGACATCTGGTGGATGATCGCAGGTATTACATGTAAAAGGTAACGCCAAACGTCTGTCTCCGTGCGATTAGATAGCCTCTCTGTGACTAGGCGCGCCTCCCTACGCCCCAGTACGCTGTGTATGTTCGATCGGGACAAACGCCTCAGCCACTCAAGATAAAGGTGGCTACATCCGTATATACACAAACAATTATAGAAAACCACAGCACTCACCACCCCAGAAGCGGGGTGCAGCGTCCGCACTCGCCACTCATAGGGTGAGGTGCATGCAGCCCATGGCCACCTACCCAAATACATACAAACAGGAAATTCAGCACTCACCATAGCAAGCTCACTTGTCCTCACAACATCAATAAATAAATGATGGGGGTTTAGTTAGTGAATTGGCCAATGCACAGAAGGTGGGGTACCTTGGCGAGCGGTTTGCAGGCTTCCGTGCATTGGCCAATTCACTAACTAAACCCCCATCATTTACTTATTGATGTTGTGAGAACAAGTGAGCTTGCTATGATGAGTGCTGAACTTTCTGTTTGTATGTATTTCGGTAGGTGGCCATGGGCTGCATGCACCCCACCCTATGAGTGGTGAGTGCGGACGCTGCACCCCGCTTCTGGGGTGGCGAGTGCTGTGGTTTTCTATATTTGTTTGTATATTGTGGGGTTAATCTTTGGTTAACTCTTATTAACTGTGACCACAGGCCTTTTCATGCACCCCTGTGTAATCTCATTTGTTCTAAACCTGTGTCAGCTGCTCCTTAGTAATTTATCAGCCAGTGTCAGGTGACTAGTGTACCTTTAAAAGCCATAAGATATGTGGCAGGTATACCTTAAACCTAGTGGGCATATTTGCAGTTATATTATGTGTGATACAGTTGCCAGGTTTTAATTTTTGAGACTCTGTGATAGTGTAGGACCTGCAAGAAGGTGGGGTACCTTGGCGAGCGGTATGCAGGCTTCCGTGCATTGGCCAATTCACTAACTAAACCTCCATCATTTATTTATTGATGTTGTGAGGACAAGTGAGCTTGCTATGCTGAGTGCTGAATTTCCTGTTTGTATATATATATATATATATATATATATAAATACATCTGTATTCCCAGCGAGCGGGATGCCGGCTGTCACTGTCCCGACCTCAGCATCCTGGCCGTAAGAAAGCTTGCAGCGGGACGAGCCCTAAGAGTCCCATTGCGGGCTTGCTGCGCTCACCACAGGACCTATTCCCACTCTATGGGTGTCGTGGACACCAACAAGTGAGAATAGCCCCTGTGTGAGCCGGTATTCCGGCTGTCGGCTGTCGGGATTCTGGCATCAGTATCCTGACCGACGGGATCAATAGATTGACTCCCATGTACATATATATACCTAGATAAATAATCTTAGCATGCTTTTAGCACATTTTCATAATAAGAATTATTATGGAGGTCATTTGGAAATAATTATGTGTTCTAGCTCATGTATAATATATAATTATTAATATACCATTCAAAAAGTACAGACTTTTTTTTTTATATCTACAATAATAAACATGTTCTTGGGCTTTTCCTGCTTGCGGTCTCTTCTTCTTCTCTGTTGTGGATGGCAATATAATCTACAGAAGAAAGGACACAATTACCATCTTCAGCCTAACTACAGTGTTCCCCATATGTAGTATATATATATATATATATATATATACACACACACACACACATAGTATATAAAGAAATTCCCTTTTGGCCGCGCTAACATCAGGTCTCAGCTGCACCTTTCAGGTATCCCCCTGCTAGTAGAGTTCAAATAGACAGCGAATAAGAATAGATACCGCGGAGGCGCTAATATATTGTTATGACAGTATCATTTATTGGTAGTATACCTTTTGCAAAATATTACACAATATAATAAAATAATCAGGAAACTAATATCACATTAGATACCCGAAAATATATTCCTAGTATAAAAACAGTGGTACTAAAATTATTTTTTTAAAACATGGGCCCTCATTCCGAGTCGTTCGCTCGGTATTTTTCATCGCATCGCAATGAAAATCCGCTTAGTACGCATGCGCAATGTTCGCACTGCGACTGCGCCAAGTTATTTTGCTAAGAAGATAGTATTTTTACTCACGGCTTTTTCTTCGCACCGGCGATCATAGTGTGATTGACAGGAAATGGGTGTTACTGGGCGGAAACACAGCGTTTTATGGGCGTGTACTTGAAAACGCTACCGTTTCCGGAAAAAACGCAGGAGTGGCCGGAGAAACGGGGGAGTGTCTGGGCGAACGCTGGGAGTGTTTATGACGTCAAACCAGGAACGACAAGCACTGAACTGATCGCAGATGCCGAGTAAGTCTGAAGCTACTCTGAAACTGCTAAGTAGTTTGTAATCGCAATATTGCGAATATTTCGGTCGCAAGTTTAAGATGCTAAGATACACTCCCAGTAGGCGGCGGCTTAGCGTGAGCAACTCTGCTAAATTCGCCTTGCGACCGATCAACTCGGAATGACCCCCATGATACAGACAATAAATGTTAGTTTACATATATAGTAACATTTTAACCTGTCCAATTTCAAAAGGATGCGATGTCAGGCTGTCACATCACCCTTACGGGTGTGAGCTCTTTAGTTGAACTTCGCTTTTGAAGGTACAGGTAATTACACAATTGATCTGAGAATAACCCTAAGCATTTCGTCTTCACGGGACTTCATCAGGGGTATGGTTCAAAGTGATCAGTTAGATACACTCAACGAGGATTTGTTATCTCAGAAAAGGTTGAATCCACAAGTGTGCTTTAATAACCAGTTTGATCTTCCTGGGATAATAACCATATAAAAAGTTCCAACTGGTGTTAACCAGACCGACTTAATCACTGTGTTGTGTATTTCTCCCTCTGTTCAGCATATGGCGTGACTGAGCCACTGCGAGAAGTGTAGCACATCATCTAGTTCTTTCAATTTTACAGTAAGAGCAAAGCACATTTTGGTTAGAAGAGCAATGTAAAGAAAAAGTATGGCTGCTGATAATACAAGTATAATATAGCAATCTGTAATAATTAGTATTTAAAACACATACCGACAGAAGGTGCAGGTACTGACAGGCACTTACGTATTGATGGTACAGCTGTAGATATAAACAGAGACATAACTAGACAAAAAGGAGGTCCATAGTAAAATGTACATGACCCCACTCCTCTGCTGCTCACCTCCTGATCCCCATGGACAGCTTCTCCTTTGGACACATGAAGGTTTAATTGAACCTAAAAGTAATTAAACCCAGTGGAGTCACCATGGGTAGGGCAGCCGTGCAGTCCAAAATTCATATAGGGGAGCCACACCAACTGCCAGTCCATCCCGACGTTGAAGTTGGGGAACATTTGGGAGGGCAGGTTGGTGTGGCTTCCCTGTTTGAATTTTGAAATGTGCTGCTGCCCCACCTCTGAAGTCATCACTGATTAAACCCCATTGACCCATTAAGGGACATGGCCATGTTTTTTTTTTTTTACCACCTAGAGGTTAGGAAGGATTGTGAAGATTAGCTTCAGTGTGGTGTGATCATTTGTTGTCAGTGAGTGGTGATTGGTGTTCTAGTGAGGAGTGTGTTCATTCTTGTCCGCTTATCCTAGTTTAGAACTTCCTGACGAACCTTTGTCCTGAGGCTGGTTGGATAGTATTTTTTGCTTTCTTAGTGGGTGGTTTCCAGGTTTATCATTAATATTATTTTCGTGTTTAGTGGTATGAATGGCTGATTTGGTGTCTAGTTTAGTCATGGTAAATGCATGCCGTCTACTAGTTTAGTGGTTGCTGATGGCCCCTTATGTACTTAGCTACACCACTCATCCATCTGAGTCCACCATAAGTCATGTCTAAGGGAGGGTGGTTAACGAGCAAATGTTTTCTTGTTTGTCACCGATTGTCTATCACACGTTCTTTATTTGCCACCATACTCCCTTTACTCCTCCTTTCGCTTTAACTTTTACTGTCTCTGTCTATTTATAATTATTTGGTGATTTCTATGCTAATGTTAGAAAATAAATTCAGCATCATGGACATGTTCTACAGTGTGTCACAGGTCATGAGCAATATGCTCCTGAAGGCACATCTACTGTCCCAGCGGGCTCCTTATCTCCTCACTGACTGATGCAAAGAGGTGGCGTGGCTGTGGTCCACTGATGTCACAGCATGGCCATACCTCCTCCCAGTATCAGTAAGGAGAAACGTAGATGGCCACGTGAGCAGATGTGGCCACAGTGCAGCAGCAGTGGGGATCAGGAGGTAAGCAAGAGACTAGCAGCATGACTCGGAGCCCGGGGAGGGCTAGACCCGGGAGGCAGCGCAGGCCCCATAGTTGCTGCACACCCAACACCTACCGCAGCTACGCCTCTGGGTATATACATGTAAGATGCATGTCAGCTACAGCACAGTGAACATAATTACTTTATAATATGTAAGATTTAATATCTGTCCTCAATGATTATAAATGTCCTTTATGAAGAAATATATGGCTACTGTATATGTGGTATCTATAATGCACTGTATACTTTTAAACAAAATCCTCTAAAGCTTTGGTAAGAACTCTGACTGCATCATCTCCAATCTCTTCCAGAAAGTTATTCAGCATCCAGTACGTGGTTCCAAAAGATATGGCTCCTGCAGCCAGACTGCCAACCACTGGCACCAAACTGAGAAAATACTCAACTACCATCCCTGCTGCCACTATACTTGATGTTAGAAGTTTGATGACTAACTCCTTGTCAATTGTTTTATTGAACAGTGAGGATTTAATTACAGATTTCAAATCATTAACATCCTTATTAAAGGTCTTGGCCATTTGTTTTAGGCCACTCTTAGTAAGACCAAAATCTATCAGAAATGCATTTAAAGCTCCTATCAGGATAGTGACATCACAAGCAATTGAAAGACCTGGAGCTGGAAAAACGGCAACTCCTGCTGAAACCAGTGAAAGCTGCCATATCCGTTGTTTAAGAGCTTTCCTTTTCTTTTCCAGAACTTGGAAGGAGATACTGGGCAGGCAACGTAAAAACATGTCTCTCTTGATATCTGGAAGATCATTTTCTAGAGCCTCCATGAGCTTAGGAAAGTCATACAGGTGAGGTTTAAAGGAAGAGATAAGGAATATGCGCTTTTCTTGAACTCCTTTTCCTCTCAGGCCATTACTGCAGTCTTCCTGAAGTTTTTTCATTATGTCCTGTTCATTGTATGATTTTGATCTTCTCTCTTTTGATTCATTCAAATCTCTATCAATTTTTGAACGAGCAAAATAATAAAGTTTTTTCTGGGAATGAATGGCTTCTGCTAGAAGAACGTGATTTTCTATAAATCGCTCACAGGCAATTATGATAAAGGCGTCATATTTCCCAAATTCAACTTTCTCTAGATATTTATTTGCCTTGAAATCAGGAGTCCCAATTCCCGGGAGATCCCAATAAATGACATTCTTATGCTGTGGGTGAGGATAAGAAGTTGGCTTTATTGTGGTCTCTGTCACTCCGGTTTCTGCAGCACCTTCATCTTCATCACCAAGACCACGCATGGCATTGATAAATGTGGACTTTCCAGATCCTGATTGTCCAGTTATGGCAATATTCAGTTGGACGTTATCTGCTTTCTCCAGAGCTTCCTTTAACTGTGCAGCAGCTTCTGTAATATCATCGTCCTTTAAATAATCTTTCATTCTCTGCATATCTTCTTTAGGAATTATTTTAGATATTTTTTCTGACTCCATCTTTGAAGATAATTCTCTGTAATTTGGTCATAAAATATTGTTTGATCAACTTAAATGTCTTTCATAGTTACAGTAATTATTACAAATACACTTATAAAAATGGAGCTAGCAGAGTTATAGTCTGATCCTGTTCCATGCATCATGCATAAAAATAATAAGAAAATCATACAAAAGTTCAGTGCACTCCTTCTCCAAATTTGTAACCATCCCTGATGCTAGACAGCATGGGCCTGTTACTACTACAACAGGGAGATATGTAACCACAGTTCATTTTGAAGATATTTAGATCTAGTACTGGAACTGGTATAATGGATGCACAGTATATAATATAAGGATTTAAGGGACAGATAAAAATAATAAGTGATAACTCACTAAAGGAAGTGATGTAATTCCTTTGGGGAATAAACAGCTCAGGAAAACAGTGATTCATTTTCACTTGGACTACGGACCACACTAGATGGATGTTGAACACTATCAGTGATAAGTAAGTATTCTACAGTACACACTACAAGCACTTTGTTCAATTGAATGCATTTTCTTCACTGTACTTATTAATCAATAAAAAAAGGCACCTTCAAACATCTTAAAAGAATTTGATCTAGAGATTGGATGGTGTGTCTGGAATAATTTCTTTTAAGTAAGTGCTCACACTTATTATAATTCTGTATATTGTTTTTAATACACCAGCTGGGGCAAAAATAAACTTAATTATTAATATCATTCAGATTAAGGAGTCCCTTTGAGCCAGGATTGATCTGTTAAGATTTGCACGTTTTGAGGAATAGAGAAACCTCAATTAGTCACTTTTAAATAAGTACTAAACGCTATTGTTTATATAAGTACACTATGTAAGGAAGTATCTAACTTCCCATCAACCCACCAGTTTGACAACTAACAAATGAATAACACATTAATTAATCTATGTTATTTAGATATAAGAGTCCCAGTGACCCTAGATTGGTTCTTCAGATTATATATTTTTGAAGAAAAAGTTCTAACAATTACCTACTGTATAGTAAGTATCTAACACTAGTATTCATAAAAGTAGTCCAAATAAACACCATGTGTAGCTTTAAACACCAAAATAATAATACTGCATCAGTATCTTTAAGAGCTCAATAAATAAATATTTAAATATCTTGTTGTTCCTTATATTTTATCTTTATTCTTGTGTCCAATGTCACATATATGATTTTGTTTTTCAGGTGCTACCCTAATGTTTTAAGTTTGAGACCAATAATTAAATGAAGAAAGAAAAAACGGCGAAACAATTTTCTGGAGGCACTCTGGAACCAATTAATTTTTGAAATTTCTTATTTTTAATGGTATGCATTAAAATAATTTCAAACAAGAGTGGTGAAATATTAAAATATAGTGTGATAGAAAAAATGAATGTGAAATAAAGACTACTAATGTGAAATAAAGACTACTTAAGATGTCTGGTCAATGTTTCACTGTGAACTTTCTTTTTATATCCTTTTGTGGGCTAAATTGCCTATAGAATCTGTGTATGCTTTCGTCACAATTGTAACACCCTACATACTGTATGTAACCTCTCAAGTTATAATATATAATAAATGTCTATTATCTTGACAGTTTATTTGATATAATGTTGTTTATTATTGTACAACAACAGTATATTATTACCACAGCATCTTACCCTTTTATTCTCAACCAATTATCTATTATTCTGACATTATGTTTTCAGTGTAACGTTTATTTCACAACTGTGAAGCAGACATAATCATTGTTTCTTTTCTGATGGTAATTCTAGTGGGGAGAATCAGTTACAAGTTCCCACATCTGGGATTTATGTTCCCCTTTTTTTGGCTTCAATATCTTTTCAATACTGTATAGGGTGCATGTAGCAATGCCAATGAAATAGTGTATTTGTTTGTCAAATTTGTGGGGATTCACTGCTTCGTATATAGCTTTCTGCTTTTTTATATAGGGAATTACGTTTTATTTCTCCCTCACTCGTAACTACCAGATACTCTCATTGACATCTAGGGAGTGTTTCCCATTTTAGATGTTCAATTATGCTTTGATAATTATAGGGGTTGGTGTTTTTTTATTTTTTATTATTGATGACCTTTAGCTTTGAACTCACACTTATCTTCCACTATATTTTATACACTATGAACAAAAACACTACCGTTATTCGTGTAAAATTTCTTACAGTATATTGTGTAGTTCATATATTTATTAAGTCATTGCTGTCAGTGCAAGTCTCTAAACAATTGTCAGCGGCACACGCTACCCCGCAGTACAAACACACAGGGAAGCTATTGTGGATGCCTCAACGGCATTCAGCGGTACAGACTGCCCCGCCGTGTGCGCCCTGCCGCCAACCGCATTAAGGGCCAATTTCAGATCTGATCGCAGCAGCAAATTTGTTAGCTAATGGGCAAAATTATGGTGGTCATTCCGAGTTGTTCGCTCGTTGCCGATTTTCGCTATGGAGCGATTAAGGCAAAAATGTGCATGCGCATGGTTCGCAGTGCGCATGCGGTTAGTATTTTAACACAAAACTTAGTAGATTTACTCACGCCCAAACGAAGATTTTTCATCGTTGAAGTGATCGGAGTGTGATTGACAGGAAGTGGATGTTTCTGGGCGGAAACTGGACGTTTTCTGGGAGTGTGCGGAAAAACGCAGGTGTGTCAGGCAAAAATGCGGGAGTGTCTGGAGAAATGGGGGAGTGGCTGGCCGAACGCTGGGCGTGTGTGTGACGTCAAACCAGGAACGAAACGGCCTGAGCTGATCGCTATTTGTGAGTAGGTCTGGAGCTACTCAGAAACTGCTAAGAATTTTCTTTTCGCTATTCTGAGAATCTTTTGTTCGCTATTCTGCTAAGCTAAGATACACTCCCAGAGGGCGGCGGCTTAGCATGTGCAATGCTGCTAAAAGCAGCTAACGAGCGAACAACTCGGAATGAGGGCCTATGTGCACTGCAGGGGAGGCAGATATAACATGCGCAGAGAGAGATAGATGTGGGTGGGTTATAATGTTTCTGTGCAGGGTAAATACTGGCTGCTTTATTTTTACACTGCCCACCCAAATCTAACTCTCTCTCTGCACGTTACATCTGCCCCCCTTCCCCTGCAGAGCACATGGTTTTGCCCATTAGCTAACAAATTTGCTGCTGCAATCATATCTGAATTAGGCCCTAAGTTTATTCAGCGGGCATGGAGGCTGATGCAGCGTCTCCTGGGCTCTCCGTAATAGTGGCTTCTGTGGCAGTAGCCGCCGGCACCGGAGGTGACAGGGAGCAGCGCTCACAATTACAGAGTGCTATATTGCCGTGTAGTGTGCATATATCAATTAGTCGCACACAGATAGCTTCACAGTTTTTAAACAGTGCACAGCCCACAACACAGCCCACAACACTGCCCACAATCGTTTCACCGAAGGCTTCCTCAGGGCTCTCAACTATGTGTGGCTCTGTCAATTTAACATCAAATATTAACCAACCAATTAATATCTTCTACTGATTATGAGAAATCTGGTTACATAAAATATGAGTAAGTATCTCTACATTGGTAAATATATATCTAATGAATCCCTTCTACACTAGCCCAGAGTCTTTCAATAGACCACCATTAATCGACAACTGTACATATTGATCAACAGTTAATCATACGAGCTATATGTGAAAAATATTATCTTGCAGCAACATCGATCTATCATGATTGAACCATTAGAATATTTATTATGACATTGATCTACTGCAATTGTTATACAATGGTACTGTATTTATCAGATTGTGTTTTTTTGTATTCTGCAACATAATTCCTATAGATAGCAATCTTCCGCTAATTATGGTAATGATCTGGTAAAGAAATTGTTGTCTTGTTCTATCTATCTTATAATAAAGTACAAGAGTTACCAAATAAAAAAGATAAGAGTGCTAACTCAAATTAGCACATTATGGAAAACCCATATTATAACATAGTAACATAGTATCTGAGGTTGAAATAAGACAATTGTCCATAGAGTTCAACCTATTAGTGGTCTCCTATGCATGATGATTTGTCTAAAAATTTTGACTGATGATGATGTCAGCCGTTGCATTTTATCCCTTTTTATAGTAACTCTAGTGCGTGACTATGCACCATAACCCTGGATATCCTTATCCATTAGGAAGTTATCTAACCCATTCTTAAAGGTGTTGACAGAGTCCGCCATTACAACTCCCTCAGGCAGGGAATTCCAAACACGTATTGTCCTTACCGTGAAAAAGCCTTTACAACGTATTGTGCGGAATCGCCTCTCCTCTAACCTGAGCGAGTGTCCACGAGTCCTATGTGTTGATCTGGCCAAAAACAGGTCCCGCGCAAGCTCTGTATATTGTCCCCTCATATATTTGTAGATTTTGATCATATCCCCTCTTAGTCTCCTCTTTTCCAATGTAGACATGCCTAGACTTTCAAGCCTTTCCTTGTATTCCATCGTCTCCATGCCCTTAATTAGTTTGGTCGCCCTCCTCTGAACCTTTTCTAGCTCCAGGATATCCTTTTTGTAGTACGGTGCCCAGAATTGTACACAGTATTCAAGGTGTGGTCTCACTAGTGAATTATATAACGGGAGTATAACATCCTCGTCCCTTGCATCATTTCCCCATTTTATGCATGCTAGTATCTTATTAGTCTTCTTTGCTGCCATCCTACTTTGGGAACTGCTGCTTAGTTTGTTATCTATGAGAACACCTAAGTCTTTTTTCAGTACAGTATCCCCTAATGTTACCCCATTCAGTTTGTAGGTGTTATTTTTGTTCTTGCTACCACAGTGCATTACCTTACACTTGTCTGTGTTGAAGCTCATTCTCCATTTGGCTGCCCATGCTTCTAATTTAACTAAGTCGTTCTGAAGAGACTCAGCATCCTCCTCCGTATTTATAACCTTACACAATTTGGTATCATCTGCAAAAGTTGACACCATGCTCTCTAGACCTTCTGTTAGGTCGTTAATGAAAATGTTGAAAAATAGCGGTCCTAATACCGAGCCTTGTGGCACACCACTTAACACTTCAGTCCAATTTGAAAGAGATCCATTATATATATATATATATATATATATATATATATATACATATATATATATATATATATATATACATACATATATACATACATACACACACACACACACACACACACACAATTTTCTCCGGCGGCACTGAAATGAACACAGTAGTCGGCTGGATGTGACCGTTTCAATGTTTTATCTTAAGCATTTTCGTCAGGGTGCAGAACAAGTGAGTAACAAACAGTGTACTTACATAAATGCCCACGGATCGTCCATGCCGCCGCTCGCCGCCGGACCCAGCGCTGAGAGATGATGTCAACGGATTGCGCCGTGCGGGGGCACGGAGGAGGCTTGTAACCTAGGAGACCAATAGAAACAAAATAAAATACCGATAAGGCAATCCAAACAGCAGAAATAGTTGCAACTATTGCAGTCATTACCGGTGAACTAAGTGGATAGTTTAAACAAATAATGTTGCACTTGCATCGCTATAGCAGTACACACTGCGAAATAAGCTGTTATAAACGGCTAACCTCCGCGAGTATCACTAGATAAATAAATCATTACAAGATGTAATAGTTGTATAATAGGCAGAGGTATCCATCCAGGACAGCTAATGGTGGAATAAAAAGGAAAAGTTAGAGAGGACCCTAATAACTACTATCCGTGAGTGACAAAGCAAGATACATATTTCAATGAATGGGGCTGTAATGTAACATATACATAACATGGCAATACATTTAAGTATTGCTCTGTAAGGTAAAATGTCCATGACTAAATGAGTAGAACATTACTGTAAGGAATATATTAAAAAGAAAGAAAAAAAAAAAAAAAGATTTTCAGGAACATCACAGAAAGCAAGTAAGTCCCGAGTGTTCATTCAGGCCCCTCAGGGCCAATGTTTTGAGGTGGTGAATCCACCTGCTCTCTGCTTTATGTAAAAACAAGGGACAGTTCCCCCACGAGATGGCATAGGTATATGTTTAATAATGCAATAGCGCAAAGTAGCTAGGCTATGTCTAGCCTCCATAAAGTGACGCGCCACTGGCTGATCGCTGTTTTCCGGAGATATAGCATTTCTAATTGACCAACGGTGAGCTGCCATGCGTTCCTTGAACGCACACTCGGTTTATCCGACGTAGTGTCGTCCACATGGTCAGCTGATAAGATATACTACGAATTTGGTGGTACATGTCACTCTTTGGTATATTTTTAACTTTTTACCAGTGTAGGGGTGATGGAAAGAGTCACCTGGAATCATGTAACTACAGGTGGCACAACCAATGCATCTGTAACATCTTGGACGAGCAGTGCTAAGAAGCATATTACTTTGTTTGACTTTGGTGAAATCTGATATGTCAGTCTTCAAAAGTTAGTCCCTTAGAGTCCGACTTCTGTGGTAAGCTGTCATAATTTTTTTGTCTTGTAAAGACTTCAAGGCAGGGTCAGTTGACACAATGGGCCAGTGTGATGTGATGATTTTATTTCTGGCCGAGCTTAATGGAGAAAAATAATTAACCCAAAGTAGCTGTCATCAGGTATAGATTTATTCTTATTTTGAAATCTTCCTGTTAGATCTCGAGGCTGTTGAAGAACTTTGTTTTTTACTGTAGTAAGATGTCTGTGATCATATCCTCTGGATACGAATTTCTCAACCATATTAGATAAAGGCATTTCAAAAGTTAAAGGGTCGCTGGTGATTCTGCGTACACGCAACATTTAGGAAGATGGTAAGCCCTTTTTAAGTGCTACTGGGTGTTGACTGGAGGGAAGCAGTAGATTGTTTCTGAAAGTTGGCTTAACATAAATTGATGTAACAAACATATTGTCCTGAATTCTTATTAAAACATCCCAAAAATGCACAGAAGTAGGACTAACATTACAAATAAATTTCACAGGAGATGATGTGTTATTATGCTCCAATATGAGATTGTGAAATTAATTTGCAGAGTCAGACCATACCAGTAACAAATCATCTATATATCTTGTATATAGTACGATTTTATTGCTATTAACAGGATTTGAAAAGAAGACTTGTTTTTCCATTGAAAACATGAAGCAGTTTGCAAACGATAGGGCCACAGAGAACCCCATCGCACAACCCTGGAGTTGTAGATCGAACTTATTGTTAAACAAAAAAGAATGACGTTTAAGTGTCAACTGTAAAAAAAAACAGAAAAAAAATCTATATTGGGGCCCACATAGAGAGGATTTTGTGTAATAAACTTGCGTACAGTTGCTAATCCTGCATCATGGGGTATACATGTGTACAATGATGTTACATCAACTGTACGCATCAAGGTGCCAGTTGGGATATTGGTAATGTTGGCCAGTTTCAACAATAATGAGCTTGTATCTTTAAGGTAGCTAGGTCCCCCCACCTACAACGCATCCATGAAAACATTCAACCGCTTGGTGGATAGGGATACAAGGGAGGCTGATACCCAGCTGAAGAAGATGCATTCCAAATTCTCTAAACATGAATGGACAGTTTTGAAAGCACTGAGTAAGGATACCACCATCACCATACGTCCTGCAGATAAGGGCGGCGGTATAGATGTCCAGGACCTGATTGACTACATTGCCGAAATTAATCATCAAGTGAGTGATGGTTCTACCTACAAGCCATTGGACAGTGATCCTACTGCTGAGTACAAAGCAGAACTTGATATGTTATTACAAGCAGCGGTTAGAGATAAAACAATCTTCCAGGAGGTTATGGATGCCATGGTGGTGTCATATCTGATTATACCACTCATGTATACCCTTCCAAAAATTCATAAGAATAGCTCCAATCCCCCAGGTAGACCAATCCTCCCCGCTCATGGATCATTATATCAAACAGTTTCCATCTATCTGGACAGTCTGTTACATCCTTGTGTACAAGCGCAGCCTAGCTACCTTAAAGGTACAAGGTCATAATTGTTGAAACTGGCCAACATTACCAATATCCCAACTGGCACCTTGATGTGTACAGTTGATGTAACATCATTGTACACATGTATACCCCATGATGCAGGATTAGCAACTGTATGCAAGCATATTACACAAAATCCTCTCTATGTGGGCCCCGATATAGATTTTTTTTTCTGGTTCTTTTTCAGTTGACACTTAAACGTAATTATTTTTTTTGTTTAACAATAAGTTCTATATACAACTCCAGGGTTGTGCGATGCGGTCCTCTGTGTCCCCATCGTTTGCAAACTGCTTCATGTTTTCTGTGGAAAAACAAATCTTCTTTTCAAATACTGTTAATAGCAATAAAATCGTACTACAAGATATATAGATGATTTGTTACTGGTATGGTCTGACTCTGCAGATTAATTTCAGAATCTCATATTGGAACATAATAACACATCATCTCCTGTGAAATTTACTTGTAATGTTAGTCCTACTTCTGTCCATTTTTTTGGATGTTTTGATGAGAATTCTGGACAATATGTTTGTTACATCAATTTATGTTAAGCCAACTGACAGAAACAATCTACTGCTTGCCTCAAGTCACTACCCAGTAGCCCTTAAAAAGGGCTTACCATCTTCCTAAATGTTGCGTGTACGCAGAATCACCAGCGACCCTAACTCTTGAAATGCCTTTATTTAATATGGTTGAGAAATTCGCATCCAGTAAAAAACAAAGTACTTCAACAGCCTCGAGATCTAACAGGAGGATTTAAAAAGAAGAATAAATCTATACCTGATGACAGCTACTTTGGGTTACTTCTTTTTCTCCATTAAGCTCGGCCAGAAATAAAATCATCAAATCACACTGGCCCATTGTGTCAGCTGACCCTGCCTTGAAGTCTTTACAAGACAAAAAAATAATGACAGCTTACCACAGAGGACGGACTCTAAGGGACTATCTTGTCAAGACTGACATATCAGATTTCACCAAAGTCAAACAAAGTAATATGTTTCTTAGCACTGCTCGTCCAGGATGTTACAGATGCATTGGTTGTGACACCTGTAGTCACATGATTCCAGGTGACTCTTTCCATCACCCCTACTACACTGGTAAAAAATTCAAAATATACCAAAGAGTGACATGTACAACCAAATTCATAGTTTATCTTATCAGCTGCCCATGTGGACGACATTACATCAGAAAAACAGAGTGTAGGTTCCAGGAACGCATGGCAGCTCACCGTTGGTCGATAAGAAATGCTATATCTTCGGGAAATAGCGATCAGCCAGTGGCGCGTCACTTTATGGAGGCTAGACATAGCCTAGCTACTTTGTGCTATCGCATTATTGAACATATACCTATGCCATCTCGTGGGGGGAACCGTCCCTTGCTTTTAGTTAAAGCAGAGAGCAGGTGGATTCACCGCCTCAAAACATTGGCCCTGAATGAACACTCGGGACTTACTTGCTTTCTGTGATGTTCCTGAAAATCTTTTTTTTTTCTTTCTTCTTAATATATTCCTACAGTAATGTTCTACTCATTTAGTCATGGACATTTTACCTTACAGTGCAATACTTGAATGTATTGCCATGTTATGTATATGTTAAATTACAGCCCCATTCATTGAAATATGTATCTTTTTATGTCACTCACGGATAGTAGTTATTATTTGGTTCCTCTCTAACTTTTCCTTTTTATTCCACCATTGGCTGTTCTGGATGGACCCCTCTGCCTATTATACAACTATTATATCTTGTAATAATTTAATTATCTAGTGATACTGGCGGAGGTTAGCCGTTTATAACAGCTTATTGCGCAGTGTGTACTGCTATAGCGATGCAAGTGCAACATTATTTGTTTTAACTATCCATTTAGTTCACCCGTAATGACTGCAATAGTTGCAACTATTTCTACTGTTTGGATTGCCTTATCAGTACTTTATTATTTTGCTTCTGTTGGTCCCCTAGGTTACAAGCCTCCTCCGTGCCGCCGCACGGCACAGTCCGGTGACATCATCTTTCAGCGCTGGGTCCGTCGGGAGCGGCGGCATGGATGATCCGAGGGCATTTATGTAAGTACACTGTTTGTTACTCACTTGTTCTGCACCCTGACAAAAATGCTTACGATAAAGCATTGAAACGTTGGTCACATCCAGCCGACTACTGTGTTCATTTCAGTGCCGCCGGAGAAAATTGTATGTATACTGCAAGTTGCTTGTGGTATGCGGAGGGCACCTGGCTTAAACCCTGCTTACACCTGCTTTTCTTAATTTCAGGAGTGCCGCCTTATCCATTTTGTTATATATATATATATATATATATATATATATATATATATATGTATGTACACACACACACACACACACACACACACACACACACAATGTCAATATACTCGGCACTCTCTTACCAATATGTGCACAGGATGCCCGGTGCCTTCCAAAGCCGTGTAAGCATAAGGGAGAGAGGGTGGCCTGCTGTGTCCCTGCTAAACCAACCCCAATATCTCCTCTACTGAAATCATACTCGGAGACAAGATCTTGGATTTAATCATTGGCCACAGTTTTATTAAACATTACCTTATTTACATTTTACATTTTGCAGGGTAGGGACAGAGGCCCTCATTCCGAGTTGATCGGTCGCAAGGCGAATTTAGCAGAGTTACACACGCTAAGCCGCCGCCTACTGGGAGTGAATCTTAGCATCTTAAAATTGCGACCGATGTATTCGCAATATTGCGATCACAAACTACTTAGCAGTTTTAGAGTAGCTCCAGACTTACTCTGCCTGTGCGATCAGTTCAGTGCTTGTCGTTCCTGGTTTGACGTCACAAACACACCCAGCGTTCACCCAGACACTCCTCCGTTTCTCCGGCCACTCCTGCGTTTTTTCCGGAAACTGTAGCGTTTTCAGCCACACGCCCATAAAACGCCGTGTTTCCGCCCAGTAACACCCATTTCCTGTCAATCACATTACGATCGCCGGAGCGATGAAAAAGCCGTGAGTAAAAATACTTTCTTCATAGCAAAGATACTTGGCGCAGTCGCAGTGCGAATATTGCGCATGCGCACTAAGCGGAATTTCACTGCGATGCGATGAAAAATACCGAGCGAACGACTCGGAATGAGGGCCAGAGAACGGTGGGCAAGGCACAAAACCCTAAAAATGCCTCACTAACCCCCCGCTATGGAGCCATGCTCCTCCATGATTTATGACGGGGCGTGCCACATACCTACGCCGTAGGCCCTCATCAACGTCCCCGCTATGGAGCCAGCCCCAACAGATCACTCTGGCCTGGTGCGCAGCCGACGGCCCGCCGCCGACAGCTGGAGCCTGGGGTGCGGCACCTCGCCGACGGTGAATCTGCAACCTCAGCTGGCTCCCCTGCTCCACCTGCCTTGCGCACCGCTTCTTCCCGCCTGCCCTGCTACATATATCTCCGTACCAACTGTGACAAAAGACAAAATTCATAGACATTACACAACCTCTTTCCAACCCAGTTACCCAAACCGATTGTATCTTTACAAACCTTGTTACCCTACAAAATTCTTGACCACCAATGCATCCATAAACGTCCCATTTTTTTCTCAGTGTTTTTTATTTCTTTTATTTTTTTTTATTTTTTTTTATTTTGTATTTTTTTTTTTTTTAAAACACAAAATGCTGACAGGCGTAAAGTAGAAATTATACATTCACAAAAGGGGTGGGTGGGTGGGCAGGATCTGTTTGCAGCTCTAGCCTGGAATGCAGCCTCCCCCCTCTGCCTCAGCCTTTTAACCCCCTCATGGCTCTTTCCTCCCCCTGCTAGCCTACTGGCAGCCCTGCTCTCCTAGGTGTGACAGGGAGGACGGGTATACCTGCCCCCGTCCCTCCCTTTCCCCCATTTGGCCCGCGGCCGCGTGTGCCCCCCCTCTCCCCTATATCGCTACAGCGCCATTTTGGCACCTATGCTCCCTTAAGGGAGAGAGGGTGGCCTGCTGTGTCCCTGCTAAACCAACCCCAATATCTCCTCTACTGAAATCATACTCGGAGACAAGATCTGGGATTTAATCATTGGCCACAGTTTTATTAAACATTACCTTATTTACATTTTACATTTTGCAGGGTAGGGTCAGAGAACGGTGGGCAAGGCACAAACCCTATCAATGCCTATCATTGATTTATGACGGGGCGTGCCACATACCTACGCCGTAGGCCCTCAGCAACGCCCCCGCTATGGAGCCGGCCCCCACAGATCACTCTGGCCTGGTGCACAGCCGACGGCCCGCCGCCGACAGCTGGAGCCTGGCGTGCGGCACCTCGCCGACGGTGTATCTGCAACCTCAGCTGGCTCCCCTGCTCCACCTGCCTTGTGCACCGCTTCTTCCCGCCACTGAGGTTCTCGGGCCTGCCCAGGTACCAAAACCCCCCCACCCTGCAATTCGCCCTTCCCTAGACTTCCCCTGCCTTTTGCAATGCATCGTTGAACAAGTCACTGCTAACCTCCGACAGATGCCTCCGTCAGCCCCGAACGTGCCCTTGACCTTCTGACTGGGGACCTTTCCTCCCAGTGCCCTCACGCACTTACTGCCACATTGACCGTCTTCCTGATCCTCCCTATGGCTGCCCCCTTTCGCACGCCGCGTCAGGTCAGCCTGGAGATGATGCTAGACCACACGATGCTGGCTGCTTGCCACTGCCCCTTTGCCCATGCTAGGTCAATACCAATCCCAATCCTTCTTAACATATCAAGGGACTTCGTGTCCCCCACATCATTACCTCCCGAATGAATGACTGTTTGTGTTGGGCCGCTACTCTTGCACAGTGCCCCCCTCTGACCAGGTACCACCCACCTTGCCGGCTGGCACCTTTCACCTCTATTCCATCAGCGATCAAGAAGCTGCTGGTCCTCCTGGCATGCAGCCTAGCGCTTCCCACTACTTGGCACCGCAGCACTCCCCCCTGCGTGAGTCCCATTTCCTTCACCCAGGAAGGGGGGGGGGAAGCACACACCCCGACTGCCCCAGCCCCAAACCTGCCATTTCAAGTATTTGCTTCACACTAAACTTGATGTTGCTGCGCCGGCGCCCTGCCGCCCTGCTGCCAGCCCCCTCCTCGCTTGCTGGCACGTGGCTCCCTTGTTCCTCTGTCTGGCTTGGACATACAAACTGGCCAGCCTGTGGGCCCTTATGCCCCTTGCCCGCCTGTTGGCGGCCACCATCATGCCACCTTTCTCCTGGCCAGCTTCTTGGCCAGACAAACTGCTTTGGCCCCTGCTGGGCACTCCCTGATTCCTGCATCTCTGCCAGCCGCCTGTGCTTCACCTGTCACAAAACTGCCAAACCTGACCAGGTGCCCTGGCTGTTTCTGAACATGCCTTGCACTGTTCCTGACCATGCTGCCGCAGCTTATCTCCCTGCCCACGCCCGGGCCTAACTCACGAAAAATAGCTAGAAGAGGCAAACCGTTCTATCCTCCTAACATCTGATGCTAACATCAATGGTTGCCCCCTATTGGATCCTGCTGCATTTCCATTAACTTCTGCTAACAACACCAGTAGCACGCTAAATGCAAACCTCAATGGTTACGAACCTTCGGGAACCAGCTGCCTCTCTGCATCTCCGCTGCCGGCAGCCCGTGGGCCAACGCTTCAAAGCAGTTAGTTAGGAAAAACCTTCCTAACATCCTATTGTATGCCAACATCGATGCTTTGAACCCTCGGCTGCTAAAACTGTCTTGGGCCCTCAGTTTCTCTGGTGCGATAGGCACGCTGAATACCTCCAGCATGACCTGTAGTTCGCGCAGCAATTGGCTGTGCTACAGCTTGTGGCCCTGCCCCCAGGAGATCATCTAGGTGGTGTGCTGTGGCTCTTGACCCTGTGCGCCCCTGCCGGCACCACTGCAGGGAAGAGTTGCATGCTCCGCAGACAGCACCCGAAATGGCACAGCCCATCGGCAATACATTTTCCCCTGAAAAATTCTCCACCGCAGCTTTGTCCCATGAGACTGAAACTCTCCTGATGCAAAGGGATGCAGCCTAAAAGGCTGACTCTACGTCCAGCTTTGCCCTTAGGGCTCCCCATGTCAGGATCCATAACGTGATCGGATCCTGAAATATGATATTGTGTATATACTGTCTGACATGTAGTATCACATACCCTCCAACATTTTACACAGAAAAATCGGTACAAACCCGAAAAAGGGGCGTGGCCGCGGGTAAAGGGGGCGTGGCCACGACCCTTTTCCTATACATTCAATGGAAGTTAGGAGAGCCAAAAATCGGTACAGACCATGAAAAAAAAGGTACTGTACCTATTAAAAAGGTACAGTTGGAGGGTATGGTATCATGTTATTCCCTATTTTATAAATTACATTTCTTAAACTGCAGTGTAATTAACATAGAGGACAGTTGTAATTCCCCTTTGCTGGATTGTAAAAGAACAGGATGTTTATTTTTCACCACAGGGGGGGGGGGGGGACTGTAATGTGGGACAGCTCAGAAAGCCTGATACCTGGCTTCCAGACTCTGCCTCTTCCCAGGGGTCATCACACCTCACAAAAGGAGTATCTGATAAGGCTGCTTCCTGAATGACAGCCATAAATTGCTGTAGGATGGACAGGAAACCCAATCTCTGAGCTTCAAACACAAATGCTTTTGACTTTTTGAGTGTGTATAACTGGACAAACAGGCTCAACACACTGTGTCTTCAATTCCTCCTGCCTTTGAAAAAGGGTTAAAACCCCCACCAGTAAGGGGGGTTTCTTTCGAGTGGCTAACAGGGCTTAAGACTGACCTGCTCACCCTCCCTTGTGCTCGGACCGTCCTAATGGCCACCTCAACTGGCTGGTACTGCCCTGAGCATAGTTCCTTGCCTAATGCGTCGGTCACCAACGCCCCTTTGGGGTAGGACAGGTGCTGTATGTGCCTGACCTCCCTCCCCAAAGGTGAAATTATCCATCCTGGCAATGGCGGGGCTGCGAATGGCCCCACTGTCCTGCCTAACGCTAGTTCCTTAGCAATTTTCTCGCGTACCACCCCCAGCTGCCTCCTTATGGACCTTATGTCCCTGGAGCTACTGTTGGCGTGCCTCTCTGGTTATAGGTACCCTAAAACCATCCTTGAAGCCCCCCCGCAGAGAATTGGCTTCCTTTAAACCTGGGATACCTGGGCAGCCATGCCAGGCCCATGTCCAACTCAACAGGACTATTCACTTTTCCTAGGCCCAGCTGGTGTGGGCCCCTTTTGCGGGAGACTACCCCTCTCTCTGTTGCACTCCTTGACGGAGTGGTTCACGCTACAGAACGTGCATGCGTGCTTGTAGTTGCACTGGGTGCGGATGCACGCATAATGCAGAAAACCCAGCGTCTAATTTCTTGCTTTGCATGCCCTGCCCTGGATTTTTTGTGGCGCTGCGCCCCATTTAGCTACGGCCGCCGCCTGCGCTTTGAGCCAGATGTCTAAGTCTCTAGTGCCAAAGTCAATGGACTTTATGCCCCACGGCCTTTGCGCTGACAACCTCGTCATATTTTCACCACACCTTTCCCCTGTGTTCCTTGTAACAGGATACATGAAATTGGTGTATTTTAACATGCTCATGGCTGCCTCTGGGTAAAAACAGTGTCCCTCAGAGGAAAACCAGGCAAACACAGGTAGAACATACAAACTCCACACAGATATAGCTCTGGCAGTATTGCTAACATTCTGTACATTCCGCACATTTCCTGGAGTGAACGTATATCTATAAAAGCCCATTTTTCAATCTCCTTTCTAGTCAGCGCCGGCTACTGATCCGAAAGCGCATACCAGGCCTGCGGTTCATTGCACAAAGGCTGTCGCCTTATCATGCTGTACCAATCCCGTTTTTCCCCGGTTGCGTCCGCCCCGGGGATGCTGACACTGTACCTCCTGCGCGCTTCCTGGCATAACACACATTTTATGCAAACTGTTATTACTTAACCCCCCTGCTGCGTTGCACAACTCGCTGCATATAGTCTGCACATTCTGACAACTATTGGGGGTCATACAAACATTATGCAAATCATTATTGTCGACATTGTTCTTACCGATCCCGAGCGCCGCGTCATCGATCGTTTGTCCCTCCGGGTACTGCGTGTCCTGCGCCGACCCTGGCGCAAGGAGAAGACCCCGCCGCTGTCCCTCTGGGTGCTGCATGTCCTGTGCCGACCCTGGCGCAAGGAGATGACCCCGCCGCTGTCCCTTTGGGTGCTGCGTATCCTGCGCCGACCTTGGCGCAAAGAGATGACCTCGACACATGGGTGTGCTCCGTGTGAACCGTTGGAAGTGGTGGCGCAACACCGAACAAAGCGTAGCCCATGCTCTCGCCTCCTTGCCTCTGATCCCTGCTGCTCGGATGCCTCTCGCGATGCTCTCTCCGCGGCGTGCTAAACTGCTGCTCGCGATTAGGGTAGCTCCGTTGCGGTGTTGAGTCTGCGCTAATGAAAGCCCTTGCTCCCTGCTCCCGTTGCCTCATGCTCCCCAAACAAGATCTCTGCGGGCTGCGATGACGCCTGCCTGTGCCGCTGTATTCTTCCTGATGAACTCGTTCCCTGGCGCGGTAAGGTTATTCCAGTCGACCTGCTCGGCTCCCATTCGACCTTGAGTAATGGCGGCGGCTTCTTGTGGGTGAAAGGTAATGAGGTGGTTGATGACGGTGACCGTGATCCCTCGCCGCATGTCGTCTGCGTTGACTCTCTACCTCACTGCGATGGCTGCCGACACGTGCCGACGCTTCTGCTGTGCTGTTGGTCCAACACCCCTGTGGACTACGATGCTGCCTCCACGATACTCGGTCCGCTGCTCCCGCTCCTGATGCCGATACCGCTGCTCCTGCCTCTCCGCAGCTTGTTGTAGAGGGGATCGTGATTTGCGCTGCTCCACTGCGGTGTCCTGTTCAGCGTGATGAAAACTGCCAATGCGTGCTGCCGCTCCCGTTGCGCTGTGCTGTTGGTCCAACACCTCCTTGGACTACGATGCTGTCCGCTGCCTCCACAATGTTCGGACCGCTGCTCCTGATGCTGTTATCACTGCTCCTGCCTCTCCACATGCCTGAAACAGCTGCACCATCGATACCCAGCGTTGCCTGCTGTAAGCCCTTGTCGGTCAAAAGTGACGTCCGCTGCTTGCCGCTGGCGATGCTCTCCCATGGGACTGTGACCGATGCCGTCTGCACTGAGAGAAGGGCCTGCATGGTTACGCTGCTCCCGATGTACCTGGCTCCTCTATCCCAGCTTCTGGACCATCTGATTCTGTGACCGCGGGCAAGCCTTCATATCTGGCCGCTAAATCGACCACACCGTGCTGCTGCTCCGTGCTGTTGGGTGCCACTGCCTCCTTGCCACTGTAAATTTCCCCTTCCTCTTCTTTGTTCCAGCCGGGGTCTGGCCACCAGGGTCAACTCCCTCTGCCTGAAATCCACTCTGCTACTGCGGTTGCAGCCTCTTCTCCCTGTGGAAATCTTCGTTCGGTAGGACTTCCTCCCCCACCTCCTCCTGGACACTCTGTGGGATAATTTGCTTTCTGCTGGATCTCCCTGGCTCTTTGCACCCGTGAGACTGGGCTACTGTCGCTGCGAGGGAATGCTGCATCTTTCTGCTGGATCTCCATGCTTGCGTGCTCCTGCTGCAGCTGGAACCCCTTGCACAACCTGTAGTACGAGATCTGCTCTGCCTGCTGAGACTACAGGCTACACATGGCTCTGGGCCTGCTCTTTGTTCTCCAGAGACTGGGCTACTGGATGCTGCTATCTGTTTGCAGCTCTAGCCTGGAATGCAGCCTCCCCCCTCTGCCTCAGCCTTTTAACCCCCTCATGGCTCTTTCCTTCTACGTCTAAAAGTGCTATTGCCTACCAGCTCCCTTTAGGAGTGAAGACGAGAGCACAAAGAGAAAGTCCCATCGAAAAAGAACCCAACGCGGCAAACAGTGCCATAGGGAAAGGAGGAAAGTTCACAACTAAAGAACTAGAGATGTGCACCGGACATTTTTCGGGTTTTGTGTTTTGGTTTTGGATTCGGTTCCGCGGCCGTGTTTTGGATTCGGACGCGTATTGGCAAAACCTCCCTGAAATTTTTTTGTCGGATTCGGGTGTGTTTTGGATTCGGGTGTTTTTTTCAAAAAACTCTAAAAAACAGCTTAAATCATAGAATTTGGGGGTCATTTTGATCCCATAGTATTATTAACCTCAATAACCATAATTTCCACTCATTTCCAGTCTATTCTGAACACCTCACACCTCACAATATTATTTTTAGTCCTAAAATTTGCACCGAGGTCGCTGGATGGCTAAACTAAGCGACACAAGTGGCTGACACAAACACCTGGCCCATCTAGGAGTGGCACTGCAGTGTCAGACAGGATGGCACTTCAAAAAAATAGTCCCCAAACAGCACATGATGCAAAGAAAAAAAGAGGCGCACCAAGGTCGCTGTGTGACTAAGTTAAGCAACACAAGTGGTCGACACAAACACCTGGCCCATCTAGGAGTGGCACTGCAGTGTCAGACAGGATGGCACTTCAAAAAAATTGTCCCCAAACATCACATGATGCAAAGAAAAATGAAAGAAAAAAGAGGTGCAAGATGGAATTGTCCTTGGGCCCTCCCACCCACCCTTATGTTGTATAAACAGGACATGCACACTTTAATGAACCCATCATTTCAGCGACAGGGTCTGCCACACGACTGTGACTGAAATGACTGGTTTGTTTGGGCCCCACCAAAAAAGAAGCAATCAATCTCTACTTGCATGAACTGGCTCTACAGAGGCAAGATGTCCACCTCATCATCATCCTCCAATTCCTCACCCCTTTCACTGTGTACATCCCCCTCCTCACAGATTATTAATTCGTCCTCACTGGAATCCACCATCTCAGATCCCTGTGTACTCTCTGGAGGCAATTGCTGGTGAATGTCTCCACGGAGGAATTGATTATAATTAATTTTGATGAACATCATCTACTCCACATTTTCTGGAAGTAACCTCATACGCCGATTGCGGCTGCACTAAACAATCTTTCGGAGTACACACTGGAGGGAGGGCAACTTAGGTAGAATAAAGCCAGTTTGTGCAAGGGCCTCCAAATTGCCTCTTTTTCCTGCCAGTATACGTACGGACTGTGTGACGTGCCTACTTGGATGCGGTCACTCATATAATCCTCCACCATTCTTTCAATGGTGACAGAATCATATGCAGTGACAGTAGACGACACGTCAGTAATCGTTGGCAGGTCCTTCAGTCCGGACCAGATGTCAGCACTCACTCCAGACTGCCCTGCATCACCGCCAGCGGGTGGGCTCGGAATTCTTAGCCTTTTCCTCGCACCCCCAATTGCGGGAGAATGTGAAGGAGGAGATGTTGACGGGTCACGTTCCGCTTGACTTGACAATTTTCTCACCAGCAGGTCTTTGAACCTCTGCAGACTTGTGTCTGCCAGAAAGAGAGATACAACGTAGGTTTTAAATCTAGGATCGAGCACGGTGGCCAAAATGTAGTGCTCTGATTTCAACAGATTGACCACCCGTGAATCCTGGTTAAGCGAATTAAGGGCTCCACCCACAAGTCCCACATGCCTAGCGGAATCGCTCTGTTTTAGCTCCTCCTTCAATGTCTCCAGCTTCTTCTGCAAAAGCCTGATGAGGGGAATGACCTGACTCAGGCTGGCAGTGTCTGAACTGACTTCACGTGTGGCAAGTTCAAAGGGTTGCAGAAACTTGCACAACGTTGAAATCATTCTCCACTGCACTTGAGTCAGGTGCATTCCCCCTCCTTTGCCTATATCGTGTGCAGATGTATAGGCTTGAATGGCCTTTTGCTGCTCCTCCATCCTCTGAAGCATATAGAGGGTTGAATTCCACCTCGTTACCACCTCTTGCTTCAGATGATGGCAGGGCAGGTTCAGGATTGTTTAGTGGTGCTGCAGTCTTCTGTACGCGGTGGCTGAATGCCGAAAGTGGCCCGCAATTCTTTGGGCCACCGACAGCATCTCTTGCACGCCCCTGTCGTTTTTTAAATAATTCTCCACCACCAAATTCAATGTATGTGCAAAACATGGGACGTGCTGGAATTTGCCCAGATGTAATGCACGCACAATATTGCTGGCGTTGTCCGATGTCACAAATCCCCAGGAGAGTCCAATTGGGGTAAACCATTCTGCGATGATCTTTCTCAGTTTCCGTAAGAGGTTGTCAGCTGTGTGCCTCTTCTGGAAAGCGGTGATACAAAGCGTAGCCTGCCTAGGAACGAGTTGGCATTTGCGAGATGCTGCTACTGGTGCCGCCGCTGCTGTACTTGCTGCGGGAGGCCATACATTTACCCAGTGGGCTGTCAAAGTCATATAGTCCTGAGTCTGCCCTGCTCCACTTGTCCACATGTCCGTGGTTAAGTGGACATTGGGTACAGCTGCATTTTTTAGGACACTGGTGAGTCTTTTTCTGAGGTCTGTGTTCATTTTCGGTATCGCCTGCCTAGAGAAATGGAACCTAGATGGTATTTGGTACCGGGGACACAGTACCTCAATCAAGTCTCTAGTTGCCTCTGAATTAAGGGTGGAGACCGGAACCACGTTTCTCACCGCCCAGGCTCCCAAGGCCTGAGTTATCTGCTTTGCAGCAGGATGACTTCTGTGATATTTCATCAGTCAATTGCTTACTGGAAGTAGTACAAGTGGTCTTCCGACTTCCCCTCTGGGATGACGATCGACTCCCAGCAGCTACAGCAGCAGCGCCAGCAGCAGTAGGCGTTACACTCAAGGATGCATCGGAGGAATCCCAGGCAGGAGAGGACTCGTCAGACTTGACAGTGACATGGCCTGCAGGACTATTGGCTTTCCTGGGTAAGGAGGAAATTGACACTGAGGGAGTTGGTGGTGTGGTTTGCAGGAGCTTGGTTACAAGAGGAAGGGATTTAGTGGTCAGTGGACTGCTTCCGCTGTCACCCAAAGTTTTTGAACTTGTCACTGACTTATGATGAATGCGCTGCAGGTGACGTATAAGGGAGGATGTTCCGAGGTGGTTAACGTCCTTACCCTTACTTATTACAGCTTGACAAAGGCAACACACGGCTTGACACCTGTTGTCCGCATTTGTGTTGAAATAATTCCACACCGAAGAGCTGATTTTTTTGGTATTTTGATCAGGCATGTCAACGGCCATATTCGTCCCACGGACAACAGGTGTCTCCCCGGGTGCCTGACTTAAACAAACCACCTCACCATCAGAATCCTCTTTGTCAATTTCCTCCCCAGCACCAGCAACACATATATCCTCATCCTGGTGTACTTCAACACTGACATCTTCAATTTGACTATCAGGAACTGGACTGCGGGTGCTCCTTCCAGCACTTGCAGGGGGCGTGCAAATGGTGGAAGGCGCAAGCTCTTCACGTCCAGTGTTGGGAAGGTCAGGCATTGCAACCGACACAATTGGACTCTCCTCGGGGATTTGTGATTTCGAAGAATGCACAGTTCTTTGCTGTGCTTTTGCCAGCTTAAGTCTTTTCTATTTTCTAGCGAGAGGATGAGTGATTCCATCCTCATTTGAAGCTGAACCACTAGCCATGAACTCCGTGTCGTAAATGGCATATTGGCAAGTTTACGCTTCTCCTCAGATGCTTTTAATTTTGATTTTTGGGTCATTTTACTGAACTTTTGTGTTTTGGATTTTACATGCTCTCTACTATGACATTGGGCATCAGCCTTGGCTGACGACGTTGATGGCATTTCATCGTCTCGGCCATGACTAGTGGCAGCAGCTTCAGCACGAGGTGGAAGTGGATCTTGATCTTTCCCTATTTTTTTAACCTCCACATTTTTGTTCTCCATATTTTAATGAGTGGAATTATATGCCAGTATCAATAGCTATGGCCTACTACTATATATATACTGCGCACAACTAAAATGCACCACAGGTATACAATGTAGATGGATGGATAGTATACTTAATGGATGACGAGTGACGACACAGAGGTAGGTACAGCAGTGGCCTACCGTACTGCTATATACAGTATAATGGACCTGGTGGACACTGTCAGCAAACTGCTAAACTAGTCTAAAAAAAAGGCACCACAGGTATACAATGTAGATGGATGGATAGTATACTTAATGGATGACGAGTGACAACACAGAGGTAGGTACAGCAGTGGCCTACCGTACTGCTATATATAGTATACTGGACCTGGTGGACACTGTCAGCAAACTGCTAAACTAGTCTAAAAAAAAGGCACCGCAGGTATACAATGTAGATGGATGGATAGTATACTTAATGGATGACGAGTGACGACACAGAGGTAGGTACAGCAGTGGCCTACCGTACTGCTATATACAGTATAATGGACCTGGTGGACACTGTCAGCAAACTGCTAAACTAGTCTAAAAAAAAAGGCACCACAGGTATACAATGTAGATGGATGGATAGTATACTTAATGGATGACGAGTGACGACACAAAGGTAGGTACAGCAGTGGCCTAACGTACTGCTATATATAGTATACTGGACCTGGTGGACACTGTCAGCAAACTGCTAAACTAGTCTAAAAAAAAGGCACCACAGGTATACAATGTAGATGGATGGATAGTATACTTAATGGATGACGAGTGACGACACAGAGGTAGGTACAGCAGTGGCCTACCGTACTGCTATATACAGTATAATGGACCTGGTGGACACTGTCAGCAAACTGCTAAACTAGTCTAAAAAAAGGCACCACAGGTATACAATGTAGATGGATGGATAGTATACTTAATGGATGACGAGTGACAACACAGAGGTAGGTACAGCAGTGGCCTACCGTACTGCTATATATAGTATACTGGACCTGGTGGACACTGTCAGCAAACTGCTAAACTAGTCTAAAAAAAAGGCACCACAGGTATACAATGTAGATGGATGGATAGTATACTTAATGGATTATGAGTGACGACACAGAGGTAGGTACAGCAGTGGCCTACGGTACTGCTATATATAGTATACTGGACCTGGTGGACACTGTCAGCAAACTGCTAAACTAGTCTAAAAAAAAGGCACCGCAGGTATACAATGTAGATGGATGGATAGTATACTTAATGGATGACGAGTGACGACACAGAGGTAGGTATAGCAGTGGCCTACCGTACTGCTATATGTAGTATACTGGACCTGGTGGACACTGTCAGCAAACTGCTAAACTAGTCTAAAAAAAAAGGCACCACAGGTATACAATGTAGATGGATGGATAGTATACTTAATGGATGACGAGTGACGACACAGAGGTAGGTACAGCAGTGGCCTACCGTACGGCTATATACAGTATAATGGACCTGGTGGACACTGTCAGCAAACTGCTAAACTAGTCTAAAAAAGGCACCACAGGTATACAATGTAGATGGATGGATAGTATACTTAATGGATGACGAGTGACGACACAGAGGTAGGTACTGCAGTGCACTCTGCACTGTACTCCTCCTATATAATATTAATTATACTGGTGGTCCCCAGTCCCCACAATAAAGCAGCACACTGAGCACAGATATGGAGTGTTTTTCAGGCAGACAAACGTATACTGGTGGTCACTGTCAGCAAAACTCTGCACTGTACTCCTGCTATAGCTGCTCCCCAGTCCCCACAATTAAGCAGTGTGAGCACTCAGCACAGATATATCATGCAGCACACTGAGCACAGATATGGTATGGAGCGTTTTTTTCAGGCAGAGAACGGATAAAAACTGGTGGTCACTTATCAGCAAAACTGCACTGTACTCCTCCTAACAGCTGTTCCCTAATCCTCCCCACAATTATAGTAATAAACAAGCAATCAAATCAATTGTCTTCTACTAGTAGTATATAAACGGAGAGGACGCCAGCCACGTCCTCTCCCTATCATCTCCAATGCACGTGTGAAAATGCCGGCGACGCGCATCTGCTTATATAGAATCCGAATCTCGCGAGAATCCGACAGCGGGATGATGACGTTCGGGCGCGCTCGGGTTAACCGAGCCATACGGGAGAATCCGAGTATGGCTCGGACCCGTGTAAAAAGGGTAAAGTTCGGGGGGGTTCGGTTTCTCGGAAACTGAACCCGCTCATCACTAGTACTTAGTCAGGAGACTCAGTCCGCCCCGTGTAGAAGCCGTGCTTCTCCGTACCCTCTTGCCGCCATAATGGCCGGCAACCCGCTAACTGGGACGCCAACTTAGTACTCACCACTCTTCTGTCTTTTGGCTCTGTTAGGGGTGGCGGTGTGCTGCGGGAATGTACGCTCGCTTTGGTGGGGCTTGCGAATTGTTCCCTTAGGAGTTAGCGTCCTGTCAGTGGGGAACGGGACCATTAACCCTTAGTGAGGTTGGGCTGTCCCCCCCCCCCTAAGTCACACGAAGCAGGCAGGCTAGTGCCATCCAGTCCTGCCTGAAAATAACAAACTTTAAAAATAAAAGTAGAAGACTCTTGAGGAGCTTCCAGAGATCTGACCAGCTCCTCTGGGCACATATTCTAAACTGAGTCTGGTAGGAGGGGCACAAAGGGAGGACCCAGCACACACAATCAAACTTCTGTAGTGCCCATGGCTCCATCTATACCCCATGGTACTAAATGGATTCCCAGTATCCCCTAGGACGTAAGAGAAATAATGATTTAGGAGAAGGACTAGAAAGCACAGTGTAAATGTTTGCAGACGATACTATAATATGTAGGGTAATCAAGTCAGATGTGGATGTGGTGTCTCTTCAGAGCAATTTATTTAAACTGGAAGTTTGGGCAATGCAGTGCCGTAACTAGGCATTTTAGCGCTGTGTGCAAGAAACGGCATTGGTGCCCCCCCATGCAAGACAGGGGTAGTGCGCGCCGTGGGCGCGTGAAAAATATATAGGAGTGTGGCTTAATGGGGAAGGGGCGTGGCCACAAAATAATACCAATTCATACTACGGTGCACAGTAGTCTCCATTATTCAAATTATGCTGCACAGTAGCGCCACTACACCAGGTAGAGCCCCTTTTGCACATTACAGCAGACAGTACCACTTTTTACACATTACGGCAGACAGCGTCCCCCTTTTTACACATTATGGCAGACAGCGTCCCCCTTTTTACACATTACGGCAGACAGCGTACCCTTTTTACACATTGCGGCAGTCAGAATAGATAGAGAAATAGAGAGAGAGAGAGATACTTACAATCTCTCCCCGCTGGCAGTCAGGCTCCTCGTGCTGGCAGATGATCAGATCCCTCAGTGCAGGCAGCGGAGAAGGAGGAGGAGGGAGGAGGATACTGGGGTCCACATTAGTACCATGGGGATGTACCAAAGCTCCAAACCGGGTGGGAGAGTGCAGAGGTTCCTGCAGAACTGATTGACCAAATTGAAGGTCCTCAGTGGCCAAAGTATTGAACTTTTAGAACTTAGCAAACGTGTTCGAACCCGACCAAGTAGCTGCTCGGCAGAGCTGTAAAGCCGAGACACCCCGGGCAGCCGCCCAGGAAAAACCCACTGACCTAGTAGAGTGGGCCTGTACAGATCTTGGAATCGGCAAACCTGCCATAGAGTAAGCATGCTGGATAGTAAGCCTGATCCAGCGAGCAATAGACTGCTTTGAAGCAGGACACCCAATTTTATTGGGATCATAGAGAACAAACATCGAGTCCGATTTTCTGTGACGAGCTGTCCGCTTCACATAAATCTTCAAAGCCCTCACAACATCTAGGGAATTTGAGGTAGAGGAGGTGTCGGTAACCACCGGAACCACAACAGGTTAGTTTATATGAAACGCAGACACCACCTTTGGAAGAAATTGCTGACGAGTTCAGAGTTCAGCTCAATCCTCATGAAAAATCAAATAGGGGCTCTTGTTAGACAATGCTCCCAGTTCCAACACCCGCCTGGCTGAAGCCACGGCCATCAGTGTAACGGTCTTCCACGTAAGAAACTTCACGTCCACCTCTTGTAAGGGCTCAAACCATTCTGATTGGAGGAACTGCAACACCACGTTGAGATCCCAAGGTGCCGTGGGAGACAAAAACGGCGGTTGGATGTGCAGAACACCATTCAAGAACATCTGAACCTCAGGGAGGGAAGCCAATTGTTTTTGGAAGTAAATGGACAATGCTGAAATCAGGACTTTTATGGAGCCCAGGCATAGGCCCACACCTGACTGCAGAAAAAGCAGAAATTGTCCCAGTTGAAATTCCACCTTAAGAAATTTTCTGTTCCTATACCAAGAGATTTATTTCTTCCAAATACGGTGGTAATGCTTAGATGTTACCCCTTTTCTGGCTTGGATCAAAGAAGGAATAACCTTATCCAGGATTTCTTTCTGGGCTAGAATTTGATGCTCAACTTCCATGCCGTCAAACATAGCCACAGTAAATCTTTGTAGGAGATCCTCTCAAAGAGGTAGAGGCCAAGCCCTTCTTGGCCAGTCCGGAGCAATGAGAATTGCTTGAACCCTTTCCCTTTTTGTTCTTTTGAGAATCCTTGGGATCAATGGCAGTGGCGGAAACACATACACCATCTGGTAGATCCATGGGGATGCCAGAGCATCCACGGCCACTGTCTGTGGCCGTGGATTGTTCCCTTGAACTGGAACAATACCGCTGTAGCTTCTTGTTTAAACAAGAGGCCATCATGTCGATTTTTGGAATGCCCCACTGACGTTTCAAGCACCCGATCACCTCTGGGTGGAGGCCTCACTCTCCTGGGTGGAGGTTGTGTCTGCTGAGGAAGTCTGCTTCTCAGTTGTCTACTCCCAGAATGAAGATTGCCGACAACACCACAGCGTGCCTTTCTGCCCAGAGGAGAATCCTTGTCACCTCTGACATTGCTGCTCTGCTATTCGTTCCGCCTTGTCAGTTTATGTACGTTACCGCCGTCACATTGTCTGACTGAACTTGAATGGTTTGATCTTGAAGAAGATGTTATGCCTGTTTCTAAGCCCCATAGTTTGAAGCTCCACCAATATCACGTGGATAGATCCTTAGTATGTTTCAATATTTCCAATTCCCGAAAGCCGGGAAATTGGGAAGTGACATGGACTAACCAAACCCTGGCATTTTCTCACAGAGCTGACAGGACACCCATAGACACTGAACTTATACGCCAATTAGCCAACAGTGGAAGGTATTCCTGTTATAGATACACTCTAGGAAGTAAGACCATGTGAGTTGGAGAAGTATCACCAGGATACTGTGCGCATATCATACAGCCTGATACGTGTACTGAACAGATGAGAGAAAAAGGGATAGGATTTTTCAATTGGAAGGTTTGCACTATGGTAATGTCATATTCGGTCCCATATGTTCTCCCCGATGATGCTTATTTCATATGCGGGAGAAAGGCGTATAAGTGGCTTGCCCCAAACTCAGAGGGATTGTGTTACATTGGAAGAGTGTTGCCAGAGGTTATGACCATAACTCATGATAAAATGAAAGACGTTCACCGCAATGCTCAAGCTCCTTATACTCATACACACTACGAACACATCGTTAAGAGACACCTTATAAAGAGGACAGAGCATCCGGCCTCTGATTTGATCCATGAATCCACAGGGATTCAATTCCTACTCGCGATAGACATCACCCGCACCGCCAGTGGAATTATAAATTATAGGTATATTCATGCGCTAGCGAACCTGATAGATAATATCACCGAGATGTATGATGACACTTTCAGGTATACAGGAAGGGAATTGCAAGCTTATAAAACAGAACTGATACAGCACAGGATGGTCCTCAATTATATCACAGCGGTGACAGGCAGGTACTGTGTCACTTTGACAACTCAGTATGGTGTGAAGTGCTGTACGTATAATACTAACAGCACTGATGACCCAACCGAGGTCATAGATCAAAATATGGACGATATCTTGCAGTTGAAGTGGGAGTTCCGAAGAAGACACAACCTTACCCTTTCTGCTGTGGGTAATGAGATGACTGGCTGGGTCTCATGGCTGAACCCACGCAATTGGTTCCCAGGTTTAGGAGAGTGGGCTCAGAATGTTATCATGAGCATAGGAAAGTTCCTCCTGTGTATTCTGGGAATCATCGTAATCATTGGTTTGATATTTAGGTGTGTTCAAATTCTAACGTGGCGCAAGCACAGTACCAAAGTGATGAGTTTGAGGAGCGGGGGCATTGTTACAACAACTGATTTAATTTATGACCCATCAATAGAGACAATGTTGTGATAAGATATGATTCCACAATCCGTTTCTTTCACCCGTTTCTCCTTTGTTTTCCCTCAGCAAAAATACATCCATCCAGAAAAGACCTTTGATGAACACTTAAAACAAAGATATACCCATCGGGAAAAGACTTTAATGGACACTCTAAAAACTTTAATGGACACTCTAAAGATTTTTTTTTTTTATGGACACTCTAAAGACTTCAATGGACACTCACAGCAAATACACACCCACACGGACAAGACTTCAATCAACACCAAAGAACAATTGCACAAATGATTATGTGAATGTATTTGTGATACATGTCTTATCTTCATCTCTACAATCTTCAGGTAGTGTCACACATAGTCGAAAGGTAATATACACATATACTAGCATTCACATATGTTCCCCCTCCCTGTATCATCAACTAAATGTGCACCCCATTCGTTGTAAACAGAAGCCGAAAAGAGCCCAGTAGAGTTTGTTAGCCTATTTACAGACCCTTAATACGGGATAAGAAGGATTTAATGTATACTTCGCAATACCTCGAAGCTTATTTAGAACATATACGGCACAATGATACATGCCCCTCAGACATGGACTCATACATACATGCTTTTTACTATCCCACTAGGTCATCCATTTCCCACGTATATCTCTCCCCTTTCCATCCGATTATCTGTAGATAATTTGTATTGTATTGTATATTTTTCTGTTTTCCGTAGATAGTGGCAGTTATGGTTGACATGCCAAAGGGTGGACTGTGAAAGTCAAAAAATATCGTAATGCATATACTATGTACTAACACCAGGCGCATGGCCACTGTGCGCGCGCGCCCATTCTGCCGTGCGTGCACATACTCGCAATTTGCGTATGATCGCTCCCGCGTTCCTGCGCGTGGTGTGCGTATTTATGGCGGGGTTTGGGAGCGCATAGAGGGTTATTAGAACATTGCATATCTAACCCAAATACTGTACTTTATAGATATAGCTCTCTTGCATTACATCAGCAAGTTAGAACAGTTTAAATGATTCCATTGCGAGGGTATTCATCTTTACATGATAGGATGGGACAAACTAAGGTTAGAAGGTGATGTCTAGTATCCAGCTGTAGGGTATTTCAAGAGTAATATTCCGGTGTTGGTTAGAGAAAAATAAAATTTTCCTGCGTATAGTTATGTGCAGAAGTAGAATATAGATATAAATTGTATTTAAAATATATTATGAATGTGGAGGGAACGAGAATGGAACCCTGTCACACATAAATTAAATCTCCCACAGACTGAGATACAATGGCCTTATTTACACTAAGCTTTGAGATTCTATGAAGAGGGCCTACCCCTTTGTTTACTAAGATGGCCAGGTTTCTCTTCAGAATAATGAGTGCTGAGTTGTCATTGTCTCACCTGAAAGTTAGGGACAAACAAGGGTGAACAATGCCCAGGAGCCGAGAATACCAGATTTATGTTTAATGTGATGGGTTTAACTTATCATGGGGCGGGAACTTCTTGAACTAACCACTTCTTGAACTAACCAATGGTCCCCGGTGCAGGACATGTCCCACCCCCTAACCAATGGAAGAAGAGCACACAGTGTCTATTGTATTATGTATTGATCTACTGACTAAAGAGGGAGCTGCAGGCCAGGTCACTATCAAAGACTCTGAACGCTATGTGTATGACCAGCGGAGGACCGGATCTGGGTTGCGCTTGCGAACAATTCTCACATATGTACATTCTCTGTAGCCACTATTTTGTTTAGATTTCTTGTTAGCCTGTAGTGTATCAATTGTACGGTTTCTTTTCTTTTGTCTAATCAATCCGCAGTGGTCTTAGAACCCTGTGGTTTTACCCCATATCGGTGTTGTGTCCTCATTTCTCTGCTAGGGGTTAAAGGGTTATTATATTCACAAACTGCATAAGGCTTTAACGTGTATTTGGTAAAGTGTACGCACTGTGAGTACTTTGTACCGACAGCGCTGCACAAGGTTTAAAGTGTATTATCATTGCAGTACTTTGCTGCATAAGGTTTAAAGCATAAACGTAGCATTGTACTGTATCACTAATAAGGTTTAAAGTCTATCATCTGACTGTGTGCATGCGGTGTATACTTTGTACTACCGTCGCGGCGTCCTGTACGCCAAGTCCGTAAGCTATAGGACTCTGTACGCAAATAGCGTACACAGTACGTAGCGTGCGTATTCAATCTAGTGGCCGCAGCGGCTCCATAGTAGAAGTGTATTAGAAGGTATAGCTTTATGTTTAAAGATAATAATTAACATTATCACTGTAGAAGGGCATTGTATATGGCCCTTAGTTTCAGAATGTTGATCGGAAGAATGGCTTCCTGACTTGACCATTTTCTTGAAACTGTTCCCCCTGGGTGACTGCCCCCCAACCTCTGAGGCTTGCGCCTGTGACTAGCAGAATCCAATTTTGAATCCTGAACCTTCGGCCCTCGGTCAGGTGAGAAGTCTGAAGCCACCATAGAAGAGAAATCCTGGCTCTTGGCGACAGACGTATTCTCTGGTGCATGTGGAGATGTGATCTGGACCATTTGTCCAACAGATCCAGCTGGAAGCACCTTGCGTGAAACCTTCCATACTGTAAGGCCTCATAGGCGGATACCATCTTCCCCAGAAGGCGAATGCAGAGATGCACCGATATCTGGGTTGGCTTCAAGACATCCCGCACCATCGACTGGATTACCAATGCCTATTCCAATGGAAGGAATACCAGTATCATCCCCAGGATAACTCTGTATCCCCTCCGTGTTGGTTCCAGGTGAGATTTTGGTAGGTTCAGAATCCACCCGTGATGCCGGAGTAGTCGAGTTGAGAGTGCAATGTTGTCCAACAACCTCTCCCTGGATGGTACCTTGATCAGCAGGTCGTCCAGGTATGGAATTATGTTCACCCCTGTTTGCGGAGGAGAAACATCATCTCTGCCATTACCTTGGTGAACAGCCTAGGTGCCGTGGAAAGGCCAAATGGCAGTGCCTGGAACTGGTAGTGAGAGTCCTGTAATGCAAACTTCAGATAAGCCTGATGGGGCGGCCAGATCAGAATATGAAGGTACGCATCCTTGATATCCAGATACACCACGAATAACCCTTCCTCCAGACCTGAGATCACCGCTCTCAGACTCCATCTTGAATTTGAACACCCGTAAATATGAGTTCAATGACTTGAGGTTTAAAATGGGTCTCACCGAACCATCCGGCTTCGATACCACAAACAGGTTGGAATAACAACCTTTTTTCTGCAGCTGAGGTGGAACTGGAACAATGACCTGAGTCTGTACCAGTTTTTGGATTGCATCCTGTACAATTATACTTGCCTCTTGAGAAGCTGGTAAGCCTGATTTGAAGAATCTGTGAGGTGGGAGTTCCTAAAACTCTAGTCTGTAACACTGGGTGATAAGCTGTATGACCCAGGATCCTGGCATGATGTCGCACAGATGTGACTGAAATCTCTTAATTGGGCTCCCACCTGCCTGTCTTCCAGGCAGTGCGGTCCACCATCATGCTGAAGGCTTAGAGGAAGCAGAACCTGAGTGCTGTTCCTGTGAACCTGCAGTTGCTGGTTTCTTGGGTTCACCTCTACAACCTTTGAAGGTTGTAGAAGAACCTTTGGTCTTATTTTTAAATTTTGCCATCCGAAAGGACTGCAGAGCAGGAGCCGAGTAGGTCTTCCTAGGTGGAGGAGCTGCGGAAGGAAGGTATGTAGACTTACCCGCCATAGCCTTGGATATCCACGTATCCAGTTCATCTCCAAACAGGGCCTCACCTATGAATGGTAGGCTTTCCACACCTTTTCTGGAATCTGCAACCACAGTGCACTGATGTAGCCATAAGCCCCTGCATGCTGACACTGCCATGGCCATGGTGCATGCATTTAGCAAGCCTATCTCTTTTATAGCCTCAACCATAAAACTTGCAGAGTCATGTATATAGTGTAAGAGTAAAAGAGTAAAAGAATCTCCCCCTTGGGTAAGGAATTTAAACCCTCCAGTAGGTTACCAGACCATTTTGCAATGGCTCTTGTGATCCAAGCACAAGCTATAGTAGGTCTCTGGGCTACTCCCGCAGCTGTGTACATAGATTTGAGAATGGTCTCAATCTTGCGGTCAGCCGCATCTTTTATGGAGGACAGTCAAGACTATCTTGCGTGATAATCTAGATACCGATGCATCAACAATCGGTGGGTTTTCCCATTTTTTCCTATCATCCTGAGGATAAGGGAAGGATGTAGTTAACCTTTTAGGGATCCAAAACTTCTTGGCAGGATTAACCCAATTTAATTCCTGAGATGCAGGGAAAGTAGCAGAGGATTTCTTTTTCACATTAAAACAGAATTCCTCATCCTCTCCTGTCACTGTGTCATCTTTGAAGTGCAGGACCTCCCTTACAGCTTCTATCAGGGCCTGTATTCCTTGAGACAGGGCTGCATCCCTCACATCTAAGTCCACCTCACCATCCTCTGGGTCTGACACATCATCATCAGTGTCAGCCTGCAATATTTGGGCCAGTGTACGTTTTTGTGGACAAATGGCAGGGGTATGAGATGCTGGCATGGGACGTGAATCTCTATTCATCAGGTCATCTATAGACTGTCTTAACTGTTGCGTCTCTTTCTCAGTATGGGACAATTTATTAGAAATATCGGGAATCATCCCTTTTAGAGAATCCAACCATGCTGGTTCGGATCCACTAGTCAGAGAATGTGTACTACCCTGAGTACATTGTAGTGACCCCCCTGGAGAAGAAAAACACTCTGCAGTGCATGAAACACACTCCTTGCCTGCCATTGTAATGTGAAAGTATACACACACACACACACACACACACACACGAGAAAAGTTAAGCCCAGTTAACCCAAACAGAGCCCTTTTAGGGGGACACAGTGTATGATGGAGCCAGCCACACAACGCCCTTCTAGCTAAAGCTGAGCTTAGCCAGGTCACAGATTAAATACCCTTAATAGGGTACTAGTATTCTTAAACTGCTCCCCCCCTGCTATGACCCCCTGGTACAACTGAGGAAATCTGGAGTCCTTGTGGAGGAGCTGTGTCTCTGTCAGTCTGTTCAGCGAGAGCTGCAGAGGGAAAATGGCACTGGTGAGCCGCTGGATCCGCTCAAAGTTAAACCCCGCCCCCGTAATGGCGTGCGGTCTTCCCATTTTTTTAATACGGGCTGAGGTGCCAGTGTGGGTATTTAGTTGTGGCTTTAGCGCGCCCTCACAGCGGAACATGTATGTCTCTAAAGCCTGGAGCTGCAGCCTGCCTGTCAGCGCTGCACTCCTACCCTCATGCCGCCATTACCGGCGGCGACCCGCTAACTGGGACGCCGGCCATCTACCCACCACTCTTCTTACTTCTGGCTCTGCTAGGAGTGGCAGCGTTCTGCGGGACTGTACGGTCGCCGTGGTGGGACTTGCGAATAGGTCCCTCAGGAGCTAAGTCCTGTCAGCGGGGAACGGAACCATTAACCCTAAAGGAGGTTGGGCTATCTTTCCCCCCTACGTCCCATGAAGCAGTCAGTCTGGTGCTAACCAGACCTGTCTGAAAACAACAAACAGAAAATAAATACAGAAAACTCTTCAGGAGCTCCCTAAGTGTGACTGGCTCCTCCGGGCACATTTTCTAAAGTAAGTCTGGTAGGAAGGGCATAGAGGGAGGAGCCAGTGCACACTATTAATTTCTTAAAGTGCCCAAGGCTCCTAGTGGACCCGTCTATACCCCATGGAACTAATGTGGACCCCAGTATCCTCTAGGACGTAAGGAAAATAAATCAATAAACATTCTGCCTGGCACTTATATGTTGGCAGTCAGCAGCTTGTGTCTCTTTATGGTGACCTTCCTCCCCCATATTTTCCCCCAGTACACACATATGACAGATCCCCCTCCCAGTACACAAATGACTGACCCCCCCAGTACACATGACTGACCCCCCAGTACACACATATGACAGCCCCCCAGTACACACATGACTGATCCCCTCCAGTACACACGACTGATCCCCTCCAGTACACACATATGACAGCACTCCAGTACACACATGACTGACCCCCTCCAGTACACTCATGACTGACTCCCTCCAGTACACTCATGACTGACTCCCTCCAGTAAACATATATGACAACCCTCCACCAGTACACATATATGACAGACCCTCAGTACACACATGACAACCCCCAGTACATAAATGACTGACCCCTCCAGTACATACATATGACAGCCCCCAGTACACACATGACTGACCCCCCAGTACACACGACAGCCCCCAGTACACACATGACTGACCCCCTCCAGTACACACGACAGCCCCAGTACACACATGACTAACTCCCTCCAGTACACACATGACTGATCCCCTCCAATACACTCATGACTGACCCCCCATATATGACAACCCTCCCTCAGTATACATATGACAGACCCTCAGTACACACATGACAGACCCCCAGTACACACATGACTGATCCCCTCCAGTACACACGACTGACCCCCTCCAGTACACACGACTGACCCCCTCCAGTACACTCATGACTGACTCCCCAGTACATATATATGACAACCCTACCCCAGTACACATATATGACAGACCCTCAATACACACATGACAGCCCTCCAGTACACACGACAGCCCCCCAGTACACAAATGACTGACTCCAGTAAAACAAATGACTGACCCCCAGTCCACACATATGACAGCCCCCCAGTACACACATGACTGACCCCCCCCAGTACACACATATGACAGCCCCCCAGTACACACATGACTGATCCCCTCCAGTACACATATGACAGACCCCCAGTACACACGACTGACCCTCTCCAGTACACTCATGACTGACTCCCCAGTACATATATATGACAACCCTACCCCAGTACACATATATGACAGACCCTCAGTACACACGACTGAATCCCTCCAGTACACACATATGTCAGCCCCCAGTACACACATGACTGACCTCCCAGTACAAACATATGACAGCCCCCAGTACACACGACTGACCTCCACCCAGTACACACATATGAAAGCCCCCAGTACACACATGACTGACCATCTCCAGTACACATGACAGCCCTCCCCAGTACACATATATGACAGACCCTCAATACACACATATGAAAGCCCCCCAGTACACACATGACTGACCCCCCCAGTACACATATGACAACCCTCCCCCAATACACATATATGACAGCCCCCCAGTACACACATGACAGACCCCCCAGTACACATGAGACAGCTCTCCCCCATATTTCCCCCAAGTACACACATATGACAACCCCCTTCCCAGTACTCACATTTGACAGACCCCCTCCTCCCCAGTACACACAACTGACCCCCAGTACACACATATGACAACCCCCCCTCTCCCAGTACACACATATGACTGCCCCCTCCCCCAGTACACACATATGACTGCCCTTCTCAAGTAGACACATATTACAACCCCCCTACCATGGTACCTGGCTTGCCTTCTTCAGTTCTTCCTGCTGAAAGAGCAGCCAGCCAGGGCAGTCAAGTGGAATAAAAGGAGGCAGCTGTCAGGTCCGGGTTTTTTTGTGAATCCGTTAACCCGGGACCAACCACAGGTGTAGGTGCTGGGGTATGAAGAAAGCAGGGAGGATGAAGAAAGTTCCGTTTCATATATTTATTGAAATTAACAATTCCAGTAAAGAGTTAAATGACAAGTTGTTAATCATCATATTATGCTGAAGTATTGCAGTAATGGCAGAAATAATATGCAGGATAAAACTCAAAGACAAATAAAAGAAATGTTCATGGAAACGTATGCAAAACAAGCTGATGAATAAATGTTGAATTGTCCAAATATAAACAAGCTTTGATGCTGAACTGCAGAATGTGTTTAACTGGTTAATGCAGACATGAAGAAATAACTGTAAGGATTTGCAATGAAGTTTTGAGAGTTAACTGAGAAGCTGTGAAGAATTATCCTTGTTATGGTAACATAGAAAATAAAAGTACTGAATTGGGTTACTTGCGGGTTCCAGAGATCACTGTGAAAACTGTAGCAGATGACAAGGTGATGAACGGGTTAAATGCAGAGTAGAACAAACGAACAGCTGAGGGTAATGGAATCCTCCAAACTTTGTATGGTCGAAAGCAGACAGACAAGGTAACCTCATGCAGGACTCTGGGAATCCAACTATTTCCAGTAGGTGTGCAATTAACTGACAGCACAGCGGAGAGCCGGTGGATCTTTAGCAGTGAAGGCTGCAGACGGACCTCTGGGAACGTAGGCGATATCTGGACCACGGGAATCACACAGGAATGCACGGAGAGAGCTCAGAGCTAGTGCACAGCGTTGATACAACAAAGCACTGGCCCAGAGTAACATAATCCCAGCCTACTTAAAGGCAGCACACGCACGGTATTGGCTTACACCTGCCCACAGGTGTTTTCACAAGTGCTCTGTATTACCTATTTGGTCTCCAACATGGCCACCTCCTATACAGCAGACACACCGCAGTGCCTTAGGCCATTTGGTCCCCGCACTCCCAGTTCCCAGACTCTGCATTACCTGTGCCACTGATCACGCCGCGTCCCCACACGGGCGCACAGCACCGCGAGCAACCGCACTGGCAACGGATGAACCCCAGAACCTACAGAGGTGAGAGACCGGTTCGTGACAGTACCCCCTCTTCTAAGGGTGGTCTCCGAACACCTTCGAACCTTATCAGGATTTTTGGAGAAGTATTTTTGTACCAGTCTTGGAGCATGAACATCTTCAGAGAAAACCCAGGATCTCTCCTCCGGACCGTAACCCTTCCAGTTGACCAGAAACTGTAAACGTCCATATTGGGAACGTGAGTCCACAATCTCTTTAACTTCAAATTCCTCATTCTGCAAAGAGTGAACTTTAGGAGATTTGGACTGGGTAGTACGGAACTTATTGAGAATCAAAGGCTTCAGTAAAGATGTATGAAAGGCGTTAGGAATTCTCAAAGACGGTGGCAACTTGACTTTGTATGACACAGGGTTGAGTACTTTTACAATGGTAAATGGACCAATAAACTTGGGAGCAAATTTCTTAGAAGGAACTTTGAACCTGAGATTGCGCATAGAAATCCAAACTTGGTCTCCCACCTTGTAATTCGGTACAGCCTTACGTTTTCTATCTGCAAAAGATTTATAACGAGCGGAAGTTTTGACCAACGACTTACGCACACAACTCCAGATTCTAGATAGACGTTGAAGCTCTTGATCTGCTGCTGGAACCTCTAGGGCTGGCAATGGATGGAACTCTGGCACACGAGGATGAAAGCCGAAGTTAATATAAAAGGGCGTAGATTCTGAAGACGAATGGAAGAGATTATTATGAGCAAATTCTGCCAATGGAAGGTAGTCAACCCAGTTATCCTGTGAGGACGATATATATTGCCGGAGAAATGTTTCAAGGTCTTGGTTTACTCTCTCAGTTTGTCCATATGTCTGAGGATGATATACAGAAGAAAAATTCAACTTGACATTTAAAGATGAACAAAGCGACCTCCAAAACTTGGCCACAAACTGTGTTCCCCGATCAGAGATGATCTCTCGAGGAAGGCCATGCAACTCGAATATTTCAGAGATGAATAATCTGGCTAATAAAGGGGCTGATGGTAACCCAGTTAATGGAATGAAATGTGCCATTTTCGAAAATCGATCCACTATCACCCAAATGGTATTTTGCCCTTTTGATGGAGGTAGATCGGTCACGAAATCCATTGAGATATGAGTCCATGGTTGTTTGGGTATGGATAATGGATGTAATAAACCTGGTGGAGAACTTCTTGGACTCTTATGTTGGGCACATTTAGGACATGCTGCTATAAACTCTTGGACATCGGCTTTGAGACGTGGCCACCAATAAGACTGTTGAATAAATTTGAGAGTCTTTAGAACCCCAGGGTGACCCATGAAGGAGGAGGAGTGAGCCCAGGTAAGCAGCCGTTTTCGGAGATTTGTGGCGACAAAGGTCTTGCCAGGTGGAGGAACTGGAGAGGTTCGAGTCATTAAAAAGGACGTAGGATTTACAATGGCTTGATTCGTGGTAGCATCATTTGATTCAGAAGAAGCAAAGGACCGAGAAAGGGCATTTGCCTTTTTGTTCTGAGACCCTGGACGATAGGTGAGCTTGAAATTAAATCGTGTGAAGAAAAGCGCCCATCGAGCTTGTCGTGGATTCAAGCACTGAGCTGACTGCAGATATAGAAGATTCTTATGATCAGTATATACTGTAATGCGATGTTGTGCTCCTTCTAGAAGGTATCTCCACTCCTCAAATGCCAACTTGATGGCAAGTAATTCTTGCTCACGATTGCATAATTACACTCGGCCGGGTGGAACTTACGGGAGAAATATCTGCAGGGATGGACTTTTTTATCTTCAAAGACTTGTGACAACACAGCTCCTACTGCTTCTGTAGATGCATCCACCTCTAGTAGAAAGGGACGATTCAAATCAGGCTGTCGAAGAATGGGGGCTGACACAAAGGCTTGCTTTAAATCAGAGAAGGCTTTGATTGCTTCAGAAGACCAGTTCGTAGGATTTGCTCCCTTGCGAGTTAGGGCTGTGATGGGAGCAGCTAACGTAAAATAATTCCTAACGAATCTCCTATAGAAATTAGCAAAGCCATGAAATCGCTGAATCCCCTTGAGAGTTGTAGGAGTGGACCAATCTCGGATAGCTTGTACCTTACTGGGATCCATACATAGCTCTGATCCAGAAATGATGTAACCAAGGAACGGTATGGAAGATACTTCAAAAGTGCACTTCTCTAACTTACAATAAAGTTGATTTTTTCCTCAGACGTGTCAGTACCTCTTTAACTTGGTGACAGTGAGACTTTAGATCCTTAGAGAATATTAGGATATCATCCAGGTACACTACTAGACACTTGTAGAGAAGATCATGAAAAAGTTCATTCACATAGCTTTGAAAAACTGCAGGTGCATTACAAAGACCAAAAGGCATTACAAGGTATTCGTAATGCCCATCCCGGGTATTAAAAGCAGTCTTCCACTCGTCCCCTGCCCGGATGCGGATTAAATTGTAGGCCCCTCGGAGATCCAGTTTTGTAAACACAGTAGCTCCCTTTACCCGGTCAAATAATTCTGGAATTAAGGGTAATGGATACTTGTTTTTCACAGTGATCTCATTGAGTCCACGGTAATCTATGCATGGTCGTAACCCTTCTTAATGAAAAAGAATCCGTCTCCTGCAGGTGAAGAAGATGGTCTGATAAATCCTTTGGTTAGATTTTCCTGTATATAATCAGACATAGCTTGCGTCTCTGGGATGGATAGCGGATAAATTCGTCCCCTAGGAGGGGTTTTGCCCGGAACCAGGACAATTGGGCAGTCCCATTCGCGATGAGGAGGTAGAGAGTCTGCTGCTTGTTTACTGAAAACATCCGCAAAGGATTGATACACCAGAGGTAGGTCGGGAAGGCTAATTGACCGGAGAGGTACAATTGAGGCTAAACAGTCCTTGGTACAAGATTTACCCCATGAAAGGACTTCCATGGTTTGCCAATTAAGTTGAGGATTATGTTTCTGCAGCCAAGGTAAACCAAGTATCACATCTTGAGAGGCTTTGGGAATCACATAAAAGGAGAGGTATTCGGAATGGAGCACACCAACTTTCATCTTGAGACATACGGTTCGATGAGTAATTATACCATCTGGAATTCGACTTCCATCCACTGCTGTAACAGCAACTGCTGCTTCCAGAGGCATGGTTTGAACTTTGGACCGTAAGACAAAGGCTGAGGAGATGAAGTTCTCGGCTAAACCTTGACGTAGACGGAGAATCTCCAAAGATGCTGAGGTGGTCCTGCCTGGTTCGTCAAAGATTCTCCGGAAGGATGATACGAACTCTTTGTAATTAGAGAGGATAGGATCACCTCTCTCCCATAATGGTGATGCCCACTCCAGAGCCTGATCGGAGAGGAGGGCAATAATATATGCAACCTTAGAACGAGCTGATGGGAAACTGGCGACAACAGTTCGAACTGGATCTCGCATTGATTCAGGAATCCTCTGCAAAGTTTTGGAGTTCCGTCAAACTTACTCGGAGAGGGTAACTGCAAGCGGGACGTAGGCAGCGTCACAGGAGAAGCTGTAGTGGTAACTGGGACAACCGGAGTTGGAATCTGAACTTGAGACGTTTTAATAGCCGTGTGAAGAGTCTCTAAACGGTCTGCCATAGTTTGCATAAACTGCACTATTTGTGTCTGTATAGACTCCTGGTTTTCCAGACGGGAAAGGATATCTGACGTAGCACCGCCTCCTGAGAATTGGTCACTTGACGGATCCATGTGGCCAGTGCTTACTGTCAGGTCCGGGTGTTTTTGTGAATCCATTAACCCGGGACCAGCCACAGGAGCCACAGCACATACAGTCAGGGAGGAGCAGGCAGAGGAGGGAGCAGTCATTGTGAAGCATAAGAAGCACGTGTGGTGCCCTGGCTGCCGCCGACTCCGAGACCTCTGCTGTATTGTACGGTGGCACTGTTGTCAGCTGACTAGCTGCACCGCTGGTGATTTCCTTTCAATGAGCTTCTGCTCATGCCATGCGCAGAAGCTCTGAACACTGCCCGAACGGAGCTTAGCTCCTATCGCTGGCAGCTACCGTTCCTGTATGTATCGGCCAGCAGGGAGGGACGGGGGTCCAGCCCGCTCGCGTCCAACCTGGCACAGCCCGGCCAAGCAGGAACTGGTCCAGCATCTCGACGGACCAATCCGTCCCCGTCTGCTTCTCCCATCAACTAATTTTTGATCTGTCTCTCTGTAATATGGGGGTGATTCAGATCTGATCGTAGATGTGCTAAATCTATGATCAGTTACTCAGACATGGGGGGACACACCCAGCACAAGGCTAGTCCGCCCCTCATGTTTGACCCTGCCCCCCCACATGTGTGCAAAATCATTGCACGGTGGCAATACTTTTTCACCCGCCGAGTAGCTCCCTGCAGCCACTGCGGCCTGTCCCCGCATCGGTCCAGATGCGCCTGCATTGTCCGGACCATGCCCCACCAACGGCATTCTAATGCCATTGGCATGCCCTCTCCCACCCAGCGACCGCATATGCCTGTCAATCAGGCAGAGGTGATCTCATCTCACTGGGCCTCCCAGGGTGCATGTGCACACTCTCCAAAGGGTTTTAGACTGCGATTGCTGCAGCGATCCAGTCTGAATTAGGCCCTATGTCTCTCTGTAATATCTTTCTATCCATGCTCTCTGTATGTTATGTACTTCATTGTCCTTGAACTGTATTATGTCCATTCTATATGTTAAGCACCTTGAGTGTAATACTTCAATGCTAATACTGTAGTCTAAAGTAACCCCTAATACAACTCTAAATCCTAATAACCGCACCCTAAAAGGGCGGATTAGATGGGTCAAATGGTTAGTAGCTGCCATCAGATTGTATCTATGTAGCAGAAACCACTAAACCATACTTGCCTACCTGACCCTCTCCATGAGGGAGACAATGCTCTGTGCCTGGACTTTCCTGGTAATGTATGATTGCCATCACCTGTGGTGAAACGCCTTTCTTATCAATTAACTAGCTCACCACAGGTGATGGCAATCATACATTACCAGGAAAGTCCAGGAACAGAGCATTTTCTCCCTCATGGAGAGGGTCAGGTAGGCAAGTATGCACTAAACAAACCCTAATACCCTTTCCTTAATACTCTAATGGCTAAACATACCTCCCAACATGACCCTCTCCAGGAGGGACAGAATGCTCTGTTCCTGGACTTCCCTCCTAATTTATGATTGCCATCACCTGTGCTGAAACACCTTTCTTATCCACTAACCTGTTCAACACAGGTGCAGACTGTGAGGATACGGATTCTCTGATCACTCAGGTAAACAGTTTAGTAAAGTGGCAAATGCCCTTTATTGTAAATATACACACACAGTACACTAAAACAGTAACTATTACATGCCAGGATGCTGTCTCACTTACTAGGTCCCCACAATAGTATAGGATTACAGATGTATGCGGGAATATCTATATAGCAGAACGAACAAGTCTGCACTCCTAGGAAAAGCTTGTCATCCAGTGTCCCCAATGCGTCCAGATACAATCCTCACTCAGCACACTGGCAGCCTCGTCCTCAGTGCACATCCAGTAGCCTTTTGAAACGAGAGGATAACAACAATGCTTCTAGGCCTCAGCACACTGGAAGCGCTATCCTACCAGTAGCTTTCAGAAGCAATCCACCTCATTCCTCTCAGGTCAGGAACTCCACACTCTCTGTTCCAATAGCCCCTGTTTGTTATCCTCAAACCTTTGTCGGTCCTACCATAAGGCGACCCCTTCTGACTCTGTATTGGGTGGGTTACATTAAAGGGGCTGACTACAGAACACTTTCACATGTCCAGGCATGTCCTCTAGGCCACAATAGATGTTAACTAAATTAACCTTACTTAATTAATCTGATTGTGTAGCCTGCAATCCATTGTGTGGGGAAGAATGAGGGGGGTGTATGGACTGACATCTGAGACTGGCTGTATCTCCAACATCAAGCACACAGGTTATCATACCTCCCAACATGACCCTCTCCAGGAGGGACACAATGCTCTGCTTCTGGACTTTTTTCTTAATTTCTGATTGTCTGCACCTGTGTTGAACAGGTTAATGGATTAGAAAGGTGTTTCAGCACAGGTGATGGCAATCATAAAGTAAGAGGGAAGTCCAGGAGCAGAGCATTCTGTCCCTCTTGGAGAGGGTCATGTTGGGAGGTATGAGGTAACCCAGCAAGTGCACAGGTGTATTAATTACTCACAGACACATTTTAAAAGGTCCACAGGTGGAGCTAATTATTTCACTTGTGATTCTGTAAGGAGACCTGCAAAACATGCACTGTATGCGCCCCTGAGGACCGAGTTTGAGAACCACAGTGTAGGGGTTAGAGCATGGGTCTTCAACCTGCGACCCTCCAGCTGCTGTGGAACTACACATCCCAGCATGCCCTGCCTCAGTTTTAGCATACCTTAATAGCAAAACTGTGGCAGGGCATGCTGGGATGTATAGTTTCACAGCAGCTGGAGGGCCACAGGATGAAGACCCATGGGTTAGAGCAGTGGTTCTCAAACTCGGTCCTCAGGACCCCACACAGTGCATGTTTTGCAGGTAACCCAGCAAGTGCACAGGTGTATTCATTACTCACTGACACATTTTAAAAGGTCCACAGGTGGAGCTAATTATTTCACTTGCAATTCTGTGAGGAGACCTGCAAAACATGCACTGTGTGGGGTCCTGAGGACTGAGTTTGAGAACCTGTGGGTTAGAGCATACCTCCCAACATGACCCTCTCAAGGAGGGACACAATGCTCTGCTTCTTGTCTTTTCTCTTAATGTATGATTGTCTGTGTAACGGACGCAGCCCTAGCTGGCTCATGAGGAGTACTTTTTGCCAGCCTGTTTCTGGATTCAGTGCGTAAGTGTAAAGAGACAGGACAGAACTGTGTTATCACCTATACAGCATGCTGCCTGGATTCCCAATAGAACTGTATAAATGGACATCACATATTATTGTGAAACATTATCCCTCTGTTATATGTGTTTGTGGTTATCAGGGAATAATATCTCTAGCTCGATGTTTTGTACAGAATGCATATGAAGATTATATATATATATATATATATATATATATATATATATATATATTATAAGGGCACGGTCGTGCCCTTATATTAAGGCTGCATCGAACAAACGGAATTCTCCCATAGGGAACTTCTGAGATGGGGGCATGATGTTTGAGGGGCTACACCTCAAAACTGATTGGACATACCGAGCTGAAATTTGGCATGGACGCGTAGAATCGTCACCCGCTGCTGCATGCCAAATTTCAGGGCAAAATAATAAAAAATGAGGCATTGGGAGTAAGCTAAAGTTCCAACTGTCAGTTTTTTTCTGCCACTCCCTCTGTGGCTTTTTGACACCGTTTTCCTATAGAGTGAATAAGGATTTTTTTGGGAAGGCATAACTCAGGATAGAGGACAAATTAAGACTTGGGGTTTGTTTTATTAGACAGAGTATGTCCCAGTGTAGTGCCTTTTGGGGTTGTGGTTTTTCAGAAAGTTATAGTTTTTTTTTAATTAAGTAAAATATGCCCCATTTTAAAGATAGGGCTTTTCAATTTGTTGCGCCTGCGCAGTGGCCACCAGCAGGGGGTGAACATAGATGAGCTTGTCATTGGCATAATGGCTCTAGTAGTCTCACGCGCTGTGTACTGGCAGTTGTGCACAAGGAGAGCGCGGGAAGCAGTGTCTCGTGCATGACGAGGACAGCTGCAGGCGGCGGGAGGACGAGAAGGAGGGAGCGTCTACAAGATCCAGAGGAGATCGCGGGACGTGAGCGACGGAGGGAGCCTTACTGGGGGAGGAGAACGACGGAGCAGTCACACAGTCACACAGAGAGAACCGGAGGAAGCCGGGTCCCCTTCAGGAGTGTCAGCGGGAGGAAGCCGGGTCCATTTACCTCAGCGGGAGCGTCGGCAGGATGTAAGCTATAATTTCTTATTTCTCTATCGTCCTAAGTGGATGCTGGGGTTCCTGAAAGGACCATGGGGAATAGCGGCTCCGCAGGAGACAGGGCACAAAAGTAAAGCTTTTACAGGTCAGGTGGTGTGTACTGGCTCCTCCCCCTATGACCCTCCTCCAGACTCCAGTTAGATTTTTGTGCCCGGCCGAGAAGGGTGCAATTCTAGGTGGCTCTCATAAAGAGCTGCTTAGAGATTAGCTTAGGTTTTTTATTTTACAGTGATTCCTGCTGGCAACAGGATCACTGCAACGAGGGACAGAGGGGAGAAGAAGTGAACTCACCTGCGTGCAGGATGGATTGGCTTCTTGGCTACTGGACATGAAGCTCCAGAGGGACGATCACAGGTACAGCCTGGATGGTCACCGGAGCCACGCCGCCGGCCCCCTCACAGATGCTGAAGCAAGAAGAGGTCCAGAATCGGCGGCTGAAGACTCCTGCAGTCTTCTTAAGGTAGCGCACAGCACTGCAGCTGTGCGCCATTTTCCTCTCAGCACACTTCACACGGCAGTCACTGAGGGTGCAGGGCGCTGGGGGGGGGGGCGCCCTGGGAGGCAAATGAAAACCTTTAAAAAGGCTAAAAATACCTCACATATAGTCCCAGAGGCTATATGGAGATATTTACCCCTGCCTAAATGTACTAAATAGCGGGAGACGAGCCCGCCGAAAAAGGGGCGGGGCCTATCTCCTCAGCACACGGCGCCATTTTCTGTCACAGCTCCGCTGGTCAGGAAGGCTCCCAGGTCTCTCCCCTGCACTGCACTACAGAAACAGGGTATAACAGAGAGGGGGGGCAAAATAAATGGCAATATATTAATATAAAAGCAGCTATAAGGGAGCACTTAATCATAAGGCTATCCCTGTCATATATAGCGCTTTTTGGTGTGTGCTGGCAGACTCTCCCTCTGTCTCCCCAAAGGGCTAGTGGGTCCTGTCTTCGTATAGAGCATTCCCTGTGTGTCTGCTGTGTGTCGGTACGTATGTGTCGACATGTATGAGGACGTTATTGGTGTGGAGGCGGAGCAATTGCCAAATATGAGGATGTCACCTCCTAGGGGGTCGACACCAGAATGGATGCCTTTATTTGTGGAATTACGGGATAGCGTCAACTCGCTTAAGCAGTCGTTTGCCGACATGAGGCGGCCGGACACTCAATTAGTGCCTGTCCAGGCGCCTCAAACACCGTCAGGGGCTGTAAAACGCCCCTTGCCTCAGTCGGTCGACACAGACCCAGACACAGGCACTGATTCCGGTGGTGAAGGTGACGAATCAACCGTATTTTCCAGTAGGGCCACACGTTATATGATTTTGGCAATAAAGGAGATGTTACATTTAGCTGATACTACAGGTACCACTAAACAGGGTATTATGTGGGGTGTGAAAAAACTACCAGTAGTTTTTACCGAATCAGAAGAATTAAATGACGTGTGTGATGAAGCGTGGGGTGCCCCGATAAAAAAACTGCTAATTTCAAAGAAGTTATTGGCTTTATACCCTTTCCCGCCAGAGGTTAGGGAGCGCTGGGAAACACCTCCTAGGGTGGACAAAGCGCTAACACGCTTATCAAAACAAGTGGCGTTACCCTCTCCTGAGACGGCCGCACTTAAAGATCCATCAGATAGGAGGATGGAAAATATCCAAAAAGGTATATACACACATGCAGGTGTTATACTACGACCAGCTATTGCGACTGCCTGGATGTGCAGTGCTGGGGTAGTTTGGTCAGAGTCCCTGATCGAAAATATTGATACCCTGGACAGGGACAAATATTTACTGTCGTTAGAACAAATAAAGGATGCATTTCTTTATATGCGTGATGCACAGAGAGATATCTGCACACTGGCATCACGGATGAGTGCTATGTCCATTTCGGCCAGAAGAGCTTTATGGACACGACAGTGGACAGGCGATGCGTAGAGGAGTTATTTGGGGTCGGTCTATCGGATTTGGTGGCCACGGCTACGGCCGGGAAATCCACCTTTCTACCTCAAGTCGCTCCCCAACAGAAAAAGGCACCGACCTTTCAACCGCAGCCCTTTCGTTCCTTTAAAAATAAGAGAGCAAAGGGCTATTCATATCTGCCACGAGGCAGAGGACGAGGGAAGAGACAGCAACAGGCAGCTCCTTCCCAGGAACAGAAGCCCTCCCCGGCTTCTACAAAAGCCTCAGCATGACGCTGGGGCTTCGCAAGCGGACTCGGGGGCGGTAGGCGGTCGTCTCAAGAATTACAGCGCGCAGTGGGCTCACTCGCAGGTAAATCCCTGGATCCTGCAGATAATATCTCAGGGGTACAGGTTGAAATTAGAGACAGAGCCACCTCGCCGTTTCCTGAAGTCTGCTTTACCAACGTCCCCCTCAGAAAGGGAGACGGTTTTGGAAGCCATTCACAAGCTGTATTCTCAGCAGGTGATAGTCAAGGTACCTCTTCTACAACAAGGGAAGGGGTATTATTCCACTCTTTTTGTGGTACCGAAGCCGGATGGCTCGGTAAGGCCTATTCTAAATCTGAAGTCCTTGAACCTGTACATAAAGAAGTTCAAGTTCAAGATGGAGTCACTCAGAGCAGTGATAGCGAACCTGGAAGAAGGGGACTTTATGGTATCCTTGGACATCAAGGATGCGTATCTCCACGTTCCAATTACCCCTCACACCAGGGGTACCTCAGGTTCGTTGTACAAAACTGTCACTATCCGTTTCAGACGCTGCCGTTTGGTTTGTCCACGGCACCTCGGGTCTTTACAAAGGTAATGGCCGAGATAATATTTCTTCTTCGAAGAAAAGGCGTATTAATTATCCCATACTTGGACGATCTCCTAATAAGGGCAAGGTCCAGAGAACAGCTAGAGATGGGTTTAGCACTATCTCAAGAGGTGCTAAAGCAGCACGGATGGATTCTGAATATTCCAAAATCCCAATTAATGCCGACAACTCGTCTGCTGTTCCTGGGGATGATTCTGGACACAGTTCAGAAAAAGGTTTTTCTTCCCGAAGAAAAAGCCAAGGAGTTATCTGACCTGGTCAGGAACCTCCTAAAACCAGGAAAGGTGTCTGTACATCAATGCACAAGAGTCCTGGGAAAAAATGGTAGCTTCTTACGAAGCAATCCCTTTCGGCAGATTCCATGCAAAGGGATCTGTTGGACAAATGGTCAGGGTCGCATCTTCAGATGCACCTGCGGATAACCCTGTCGCCGAGGACAAGGGTATCCCTTCTGTGGTGGTTGCAGGAGGCTCATCTATTGGAGGGCCGCAGATTCGGCATGCAGGATTGGATCCTGGTGACCACGGATGCCAGCCTGAGAGGCTGGGGAGCAGTCACACAGGGAAGAAATTTCCAGGGAGTGTGGTCGAGCCTGAAAAAGTCTCTTCACATAAGCATTCTGGAACTAAGAGCAATCTACAATGCTCTAAGCCAGGCGGAACCTCTGCTTCAAGGAAGACCGGTGTTGATCCAGTCGGACAACATCACGGCAGTCGCCCATGTAAACAGACAGGGCGGCACAAGAAGCAGGAGTGCAATGGCAGAAGCTGCCAGGATCCTTCGCTGGGCGGAGAATCACGTGATAGCACTGTCAGCAGTATTCATCCCGGGCGTGGACAACTGGGAAGCAGACTTCCTCAGCAGACACGACCTTCACCCGGGAGAGTGGGGACTTCATCCAGAAGTTTTCCACATGCTATTAAACCGTTGGGTAAAACCAATGGTGGACATGATGGCGTCTCGCCTCAACAAAACACTGGACAGGTATTGCGCCAGGTCAAGAGATCCGCAGGCAATAGCTGTGGACGCGCTGGTAACACCTTGGGTGTACCAGTCGGTATATGTGTTCCTCCTCTGCCTCTCATACCAAAGGTATTGAGGATTATACGGCAAAGAGGAGTAAGACTAGTGGCTCCGGATTGGCCAAGAAGGACTTGGTACCCGGAACTTCAAGAGATGGTCACGGACGATCCGTGGCCTCTACTTCTGAGAAGGGACCTGCTTCAGCAGGGTCCTTGTCTTTTTCAAGACTTACCGCGGCTGCGTTTGACGGCATGGCGTTTGAATGCCAGATCCTAAAAGGAAAAGGCATTCCAGAAGAAGTCATTCCTACCTTGATAAAGGCAAGGAAGGAAGTCACCGCGAAGCATTATCGCCGTATTTGGCAAAAATATGTTGCGTGGTGCGAGCAGCGGAGTGCTCCGATGGCGGAATTTCAACTGGGTCGTTTTCCTACATTTCCTGCAATCAGGATTGTCTATGGGTCTCAAATTGGGATCTATTAAGGTTCAAATTTCGGCCCTATCAATATTCTTCCAAAAAGAATTGGCCTCAGTCCCTGAGGTCCAGATTTTTATCAAAGGAGTACTGCATATACAGCCTCCTGTGGTGCCTAAGGTGGCACCGTGGGATCTAAATGTAGTTTTAGATTTCCTCAAATCCAATTGGTTTGAACCACTAAAGAATGTGGATTTGAAATATCTCACATGGAAAGTGACTATGTTACTGGCCCTGGCTTCGGCCGGGAGAGTATCTGAACTGGCGGCTTTGTTTTATAAAAGCCCTTATTTAATTTTCCATTCGACATAGGGCAGAGCTGCGGACGCGTCCGCATTTTCTCCCTAAGGTGGTATCAGCGTTTCACCTGAACCAGCCTATTGTAGTGCCTGCGGCTACAGACGACTTGAAGGACTCCAAGTTGTTGGACGTTGTCAGAGCCTTAAAAATATACATTTAAAGGACGGCTGGAGTCAGAAAATCTGACTCGCTGTTTATACTGTATGCACCCAACAAGTTGGGTGCACCTGCTTCTAAGCAGTCGATTGCTCGTTGGATTTGTAACAAAATTCAACTTGTACATTCTGTTGCAGGCCTGCCACAGCCTAAATCTGTTAAGGCCCATTCCGCAAGGAAGGTGGGCTCATCTTGGGCGGCTGCCCGAGGGGTCTCGGCATTACAACTCTGCCGAGCAGCTACGTGGTCAGGGGAGAACACGTTTGTAAATTTTTACAAAATTGATACCCAGGCTGAGGAGGACCTGGAGTTCTCTCATTCGGTGCTGCAGAGTCATCCGCACTCTCCCGCCCGTTTGGGAGCTTTGGTATAATCCCCATGGTCCTTTCAGGAACCCCAGCATCCACTTAGGACGATAGAGAAAATAAGAATTTACTTACCGATAATTCTATTTCTCGGAGTCCGTAGTGGATGCTGGGCGCCCATCCCAAGTGCGGATTATCTGCAATACTTGTACATAGTTATTGTTAACTAATTCGGGTTATTGTTTAGGAAGCCATCTTTCAGAGGCTCCTCTGTTATCATACTGTTAACTGGGTTTAGATCACAAGTTGTACGGTGTGATTGGTGTGGCTGGTATGAGTCTTACCCGGGATTCAAGATCCTTCCTTATTGTGTACGCTCGTCCGGGCACAGTACCTAACTGGAGTCTGGAGGAGGGTCATAGGGGGAGGAGCCAGTACACACCACCTGACCTGTAAAAGCTTTACTTTTGTGCCCTGTCTCCTGCGGAGCCGCTATTCCCCATGGTCCTTTCAGGAACCCCAGCATCCACTACGGACTCCGAGAAATAGAATTATCGGTAAGTAAATTCTTATTTTTTCTACTACTTCTCCCTCCCGCCCGCCCGCACTGCTGTGTCCGTCGCCCGCCCGCCCGCACTGCTGTGTCCGTCGCCCGCCCGCACTGCTGTGTCCGTCGCCCGCCCGCACTGCTGTGTCCGTCGCCCGCCCGCACTGCTGTGTCTGTCCCGCGCCCTGTTGTGTCCGTCCTGCGCCCGTCCGCCCGCACTGTTGTGTCCGTCCTGCGCCCGTCCGCCCGCACTGTTGTGTCCGTCCTGCGCCCGTCCGCCCGCATTGTTGTGTCCGTCCTGCGCCCGCCCGCCCTGTTGAGTCCGCCCTGTTGAGTCCGTCCTGCGCCCGCCCGCCCTGTTGAGTCCGTCCTGCGCCCGCCGCCCTCCCTGCTGTGTCCCGCCGCCCGCCCTCCCTGCTGTGTCCCCCCTGCTGTGTCCCCCCTGCTGTGTCCCCCCCTCCCTCCCGCCCTCCCTGCTGTGTCCCCCCCTACCCCCCGCCCTCCCTGCTGTGTCCCCCCCTCCCCCCCGCCCTCCCTGCTGTGTCCCCCCCTCCCCCCGCCCTCCCTGCTGTGTCCCTCCCGCCCTCCCTGCTGTGTCCGTCCCCCCCGCCCTCCCTGCTGTGTCCGTCCATCCCCCCCCGCCCTCCCTGCTGTGTCCGTCCATCCCCCCCCGCCCTCCCTGCTGTGTCCGTCCATCCCCCCCCCGCCCTCCCTGCTGTGTCCGTCCATCCCCCCCGCCCTCCCTGCTGTGTCCGTCCATCCCCCCCGCCCTCCATGCTGTGTCCGTCCATCCCCCCCGCCCTCCCTGCTGTGTCCGTCCATCCCCCCCGCCCTCCCTGCTGTGTCCGTCCATCCCCCCCCGCCCTCCCTGCTGTGTCCGTCCATCCCCCCCGCCCTCCCTGCTGTGTCCGTCCATCCCCCCCCGCCCTCCCTGCTGTGTCCGTCCATCCCCCCCCGCCCTCCCTGCTGTGTCCGTCCATCCCCCCCCGCCCACCCTGCTGTGTCCGTCCACCCCCCCCGCCCTCCCTGCTGTGTCCGTCCATCCCCCCCCGCCCTCCCTGCTGTGTCCGTCCATCCCCCCCGCCCTCCCTGCTGTGTCCGTCCATCCCCCCTGCTGTGTCCGTCCATCCCCCGCCCTCCCTGCTGTGTCCGTCCATCCCCCCCGCCCTCCCTGCTGTGTCCGTCCATCCCCCCCTGCTGTGTCCGTCCATCCGCCCTCCCTCCCTGCTGTGTCCGTCCATACCCCCCCCGCCCTCCCTCCCTCCCTGCTGTGTCTGTCCATCCTCCCTGCCGTGTGTCCGTCCATCCACCCCCGCCCTCCCTGCCGTGTGTCCGTCCATCCCCTCCCCGCCGTGTGTCCGTCCATCCCCTCCCCGCCGTGTGTCCGTCCATCCCTCCCCGCCGTGTGTCCATCCATCCTCCCCGCCGTGTGTCCATCCATCCCCCCTCGCCCTCCCCGCCGTGTGTCCGTCCATCCCCCCCGCCCTGTGTCCATCCACCCCTCCCCGCCGTGTGTCCGTCCATCCCCCCGCCCTCCCCGCCGTGTGTCCGTCCATCCCTCCCCGCCGTCCCCAGACGCAGCACCTGACACTCACACGGACCTGACACACACGCACACACAGACGCGCAGCGCCTGACGCACACAGACGCGCAGCGCCTGACGCACACAGACGCGCAGCGCCTGACGCACACAGACGCGCAGCGCCTGACGCACACAGACGCGCAGCGCTTGACGAACACAGACGCGCAGCACCTGCAGCACCTGACATACTCACACGCAGCACCTGACACACACGCAGACACACAGCACCTGATGCAGACACGCATCACCTGACACACACACACACACACACACACACACACACATGCAGCACCTGACACACACGCAGCACCTGACACACACAGACACGCAGCACTTGACACGCAGCACCTGACACATACGCAGCACCTGACACACACACACAGCACCTGACATTCAGACATGCAGCGCCTGAATCACACACGCAGACATGCAGCGCTTGACACACACACGCAGACATGCAGCACCTGACAGACACACCCACACACACAGACATGCAGCACCTCACACACACACACACACACACACACACACACACACAAATATGCAGCACTTGACACACACACACACACAGGCAGCACCTGACACACACACATACAGGCAGCACCTGACACACACACACAGACGTAGCACCTGACACTCACACGGACCTGACACACGCACACACTCACACGCAGCACCTGACACACACACACACGCAGCACCTGACACACAGGCACGCAGCACCTGACACACACACACACAGACGCGCAGCACCTGACACACAGACACGCAGCACCTGACACACACACACAGACACACAGCACCTGACACACAGACACGCAGCACCTGACACACAGACACGCAGCACCTGACACACACAGACGCGCAGCGTCTGACACACACACACACAGATGCGCAGCGCCTGACAGACACACGCACTCGCACGCAGCGCCTGACAGACACGCGCACACGCACTCACACGCAGCGCCTGATAGACACGCGCACTCACACGCAGCGCCTGACAGACACGCGCACTCACACGCAGCGCCTGACAGACACACACACTCACACGCAGCGCCTGACACGCACACACACTCACACGCAGCGCCTGACACCCATCCCCCCCCGCCCTCCCTGCTGTGTCCGTCCATCCCCCCCCCCGCCCTCCCTGCTGTGTCCATCCATCCCCCCCCGCCCTCCCTGCTGTGTCCGTCCATCCCCCCCGCCCTCCCTGCTGTGTCCGTCCATCCCCCCCCGCCCTCCCTGCTGTGTCCGTCCATCCCCCCCCGCCCTCCCTGCTGTGTCCGTCCATCCCCCCCCCGCCCTCCCTGCTGTGTCCGTCCATCCCCCCCGCCCTCCCTGCTGTGTCCGTCCATCCCCCCCTGCTGTGTCCGTCCATCCCCCGCCCTCCCTGCTGTGTCCGTCCATCCGCCCTCCCTCCCTCCCTACTGTGTCCGTCCATCCCCCCCCGCCCTCCCTCCCTGCTGTGTCTGTCCATCCTCCCTGCCGTGTGTCCGTCCATCCCCCCCCGCCCTCCCTGCTGTGTGTCCGTCCATCCCCTCCCTGCCGTGTGTCCGTCCATCCCCTCCCTGCCGTGTGTCCGTCCATCCCCTCCCTGCCGTGTGTCCGTCCATCCCCTCCCCGCCGTGTGTCCGTCCATCCCTCCCCGCCGTGTGTCCATCCATCCCCCCCGCCCTCCCCGCCGTGTGTCCATCCATCCCCCCTCGCCCTCCCCGCCGTGTGTCCGTCCATCCCCCCCGCCCTGTGTCCATCCACCCCTCCCCGCCGTGTGTCCGTCCATACCCCCCGCCCTCCCTGCCGTGTGTCCGTCCATCCCTCCCCGCCGTCCCCAGACGCAGCACCTGACACTCACACGGACCTGACACACACGCACACACAGACGCGCAGCGCCTGACGCACACAGACGCGCAGCGCCTGACGCACACAGACGCGCAGCGCCTGACGCACACAGACGCGCAGCGCCTGACGCACACAGACGCGCAGCGCCTGACGCACACAGACGCGCAGCACCTGCAGCACCTGACATACTCACACGCAGCACCAGACACACACGCAGACACACAGCACCTGACGCAGACACGCAGCACCTGACACACACACACACACACACACATGCAGCACCTGACACACACACGCAGCACCTGACACACACAGACACGCAGCACTTGACACGCAGCACCTGACACATACGCAGCACCTGACACACACACACACACACACACACAGCACCTGACATTCATACATGCAGCGCCTGAAACACACACGCAGACATGCAGCGCTTGACACACACACGCAGACATGCAGCACCTGATAGACACACCCACACACACCTACACACACAGACATGCAGCACCTCACACACACACACACAAATATGCAGCACTTGACACACACACACACACACACACACAGGCAGCACCTGACACACACACACAGACGTAGCACCTGACACTCACACGGACCTGACACACGCACACACTCACACGCAGCACCTGACACACACACGCAGCACCTGACACACAGGCACGCAGCACCTGACACACACACACAGACGCGCAGCGCCTGACACACACAGACACGCAGCACCTCACACACACACACAGACACACAGCACCTGACACACACACACACAGACACGCAGCACCTGACACACAGACACGCAGCACCTGACACACACAGACGCGCAGCGTCTGACACACACACACAGATGCGCAGCGCCTGACAGACACAGACACGCAGCGCCTGACAGACACGCAGCGCGTGACAGACACACAGCGCCTGACAGACACACGCACTCGCACGCAGCGCCTGACAGACACGTGCACACGCACTCACACGCAGCGCCTGACAGACACGCGCACTCACACGCAGCGCCTGACAGACACACACACTCACACGCAGCGCCTGACACGCACACACACTCACACGCAGCGCCTGACACCCATCCCCCCCGCCCTCCCTGCTGTGTCCGTCCATCCCCCCCCCGCCCTCCCTGCTGTGTCCGTCCATCCCCCCCCCGCCCTCCCTGCTGTGTCCGTCCATCCCCCCCGCCCTCCCTGCTGTTTCCGTCCATCCCTCCCTGCTGTGTCCGTCCATCCCCCCCTGCTGTGTCCGTCCATCCCCCGCCCTCCCTGCTGTGTCCGTCCATGCGCCCTCCCTCCCTCCCTGCTGTGTCCGTCCATCCCCCCCCCGCCCTCCCTCCCTGCTGTGTCTGTCCATCCTCCCTGCCGTGTGTCCGTCCATCCCCCCCCCGCCCTCCCTGCCATGTGTCCGTCCATCCCCTCCCCGCCGTGTGTCCGTCCATCCCTCCCCGCCGTGTGTCCATCCATCCCCCCCGCCCTCCCAGCTGTGTGTCCATCCATCCCCCCTCGCCCTCCCCACCGTGTGTTCGTCCATCCCCCCCGCCCTGTGTCTGTTCACCCCTCCCCGCCGTGTGTCCGTCCATCCCCCCCGCCCTCCCCGCCGTGTGTCCGTCCATCCCTCCCCGCCGTCCCCAGACGCAGCACCTGACACTCACACGGACCTGACACACACGCACACACAGACGCGCAGCGCCTGACGCACACTGACGCACACGCACACGCAGCGCCTTACGCACACGCAGCACCTGACGCACACACTCACACGCACCTGACGCACACACTCACACGCACCTGACGCACACTCACACGCACCTGACGAACACTCACACGCACCTGACGCACACTCACACGCACCTGACAACCACACGCAGCACCTGACACACACACTGACACGCACCTGACACACACACACACACGCAGCACCTGACACACACACACACGCAGCACCTGACACACACACACGCAGCACCTGACACACACACACGCAGCACCTGACACACACACACACGCAGCACCTGACACACACACACACGCAGCACCTGACACACACACGCAGCACCTGACACACACACTCACGCACCTGACACATGCACTCACATGCAGCACCTGACATACTCACACGCAGCACCTGACACACACGCAGACACACAGCACCTGACGCAGACACGCAGCACCTGACACACACACACATACACCCACACATGAAGCACCTGACACACACACGCAGCACCTGACACACACAGACACGCAGCACCTGACACGCAGACACGCAGCACCTGACACACACACACATACGCAGCACCTGACACACACACACACACACACACACAGCACCTGACATTCAGACATGCAGCGCCTGAAACACACGCAGACATGCAGCGCTTGACACACACACGCAGACATGCAGCACCTGACAGACACACCCACACACACCCACACACACAGACATGCAGCACCTGACACACACACACACACACACACACACACACACACACAAATATGCAGCACTTGACACACAAACACACACACACACACAGGCAGCACCTGACACACACACACACACAGGCAGCACCTGACACACACACACAGACGTAGCACCTGACACTCACACGGACCTGACACACGCACACACTCACACGCAGCACCTGACACACACACACACACGCAGCACCTGACACACAGGCACGCAGCACCTGACACACACACACAGACGCGCAGCGCCTGACACACACACACAGACACGCAGCGCCTGACACACACACACAGACACGCAGCACCTGACACACACACACACAGACACACAGCACCTGACACACACACACACAGACACGCAGCACCTGACACACAGACACGCAGCACCTGACACACACAGACGCGCAGCGTCTGACACACACACACAGATGCGCAGCGCCTGACAGACACAGACACGCAGCGCCTGACAGACACGCAGCGCGTGACAGACACACAGCGCCTGACAGACACACGCACTCAGCGCCTGACAGACACGCGCACACGCACTCACACGCAGCGCTTGACAGACACGCGCACTCACACGCAGCGCCTGACAGACACGCGCACTCACACGCAGCGCCTGACAGACACACACACTCACACGCAGCGCCTGACACGCACACACACTCACACGCAGCGCCTGACACGCACACACACTCACACGCAGCGCCTGACACGCACACACACTCACACGCAGCGCCTGACACGCACATACTAGTGATGAGTGGGTTCGGTTCGTCGGAATCCGGACCCCCCCGAACTTCACCCCTTTTACACGAGGCAGGTTCGAACCTTCCCGCCTTGCTCGGCTAACCCAAGCGCGCCCAAACGTCATCATCCCGCTGTCGGATTCTCACGAGATTCGGATGTCTGCATTCGTGGAAAGGGGTCCCATGTGTAAACATGGGACCCCTTTCAGTCCGTCTGGTCCGGGTGTTCGGTTTGTTGTTTTGTCAAGTACGTGGATTTAATCTGGAACCTGGATCAGGTGAGTATAATTATCTTTTATTTTCAGTTACCCGTGGATTCTACTTGGAGAAGAGGACCGACTGCTTCGTGTCAACATAGGTAAGTATGTGTGTGTCGGCAGGTGTGAAATAAAGTTATACTTTCACGGTGTCTGTGTCCTGTTTTTATTTGGGTATTTTTTTTCCAGTAGAACTACAGGTACCAGCGGGCCCGTTTTTCTCCCGCATGCTGGTACTTGTGGTTCTCAAAGTACCAGCTTGCGGGGGAGGCTTGCTGGGACTTGTAGTACTACTGGAAAAAACAATATTCTTTCAATTTTCTCAAGGCTATCAGCCTCCCATCCGCAGCCCTTGGATGGGGGGGACAGCCTCGGGCTTCACCCTTGGCCCTTGGGTGGCTGGGGGGGGGACCCCTTGATTGAAGGGGTCCCCACTCCCCCAGGGTACCCCGGCCAGGGGTGACTAGTTGGATATTTAATGCCACGGCCGCAGGGCACTGTATAAAAGTGACCCCCAGCTGTGGCATTATCTGTCCAGCTAGTGGAGCCCGATGCTGGTGTAAAAAATACGGGGGTCCCCAACTCTATTTGTCCCCCGTATTTTTTGCACCAGCACCAGGCGCAGAGCCCGGTGCTGGTTTTAAAAATACGGGGGATCCCCTGTCCGTTTTCCCCCCGGATTTTTAGAACCAGGACCGGCTCGAAGAGCCCGAGGCTGGTTATGCTTTGGAGGGGGGACCCCACGCAATTTTTTTTTCCGGGTTTTTTACATTCCATTTAAAAAAATAATAATAATCTTTTAAAAAATATATAAATAATACTTGTGCCTCCAAAAAAGACAAACCAAGTACCTAATCCCTTCTAATATAGATATGCTATTACCAAAAAAACAACAACTTTTATTTATTAGATTCCGCCTGCAAAGTGTGACGGATTGAAAATGACGAATTTACTGTTTAAAAGCACTGTTGTCGAATTTACAAACTTCAATTGAATATACTTTTGTCGAATTGCTGCATTTGTACCATTGCAGAAAAGTTGAATTTGTCAAATGACGAATTTTAAAAAATGTCGAATTTTGAAAGCCTGTAAGAATAGGCCCCGCCCCCTTCTTCACATCAGCCGTCCCCTTCTACCCCTGTACCTTGCTCTCTCCTGTCTGTGTTCTCTCCCGTCTGTAGGACTAGGCCTCGCCCCCTTCTTACCCTCCAGTGACTGCTCTCTCCTGACAAGTGGACCAGGCCTGCCCCCTACACGCTGCTGGTGTCTTCATTGTTACTTGGTCTGGAGCTCCGTTGGGGAGAGAACTCACGTGAGCTCATTAAGAATGAGGAACTGGGATGTGCACCTGACACACACGCACACACGCAGCACCTGACACACACGCACACACGCAGCACCTGACACACACGCAGCACCTGACACACACGCAGACACACAGCACCTGACACACACACACACACGCAGCACCTGACACACACACACGCAGCACCTGACACACACACACACACGCATCACCTGACACACAGACACGCAGCACCTGACACACACACACACGCAGACATGCAGCGCCTGACACACACATGCAGCACCTGACAGACACACGCACACACAAAGACACGCAGCACCTGACACACACACGCAGCATTTGACACACACACGCAGACACGCAGCACCTGACACACGCAGACATGCAGCACCTGACACACATGCAGCACCTGAAAGACACACACACACAGACATGCAGCACCTGACACACCCACACACACAGACATGCAGCACCTGACACACCCACACACATACAGACATGCAGCACCTGACACACACACACACAGGCAGCACCTGACACATATATACATGTGGCATTTAACGCACGCACGCACAGCACCTGACACACAATCATATACACACGCAGCACCTGCTACTCACACATATATACACATGCAGCACCTGCCACTCCCACATACATGAACAGCACCTAACACACACATACACGCGCAGCACCTGACAGTCGCACACATGCAGATGCGACACCTGACACAAACACATACACTCTCAACACCTGACACCCACGTGGCAGCTGACGCATACAAATGAAGCCCCTGAGATACACACATATACACGTGCAGCACCTGAGACACACACACACACACACACACACACACACGTATGTACACACGCGGCTCCAGGCACACACATACGTACGTACACGCGCGGCACCTGACACACACACACACACACGTACATACACGTGTGGCACCTGACACACACACAGGTATGCACACGCGTGGCTCCTGACACACATACACACATGTACGTACACGCGCGGCTCCTGACACACACACACACACACATACACATATATGTACGTACACGCGCGGCTCCTGACACCCACACACATGTACATGCGCGGCTCCTGGCACACACACACACACACACACACACGTACACGTGCGGCACCTGACACATACACGCGTGTACGTACACACATGCACAGCACCTGACATACACATGTAGGTACGCGCCACCTGACACACACACACACACGTACACGCACGACACCTGACACACACGTACGTACACGCACAGCACCTGACACACACGTACGTGCACGCACGGCACCTGACGCAAACGTACATACTAGTGATGAGTGGGTTCGGTTCGTCGGAATCCGAACCCCCCGAACTTCACCCATTTTACAGGGGTCCGAGGCAGGTTCGAACCTTCCCGCCTCGCTCGGCTAACCCGAGCGCGCCCGAACGTTGTCATCCCGCTGTCGGATTCTCGCGAGATTCGGATGTCTGCATTCGTGGACATGGGACCCCTTTCAGTCCGTCTGGTCCGTGTGTTCGGTTTGTTGTTTTGCCAAGTACGTGGATTTAATCTGGAACCTGGATCAGGTGAGTATAATTATCTTTTATTTTCAGTTACCCGTGGATTCTACTTGGAGAAGAGGACCGACTGCTTCGTGTCAACATAGGTAAGTATGTGTGTGTCGGCAGGTGTGAAATAAAGTTATACTTTCACGGTGTCTGTGTCCTGTTTTTATTTGGGTATTTTTTTCCCAGTAGAACTACAGGTACCAGCGGGCCCGTTTTTCTCCAGCATGCTGGTACTTGTGGTTCTCAAAGTACCAGCTTGCGGGGGAGGCTTGCTGGGACTTGAAGTACTACTGGAAAAAACAATATTCTTTCAATTTTCTCAAGGCTATCAGCCTCCCATCCGCAGCCCTTTTATGGGGGGGACAGCCTCGGGCTTCACCCCTGGCCCTTGGGTGGCTGGGGGGGGGGGACCCCTTGATTGAAGGGGTCCCCACTCCCCCAGGGTACCCCGGCCAGGGGTGACTAGTTGGATATTTAATGCCACGGCCGCAGGGCACTGTATAAAAGTGACCCCCGGCTGTGGCATTATCTGTCCAGCTAGTGGAGCCCGATGCTGGTGTAAAAAATAAGGAGGACCCCTACTCTTTTTGTCCCCCGTATTTTTTGCACCAGGCGCAGAGCCTGGTGCTGGTTTTAAAAATACGTGGGATCCCCTGTCCGTTTTCCCCCCGGATTTTTAGAACCAGGACCGGCTCGAAGAGCCCGAGGCTGGTTATGCTTTAAGGGGGGACCCCATGCAATTTTTTTTACGGGTTTTTCACATTCCATTTAAAAAATATATAAATAATACTTGTGCCTCCAAAAAAGACAAACCAAGTACCTAATCCCTTCTAATATAAATAGATATGATATTACCAAAAAAGAAAACTGCAAAAAAAACATGTTTTTACATTTTTTTATTAGATTCCGCCAGCAAAGTGTGGCGGATTGAAAATGACGAATTTACTGTTTAAAAGCACTGTTGTCGAATTTACAAACTTCAATTGAATATACTTTTGTCGAATTGCCGCATTTGTACCATTGCAGAAAAGTTGAATTTGTCAAATGTCGAATTTTTAAAAAAATCGAATTTTGAAAGCCTGTAAGAATAGGCCCCGCCCCCTTCTTCACATCAGCCGTCCCCTTGTACCCCTGTACCTTGCTCTCTCGTGTCTGTGCTCTCTCCCGTCTGTAGGACTAGGCCCCGCCCCCTTCTTACCCTCCAGTGACTGCTCTCTCTTGACAAGTGGACCAGGCCTGCCCCCTACACGCTGCTGGTGTCTTCATTGTTACTTGGTCTGGAGCTCCGTTGGGAAGAGAACTCACGTGAGCTCATTAAGAATGTGGAACTGGGATGTTTTAATTTTATTGTGAGTAGTGTAGTGTGGTGATGTAGTATGTTGTATGGGGGGTATAGTGTAATTATGAAGTGCAGCATATGGGAGGGCTATGGCATAGTGATGTAGTGTGGCATATGGGGGGTGGTAGCGCATAGGCGTGCGTACAGGGGGTGCCTGGTGCGCACAGGCACTCCCTAATGTCCAGCACCGCTGCACGCCACGCTTGCTGTAGCACAGTGATCACTGAGTGTGTGATCGGTGGAGCCTAGCCTGCAGCTCATTTCCGTACCTCCCACCACCGATGCGCCCGCCCCCCCTCTGCCTGCTGCTAATACTATGCTGAGTGCATTAGTTGGCGGCCTCACTGGGGGGACTGGCGTCACCTTGCAATGTGACTTGGTGATGTCCGCCCATGCTCTCCTCCCGCCCACCTGTGTTTTCCTCCCGCTGCGGTCTCTCAGTCCTAGTGTGCCGCGGCCGCCACACCACTGGGGACTGGGAGCCGCCGGCAGACACATTCTGCTGAGACTTACTTGTCAGTGCGGGTTCCGGACGGCAGGCGGCGGGTGGGAGGGCAGACGGGGAGCAGGTGTCACAAGGAGTGTGTGGGTAACTAATTCACAATACTTCCGCTCAACGTGGCACTGCTGGTCCTTCATCTCCCATGTCTCTTCACCAGGTGGCGGGCGGCCCGGAAATTAAGTGATGTGTTGTGCAGCAGTCAGTGTGAAGTGACTGTGAGTAACACTGGTGGTGCTGATGATGCTGCTGCAGAATCGGGAAGCAATTAATTCATAAATATAATGTACTCTATCAATGTATTATACATACATAAACATGGACATACGTGTATTTGTGTATACATGTATATACATGAGTGTGTGTGTGTGTGTGTGTGTGTGTGTGTGTGTGTGTGTATATATATATATATATATATGACTTGGGGTTTGTTTTATTAGATTGAGCATGTCCCAGTGAAGTGCCTTTTGGGGTTGTGGTTTTTCAGAAAGTTACAGGTTTTTTTTAATTAAGAGAAATATGTCCCATTAGATATCGGGCATTTCAATTTGTTGCGCCTGCACAGTGGCCGCCAGCAGGGGGTGTATTAGAGTGCCTTCACTTGAGAGCCGCAATATGGCCGCCTTCTCCCCGGTTATTCTGTAAATAGGAAAATAACCTCACAGGTTCACATAGGGCAGAGTTGCCACCGCTAGTGCAGGGCTGTAACGTACAGTACTAAGGAAAAGCCATATACTAAAGCGGCACGGTGACCCCTCTCAGAGACACCAGGGCGCAGCACACTGTACGGGGTACACTTGGTACACACACCTGTTAGCTCAGGGCAGCACTATAGGACCCTTCTGTAATGCTGTGCTGGAGGCGTGTAGTGATCAGGGCACTGGGAGACTGGCTGGCTGGTCTCCGTCTCTGCTGCCTATAGAACTTCCACCTCTGTTATATATCAGGGCTGCTCTCCTGTGTGTTCTCTTCCTCTCCTACTTCACACTGGAACTAGCCGCCCAGAGAACGAGAGGGCAGCGGCTGACATCAGAGAGGGTGCAGCAATCTGTGTGGGCAGAGCCCCTCACAGCAAGGTGTCCTTTTGCTGTGCCCCATGTAATCACTGTGATCCATACAGACTCTCACCCTGGTAAGCTCTCTATTTATTATTTATTTTTGTACACTGCAGCATGCTCGAGGGAAGGGAGCAGGTACCCCCCCACCCCCACCCCACCGCCACTACTCCTCCGCCAGCATCACTGCCGAGCCGGTCAGTGTTCCGGTGGCAATGAGCAGTGGGCAGCCACCAGCAACAACAGCCAGGAAGCTGTTACTCCCGGCAGCAGTAGCGTCAAGCTGCAATTCAGCCAGCGGCACGATGATCCGGGAGACAGTGGCAGCACAGGGAAGCAGTACCCCTTCCAATCGCAGCACCAACCTGGAGACTGAGGCAGCAACCCACCCCCAGCAGCAGCACCACCCTGATGATAGGTAAGATGCATTTTGGTGTCACAAGAAGGTGGCCGGAGTAGTGGCTGGCTGTGGTCACACCCCGGGCAAAAGTGATAGTGATTTCAGTGTTCCCTTGCGCGGGGATTGGATGTGTAGATGTATGGAGGCTATGTTTGTATAGATGTGAGCGGCAGTGTGCGGATGTATGAGAGCGGCAATGTACGGCTGTAAGAGTGCGATGGTGTGCGGCTGTAAGAGTGCGATGGTGTGCGGCTGTAAGAGTGCGATGGTGTGCGGCTGTAAGAGTGCAATGGTGTGCGGCTGTAAGAGTGCAATGGTGTGCGGCTGTAAGAGTGCGGCAGTGTGCGGCTGTAAGAGTGCGGCAGTGTGCGGATGTATGAGAGCGGGGTTGTACGGATGTATGAGAGCTGCAGTGTATGGATGTATGAGAGCAGCAGTGTACAGTTGTGTGAGAGCGGCAGTGTGCGGATGTATGAGAGCGGCAGTGTATGGATGGCAGCATCATGGGGAGGGATGTCAGAATGCTGTTATAGGGTTCCTAATACAAAATGGAATCCGTATAGTGTGCGGGGCTGCACCATGGCACCACGTTGGGCTTGATGGGCAGGTAGTGCGGCAAGCACACCCAAATTGGCGTCTGACGTCGCCCGCAGTCCACACTGTTGTGAGGAGTCAGAGTTAATTTTGACTGTGTAGTGTACTCACAGAGGACCTACCGCCCGTCCCCTCCTCGCATCTGAGCAGCAGGTCAGTCTCTTATTTTCTTTTTAATCAGGAGAGGCCGAGTGAACTCTGAGCAGGGGGGCAGAGCTACATGGGACCCAGAGGGGCTGCTGTGCTGTCAGAGAGGAAGAGAGAGATGAAGCTACTGCAGATCCCCAGCTGATTGTGAGGTGCCGGGTTGAAGGGTGATGTGATCACCCTTCTCCCTCACTGCAGCTGGGGACCGCATCTAGGCTTCCTCCATCGAGTGCATGCGGCGCAGCAGTGGGCGGCTTGTAATGAGTTTGTCTGACTCATTATACTGCTGCCTGTTGTGGACACCTCCGTCCGTACGGACTGGTGTACATGCCCAGCACAGAGGTGACAGTGTTGGTAGAAGTGCTGCCCAGCTCTGACCCTGCAGGCCTCCCTGATCTGGCTGCGGCCGCTGCTGCTGTGGCCTGAAATCCCTGCCGGTCCCCTCCATAGACTTCCGCCTGGCCAGCGCTGAGGTACTAGGGGTAGCCCAGCTGCGGGAAGGGTATGTCTCTGGCTTTCTCTCCGGCAGGGGAAGGTGACAGCGGCGGAGGAAGTGCTGCCCACCTCAGACACTACAGGCCTCCCCGATCCAGCTGCGGCCACAGCTGATGCTGCCAGAACCCCCTGCTGGTCTCCTTTGTTGACTGCCGCATGGCCAGTGCTGAAGTACTGGGGGTAAGCCAGCTACGGGAAGAGTGTCTCTGCCTCTGGCTCTCTCTCTCTGGCAGGGGAAGGAAGGGCTGATTCTCTGGCACAACAGGAAGGGCTGGGCTGCAGGAACACAGCACTGGAAGAAACAGGAGGCCGAACTCATGACCAAAAAGTGAGCAGTGCAGTGATCAGCCCCCTAGTCTTTCCCTCTCTCTGGGTGCAGAGCTGTATTCTACAGAGAGAGCTGGGATGGGAAGAAGGGGAACGGCACTTGACATACACATACACGCGCAACACCTGACACACACATACAGGTGCGGCACCTGACACACACACACGTAGCATCAAACACAATAAAATAAACATGCAGCACCTGACCCACACATACACGCGCAACACCTTACACACACACATATACACGTGCGGCACCTGACACACACACGTAGCATCAGACACAATTAAATAAACATGCAGCACCTGACACATGCATATACACGCAGCACCTGACACATACATATACACGCACACCATCAGACACACACATACACATGCAGCACCTTACTCACACACACATAGACACGTGTAGTACCTGACGCACACACATGTACACGCGCAGCACCTGACGCACACTCATGTACACACACAGCACCTGACGCACACTCATGTACACGCGCAGCACCTAATGCACACATGTACACACGCAGCACCCGACGCACACTCATGTACATGCGCAGCACCTAATGCACACTCATGTACACGCGCAGCACCTGATGCACACATGTACACGCGCAGCACCTGACACAGACATACGTATTCATGCACAGCACCAGACCTACCCTTGTACACACGCGGAGCACCTGATACTCACACACATATACACCCGCAACACCTGACACACATACACGTGCGGCAGCTGACGCATACACACGCACCATCAGACACACTCGTATATACACGCAGCACCTGACACACATACACACACACACACACAGGAGCTGATACACAGGCAGCACCTGACACACACACACACACACACACATATACACGCGCAGCACCTGACACCACGCACTCACACGTACAAGCAATGCATTTCACGCCTACCTCCAGCCTCAGTCACAGGCTGCTGCCGCCTACCCCCCTCCCTGCATCAGCTGCAAAGGCAGCAAAATATTTTGACCAAAGTCTAAAGGCCCATACACATTAAACGATGTCGCTCTGTGAGCGACATCATCTAATGTTTCCCCCGGCCGGCCGGCGGCCAACTACACGCTGAGCGATATGACCGCTCATATCGCTCAGTGACGTCACGCCCCCGCCAGCCCTGCATGATGGTCGTGGACGACAGTCCACATCCTTCATGCATGACCTACCGACAGCGACAATTGTTGCCGACCCGCGGGGCCGCGCATCGTTCGTCGCTGGCGGCATACACACTTAACGATAAAACGAGCGACATCGCTCAAGGAGGGGGAAAATGAGCGACGTTGCTCATTAAATCGTTAAGTGTGTATGGACCTTAAACAATTCGGTTTGGTTAATAAAATAATTTTGCACAGAACAGTGATGTTATACGAACATTTTCATTAAACATTTAAAAAATCAAATGTTTATTCTTACAGTGAAATTTTACATTTCTGAATAAAAAGAATAAATTTAAAAAAAGCGATGAAATTCCATAGACAAAAAACCTTACGGTTTCACATGTCCCATTAAGGCTTCTTAGACATGATCGAAATTTCAGAAACCTGTTGTAACTCTTCCACTCAAACTCCAAAAAGCAATGAAATTCCGATCATTAAGGCTGACGCCTTAATGGACGTGTTCCTTGCGCAATACAGATATGGTATGCCATCACAGCCTGTGGGTAAGTGCAGATTCAGCACTCTCACAGAGTGAGATTGCTGTCACTCACACAATGGTGGAGCTGCTAATTCACAAATTTGTGTGCTCATTGGAATACACACATGCAGTCTATGCAACTGAAGGTCTGAGCGGAAGACAAAGCTGCTCAGATGAGGTAAGAGTGTTGTTGATTGGAGGGAGGAGAGCGGTGTGGATGGGGGAACAGAAGTGTGTGGATAGAGTTGAACACTAAGCAGCACTGATGGGGGGGACAAAGAAACACAGGGGGTAATTCAGACCGCAGCAGCAGCAATCGCAGTCTGAATTAGTTTGTGAGGTGCGCACGTGCAATGGCCGCACTGCGCGTGCGTACCCCAGGAGCCCAGTGAGATGCTATCAGCATCTCACTGGCTGCGATCACCCTGCCTGATTGATAGGCAGAGGTGGTTGCGGGGAAGGAGGGGGGCGTGCAAACAGCGTTAGCATGCCATTGGCAGGGCATGGTCTGCACAACGGAGGCGTTTCCGGACCACTGGGGGGTGGGCTGTAGCGGTTATCCCCCTGCCAAGAGCACATGATCCACGAAATTTACCTTCAGGATGTCAGCTACATGAATGGGGTAAGAGTGGTGTGGATAGGGGGTAGATTAAGCAGCAAGTATGGGAAGGGAGACAGAGCGGTGCAGATGGGTTGAAAACACTGGCATGGATGGGTATAAAACTGGTGCAGATGGGAGAGAAGACAGTGTGCCATGTACTGAAGGAGGCAGAGTGACGTTGAAGAAGGAAACACTGAGCAGCACAGAGAGAAGGAAACGGTGGTACAGACAAGGCACAGGTGGGGAAAGACAGATGGTGCAGATAAGTTAGTACAGACTAGCACAGATGGGAGAACACAGCAGTAGGGATTGGGGAAGACAGGGCAGCATGGGGGTGTATAGGGGAAGTAAGTGTAGATGCATAGACCGTAGATAGGGTATTATAGTTTTAGCAATTAACCAAGATGTTTGAGGGAGCTAAATGTGTATACTATGTGAGATGGATGTATGGAGTCAGAAGGATGTTGTAACAAGGTGGGATGGTTTGTGGTGACCGAATGGGATGGTTGTGGGCACTGTGTGGGATGGGAGCACCACAAAACTGCTCAGACCTTCAGTTGCATAGACTGCATGTGTGTATTCCAATGAGCACACAAATCTGTGAATTAGCAGCTCCACCATTGTGTGAGTGACAGCAATCTCACTCTGTGAGAGTGCTGAATCTGCACTTACCCACAGGCTGTGATGGCATACCATATCTGTATTGCGCAAGGAACACGTCCATTAAGGCGTCAGCCTTAATGATCGGAATTTCATTGCTTTTTGGAGTTTGAGTGGAAGAGTTACAACAGGTTTCTGAAATTTCGATCATGTCTAAGAAGCCTTAATGGGACATGTGAAACCGTAAGGTTTTTTGTCTATGGAATATATATATATATATATATATATATATATATGTATTGGTTATTGTGTTATAGTTTGTAAAATAATGTCGTCCCCCCCATGTGACTGCTCTGATAACCCATACCTCCCAACATGACCCTCTCCAGGAGGGACACAATGCTCTGCTTCTGGACTTTTCTTTAATGTGTGATTGCCGGCATCTGTTTTGAACAGGTGAATGGATAAGAAAGGTGTTTCCTCACAGGTGATGGCAATCATACATTAAGAGGGAAGTCCAGGAGCAGAGCATTCTGTCCCTCCTGGAGAGAGTCATGTTGGAACTCGGGAGGTATGGCTATCAGGAGGTTTTACCACTTATTATTACATTTTTTCAGAATAACTTTACCTTTCAGGATTTTACCGTCCAGCTGTCTTCATGTGTCTGTGTCTTTTTGAAGGTTTCTTTCTTTTATAAAGGAAGAAATAAGTTTGGTTTCACTCAAAGAGAAAGGACAATGTTTTCAGTTAATGATTATAAATACATAATTGCTATCACTGCATGTCACCTGCATTAACCAGCTCCTGGCTGGCTGCATGTTCCTGCATTAACCCTGTGTTGATATCCTGCATTCAACCTGGTTAATACACCAATGCCTTTCTAAGCTATTTATCATGTGGAATGACCTCGATCACACACTGCTGACACCTATCAACATAGGTTCTGCCTAGATATGTGCACTGGACACTTTTTCTATTTTTCTCTGTTTCGGTTTTGGATCTGGATCTCCCTTCGTGTTTTGGATCTGGATTTTTTTGAAAGGACAAACAAACACAAAAACAGCTAACATCACAGAATTTGGGGGTGGGGGGGTTGTTCCTACAGTATTATTAACCTCAATTACATTTATTTCCACTCATTTCCAGTCTATTCTGAACACCTCACACCTCATAATGGCATTCATTCCGAATTGATCGTAGCTGTGCTAAATTTAGCACAGCTATGATCATCTTCCTTGACATGCTGGGAGATGCTTTTGTACTTGTTGAGTAACTCCCAGCCAGCGCAGCTCCTGCAGCTGGCTGGGAGTTACTTGTCGCTGCCCAGGTCACAGCGGCTGCATGTGACCTCACGCAGCGGCTGCGGCCCGACCCCCGCGCCCCAAAAATGGCAGCCAAATGCCACCATGCTGCCCAGCGACAGCCTCTACCTGTTAATCAGCCAGAGGCAATCGCTAGGCAACGACGGCCGTCTGGCCTGTGCCTGTGAGCGATCAGGTCAGAATGACCCCCAATATTGTTTTTAGGCCAAAAGGTTGCACCGAGGTAGCTGCATGACTTAGCTAAGTGACACAAGTGGGCAGCAGTGCCGTAACTAGACATTTTAGCGCTGTGTGCAAGAAACCGCATCGTGCCCCCCCCCCCCTATTTAAAAAGTCCCCTTTTTACACATTACGCAGGTAGAGCACCTTACATCCCTCTCCCTACTCTCTTAGGCGGTAGTGTACTGTAGGGTAGTGTAGAGTACTGAAGTGTAGTGTAGTATAGTGTAGATTAGTGTAGTGTGTAGGCACATTCTGCCTTCCCTCCAGGTGATACTTGTTGAGGGGGTTAAACAGAAAGAGACCTTCGGCTATTCATAATATGCAGCTTATGCTGCTGCCCTTGGCTGCGAGACATTGGTATCCGTGTGAGAAAAGCCAGCGCTGAGGTGACCTGTTGAAAGAAAGAGCCACGCTGCGAGTTACTGCAGCGCTGACAGGCTCCAGTAACTTGCGTCTCCCCAGTGTTTACCTGACGAGGCGGATCCAGCGGGGAAGCGGCAGCCGCGGCGGAGAAGGTCCGTGATGATAGGTGCATCCCACCCTTAGAGGAGGTCCCGGGCAGTACTTGGAGTGCAGTGACAGGCCTCCCCCTGTGCCTGTTCGGAGTGGAGACCAGGAGCTTGCGGCTGCGGGCACCAGGCAAGCGGGCGGAGCGTAAGTCAGTTGGACGGGAATATGCGGCCACTTGGAGTCGAGGTGTATGTAGAAGGTGCAGCCACAGGGCAAATGCACTGTGGACAATGCACCTTCTGCACACACCTAGTTACGGCACTGGTACACACATACCCCCCAGTGCCAGGTACACATATACCCCCAGTGCCAGTTACACATATGTACTCAGTGCCAGGTACACATGTGATGCCCCCCTGGTTATTTGCCCTCTAAACAGCCCCATATACCCCTGCCCTAAGATGGGGGAAAAGCTGAACAGAGGGACTGTTGGTGTCTGCTAATTGCAGCTTATCCTGCTGCCCTAGGCTGCAAGAAATTGGTACAGGTTGAGTATCCCTTGTCCAAAATGCTTGGGACCAGAGGTATTTTGGATAACTGATTTTTCCGTTATTTGGAATAATTAGATACCAAAATGAGATATCATGGTGATGGGACCTAAATCTAAGCACAGAATGCATTTATGTTTCATATACACCTTATACACACAGCCTGAAGGTAATTTTCGCCAATATTTTTTATAACTTTGTGCATTAAACAAAGTGTGTGTACATACACACAATTCATTTATGTTAAATATACACCTTGTATACACAGCCTGAAGGTCATTTAATACAATATTATTAATAACTTTGTGTATTAAACAAAGTTTGTGTACATTGAGCCATCAAAAAACAAAGATTTCACTATCTCACTCTCACTCAAAAAAGTCTGTATTTCGGAATATTCCGTATTTTGGAATATATGGATATGGGATACTCAACCTGTAGCAGTGTGAGCACAGCATACACGTGGGGATGATCTAGGACACTCTCCCACGCGCCCACTTTACAACTGCTCGTGGCCCCGGCGGGAAGCATCTGGGGACCCAAGACTGAGCTGATATATAGAGGGGCTGCTGAGGACCGTTAGAGCACTGAGGAGATGACTGGCGGGACAGAGTTGCGCCCTGTGTGGCCGCACCGTCAGGCTGGGGAGTATAGCTAGCCGCAGTACTGACCTGTTCCAGACTAGACCTAGCAGCGGCTGGGAATCCAAACCATGGAAGCAACATCCTGCCGAGGTGATGGTGGTGACAGGTGGAGCTGCTCCGAGGGGCGGACCTGAGGCGGGACCTAGCAAGCAGTTAACCGGCCTCCTCCCGGGTGACTGGATCAGAGGCGGAGAGTGGGAGGTGTATTGGCCAGTGAGATTCACCCATTTTACCACTTATGGCAAGTGGGAGGAGCAGGGAGGGAGCAATCGCAGCCAGCCAATGTGAAGGAGTGGGACAGCTGCAGCGGCGCTGCCACCAATTACCTAGCGCTGCTGCGGCTCCCAAGTCCCCCTCCCTCCTCCTCCTCCTCCCCTGCCCCCGGAGCTGCTCCTCTCCGGTGGCAACACACAAACACACGCGTGGCTTGTAATGAGTCAGTTTGACTCATTACAATGCTGCTGACTTTACACTGAGGATGCGGGCAGTTGCGCCCTCAGGGTAACTGCGCTGTGTGCCAGGCACCGCCGGCACACACGTAGTTACGGCCCTGGTGGGCAGCACTAACACGTGGCCCATCTAGGAGTGGCACTGCAGTGTTAGACAGGATGGCAGTTTTCAAAACTAGGCCCCAAAGAGCACATAATGCAAAGAAAAAAAAGAGGTGCAAGATGGAATTGTCCTTGGGCCCTCCCACCCACCCTTATGTTGTATAAACAGGACATGCACAGTTTAACAAACCAATAATTTCAGCAACAGGGTCAGCCACACGACTGAAATTGCTGAATGGCCTATTGTGCCACCAGGTGGGTAACCAGTGCTGTGGGGGAGTGACTAGTGCTGTGGGGGTGTGACTTGTGATGTGGGGTGTGACCTGTGCTATGTTGGTGTGACTAGTGATGTGGGGTGTGTGACCTGTGCTGTGGTGGTGTGACTAGTGATGTGGGTGTGTGACCTGTGCTGTAGGGGTATGACTAGTGATGTGGGGGTGATACCTGTGCTCTGGTGGTGTGACTAGTGATGTGGGGGTGTGACCTGTGCTGTAGGGGTATGACTAGTGATGTGGGGGTATGACCTGTGCTGTGGTGGTGTGACTAGTGATGTGGGGGTGTGACCTGTGCTGTTGGGGTATGACTAGTGAGGTGGGGGTGTGACCTGTGCTGTGTGGGTGTGACCTGTGCTGTGTGGGTGTGACTAGTGATTGGGGGTATGACCTGTGCTGTGGGACAGCATCCAGGGGTGTAAAAGTCATTCCAGTGGCAAGTTAGAATTTGGAGCTCATGTGGTCCACTATGTCTGTATGTGCTCCTCTATGTCCATATGTGTCTATGTCTGTATGTGCTCCTCTATGTCCATATGTGTCTATGTCTGTATGTGCTCCTCTATGTCTGAATGTGCCCCACTGTTTGTACATGCCTATATCCGTATGTGCTCCTGTATGTCTGTATGTGCTCCTGTATGTCCGTGTGCCTGTAGTATGCCTATACATGCTCCGTGATGTCTTTATGTGCCTATGTCTGAATGTGCTCCTGTATGTCCGTATGTGCTTCACTATGTCCGTATGTGCCCATGTCTATATGTGCCCCTCTATTGGTTGGGTATGGGATCCCAACAGTGAGGATGCCAGCAGTCAGAATACTGACACTGCTTGGTAAGTAAACTAACCCTACACTTTACATTCTCCCTAACCCTCTACTCATGCAGTCTAGCCCTAACCGTCCCCTTCCACAGCCTAATTGTAACCTCTCCCTCCCACAGCCTAACACTAACCTTCACCCTAGTGCCTAACCCTAATCTCCCCTCCTGCAGCCTAACCCTAACCCTCCTGCCATACTTATATTAGTGAAAGGGGAGAGAGAGAGAAGGGGGAGAGAGAAGGGGAAACAGTGAGAGCGAGAAGGGGGGAGACAAAGAGAGAGCAGGGAGGTAGACAAAGAGAGAGAGAGGGGGAGAAGTGGGAGAGAGAGAAAGGGGAGAAAGTGGGGTGATGAGGGGAAGAGAGAGGAGGGAAAAATAGAAGAGAGAAGGGTAGACACACAGAGAAGTAGGTAGACACAGATAGAGAGAAGTGGAAGACACAGAGAGGGAAGGGTCTAGACACAGACAGAGAGAAAAGGGAAACAGAGAGAGAAGAGAGAAAGAAGGGGGAGACAGAGAGAGAAGGGAGAGAAGAAAGAGATAAGTGGGAGACACAGAGAGAGAGAAGGGGGAGACACAGAGAGAGAGAAGGGAGACACACAGAGAGAGAGAAGGATGAGACACAGAGGTGAGAGAGTAGGGGGAGAAGTGGGAGAGAAGGGGAAAAGAAGGGTGATGAAAAAGGGGGAGAGAGAGAGAGGGGAGATACACAAAGGAGAAGGGGGATACAGAGAGAGAGAGAAGGGGGAGGAACACAGAGAGAACAGGAGAAGGTGGGAGGCAGAGAGAGAGAAGAAGGAGACAAACAGAGAGAAGGGGAGAGACAGAGTGAAAGAAGGGAGAGACAGAGAGAGAGAAGGGGAGACAGAGAGAGGGGGTGGACACAGGGAGAGAAGGGAAGGGAGAGAAGGGGAGAGAGAGTGAAATGGGGAGACATGGAGAGAGAATGGGGATAAAGAAAGAGAGAAGGGGCAGACAGACAGAGAGAAGGAATGAGACACACAGAGAGAGAAGGGGGAGACACAGAGAAAAAAAAAGGGGAAACGCACAGAAAGAGAAGGGGGGTACACAGAGGAGGGAGAGAGAGGGAGAAGTGGGAGAGAGAGGGGGAGAAGTGGGAGAGAGAAGGGGATACAGAGAGAGAGAGAGAAGGGGGAGACACACAGAGAGAGAAGGGGGAGACAGAGAGAGAAGGGGAGAAGGTGGGAGACACAGAGAGAAGGTGGGAGACACAGAGAGAGGGAGAAGGGGGAGACAGAGAGAGAGGGGGGAGAGAATGGGTGAACAGAGAAGGGGGGAGACAGAGAGAGTTAAGTGGGGTGACACGGAGAGAGAAGGGGGATACAGAGAAAGAGAGAGCAAGAAGGGGGAGACAGAGAGAGAGAAGGGGATACACAGAGAGTGAAAGAGATGGGGAGAGAGAGGGAGACACAGAGGAAAGAGAGAGAGAAGGGGGAAACAGAGAGACAGAGAGAGAGTGAAGTGGGGAAGCACAGAGAGAAAGAGAAGGGGTGAGACACAGAAAGAAGGGGGGAGAGAGAGAGAGAGAGCGTGAAGTGGGGATGCACAGAGAGAAGGGGGAGAGAGAGACAGAGAGAGAGTGAAGTGGGGATGCACAAAAGGAAGAGGGAGACCAAGAGAGAGACAGAGAGAGAGTGAAGTGGGGATGCGCAGAGAGAAAGAGAATGGGTGAGACACAGAGAGAAGGGGGGAGTCACAGAGAGAAGGGGGAGACAGAGAGAGAGTGAAGTGGGGATGCAAAGAGAGAAAGAGAAGGGGTGAGACACAGAGAAGGGGGGAAACAGAGAGAGAGACAGAGATAGTGAAGTGGGGATGCACAAAGAGAAGGGGGGAGACAGAGAGAGCATACCTCCCAACTGTCCCAATTTTCGCGGGACAGTCCCGTTTTTTGGGGACTGTCCCACCCGCGGGCCGCAGTGCCGCGTTAGGGGGGCAGTTGGGAGGCTTTGTCTCTCGCTGCCCTGCTTAGCAGAGCAGCGTTGAATAGACGCTGTGCGCATGCGCACAGCGTCTATTCACTGGTGTCAAAGGAAGAGAGGGCATGCCAGCGGCTCACAGAGCGCTGGGCATGCCCCCTCAGTGCTGAAAATGGGGCGTGGCTCACGATCGCGGGTCCTCCCACGAAGTAACGCCCCCTTTTCTTAGGTCACGCCCTTTTCGCTGCTCATGTGTCCCTCTTCAGTTAAAAACGAAAAGTTGGGAGGTATGGAGAAAGTGAAGTGGGGATGCACAGAGCGAAGGGGAGAGAGCGACAGAGAGAGTGAAGTGGGGTTGCACAAAGAGAAAGAGAAGGGATGAGACACAGAGAGAAGGGCGAGACAGAGAGAGAGTGAAGTGGGGATGCACAGAGAGAAGGGGGGAGACAGAGAGAGAGAGAGAGGGAGTGAAGTGGGGATGTACAGAGAGAAAGAGAAGGGGTGAGACACAGAGAGAGAAGGGAGAGAAGAAAGAGATAAGTGGGAGACACAGAGAGAGAAGGGGGAGACACAGAGAGGGAAGGGTCTAGACACAGACAGAGAGAAAAGGGAAACACAGAGAGAGAAGAGAGAAAGAAGGGGGAGACAGAGAGAGAGAAGGGAGAGAAGAAAGAGATAAGTGGGAGACACAGAGAGAGAGAAGGGGGAGACACAGAGAAAGAAAAGGGAGACACACAGAGAGAGAGAAGGATGAGACACAGAGGTGAGAGAGTAGGGGGAGAAGTGGGAGAGAAGGGGAAAAGAAGGGTGATGAAAAAGGGGGAGAGAGAGAGAGAGGGGAGATACACAAAGGAGAAGGGGGATACAGAGAGAGAGAGAAGGGGGAGGAACACAGAGAGAACAGGAGAAGGTGGGAGGCAGAGAGAGAGAGAGAAGAAGGAGACAAACAGAGAGAAGGGGAGAGACAGAGTGAAAGAAGGGAGAGACAGAGAGAGATGGGGAGACAGAGAGAGGGGGTGGACACAGGGAGAGAAGGGAAGGGAGAGAAGGGGAGAGAGAGTGAAATGGGGAGACATGGAGAGAGAAGGGGGATACAGAAAGAGAGAAGGGGCAGACAGAGAGAGAGAAGGAATGAGACACACAGAGAGAGAAGGGGGAGACACAGAGAGAAAAAAAGGGGAAACGCACAGAGAGAGAAGGGGAGACAGAGAGAAGGGGGATACACAGAGGAGGGAGAGAGAGGGAGAAGTGGGAGAGAGAGAGGGGGAGAAGTGGGAGAGAGAAGGGGATACAGAGAGAGGGAAGGGGGAGACACACAGAGAGAGAAGGGGGAGACAGAGAGAGAAGGGGAGAAGGTGGGAGACACATAGAGAGAAGGTGGGAGACACAGAGAGAGGGAGAAGGGGGAGACAGAGAGAGAGAGGGGGGAGAGAATGGGTGAGACAGAGAAGGGGGGAGACAGAGAGAGTTAAGTGGGGTGACACGGAGAGAGAAGGGGGATACAGAGAAAGAGAGAGCAAGAAGGGGGAGACAGAGAGAGAGAAGGGGATACACAGAGAGTGAAAGAGATGGGGAGAGAGAGAGGGAGACACAGAGGAAAGAGAGAGAGAAGGGGGAAACAGAGAGAGACAGAGAGAGAGTGAAGTGGGGAAGCACAGAGAGAAAGAGAAGGGGTGAGACACAGAAAGAAGGGGGGTGACAGAGAGAGAGAGAGCGTGAAGTGGGGATGCACAGAGAGAAGGGGGGAGAGAGAGACAGAGAGAGAGTGAAGTGAAGATGCACAAAAGGAAGAGAGGAGACCAAGAGAGAGACAGAGAGAGAGTGAAGTGGGGATGCAAAGAGAGAAAGAGAAGAGGCGAGACACAGAGAGAAGGTGGGAAACAGAGAGAGAGACAGAGAGATAGTGAAGTGGGGATGCACAAAGAGAAGGGGGGAGACAGAGAGAGCATACCTCCCAACTGTCCCAATTTTCGCGGGACAGTCCCGTTTTTTGGGGACTGTCCCGCTGTCCCTCCCGCGGGCCGCAGTGCCGCGTTAGGGGGGCAGTTGGAAGGCTTTGTCTCTCGCTGCCCTGCTTAGCAGAGCAGCGTTGAATAGATGCTGTGCGCATGCGCACAGCGTCGATTCACTGGTGTCAAAGGAAGAGAGGGCATGCCAGCGGCTCACAGAGCACTGGGCATGCCCCCTCAGTGCTGAAAATGGGGCGTGGCTCACGATCGCGGGTCCTCCCACGAAGTAACGCCCCCTTTTCTTAGGTCACGCCCTTTTCGCTGCTCATGTGTCCCTCTTCAGTTAAAAACGAAAAGTTGGGAGGTATGGAGAGAGTGAAGTGGGGATGCACAGAGCGAAGGGGAGAGAGCGACAGAGAGAGAGTGAAGTGGGGATGCACAGAGAGAAAGAGAAGGGATGAGACACAGAGAGAAGGGCGAGACAGAGAGAGAGTGAAGTGGGGATGCACAGAGAGAAGGGGGGAGACAGAGAGAGAGAGAGAGGGAGTGAAGTGGGGATGCACAGAGAGAAAGAGAAGGGGTGAGACACAGAGAGAGAAGGGAGAGAAGAAAGAGATAAGTGGGAGACACAGAGAGAGAAGGGGGAGACACACAGAGAGAGAAGGGGGAGACACAGAGAAAGAATAGGGAGACACACAGAGAGAGAGAAGGATGAGACACAGAGGTGAGAGAGTAGGGGGAGAAGTGGGAGAGAAGGGGAAAAGAAGGGTGATGAAAAAGGGGGAGAGAGAGAGAGGGGAGATACACAAAGGAGAAGGGGGATACAGAGAGAGAGAGAAGGGGGAGGAACACAGAGAGAACAGGAGAAGGTGGGAGGCAGAGAGAGAGAGAGAAGAAGGAGACAAACAGAGAGAAGGGGAGTGACAGAGTGAAAGAAGGGAGAGACAGAGAGAGAGAAGGGGAGACAGAGAGAGGGGGTGGACTCAGGGAGAGAAGGGAAGGGAGAGAAGGGGAGAGAGTGTGAAATGGGGAGACATGGAGAGAGAAGGGGGATACAGAAAGAGAGAAGGGGCAGACAGACAGAGAGAAGGAATGAGACACACAGAGAGAGAAGGGGGAGACACAGAGAGAAAAAAAGGGGAAACGCACAGAGAGAGAAGGGGAGACAGAGAGAAGGGGGATACACAGAGGAGAGAGAGAGGGGGAGAAGTGGGAGAGAGAAGGGGATACAGAGAGAGAGAGAGAAGGGGGTGACACACAGAGAGAGAAGGGGGAGACAGAGAGAGAAGGGGAGAAGGTGGGAGACACATAGAGAGAAGGTGGGAGACACAGAGAGAGGGAGAAGGGGGAGACAGAGAGAGAGGGGGAAGAGAATGGGTGAGACAGAGAAGGGGGGAGACAGAGAGAGTTAAGTGGGGTGACACGGAGAGAGAAGGGGGATACAGAGAAAGAGAGAGCAAGAAGGGGGAGACAGAGAGAGAGAAGGGGATACACAGAGAGTGAAAGAGATGGGGAGAGAGAGAGGGAGACACAGAGGAAAGAGAGAGAGAAGGGGGAAACAGAGAGAGACAGAGAGAGAGTGAAGTGGGGAAGCACAGACAGAAAGAGAAGGGGTGAGACACAGAAAGAAGGGGGGAGACAGAGAGAGAGAGAGAGAGAGAGAGAGAGCGTGAAGTGGGGATGCACAGAGAGAAGGGGGGAGAGAGAGACAGAGAGAGAGTGAAGTGGGGATGCACAAAAGGAAGAGGGGAGACCAAGAGAGAGACAGAGAGAGAGTGAAGTGGGGATGCACAGAGAGAAAGAGAATGGGTGAGACACAGAGAGAAGGGGGAGTCACAGAGAGAAGGGGGAGACAAAGCGAGAGACAGAGAGAGAGTGAAGTGGGGATGCAAAGAGAGAAAGAGAAGGGGTGAGACACAGAGAGAAGGGGGGAAACAGAGAGAGAGACAGAGAGATAGTGAAGTGGGGATGCACAAAGAGAAGGGGGGAGACAGAGAGAGCATACCTCCCAACTGTCCCAATTTTCGTGGGACAGTCCCGTTTTTTGGGGACTGTCCCACTGTCCCTCCCGCGGGCCGCAGTGCGGCGTTAGGGGGGCAGTTGGGAGGCTTTGTCTCTCGCTGCCCTGCTTAGCAGAGCAGCGTTGAATAGACGCTGTGCGCATGCGCACAGCGTCTATTCACTGGTGTCAAAGGAAGAGAGGGCATGCCAGCGGCTCACAGAGCACTGGGCATGCCCCCTCAGTGCTGAAAATGGGGCGTGGCTCATGATCGCGGGTCCTCCCACGAAGTAACGCCCCCTTTTCTTAGGTCACGCCCTTTTCGCTGCTCATGTGTCCCTCTTCAGTTAAAAACGAAAAGTTGGGAGGTATGGAGAGAGTGAAGTGGAGATGCACAGAGCGAAGGGGAGAGAGCGACAGAGAGAGAGTGAAGTGGGGTTGCACAAAGAGAAAGAGAAGGGATGAGACACAGAGAGAAGGGCGAGACAGAGAGAGAGTGAAGTGGGGATGCACAGAGAGAAGGGGGGAGACAGAGAGAGAGAGAGAGAGAGAGAGAGAGAGAGAGAGAGAGAGAGGGAGTGAAGTGGGGATGCACAGAGAGAAAGAGAAGGGGTGAGACACAGAGAGAAGGGGAGACAGAGAGAGAGAGAGGGAGTGAAGTGGGGATGCACAGAGAGAAAGAGAAGGGATGAGACACAGAGAGAAGGGCGAGACAGAGAGAGAGTGAAGTGGGGATGCACAGAGAGAAGGGGGGAGACAGAGAGAGAGCAGAAAGACAGAGAGAGAGAGAGAGAAGTGGGGATGCACAGAGAGAAAGAGAAGGGGGGAGACAGAGAGAGAGAAGGGGTACAGAGAGTGGGGAGGAGACACAGAGAGAGAAGGGTGGTAGAGAAAGAATGGGTTGAGACAGGTATCTCCTACCCGCCCTTACAGATGCACTTTGGCATAGTGTGACCAGGCATCCACTAACCCCCTCCTCTCCCCGTACAGGCGGCACTATTTACCTCCTAGCAGTGGATCACAGTCTTTAGTGCAGGGAGCAGCGGATCCACGTCTTTAGAGCCGGCAGCAGCGGTTTCCCTTTATTAGCGCCTGCAGTAGCGGGTCCCCATGGCAACAGCACATGGCAGCGTCCGAGAGGAGGAGAGGGAGGAAACATGAGTGGAGGAGAGCTGCCTCGGCCCGCGGCCAGCCTCTTAGCACTGTATCCGCGCACAGAGGCGCAGGCAGGGAGTGTATTCAACTGCGCTGCACTATTGGAGTACATACATGTGAGCACTAAGTGGGGTGGACAGGGTGAGGGAGGGAGTGGGCGGTACTTCAGACGGCCACTGAATATGGTGATAGAATTTGTTTTTTTCTTGTCACCAATGTCTACCAGTACTGTCTGGGCCTATTTTCATGGGGTGCCTGGAGCTGCAGGACTGTCTGACATGCCTACTTGGATGCTGTCACCAATTTAATCCTCCACCAATCTCTCAACGGTGACAGCATCATATGTAGTGAAAGTAGACATGTCAGTAATTGCTGGCAGCTCCTTCAGTATGGACCAGATGTCAACATTTGCTCCTGACTGCCCTGCATCACCGCCAGCGGGTCGGCTAGGAAATTTTATTATTTTCCTTGCAGCACCTGTTGCGGGAGAAAATGAAGGAGGAGCTGTTGACGTGTCACGTTCCGCTTGAGCTGACGATTTTCTCACCAGCAGGTCTTTGCACGTCTGCAGACTTGTGTTCGCTGGAAACAGAGATACATCGTAGGCTTTAAACCTAGGATCGAGCACAGTGGCCAAAATGTAGTGATCTGATTTCAACAGATTGACCACCTTGAATCCTGGCAAAGCGAATGAAGGGCACTACCCACAAGTCCCACATACTGTACTTAGCGGTATTGCTCCATTTTAGGTCCTCCTTCAATTTCTCCAGCTACTTGTGCAAAAGCCTGATGAGGGGAATGACCTGACTCAAGCTGGCAGTATCTGAACAAGTCGCTGAATGTCAAAAGTGGTTCGCAATTTTTTGGGCCACCGACAGCATCTCCTGCACGTCCCTGTCATTTAAGAAAAATTCTGCACTGCCAAATTAATTGTGTGAGCAAAACATGGGACGTGCTGGAATTTGCCCAGATGTAATGATCGCACAATATTGGTGGCATTGTCAGATTTCACAAATCCCCAGGAGAGTCTAAGTGGGGTAAGCCATTGTGCGATGATGTCCCTAAGTTTCTCTAAGAGGTTGTCAGCAGTGTTCCTCTTAGAGAAATCCGTGATACACAGCATAGCCTGCCCAGGAACGAGCTGTCATTTGTGAGATGCTGCTGCTGCTGTTATTGCTGTGGAAGGAAATACATCTACCCAGTGGGCTGTCACAGTCATGTAGTCCTTAGTTTGCCCTGCTCTACTTGTCCATATGTCCATGGTTAAGTGGACAGTGGGTACAATCGCATTTTTGAGGACACTTTTATTAATGTCCCTGTACAGTCCGGGAATCGCTTTCCTAGTGAAGTGGAATCTAGATCGGATTTGATACCGGGGACACAGTATGTCCATCAACTGTCTAAATCCCACTGCTCTAATGGCGGATACCAACATAGCTGTCAAGGCCTCGGTTATCCATTTTGCAACAGGGTGACTGCTGTCATATTTCATTTTCCTCGTAAATGACTATTGGATGGACAGTCAATAGGTTAGTTAAAGTAGTACATGTTCCTTCCTACTTCCTCTCTGGGATGATGATCAACTCCCAGCAGCAACAACAGCAGCAGCAGCAGTAGGCATACCACTCAAGGATCCTCCAGAGGAATCCCGGATAGGAGAGGACTCATCAGTCATGCCAGTGACATGGCCTGCAGGACTACTTCCAATCCTATCTGACGAGGAAATTGAAGATGAGGGAGTTGTTGGTGTGGATTTCAGGAGCTTTGATACAACAGGAAAAAGGGATTTAGGTGTCACTGGACTGCTTACTCTCTTACCCAAAGTTTTTGAACTTGACAATGACTTTTGATGAATGTGCTGCAGGTGATGTATAAGGGAGAATGAACCTAGGTGGTTAACGTCCTTAACCCTAATTATTACGGATTGACAAAGGCAACACATGGGTTGACACTTGTTGTCCGGATTTGTGGAGAAATAATTCCACACCGAAGAGGTTGATTTTTTGGTATTTTGAGTAGGCATGACAATGGGCTCCACTGGTGCCTTATTCAAATAAATCACATCCCCATCAAAATCCTCATCGTCAACTTCCTACTCAGCTCCAGTTACGCCAATATCCTCCTCATCCTGGTGTACTTCTATAGTGACATCCTCAATCTCAATATCAGCAACTGGACTGGTAGTGCTCCTTCCAGCACTTGCAGAGGGTGTGCAAATGGTGTTTGGAGCCTCCTCTTCCCATACAGTCTTGGGAAGGTCAGGCCTAGACATCGCAACCGCGGACACACTTGGGGGTATATTTACTAAGCTCCCGATTTTGACCGATTTGTTGTTTTTTCTTCAAAGTGTCATCTCGGTAATTAGCTAAACTGAAATCACGGCAGTGTTGAGGTAATTTGTATTTTTTTGGAAGTCAAATAAAAAAATACGAATGAATACACCATCGGTCAAACTCGGCTGTTTAGGTATACAACTCGGTAATTTACTATGCATTCGTATTTGAAATCTCTACCGTGAAAGTGCATTTGCGGCCGTGAAAAAAAACGAATCATAAAAAAAGGCTGTGAAAAAATAGACCTGCTTTTGAGAAGCGTGTTTACATGTGTTCCCATTTCTACATTAATCACACCTGCATTTTTGGCCCTTTAAAAGGGACACAAGCACATTTTTCAAATCTCTCACTCTGAAATGGCTGCTGCCGTGTGTAGTACTGATTTTTTGTTTGCTGTGAGATACCTGAGACTGCTCCATGAGGATACAATAAACCAAGGCCAGTAAACTGAGCATGGTCAGCAGGTTGTCCAGGTGGCGCGGAGGCTGTGCAGGCCTCGTGTTTTTAGGGGGCGTTTAAACTTAAACGCATTGGCCGATGACAAGGTTATACAGATGTTCCGGCTAAATAGAAACAACATTTTCCATCTGTATGACCTTGTCAAACTGGACCTAGACCCTGAGACAGCACGCTCTCGCTCTGTCTCAGTCCTGCACAAACTCCTGGCTGTGTTGCACTTTATGGCTACTGGCAGCTTTCAGGCTGTGACTGGTGATGTAATTGGTATCTCACAGCCCACCTTTTCTAAATTTTTAAATCAGGTGAGTTAAAACACACATACTCCTCTATGTCTAAGTGGTGCTTCAGTTATGTAATATAACACTGTATTGTATTTATTACAGGTCATGACACTCACCTTATATTTTGTAATGTTCACTCAGGTTTTGGATGCTTTGGATACCCACATAGATGCCTCTATCTGCTTCCCTACCCAGAAGTCGCAGTGGCATGCAGTCAGGGTAGCTTTCTATGAGCTTGCTGGCATGCCCAATGTGCTGGGTGCCATAGATTGCACACACATTGAGCTGAGACCAACTAGGGGCAGGCAATACATTTATACCAATAGACATCTGGGCCACTCCACTAATGTCCAGATGATTTGTGATGCAAATCTAAAAATTATGAGTGTTGTTGCGGGTTACCCTGGCAGCTGCCATGACTCCTTCATCCTCAGTCAGTCATCCCTCTTTGATAAATTTGAGGCCGGACAAATGCCTGATGGATGGCTGCTGGGTATGTTCCAAGTTTGTTGTGTGTATGTGTGTTAACCTCAACATCGTCATTATGTAATTTTTGGGTTAGACTAAACCACATGTCCTAATGTTGGCTATATCTGTCTTTCAGGTGATGAGGGATATGGCTGCTTATCTTGGCTTCTTACTCCATTGTCCCAACCTGATTCCCCTGCTGAACACAATTACAATAATGCAGTTAAGTCCACGCGGAATGCGATAGAAAGATGTTTTGGGGTGCTGAAATCTAGGTTTCGGTGTCTGGATAAGTCTGCAGGGCTTTTGTTGTATAGTCCCTCAAAGGTGACTAGGATTGTGTTCTGCTGCTGTTTTCTTCATAACATGTGTTTGTGCCAACATCTGCCACATGTTGAGGAGGAGGAGGCTGATGTTGGTGATAAATAAAACAGTCAGCAAGTAGAGGAGTTAGAAACATCTGGCGACAGTGTGAGTACAGATGTAGGGAGGCAGGTAAGGCAAGAACTGATTCTGTGTCATTTTACCGGTAAGTCTTAATTGTTCAGAATCAACATTTGCATAACCTAAAATATATGTGGTTATGAATTGTGTTTGTGATGTGTTATTGTTTGATATTAGTCATGTTGTTTACAGTTAGTCAATAACATTTTCGTCTTACACTGTCTTTCAATAACAAATTAAACATTACACATATTGTGTTTGAGTAATTTATTACCTTAAACACTTGAATTTGGTTTGTCACAATTCGATAATCTTTAAATATATCTGTAAATAGTGTATATTTTGATGCAGGCTTGATCATTTCCTAGGTGTTTTTTTGCTGGGTGCAGAGGATTGTGATGGCACATTGGGCCGGGTTCTGCTGGATCATCTAACTGGGGAGGTAACTGGGGTCTGGCTAGGTGTGGTTGTCCCAGACCTTGAGCTTTGTTGCTGGGATGCCAACACATTTATGTTTTGGCTCAGGTTGTTGAGGCTTGCTGTGAGTTGGGTGGTTGCGGCAGTGTTGTTGGCGATGATTCGGGATAGGCTCTCTGTAATTAATTGATTTATTTTGGATAATTTGAATGAGGGCTTGTTGCTGGCGGTGTTGTTCATCCATTATTCTCTGAAAACTTGATATCATTTGGCTGTTGTCGGCTCTCATCTGCTCCTTGGTAGTGGCCACTCTGCCAAGTTGCACAATCAGTCTGCCTGAGTTTCTACTAGAGATGAGCGGATTCGGTTTTACTCGGTTTTACTCGGTTCTCAAAACCGAATCTTATTGGCTATCCAAAACACGTGACATCCGTGAGCCAATTAGATGCCGTTTTGAGAACCGAGTAAAACCGAGTAAAACCGAACCCGCTCATCTCTAGTTTCTACTGAGTCTAGGTAGATGATGTGGCAGACTGGCAAGATATTGGCTGTGTGTGTTGAGACAGGCGTAGTTTTGTGCCTGTTGTGTGGCCCAACTGGACCAAAACTCTGGTTCCATTTGTGGCTGGGGTGGTGTTGGGCTCAATTGGGGGGTGGGGGTTGTTTGGGGTGGTTGAGTTATGTCAGCCGGCGTGGTTGGCTGGTTAGTATCAATCGCTTGCAGGTGGAGTGTGAACATTTGCTGCAAGTCAGTTTCCTGCTGGGTATCCTGGGGCATGATGTCTGGATCTGTATGGGTTTGAGGACAGCCACAATTTAGTTACTGTTGTGCTTCTGGTTGGTTTCAGCTTTACGTCAACATGCATTACTTCTTATTATGCATGTTGTAAATTATAGAGTGTGGGCTAAACTTTAAAAAATTATTGTACATTATTTTATAAACATGTGGCTTCTTAGGTACCCTACTCATTTCATCAATTATTTAGGTAAATGTTGGACTATGAGCCATACTTAATGTTCTAACACTTAGAAATATAACAAATTTAAAAACCACCATTTGCATATTCTGTTTGAAGCTTCCTTTTAGCAAACAAACGCAATACATTAAATGTGTTGAACAATACACTCATACATTGTTAAAGGCTGTCAGTCTTGCCCAGGAAACTTTTTTAAATATATTTGAAAGAAATTATTAACAATATCTGGGGGTAAATTTCCTAAGGTGGTAGATTTTTTGAACTGGTGATGTTGGCCATGGCAACCAATCTGATTCTACCTACCAGTTATGTTGCTGCTTCTACCAAATAATAGATGTAATCAGATTGTTTGGTATGGCCAACATCACCAGTTCTAAAATTATACCACCGTAGTTGTTTTTCACCATGGTTGGCAGGAGTGGACACACCTATTTTGCGCATATTGGGGGTAATTCCAAGTTGATCGCAGCAGAAATTTAGTTAGCAATTGGGCAAAACCATGTGCACTGCAGGGGAGGCAGATATAACATGTGCAGAGAGAGTTAGATTTGGGTGGGGTGTGTTCAATCTGCAATCTAATTTGCATTGTAAAAATAAAGCAGCCAGTATTTACCCTGCACAGAAATAAAATAACCCACCCAAATCTAACTCTCTCTGCACATGTTACATCTGCCTCCCCTGCAGTGCACATGTTTTTTCCCAATTGCTAACTAAATTCCTGCTGCGATCAACTTGGAATTACCCCCATTGTTAATTTGAGATGTGAACAATGAAATAATGCTAACCATGGGGTCAAATTACTAAAATGGAAGTTAGATTGAAGATGGGATGTTGGCCATAGCAACCAATCACATTGCAAGGATTATATTCAAGAAGGTGCTGTATTAATGTAACGTAGAATAAGATTGGTTGCTATGGTCAACATCACATCTTTAAAAAAAACAAACATTTAATAACGTTACCCCCATGTGTTTGGTGGTGGGGATTAATACAAGGATGAGTGTGCTTTTTTGTTTATGTTTTGTTGTTGTGCAAAAACACTGTGTAATGTTTTAATTTTGTAATTTTATGTTTACTCACCAGACAGCTGAGGGGATTGTGGTTCCTCGCTTTGTGGACTGACCAAAATGGCTTCTGGTGGCTGAGCCAACACAGTGGAGATGCGCCGTTGTGGTGGTGAAGATGCGGGTGTAGTTACGGCCTCAAGACGGCATCTCTTACTACCCATCTTCTGGAGACTGCCAGACCCCTGCGAATGTCGTCTTTGTGGAGTGCGGTGTGATGATGAAGTTCCTATGGGACAATATAAACATTATAATTATTTTTTTCGATGTGGTATATTCATGAAGAAGTGAAAAGTGTGGAGAAGTGAGCCAGTGGAGAATTTGTCCATGGCAACTAATCAGCATTAACGTTACATAGATAATTTGCATACTTTAAATTTATACGGAGCCACTGATTGGTTGCCATGGCCAACTTCGCCACTGACTCACTGGTCCACTCTTTTCACTGCTTCATGAATAGACACCTACGGCCCTCATTCCGAGTTGTTCGCTCGCTAGCTGCTTTTAGCAGCATTGCACACGCTAAGCCGCCGCCCTCTGGGAGTGTATGTTAGCTTAGCAGAATTGCGAACGAAAGATTAGCAGAATTGCGAATAGAAATTTCTTAGCAGTTTCTGAGTAGCTCCACACTGCGATCAGTTCAGTCATTTTCGTTCCTGGTTTGACATCACAAACACATCCAGCGGTCGCCCAGACACTCCCCCGTTTCTCCAGCCACTCCCGCATTTTCCCAAAAACGCCAGCGTTTTTCCGCACACACCCATAAAACGTCCAGTTTCCGCCCAGAAACACCCACTTCCTGTCAATCACACTCCGATCACCAGAACGTTGAAAAATCTTTGTTAGGCCGTGAGTAAAATAACAAACTTTTGTGCTAATTTACTTGGCGCAGGCGCACTGCGAACATTGCGCATGCGCAGTTTGCGACTAATCGCTCCGTTGTGAAAAAATCTGAAGAGCGAACAACTCGGAATGACCCCCTATGTGTTTACAGAATATGCGTACCCACAACATTCTTACCTGCATCGCCAGCATCCGCATGTCTTGCCAGTGTGATTTGTGTCCTGGCTGTGCTGGCTTGCTTTCGTACAGTTGAAATATGAATTTACAGCTTCTTATCATTATATTGTGAAAACATATTTACTCCTAAACATTATTGTGATGTGGACATATGAAGAACATTGAGAAAATTAAACTAAACTTGGATTATGCTTTTCTGACTCACTTCATTGGGTGTGTATACTTTAATCATAATCCAGTTACAACAAACAAACCATATCCTAAGGCAGCCATGTGCAAACTGCGGCCCTCCAGCTGTTGTGAAACTACAGATCCCAGCATGCCCTGACACAGTTTTGTTGTCAGAGAATGCTAAAGCTGTGTCAGGGCATGCTGGGATGTGTAGTTTCACAACAGCTGGAGGGCCGCAGTTTGGACATGCCTGCCCTAAGATGCAGAAATAACAATATTATACAACTACCAAACCTACCGTGGATCTTTAACACAGCAAGAATATTAGTCTGTTATAAACATACAAATGTGAAAGACAAATAACTGACAACAACCAAATATATTATTTACATTAAAAATGCAAATAAAATATTGTGCACCATCTTGCACAAAAATGCCTAACCACAACAACATACATTATCCATAAAAACATTTACAAACAAGGAATCAACATTCATAACAACACCAGTCACACTTAATTTAAAGTGAAAACCCAAGATAAATATAAATATATATATATATATATATATATATATATATATATCTATATATCTATCTATCTATCTATCTATATATATATATATATATATATATATATATATAAAAAAAACAAAAAAATGTTTTTAAAAAAATTTGAGGCTGCAAAAGGGACCGGACAACTGCTAACTTCACAAGACAAAGGGAAATAACACAACTAATTATGCTCAAAAATACATCACCAACACATTGTAAAAATTAAGAGACTTACAAACAGAATCAGCTACAATATATTTCAGACAACTAAGGACAAAGCACATATGTTAAAAAATAAAAAATATTGTACCACAAACTCACCATCCTGCCTTGGACGATCCGAATCCCTGACATGAGCCGCACCAACCACTTCTTGCGGAATAAGGGACCGCACAGGCTCCTCCCAATCGCGATATGACGCTCTGAAGGGATGGCAACCCCCTGTTTGCCTGGCAGACTTTGCCTCCTTGACCATCTTTGCCTTGACACGGCGCTTGATATCGTAGAAACGCTTACGACGCGTGTCCTCGGTCCTCCTCACCACACCCTCACTATTAACTGCCGCTACTACCTTCCCCCACAGAACACTCTTCCTGCGTGAAGGTACCTCGGCAGCATCATGGCCAAACAACTGATGATGATGTTTTATCAGCTCCTGCACCAATGCCACATTCTCTGCATAGCTGAACTTAACATTGCGCCCAGTCTTTGTAGTGGTGCGTGGCTGCGGAGCCACAGCACCCTCACTGTCACTATCACTCGAGGCCGCAGCAGCAACCTCCCGCTCCTCCTCACTAACCTCCTCCACCTCACTCACCTCCTCCCTATCACTCACCTCCTCCACCTCACTCACCTCCTCCAACTCACTCACCTCCTTCACCTCACTCACCTTCTCCCTCTCACTCACCTCTGACTGGGACATATTCAGGACAAACAACAAATAACAATTATAAAAATAAAACACAGAACACACTTCTCCACTACCACTACACATCACACACCAAACACACACACACACACACACACACACACACACACACACACACACACACACACTCACAAACAATGCCAATAGACTGACTTTTTTTTTTTTACAAAGACAAAAAAGTAAACAGACTTTTAAATAACTACACAAGTATGACAAGACTACTTACACACACAGTACAGCACTCAGCAATCGCAAAAAAACACCTCCAGTCCAAACCACAAAATACTCCAAACTACTCACCAACACCAAACACCACTTCCTCTCACCTCTCCACTAGCTAAACCCACGAGGTTTGGATGGTTTGGGGCGGTTTTATAGTAATGAGCACAGACACTCCATGAGGAAACAAACCAATCACGGACGAGTGCCAAATTCGAAAGTCAGAAGAAAAACGCGGCCGGGAACGGAAAAACACTGCCGTAACATTCAAATGACGCATTCGTTAAAAAACAAACAAACACGGCCGCAAAAACACAAAATCGGCCGCATTCTACCTAGAGATGAGCGCCTGAAATTTTTCGGGTTTTGTGTTTTGGTTTTGGGTTCGGTTCCGCGGCCGTGTTTTGGGTTCGAACGCGTTTTGGCAAAACCTCACCGAATTTTTTTTGTCGGATTCGGGTGTGTTTTGGATTCGGGTGTTTTTTTCAAAAAACACTAAAAAACAGCTTAAATCATAGAATTTGGGGGTCATTTTGATCCCAAAGTATTATTAACCTCAAAAACCATAATTTACACTCATTTTCAGTCTATTCTGAATACCTCACACCTCACAATATTATTTTTAGTCCTAAAATTTGCACCGAGGTCGCTGTGTGAGTAAGATAAGCGACCCTAGTGGCCGACACAAACACCGGGCCCATCTAGGAGTGGCACTGCAGTGTCACGCAGGATGTCCCTTCCAAAAAACCCTCCCCAATCAGCACATGATGCAAAGAAAAAGAAAAGAAAAAAGAGGTGCAAGATGGAATTGTCCTTGGGCCCTCCCACCCACCCTTATGTTGTATAAACAAAACAGGACATGCACACTTTAACCAACCCATCATTTCAGTGACAGGGTCTGCCACACGACTGTGACTGATATGACGGGTTGGTTTGGACCCCCCCCAAAAAAGAAGCAATTAATCTCTCCTTGCACAAACTGGCTCTACAGAGGCAAGATGTCCACCTCATCTTCACCCTCCGATATATCACCGTGTACATCCCCCTCCTCACAGATTATCAATTCGTCCCCACTGGAATCCACCATCTCAGCTCCCTGTGTACTTTGTGGAGGCAATTGCTGCTGGTCAATGTCTCCGCGGAGGAATTGATTATAATTCATTTTAATGAACATCATCTTCTCCACATTTTCTGGATGTAACCTCGTACGCCGATTGCTGACAAGGTGAGCGGCGGCACTAAACACTCTTTCGGAGTACACACTTGTGGGAGGGCAACTTAGGTAGAATAAAGCCAGTTTGTGCAAGGGCCTCCAAATTGCCTCTTTTTCCTGCCAGTATAAGTACGGACTGTGTGACGTGCCTACTTGGATGCGGTCACTCATATAATCCTCCACCATTCTATCAATGTTGAGAGAATCATATGCAGTGACAGTAGACGACATGTCCGTAATCGTTGTCAGGTCCTTCAGTCCGGACCAGATGTCAGCATCAGCAGTCGCTCCAGACTGCCCTGCATCACCGCCAGCGGGTGGGCTCGGAATTCTGAGCCTTTTCCTCGCACCCCCAGTTGCGGGAGAATGTGAAGGAGGAGATGTTGACAGGTTGCGTTCCGCTTGACTTGACAATTTTGTCACCAGCAGGTCTTTCAACCCCAGCAGACCTGTGTCTGCCGGAAAGAGAGATCCAAGGAAGGCTTTAAATCTAGGATCGAGCACGGTGGCCAAAATGTAGTGCTCTGATTTCAACAGATTGACCACCCGTGAATCCTTGTTAAGCGAATTAAGGGCTGCATCCACAAGTCCCACATGCCTAGCGGAATCGCTCCCTTTTAGCTCCTTCTTCAATGCCTCCAGCTTCTTCTGCAAAAGCCTGATGAGGGGAATGACCTGACTCAGGCTGGCAGTGTCTGAACTGACTTCACGTGTGGCAAGTTCAAAGGGCATCAGAACCTTGCACAACGTTGAAATCATTCTCCACTGCACTTGAGACAGGTGCATTCCACCTACTATATCGTGCTCAATTGTATAGGCTTGAATGGCCTTTTGCTGCTCCTCCAACCTCTGAAGCATATAGAGGGTTGAATTCCACCTCGTTACCACTTCTTGCTTCAGATGATGGCAGGGCAGGTTCAGTAGTTTTTGGTGGTGCTCCAGTCTTCTGTACGTGGTGCCTGTACGCCGAAAGTGTCCCGCAATTTTTCTGGCCACCGACAGCATCTCTTGCACGCCCCTGTCGTTTTTTAAAAAATTCTGCACCACCAAATTCAAGGTATGTGCAAAACATGGGACGTGCTGGAATTTGCCCATATTTAATGCACACACAATATTGCTGGCGTTGTCCGATGCCACAAATCCACAGGAGAGTCCAATTGGGGTAAGCCATTCCGCGATGATCTTCCTCAGTTGCCGTAAGAGGTTTTCAGCTGTGTGCGTATTCTGGAAAGCGGTGATACAAAGCGTAGCCTGCCTAGGAAAGAGTTGGCGTTTGCGAGATGCTGCTACTGGTGCCGCCGCTGCTGTTCTTGCGGCGGGAGTCCATACATCTACCCAGTGGGCTGTCACAGTCATATAGTCCTGACCCTGCCCTGCTCCACTTGTCCACATGTCCGTGGTTAAGTGGACATTGGGTACAACTGCATTTTTTAGGACACTGGTGAGTCTTTTTCTGACGTCCGTGTACATTCTCGGTATCGCCTGCCTAGAGAAGTGGAACCTAGATGGTATTTGGTAACGGGGGCACACTGCCTCAATAAATTGTCTAGTTCCCTGTGAACTAACGGCGGATACCGGACGCACGTCTAACACCAACATAGTTGTCAAGGACTCAGTTATCCGCTTTGCAGTAGGATGACTGCTGTGATATTTCATCTTCCTCGCAAAGGACTGTTGAACAGTCAATTGCTTACTGGAAGTAGTACAAGTGGGCTTACGACTTCCCCTCTGGGATGACCATCGACTCCCAGCGGCAACAACAGCAGCGCCAGCAGCAGTAGGCGTTACACGCAAGGATGCATCGGAGGAATCCCAGGCAGGAGAGGACTCGTCAGAATTGCCAGTGACATGGCCTGCAGGACTATTGGCATTCCTGGGGAAGGAGGAAATTGACACTGAGGGAGTTGGTGGGGTGGTTTGCGTGAGCTTGGTTACAAGAGGAAGGGATTTACTGGTCAGTGGACTGCTTCCGCTGTCACCCAAAGTTTTTGAACTTGTCACTGACTTATTATGAATGCGCTGCAGGTGACGTATAAGGGAGGATGTTCCGAGGTGGTTAACGTCCTTACCCCTACTTATTACAGCTTGACAAAGGGAACACACGGCTTGACACCTGTTGTCCGCATTTCTGGTGAAATACCTCCACACCGAAGAGCTGATTTTTTTGGTATTTTCACCTGGCATGTCAACGGCCATATTCCTCCCACGGACAACAGGTGTCTCCCCGGGTGCCTGACTTAAACAAACCACCTCACCATCAGAATCCTCCTGGTCAATTTCCTCCCCAGCGCCAGCAACACCCATATCCTCCTCATCCTGGTGTACTTCAACACTGACATCTTCAATCTGACTATCAGGAACTGGACTGCGGGTGCTCCTTCCAGCACTTGCAGGGGGCGTGCAAATGGTGGAAGGCGCATGCTCTTCACGTCCAGTGTTGGGAAGGTCAGGCATCGCAACCGACACAATTGGACTCTCCTTGTGGATTTGGGATTTCGAAGAATGCACAGTTCTTTGCTGTGCTGCTTTTGCCAGCTTGAGTCTTTTCATTTTTCTAGCGAGAGGCTGAGTGCTTCCATCCTCATGTGAAGCTGAACCACTAGCCATGAACATAGGCCAGGGCCTCAGCCGTTCCTTGCCACTCCGTGTGGTAAATGGCATATTGGCAAGTTTACGCTTCTCCTCCGACAATTTTATTTTAGGTTTTGGAGTCCTTTTTTTACTGATATTTGGTGTTTTGGATTTGACATGCTCTGTACTATGACATTGGGCATCGGCCTTGGCAGACGACGTTGCTGGCATTTCATCGTCTCGGCCATGACTAGTGGCAGCAGCTTCAGCACGAGGTGGAAGTGGATCTTGATCTTTCCCTAATTTTGGAACCTCAACATTTTTGTTCTCCATATTTTAATAGGCACAACTAAAAGGCACCTCAGGTAAACAATGGAGATGGATGGATTGGATACTAGTATACAATTATGGACGGGCTGCCGAGTGCCGACACAGAGGTAGCCACAGCCGTGAACTACCGCACTGTACTGTGTCTGCTGCTAATATATAGACTGGTTGATAAAGAGATAGTATACTCGTAACTAGTATGTATGTATAAAGAAAGAAAAAAAAACCACGGTTAGGTGGTATATACAATTATGGACGGGCTGCCGAGTGCCGACACAGAGGTAGCCACAGCCGTGAACTACCGCACTGTACTGTGTCTGCTGCTAATATATAGACTGGTTGATAAAGAGATAGTATACTCGTAACTAGTATGTATGTATAAAGAAAGAAAAAAAAACCACGGTTAGGTGGTATATACAATTATGGACGGGCTGCCGAGTGCCGACACAGAGGTAGCCACAGCCGTGAACTACCGCACTGTACTGTGTCTGCTGCTAATATATAGACTGGTTGATAAAGAGATAGTATACTCGTAACTAGTATGTATGTATAAAGAAAGAAAAAAAAAACACGGTTAGGTGGTATATACAATTATGGACGGGCTGCCGAGTGCCGACACAGAGGTAGCCACAGCCGTGAACTACCGCACTGTACTGTGTCTGCTGCTAATATATAGACTGGTTGATAAAGAGATAGTATACTCGTAACTAGTATGTATGTATAAAGAAAGGAAAAAAAACCACGGTTAGGTGGTATATACAATTATGGACGGGCTGCCGAGTGCCGACACAGAGGTAGCCACAGCCGTGAACTACCGCACTGTACTGTGTCTGCTGCTAATATATAGACTGGTTGATAAAGAGATAGTATACTCGTAACTAGTATGTATGTATAAAGAAAGAAAAAAAAACCACGGTTAGGTGGTATATACAATTATGGACGGGCTGCCGAGTGCCGACACAGAGGTAGCCACAGCCGTGAACTACCGCACTGTACTGTGTCTGCTGCTAATATATAGACTGGTTGATAAAGAGATAGTATACTCGTAACTAGTATGTATGTATAAAGAAAGAAAAAAAAACCACGGTTAGGTGGTATATACAATTATGGACGGGCTGCCGAGTGCCGACACAGAGGTAGCCACAGCCGTGAACTACCGCACTGTACTGTGTCTGCTGCTAATATAGACTGGTTGATAAAGAGATAGTATACTACTAATATTATATATACTGGTGGTCAGGTCACTGGTCACTAGTCACACTGGCAGTGGCACTCCTGCAGCAAAAGTGTGCACTGTTTAATTTTAATATAATATTATGTACTCCTGGCTCCTGCTATAACCTATAACTGGCACTGCAGTAGTGCTCCCCAGTCTCCCCCACAATTATAAGCTGTGTGAGCTGAGCAGTCAGACAGATATATAATATATATAGATGATGCAGCACACTGGCCTGAGCCTGAGCAGTGCACACAGATATGGTATGTGACTGACTGAGTCACTGTGTGTATCGCTTTTTTCAGGCAGAGAACGGATATATTAAATAAACTGCACTGTGTGTCTGGTGGTCACTCACTATATAATATATTATGTACTCCTGGCTCCTGCTATAACCTATAACTGGCACTGCAGTAGTGCTCCCCAGTCTCCCCCACAATTATAAGCTGTGTGAGCTGAGCAGTCAGACAGATATATATAATATTATATATAGATAATAGATGATGCAGCACACTGGCCTGAGCCTGAGCAGTGCACACAGATATGGTATGTGACTGAGTCACTGTGTGCTGTGTATCGCTTTTTTCAGGCAGAGAACGGATTATAAATAAAACTGGTGGTCACTGGTCACTATCAGCAAAACTCTGCACTGTACTGAGTACTCCTAATGCTCCCCAAAATTAGTAAATCAAGTGTCTCTCTAATCTATTCTAAACGGAGAGGACGCCAGCCACGTCCTCTCCCTATCAATCTCAATGCACGTGTGAAAATGGCGGCGACGCGCGGCTCCTTATATAGAATCCGAGTCTCGCGATAGAATCCGAGCCTCGCGAGAATCCGACAGCGTCATGATGACGTTCGGTGCGCGCTCGGGTTAACCGAGCAAGGCGGGAAGATCCGAGTCGCTCGGACCCGTGAAAAAAAACATGAAGTTCTGGCGGGTTCGGATTCAGAGAAACCGAACCCGCTCATCTCTAATTCTACCTTTAAAAAACACGAATGACATCGACATTGAAAACTGGAAATAATCAAAATACGACAGCTTAGTAAATGAGGCGTAAAAAAAACAAAAAGTTGCACATTCACACATTCGATGCCATTCATGTTTAATTACCCTAAAAATCGACCCTAATACGAATTTTAGTAAATATTAGAGATGAGCGGGTTCGGTTTCTCTGAATCCGAACCCGCCCGAACTTCATGTTTTTTTTCACGGGTCCGAGCGACTCGGATCTTCCCGCCTTGCTCGGTTAACCCGAGCGCGCCCGAACGTCATCATGACGCTGTCGGATTCTCGCGAGGCTCGGATTCTATCGCGAGACTCAGATTCTATATAAGGAGCCGCGCGTCGCCGCCATTTTCACACGTGCATTGAGATTGATAGGGAGAGGACGTGGCTGGCGTCCTCTCCATTTAGATTAGGGTTGAGAGAGAGAGAGAGAGATTGACCTGAGGCTGTGATACTGTAGAAGAGAGTGCAGAGTTTAGTGAATGACGACCACAGTGACCACCAGACAGTGCAGTTGTTTGTTTTATTTAATATATCCGTTCTCTGCCTGAAAAAAACGATACACACAGTGACTCAGTCACATACCATATCTGTGTGCACTGCTCAGCCCAGTGTGCTGCATCAATGTATATATATATCTGACTGTGCTCAGCTCACACAGCTTATAATTGTGGGGGAGACTGGGGAGCACTGCAGTGCCAGTTATAGGTTATAGCAGGAGCCAGGAGTACATAATATTATATTAAAATTAAACAGTGCACACTTTTGCTGCAGGAGTGCCACTGCCAGTGTGACTAGTGACCAGTGACCTGACCACCAGTATATATAATATTAGTAGTATACTATCTCTTTATCAACCAGTCTATATTAGCAGCAGACACAGTACAGTGCGGTAGTTCACGGCTGTGGCTACCTCTGTGTCGGCACTCGGCAGCCCGTCCATAATTGTATATACCACCTAACCGTGGTTTTTTTTTCTTTCTTTATAGTCATACTAGTTACGAGTATACTATCTCTTTATCAACCAGTCTATATTAGCAGCAGACACAGTACAGTGCGGTAGTTCACGGCTGTGGCTACCTCTGTGTCGGCACTCGGCAGCCCGTCCATAATTGTATATACCACCTAACCGTGGTTTTTTTTTCTTTCTTTATACATACATACTAGTTACGAGTATACTATCTCTTTATCAACCAGTCTATATATTAGCAGCAGACACAGTACAGTGCGGTAGTTCACGGCTGTGGCTACCTCTGTGTCGGCACTCGGCAGCCCGTCCATAATTGTATATACCACCTAACCGTGGTTTTTTTTTCTTTCTTTATAGTCATACTAGTTACGAGTATACTATCTCTTTATCAACCAGTCTATATTAGCAGCAGACACAGTACAGTGCGGTAGTTCACGGCTGTGGCTACCTCTGTGTCGGCACTCGGCAGCCCGTCCATAATTGTATATACCACCTAACCGTGGTTTTTTTTTCTTTCTTTATACATACATACTAGTTACGAGTATACTATCTCTTTATCAACCAGTCTATATTAGCAGCAGACACAGTACAGTGCGGTAGTTCACGGCTGTGGCTACCTCTGTGTCGGCACTCGGCAGCCCGTCCATAATTGTATATACCACCTAACCGTGGTTTTTTTTTCTTTCTTTATACATACATACTAGTTACGAGTATACTATCTCTTTATCAACCAGTCTATATATTAGCAGCAGACACAGTACAGTGCGGTAGTTCACGGCTGTGGCTACCTCTGTGTCGGCACTCGGCAGCCCGTCCATAATTGTATATACCACCTAACCGTGGTTTTTTTTTCTTTCTTTATAGTCATACTAGTTACGAGTATACTATCTCTTTATCAACCAGTCTATATTAGCAGCAGACACAGTACAGTGCGGTAGTTCACGGCTGTGGCTACCTCTGTGTCGGCACTCGGCAGCCCGTCCATAATTGTATATACCACCTAACCGTGGTTTTTTTTTCTTTCTTTATACATACATACTAGTTACGAGTATACTATCTCTTTATCAACCAGTCTATATATTAGCAGCAGACACAGTACAGTGCGGTAGTTCACGGCTGTGGCTACCTCTGTGTCGGCACTCGGCAGCCCGTCCATAATTGTATATACCACCTAACCGTGGTTTTTTTTTCTTTCTTTATAGTCATACTAGTTACGAGTATACTATCTCTTTATCAACCAGTCTATATTAGCAGCAGACACAGTACAGTGCGGTAGTTCACGGCTGTGGCTACCTCTGTGTCGGCACTCGGCAGCCCGTCCATAATTGTATATACCACCTAACCGTGGTTTTTTTTTTCTTTCTTTATACATACATACTAGTTACGAGTATACTATCTCTTTATCAACCAGTCTATATATTAGCAGCAGACACAGTACAGTGCGGTAGTTCACGGCTGTGGCTACCTCTGTGTCGGCACTCGGCAGCCCGTCCATAATTGTATATACCACCTAACCGTGGTTTTTTTTTCTTTCTTTATACATACATACTAGTTACGAGTATACTATCTCTTTATCAACCAGTCTATATATTAGCAGCAGACACAGTACAGTGCGGTAGTTCACGGCTGTGGCTACCTCTGTGTCGGCACTCGGCAGCCCGTCCATAATTGTATACTAGTATCCAATCCATCCATCTCCATTGTTTACCTGAGGTGCCTTTTAGTTGTGCCTATTAAAATATGGAGAACAAAAATGTTGAGGTTCCAAAATTAGGGAAAGATCAAGATCCACTTCCACCTCGTGCTGAAGCTGCTGCCACTAGTCATGGCCGAGACGATGAAATGCCAGCAACGTCGTCTGCCAAGGCCGATGCCCAATGTCATAGTACAGAGCATGTCAAATCCAAAACACCAAATATCAGTAAAAAAAGGACTCCAAAACCTAAAATAAAATTGTCGGAGGAGAAGCGTAAACTTGCCAATATGCCATTTACCACACGGAGTGGCAAGGAACGGCTGAGGCCCTGGCCTATGTTCATGGCTAGTGGTTCAGCTTCACATGAGGATGGAAGCACTCAGCCTCTCGCTAGAAAAATGAAAAGACTAAAGCTGGCAAAAGCAGTAGCACCGCAAAGAACTGTGCGTTCTTCGAAATCCCAAATCCACAAGGAGAGTCCGACTCCAATTGTGTCGGTTGCGATGCCTGACCTTCCCAACACTGGACGTGAAGAGCATGCGCCTTCCACCATTTGCACGCCCCCTGCAAGTGATGGAAGGAGCACCCGCAGTCCAGTTCCTGATAGTCAGATTGAAGATGTCAGTGTTGAAGTACACCAGGATGAGGAGGATATGGGTGTTGCTGGCGCTGGGGAGGAAATTGACCAGGAGGATTCTGATGGTGAGGTGGTTTGTTTAAGTCAGGCACCCGGGGAGACACCTGTTGTCCGTGGTAGGAATATGGCCGTTGACATGCCTGGTGAAAATACCCAAAAAATCAGCTCTTCGGTGTGGAAGTATTTCACAAGAAATGCGGACAACAGGTGTCAAGCCGTGTGTTCCCTTTGTCAAGCTGTAATAAGTAGGGGTAAGGACGTTAACCACCTCGGAACATCCTCCCTTATACGTCACCTGCAGCGCATTCATAATAAGTCAGTGACAAGTTCAAAAACTTAGGCCGACAGCGGAAGCAGTCCACTGACCAGTAAATCCTTCCTCTTGTAACCAAGCTCACGCAAACCACCCCACCAACTCCCTCAGTGTCAATTTCCTCCTTCCCCAGGAATGCCAATAGTCCTGCAGGCCATGTCACTGGCAATTCTGACGAGTCCTCTTCCTGTCTGGGATTCCTCCGATGCATCCTTGCGTGTAACGCCTACTGCTGCTGGCGCTGCTGTTGTTGCTGCTGGGAGTCGATGGTCATCCCAGAGGGGAAGTCCGTAAGACCACTTTTACTACTTCCACCAAGCAATTGACTGTCCAACAGTCCTTTGCGAGGAAGATGAAATATCACAGCAGTCATCCTACTGCAAAGCGGATAACTGAGGCCTTGACATCCTGGGTGGTGAGAAACGTGGTTCCGGTATCCATCATTACTGCAGAGCCAACTAGAGACTTGTTGGAGGTACTGTGTCCCCGGTACCAAATACCATCTAGGTTCCATTTCTCTACGCAGGCGATACCGAAAATGTACACAGACCTCAGAAAAAGAGTCACCAGTGTCCTAAAAAATGCAGCTGTACCCAATGTCCACTTAACCACGGACATGTGGACAAGTGGAGCAGGGGCAGGTCAGGACTATATGACTGTGACAGCCCACTGGGTAGATGTATGGACTCCCCGCCGCAAGAACAGCAGCGGCGGCACCAGTAGCAGCATCTCGCAAACGCCAACTCTTTCCTAGGCAGGCTACGCTTTGTATCACCGGTTTCCAGAATACGCACAAAGCTGAAAACCTCTTACGGCAACTGAGGAAGATCATCGCGGAATGGCTTACCCCAATTGGACTCTCCTGTGGATTTGTGGCATCGGACAACGCCAGCAATATTGTGTGTGCATTAAATATGGGCAAATTCCAGCACGTCCCATGTTTTGCACATACCTTGAATTTGGTGGTGCAGCATTTTTTAAAAAACGACAGGGGCGTGCAAGAGATGCTGTCGGTGGCCAGAAGAATTGCGGGACACTTTCGGCGTACAGGCACCACGTACAGAAGACTGGAGCACCACCAAAAACTACTGAACCTGCCCTGCCATCATCTGAAGCAAGAAGTGGTAACGAGGTGGAATTCAACCCTCTATATGCTTCAGAGGTTGGAGGAGCAGCAAAAGGCCATTCAAGCCTATACAATTGAGCACGATATAGTAGGTGGAATGCACCTGTCTCAGGCGCAGTGGAGAATGATTTCAACGTTGTGCAAGGTTCTGATGCCCTTTGAACTTGCCACACGTGAAGTCAGTTCAGACACTGCCAGCCTGAGTCAGGTCATTCCCTCATCAGGCTTTTGCAGAAGAAGCTGGAGACATTGAAGGAGGAGCTAACACGGAGCGATTCGCTAGGCATGTGGGACTTGTGGATGGAGCCCTTAATTCGCTTAACAAGGATTCACGGGTGGTCAATCTGTTGAAATCAGAGCACTACATTTTGGCCACCGTGCTCGATCCTAGATTTAAAGCCTACCTTGGATCTCTCTTTCCGGCAGACACAAGTCTGCTGGGGTTGAAAGACCTGCTGGTGACAAAATTGTCAAGTCAAGCGGAACGCGACCTGTCAACATCTCCTCCTTCACATTCTCCCGCAACTGGGGGTGCGAGGAAAAGGCTCAGAATTCCGAGCCCACCCGCTGGCGGTGATGCAGGGCAGTCTGGAGCGACTGCTGATGCTGACATCTGGTCCGGACTGAAGGACCTGACAACGATTACGGACATGTCGTCTACTGTCACTGCATATGATTCTCTCAACATTGATAGAATGGTGGAGGATTATATGAGTGACCGCATCCAAGTAGGCACGTCACACAGTCCGTACTTATACTGGCAGGAAAAAGAGGCAATTTGGAGGCCCTTGCACAAACTGGCTTTATTCTACCTAAGTTGCCCTCCCACAAGTGTGTACTCCGAAAGAGTGTTTAGTGCCGCCGCTCACCTTGTCAGCAATCGGCGTACGAGGTTACATCCAGAAAATGTGGAGAAGATGATGTTCATTAAAATGAATTATAATCAATTCCTCCGCGGAGACATTGACCAGCAGCAATTGCCTCCACAAAGTACACAGGGAGCTGAGATGGTGGATTCCAGTGGGGACGAATTGATAATCTGTGAGGAGGGGGATGTACACGGTGATATATCGGAGGGTGATGATGAGGTGGACATCTTGCCTCTGTAGAGCCAGTTTGTGCAAGGAGAGATTAATTGCTTCTTTTTTGGGGGGGGTCCAAACCAACCCGTCATATCAGTCACAGTCGTGTGGCAGACCCTGTCACTGAAATGATGGGTTGGTTAAAGTGTGCATGTCCTGTTTTGTTTATACAACATAAGGGTGGGTGGGAGGGCCCAAGGACAATTCCATCTTGCACCTCTTTTTTCTTTTCTTTTTCTTTGCATCATGTGCTGATTGGGGAGGGTTTTTTGGAAGGGACATCCTGCGTGACACTGCAGTGCCACTCCTAAATGGGCCCGGTGTTTGTGTCGGCCACTAGGGTCGCTAATCTTACTCACACAGTCAGCTACCTCATTGCGCCTCTTTTTTTCTTTGCGTCATGTGCTGTTTGGGGAGGGTTTTTTGGAAGGGACATCCTGCGTGACACTGCAGTGCCACTCCTAGATGGGCCCGGTGTTTGTGTCGGCCACTAGGGTCGCTAATCTTACTCACACAGCTACCTCATTGCGCCTCTTTTTTTCTTTGCGTCATGTGCTGTTTGGGGAGGGTTTTTTGGAAGGGACATCCTGCGTGACACTGCAGTGCCACTCCTAGATGGGCCCGGTGTTTGTGTCGGCCACTAGGGTCGCTAATCTTACTCACACAGCTACCTCATTGCGCCTCTTTTTTTCTTTGCGTCATGTGCTGTTTGGGGAGGTTTTTTTGGAAGGGCCATCCTGCGTGACACTGCAGTGCCACTCCGAAATGGGCCCGGTGTTTGTGTCGGCCACTAGGGTCGCTAATCTTACTCACACAGCTACCTCATTGCGCCTCTTTTTTTCTTTGCGTCATGTGCTGTTTGGGGAGGGTTTTTTGGAAGGGACATCCTGCGTGACACTGCAGTGCCACTCCTAGATGGGCCCGGTGTTTGTGTCGGCCACTAGGGTCGCTTATCTTACTCACACAGCGACCTCGGTGCAAATTTTAGGACTAAAAATAATATTGTGAGGTGTGAGGTATTCAGAATAGACTGAAAATGAGTGTAAATTATGGTTTTTGAGGTTAATAATACTTTGGGATCAAAATGACCCCCAAATTCTATGATTTAAGCTGTTTTTTAGTGTTTTTTGAAAAAAACACCCGAATCCAAAACACACCCGAATCCGACAAAAAAAATTCGGTGAGGTTTTGCCAAAACGCGTTCGAACCCAAAACACGGCCGCGGAACCGAACCCAAAACCAAAACACAAAACCCGAAAAATTTCAGGCGCTCATCTCTAGTAAATATACCTCCTGGACTCTCCTTGAGGATTTGTGATATCTCTGAGTCTGAACACACAGTTGTTTTTTCCTCTGCGTTAACAAGCTTTATTTTTTACATTTTTCGAGAGGGAGGAGGACTTCCATCTTCAAGCTGAACCACCAGTCATGAACATAGGCCAAGGCCTTAGCCTTTCCTTGCCACTTCGTGTCATGAATAGCATATTGCCAATTTTACATTTCTCATCAGATAATTTTTTTTTGGGTTATTAATAATAATTTTTGCTTCTTGGATTTTACATGCCCTCTGTGACATTGGGCATCGGCCTTAGCAGACGATGTTGATGGAATTGCATTGTCAATGTCATGACTGGTGGCAGCAGCTTCAGTACTAGTACAAGGAAGTGGTTCCTGATCTTTCACTATTTTTTCCTCCAATTTTTTGTTCTCCATTTCACAGGACAGTGCCCCTTTATTTTTACACACAGAGCAGAGCCACAGTGCCCCTATATAGTTACAGCACACAGGACAGTGCCACAGTGTTCCTTTATTTTTACACCAACCGGCAGGGCCACAGCATTCCTTTATTTTTACACCACCCGGCAGGGCCACAGCGTTCCTTTATTTTTACAGCACCCGACAGGGCCACAGTGTTCCTTTATTTTTCAAGCACCCGACAGGGCCACAGTGTTCCTTTATTTTTACAGCATTCAGGACAGGGCCACAGCGTTCCTTTATTTTTACAGCACCCGACAGGTCCACAGCATTCCTTTATTTTTACAGCACCCCTGTATTTTGACAGCATACAGGACAGGGCCCCAGCATTACTTTATTTTTACAGCACCCTACAGGGCCACAGCGATCATTTATTATTACAGCACCTGACAGGGGCATAGCGTTCCTTTATTTTTACAGCACCCCTGTATTTTTACAGCATTCAGGAAAGGGCCACAGCGTTCCTTTATATTTACAGCACCCGACAGGGTCACAGCGTTCCTTTATTTTTACAGCAACCGACAGGGCCATAGCGTTCCTTTATTTTTACGGCACCCGACAGGGCCACAGTGTTTCTTTATTTTACAGCACCCCTGTATTTTTACAGCATACAGGACAGGGTCACGGCATTCCTTTATTTTTACAGCACCCAAATGGGCCACAGCGTTCCTTTATTTTTACAGCACCCCTGTTTTTTTACATCACACAGGACAGTGCCCCTTTATTTTTACAGCACACAGAACAGCACTCTTCTACAGCAAAGGACAGCAACATCGCTGTACAGAACCCCAAACAGCACAGGACACCCCAGTATAGCACCCCTGTACAGCACCCAAAGCAGCATAGGACACCCCAGTATAGCACCCCTGTACAGCACCCCAAACAGCACAGGACACCACAAGACTGCACCCCTATACAGAACAGGACAACAACACCCCTGTGCAGCTCCCCAAACAGCACAGAATACTACAGGACCACACCCATGTATGCACCCCAGGACAGCACACAGGACACCAACAGCGAGACAGAGGTCTACATGTGGTGCAGTTATTATTGGTAACAAATTTATGCATCCATATACAGGAAAGGAATATGTTATCAGGGTTCCCCTAACATGCTCTTCCAGATTTGTGGTGTACCTCCTGTCTTGCCCATGTGGTTTACACTATGTTGGCAAGACAAAGAGGCAATTTAAAGAGAGGATTGCCCAACATAGAACAGCCATCAGAGCGGCTCTCATCTCGAGTACCAGCGACCAGGCTGTTGCACGGCATTTTGCACAGGCTCGGCACAGCATGGCTATGTTCCGGTACAGAATGATTGCACAGGTACCTAAAACATTGAGAGGAGGCGATAGAGCCAAGAAGCTTTTGCAACTGGAGGCTAGGTGGATTTTTACCTTTGATACAGTCAGTCCTAAGGGTTTAAATTAATCACTTAGCCTGGCATCCTTTCAATGATGGTTTCTTTTGTTGCTACGCAGTTATGATTGATTTTTATACGATGTTCATGTTTTGTTATTTAGAGTGGGCATTCTATATATATCTGTGGAGCAAGATGGTGTACGGGTTGCTAAATGTACTAGTGAGATTGTAGTATTGTAAATTATGTTTACCTATACTTTTTATGTTTGGTGTTGTTATACACAGCAATGCTTTTAGATTATTTCTATTGCTTTTATCTTTGATACTGCACCATATCGTGTTCCATTGCTGATGATTAATGTATTCTAGTGATGTGCACCGGAAATTTTTCGGGATTTGTGTTTTGGTTTTGGGTTCGGTTCCGCGGCCGTGTTTTGGATTCGGACGCGTATTGGCAAAACCTCACCGAAAATTTTTTGTCGGATTCGGGTGTGTTTTGGATTCGGCTGTTTTTTTCAAAAAACCCTAAAAAAACAGCTTAAATCATAGAATTTGGGGGTCATTTTGATCCCAAAGTATTATTAACCTCAATAACCATAATTTCCACTCATTTTCAGTCTATTCTGAACACCTCACAATATTATTTTTAGTCCTAAAATTTGCACCGAGGTAGCTGTGTGACTACGCTAAGCGACCCAAGTGGCCGACACAAACACCTGCCCCATCTAGGAGTGGCACTGCAGTGTCAGACAGGATGGCACTTGAAAAAAATACTCCCCAAACAGCACATGACGCAAAGAAAAAAAGAGGCGCAATGAGGTAGCTGTGTGACTAAGATAAGCGACCCAAGTGGCCAACACAAACACCTGGCCCATCTAGGAGTGGCACTGCAGTGTCACGCAGGATGGCCCTTCAAAAAAATACTCCCCAAACAGCACATGACGCAAAGAAAAAAAGAGGCACAATGAGGTAGCTGTGTGACTAAGATAAGCGACCCAAGTGGCCGACACAAACACCTGGCCCATCTAGGAGTGGCACTGCAGTGTCACGCAGGATGGCCCTTCAAAAAAATACTACCCAAACAGCACATAACGCAAAGAAAAAAAGAGGCGCAATGAGGTAGCTGTGTGACTAAGATAAGCGACCCAAGTGGCCGACACAAACACCTGGCCCATCTAGGAGTGGCACTGCAGTGTCACGCAGGATGGCCCTTCAAAAAAATACTACCCAAACAGCACATGACGCAAAGAAAAAAAGAGGCGCAATGAGGTAGCTGTGTGACTAAGATAAGCGACCCAAGTGGCCGACACAAACACCTGGCCCATCTAGGAGTGGCACTGCAGTGTCACGCAGGATGGCCCTTCAAAAAAATACTCCCCAAACAGCACATGACGCAAAGAAAAAAAGAGGCGCAATGAGGTAGCTGTGTGACTAAGATAAGCGACCCAAGTGGCCGACACAAACACCTGGCCCATCTAGGAGTGGCACTGCAGTGTCACGCAGGATGGCCCTTCAAAAAAATACTACCCAAACAGCACATGACGCAAAGAAAAAAAGAGGCGCAATGAGGTAGCTGTGTGACTAAGATAAGCGACCCAAGTGGCCGACACAAACACCTGGCCCATCTAGGAGTGGCACTGCAGTGTCACGCAGGATGGCCCTTCAAAAAAATACTCCCCAAACAGCACATGACGCAAAGAAAAAAAGAGGCGCAATGAGGTAGCTGTGTGACTAAGATAAGCGACCCAAAAGGCCGACACAAACACCTGGCCCATCTAGGAGTGGCACTGCAGTGTCACGCAGGATGGCCCTTCAAAAAAATACTCCCCAAACAGCCCATGACGCAAAGAAAAAAAGAGGCACAATGAGGTAGCTGTGTGACTAAGATAAGCGACCCAAGTGGCCGACACAAACACCTGGCCCATCTAGGAGTGGCACTGCAGTGTCACGCAGGATGGCTCTTCAAAAAAATACTCCCCAAACAGCACATGACGCAAAGAAAAATGAAAGAAAAAAGAGGTGCAAGATGGAATTGTCCTTGGGCCCTCCCACCCACCCTTATGTTGTGTAAACAGGACATGCGCACTTTAACAAAGCCATCATTTCAGCGACAGGGTCTGCCACACGACTGTGACTGAAATGACTGGTTTGTTTGGGCCCCCACCAAAAAAGAAGCAATCAATCTCTCCTTGCACAAACTGGCTCTACAGAGGCAAGATGTCCACCTCATCATCATCGTCCGATTCATCACCCCTTTCACTGTGTACATCCCCCTCCTCACAGATTATTAATTCGTCCCCACTGGAATCCACCATCTCAGATCCCCGTGTACTTTCTGGAGGCAATTGCTGCTGGTGAATGTCTCCACGGAGGAATTGATTATAATTCATTTTAATGAACATCATCTTCTCCACATTTTCTGGAAGTAACCTCGTACGCCGATTGCTGACAAGGTGAGCGGCAGCACTAAACACTCTTTCGGAGTACACACTGGAGGGAGGGCAACTTAGGTAGAATAAAGCCAGTTTCTGCAAGGGCCTCCAAATTGCCTCTTTTTCCTGCCAGTATACGTACGGACTGTCTGACGTGCCTACTTGGATGCGGTCACTCATATAATCCTCCACCATTCTTTCAATGGTGACAGAATCATATGCAGTGACAGTAGACGACATGTCAGTAATCGTTGGCAGGTCCTTCAGTCCGGACCAGATGTCAGAACTCGCTCCAGACTGCCCTGCATCACCGCCAGCGGGTGGGCTCGGAATTCTTAGCCTTTTCCTCGCACCCCCAGTTGCGGGAGAATGTGAAGGAGGAGATGTTGACGGGTCACGTTCCGCTTGACTTGACAATTTTCTCACCAGCAGGTCTTTGAACCTCTGCAGACTTGTGTATGCCAGAAAGAGATATACAACGTAGGTTTTAAATCTAGTATCGAGCACGGTGGCCAAAATGTAGTGCTCTGATTTCAAATTGACCACCCATGAATCCTGGTTAAGCGAATGAAGGGCTCCATCCACACGTCCCACATGCCTAGCGGAATCGCTCTGTTTTAGCTCCTCCTTCAATGTCTCCAGCTTCTTCTGCAAAAGCCTGATGAGGGGAATGACCTGACTCAGGCTGGCAGTGTCTGAACTGACTTCACGTGTGGCAAGTTCAAAAGGTTGCAGAACCTTGCACAACGTTGAAATCATTCTCCACTGCGCTTGAGACAGGTGCATTCCACCTCCTTTGCCTATATCGTGGCCAGATGTATAGGCTTGAATGGCCTTTTGCTGCTCCTCCATCCTCTGAAGCATATAGAGGGTTGAATTCCACCTCGTTACCACCTCTTGCTTCAGATGATGGCAGGGCAGGTTCAGGTGTTTTTGGTGGTGCTCCAGTCTTCTGTACGCGCTGCCTGTATGCCGAAAGTGGCCCGCAATTCTTCTGGCCACCGACAGCATCTCTTGCACGCCCCTGTCGTTTTTTAAATAATTCTGCACCACCAAATTCAAGGTATGTGCAAAACATGGGACGTGCTGGAATTTGCCCAGATGTAATGCACGCACAATATTGCTGGCGTTGTCCGATGCCACAAATCCCCAGGAGAGTCCAATTGGGGTAAGCCATTCTGCGATGATCTTCCTCAGTTGCCGTGAGAGGTTTTCAGCTGTGTGCGTATTCTGGGAAGCGGTGATACAAAGCGTAGCCTGCCTAGGAACGAGTTGGCGTTTGCGAGATGCTGCTACTGGTGCCGCCGCTGCTGTTCTTGCAGCGGGAGGCAATACATCTACCCAGTGGGCTGTCACAGTCATGTAGTCCTGAGTCTGCCCTGCTCCACTTGTCCACATGTCCGTGGTTAAGTGGACATTGGGTACAACTGCATTTTTTAGGACACTGGTGACTCTTTTTCTGAGGTCTGTGCACATTTTCGGTATCTCCTGCCTAGAGAAATGGAACCTAGATGGTATTTGGTACCGGGGACACAGTACCTCAATCAAGTCTATAGTTGGCTCTGAAGTAACGATGTTTCTCACCGCCCAGGCTGCCAAGGCCTCAGTTATCCGCTTTGCAGCAGGATGACTGCTGTGATATTTCATCTTCCTCGCAAAGGACTGTTGGACAGTCAATTGCTTACTGGAAGTAGTACAAGTGGTCTTCCGACTTCCCCTCTGGGATGCCGATCGACTCCCAGCAGCAACAGCAGCAGCGCCAGCAGCAGTAGGCGTTACACTCAAGGATGCATCGGAGGAATACCAGGCAGGAGAGGACTCGTCAGACTTGCCAGTGACATGGCCTGCAGGACTATTGGCTTTCCTGGGTAAGGAGGAAATTGACACTGAGGGAGTTGGTGGTGTGGTTTGTGGGAGCTTGGTTACAAGAGAAAGGGATTTACTGGTCAGTAGACTGCTTCCTCTGTCGCCCAAAGTTTTTGAACTTGTCACTGACTTATGATGAATGCGCTGCAGGTGACGTATAAGGGAAGATGTTCCGAGGTGGTTAACGTCCTTACCCCTACTTATTACAGCTTGACAAAGGCAACACATGGCTTGACACCTGTTGTCCGCATTTGTGTTGAAATAATTCCACACCGAAGAGCTGATTTTTTTTGTATTTTGACCAGGCATGTCAATGGCCATATTCCTCCCACGGACAACAGGTGTCTCCCCGGGTGCCTGACTTAAACAAACCACCTCACCATCAGAATCCTCCTTGTCAATTTCCTCCCCAGCGCCAGCAACACCCATATCCTCATCCTGGTGTACTTCAACACTGACATCTTCAATTTGACTATCAGGAACTGGACTGCGGGTGCTCCTTCCTGCACTTGCAGGGGGCGTGCAAATGGTGGAAGGCGCAAGCTCTTCCCGTCCAGTGTTAGGAAGGTCAGGCATCGCAACCGACACAATTGGACTCTCCTTGGGGATTTGTGATTTCGAAGAACGCACAGTTCTTTGCTGTGCTATTGCCAGCTTAAGTCTTTTCTTTTTTCTAGCGAGAGGATGAGTACTTCCATCCTCATGTGAAGCTGAATCACTAGCCATGAACATAGGCCAGGGCCTCAGCCATTCCTTGCCACTCCGTGTCGTAAATGACATATTGGCAAGTTTACGCTTCTCCTCTGACGCTTTTAATTTTTGGGTCATTTTACTGATCTTTTGTGTTTTGGATTTTACATGCTCTGTACTATGACATTGGACATCGGCCTTGGCAGATGACATTGATGGCATTTCATCGACTCGGCCATGACTAGTGGCAGCAGCTTCAGCACGAGGTGGAAGTGGATCTTGATCTTTCCCTATTTTTTTAACCTCCACATTTTTGTTCTCCATATTTTAATGCGCACAACTAAAAGGCACCACAGGTATACAATGTAGATGGATGGATAGTATACTTATGGACGACGAGTGACGACACAGAGGTAGGTACAGCAGTGGCCTACTGTACTGCTATATACAGTATAATGGACCTGGTGGACACTGTCAGCAGACTGTGTTTATAGTATAAAAAAAAGACACCACAGGTATACAATGTAGATGGATGGATACTATAGTATACTTATGGACGACGAGTGACGACACAGAGGTAGGTACAGCAGTGGCCTACCGTACTGCTATATACAGTATAATGGACCTGGTGGACACTGTCAGCAGACTGCGTTTATAGTATAAAAAAAAAGACACCACAGGTATACAATGTAGATGGATGGATATTATAGTATACTTATGGACGACAAGTGACGACACAGAGGTAGGTACAGCAGTGGCCTACCGTACTGCTATATACAGTATAATGGACCTGGTGGACACTGTCAGCAGACTGCGTTTATAGTATAAAAAAAAAAGACACCACAGGTATACAATGTAGATGGATGGATACTATAGTATACTTATGGATGACGAGTGACGACACAGAGGTAGGTACAGCAGTGGCCTACCGTACTGCTATATACAGTATAATGGACCTGGTGGACACTGTCAGCAGACTGCGTTTATAGTATAAAAAAAAAGACACCACAGGTATACAATGTAGATGGATGGATACTATAGTATACTTATGGACGACGAGTGACGACACAGAGGTAGGTACAGCAGTGGCCTACCGTACTGCTATATACAGTATAATGGACCTGGTGGACACTGTCAGCAGACTGCGTTTATAGTATTAAAAAAAAGACACCACAGGTATACAATGTAGATGGATGGATACTATAGTATACTTATGGACGACGAGTGACGACACAGAGGTAGGTACAGCAGTGGCCTACCGTACTGCTATATACAGTATAATGGACCTGGTGGACACTGTCAGCAGACTGCGTTTATAGTATAAAAAAAAAGACACCACAGGTATACAATGTAGATGGATGGATACTATAGTATACTTATGGATGACGAGTGACGACACAGAGGTAGGTACAACAGTGGCCTACCGTACTGCTATATACAGTATAATGGACCTGGTGGACACTGTCAGCATACTGCGTTTATAGTATAAAAAAAAAAGACACCACAGGTATACAATGTAGATGGATGGATACTATAGTATACTTATGGACGACGAGTGACGACACAGAGGTAGGTACAGCAGTGGCCTATCGTACTGCTCTATACAGTATAATGGACCTGGTGGACACTGTCAGCAGACTGCGTTTATAGTATAAAAAAAAAAGACACCACAGGTATACAATGTAGATGGATGGATACTATAGTATACTTATGGACGACGAGTGACAACACAGAGGTAGGTACAGCAGTGGCCTACCATACTGCTATATACAGTATAATGGACCTGGTGGACACTGTCAGCAGACTGCGTTTATAGTATAAAAAAAAAGACACCACAGGTATACAATGTAGATGGATGGATACTATAGTATACTTATGGACGACGAGTGACGACACAGAGGTAGGTACAGCAGTGGCCTACCGTACTGCTATATACAGTATAATGGACCTGGTGGACACTGTCAGCAGACTGCGTTTATAGTATAAAAAAAAAAAGACACCACAGGTATACAATGTAGATGGATGGATACTATAGTATACTTATGGACGACGAGTGACGACACAGAGGTAGGTACAGCAGTGGCCTACCGTACTGCTATATACAGTATAATGGACCTGGTGGACACTGTCAGCAGACTGCGTTTATAGTATAAAAAAAAAGACACCACAGGTATACAATGTAGATGGATGGATACTATAGTATATTTATGGACGACGAGTGACGACACAGAGGTAGGTACAGCAGTGGCCTACCGTACTGCTATATTCAGTATAATGGACCTGGTGGACACTGTTAGCAGACTGCGTTTATAGTATAAAAAAAAAAGACACCACAGGTATACAATGCAGATGGATGGATACTATAGTATACTTATGGACGACGAGTGACGACACAGAGGTAGGTACAGCAGTGGCCTACCGTACTGCTATATACATTATAATGGACCTGGTGGACACTGTCAGCAGACTGCGTTTATAGTTATATAGTATTAAAAAAAAAAAGACACCACAGGTATACAATGTAGATGGATGGATAGTATACTTATGGACGACGAGTGACGACACAGAGGTAGGTACAGCAGTGGCCTACCATACTGCTATATACAGTATAATGGACCTGGTGGACACTGTCAGCAGACTGCTAAACTAGTTTAAAAAAAAGCCACCACAGGAGTGTTTTTCAGGCAGACAAACGTATACTAGTGGTCACTGTCAGCAAAACTGTGCACTGTACTCCTGCTATAACTGCTACCCAGTCCCCACAATTAGGCAGTGTGAGCACTCAGCACAGATATATATCATGCAGCACACTGAGCACAGATATGGTATGGAGCGTTTTTTTCAGGCAGAGAACGGATAAAAAACTAGCAAAACTCTGCACTGTACTCCTCCTAACAGCTGCTCCCCAATCCTCCCCACAATAAGCTAAGCAATCAGATCAACTTTGTAGTATTAATAACTATATAAACGGAGAGGACGCCAGCCACGTCCTCTCCCTATCAATCTCAATGCACGTGTGAAAATGGCGGCGACGCGCGGCTGCTTATATAGAATCCGAATCTCGCAAGAATCCGACAGCGGGATGATGATGTTCGGGCGCGCTCGGGTTAACCGAGCCATACGGGAGAATCCGAGTATGGCTCGGACCCGTGTAAAAAGGCTGAAGTTCGGGGGGGTGCGGTTTCTCGGAAACCGAACCCGCTCATCACTAATGTATTCATGCTTTGTTTACATGCACGTGTCAGGAATGCTTCCTGACACCGTATTCTTTCACTTGTTGTATTGGTTACTAAGGTAACAGATTGTGCCTTCCCCTAGTTCAGGGATGGGGAACCTTCGGCCCTCTAGCTGTTGTTGAACTACACATCCCAGTATGCCCTGCAACAGTTTTAGCATTGCCAAATAGCAAAACTGTAGCAAGGTATGCTGGTATATGTAGATCAACAACAGCTGGAGTGCCGAAGGTTCCCCATCCCTGCCCTAGTTCCTCATCCGACGCTGGTCTCGCAGCAACGTCACTTCCGGTGACGTCATGGACCAAAAGCCGGAAGTAAGCTACGATGTCCCGGGAGGGCGGCGGCTGTGGAACAGGAATGGAGGCTCCTGTAAGTATAAATGTTTGTTTCTCGCACTGCACTTGTTATCCTGATGATGGGTTGCTATTCCCCGAAACGTTGACTTTTGACCACTAAAGTTTTTGTCACTTGTTAAAAGCCTTGGAGTGCGCCTCTTTCTTTCTACGAATGTGTGTGTATCTATATATATATATATATATATATATATATATATATATATACATACACACACACACAAACAGAAAACCCTGCACTCTCCTAAGCAGCTTCATTAACCTTAATGCCTTAATATACATCTGAATAAACAATGGGGTTTTGGTTTATGAATTGTACAATGCATGTAAGCTTGCGGCCCACTCCACGGGACCCCATTTCACCACAAGTCCTACTCTATCACATAAACTTTCACATAGCTTTTATAGAAATCTGGCAACTGCTGTCTCATAGGGGAAAATGTGCTTATCTGGTTTAAAGCTTACCTGCCACACTTATGGCTTTTAAAAGTTAAGACAGTCACCAACACAAATAACAACTACACACATATATATATATATATATATATATATATATATATATATATGTACAGCAGCAGCCGGCACTCCTCAAAAGGAACAACTTGCTCAGGTGCCAGAACAGTAAATGTGTAGAAGTTCAATGCAGGAACGGCACTCAGAGACAACAGCAGGTCAAAAGCGTGTATTGGCAGTCTACGATCGTTTCGGAGCACAGAGCTCCGTCGTCAGAACAAATAGCCACAGTGTAACACTATTTGTCCTGACGACGGAGCTCTGACGACGGAGCTCTGTGCTCCGAAACGATCGTAGACTGCCAATACACGCTTTTGACCTGCTGTTGTCTCTGAGTGCCGTTCCTGCATTGAACTTCTATATATATATATATATATCTATATGGCATCATAGGCGGATCTAGGGGGGGCACTCGGGCCAGTGCCCTCCCGTCATTTCTGACTTATTTTTTTCAAAGGGAGAACAGCAGCAGCACTACTGCTATTTCTGTCAGTTAGATTTGATAAAAGAGCCGGCAGGTACTAGGACCCGCCGCGACTCTAAAAGCAAGTCTGTGTGGTAAACAATGGGGAGGCTGGAGCTGCAGCTCCAGCCTCCCGCTGCTTACACCGCAACCTACCTCCCCCACTGCCAGACGGCCAGAGTCCAGCCCAGGCGCGGGGTTCAAATGCCAGCATTGAGTAAGACTGTTACTTATGAAGGCGCAGAAGGCTTCATTAGCCCTCATTGCACCGCACGGTATCCCAGCGCTTCCTCCTCCACTTCCTTTACCACCATGCTATGTGCAGTCAAACTCAGCCTTAGCTTTGAGAAGGCATCCCGTGTGATTGTAACAGGGCTGTCCTGCAGATGTCTTATGCTGCTTGTTGGAGATCCAGCTGGCTGCTTCTGCTAATCAAAGATGGGCAGTTCGTGTCCTGCAGTCTGAGGCTCAGTGCAGTGCCCAAAACAAGGTATGCTGCGTCTGGGCTAATGTTAACTAGCATATTTTTGTGTGGAGGTGTAGTGTGTGAATATGTGTTTACATGTTTTTCTAAACAATAACCTCCTAACTGACATAATTTATTTGTTTGTAAATAATAAGATTAATAATCGTAAGTTTGATGTGTGTTTTTTGTAAGGTAACCAATTTCTGTTTGCCAATATGCTGTCCCTTTATAGCATTAAAAAACACAACAACCGCTAAACTGTAAACATTTTTATTTTATTTTGGAACCTAATTTTTTTTTTTTTAACAAATAAAAAATATTTTTAAAATTAAAGAATTGTTCCAGGCGGTCAACATCCGCCAGCATGGCCTGCAAATTGGACTTTAGCCTTGCAAGGATGCCAAGCAGGCTTGTGGGATCTCCAACTGCACCATCTGAAATGAAGAGCAAAAATAAAATTAAAAAACTAACTCACATTACCTATTACACAAGCAAGCCACAAAGCACACTTTAATGGCAAACTGACTACATCATGGATGTTTGAATGTTAAAACAGTAGCATACCAACACACAAGCATGCTCAGCAATGTTTGTTATTGTAAAATTAAAATTTTAAAAAGTGTCCCACACCATGATGTACATTTACTAAGATGGGAGTTCTATTTAAGATGGGACGTTGCCCATAGCAACCAATCAGATCCCACATATCTTCTAGAAGGTGCTAAATAAATGTTGAATCTGATTGGTTGATATGGGCAACATCCCATCTTGATTAAAACTCCCATCTTAGTAAATGTAACCCCATGCTGGGATTCATTCACATCTGGAGTGAAGCAGACTTGTCTTTTTTAGTGTTTGAACTGCATCATCACACTGCATATCAACATCTTCAGAAGGTCAACATATCCTAGCATGCCCACACTCCCTGAAAGCCTGCCTTACTACATAAGGTCAAACAGGTTGTTTTTATTAAAATAATTCATTTTTTGAGTGTAACTTTCACAACACAAATCATTGTATCCCTAGCCAGGCTAACAAATAGACTCCTGTGACTTTAATGTGCAATTATTGCATTAACCAGGCACTATTCTAAAATTTGAACCACACAAAAAATTCCACTCAGGTCTAAATTTTTGCCATATAATGATTCACATACAAACCATGCTGTGCATGCAAACCTGACCACATAAGCATTGAACCTTGTCAAAAGATTGGTCACCGTACAACAATGCAATTATTTTAATGTGTCTTTCAATACTATTTAACAATTTCTAAAAATGTGTTTGAACTTACTTTCCTCTGCCACTTCACCAAGTTGGTCCGGGGCCTCTGTTGCCCATTCAGATGGGGGCGAAGGGGTTTGGCTGGGGGATGGCAACTGGATGGGGGTGGTTGGCTGCATGGGGGATGGTGGCTGGATGGTGGAAGGAGTCAGGATGGGGGAAGGAGGGTACATTTGGGAAAGAGGATGGAAGTGGGAGTTGGTGACAGAGGGTGTTTCAGAAAGATAGGGTGAGGGTGGTGGAGAGATGGTTTGGTACACAGAGGGGGGCAGAGAGGGCAATTGGGAATAGGAGGGGGATTGGTTCGGAGAGGGGGAGAAGGCTGGAGAGGGGGAGTGGGCTGGAGAGGGGGAGTGGGCTGAAGAGGGGGATTGGTCCAGAGAGGGGGAGAAGGCTGGAGAGGGGGAGTGGGCTGAAGAGGCGGATTGGGCCGGAGAGGGGGAGAAGGCTGGAGAGGGAGAGTGGGCGGGAGAGGGGGAGTGGGCTGAAGAGGGGGGTTGGGCTGGAGAGGGGGAGAAGGCTGGAGAGGTGGAGTGGGCTGTAGAGGGGGATTGGGCCAGAGAGGGGGAGGTGGCCAGAGAGGGGGAGTGGTCTGGAGAGGGGGAGGTGGCCAGAGAGGGGGAGTAGGCTGAAGAGGGGGACGTTGCCGGAGAGGGGGAGTGGGCCGGAGAGGGGGAGTGTGCTGGAGAATGGTGTGGCCCTCTTCTGCCAGCCACTGCTCGCCATTGGCTTGCCCTAGAATGACATATGTCATAATTAGTTGATTAGGTTGTATTGTTTTCAAAACATAATGTTTAACAAACATTGTTAGTGAGCATGTTAAATAGACATATAAAGTGATTAGGTGCAGCCGCTAGCATGTGTACCAACTCAGTACACCGACATCAGTTTTACAAGCACTTTGCTATACAGTCAGTACTGCTTCCCATAATCACACACACTGTTATGTTTGCTTTACAATAGTACATAGACAGTCTGCTAATTTACACACTATATAACTTATTAGTGAAAATATGCAGTCTTTACATTAAAAGATTCTGCTAACAGTCTCTGTGTTATTTAAAGTAATATGAAACTTACTGCGTCTTCGTCTATTTCGTAATTGTTGGCGTATCTCCGCCAACAGGTCCGGCGTGCACCTGTGGAGGTCGCTCCAGCGCCTCTCAAGCTGGATGATGCTCCTCCTGCTCCGTGCGCGGGTTCGCAATAAGCAGCGGACCTCCGCGTAGGCATCGCGCTTTACCCTATTTGGGATAGAGGGCCCTACGCGGCCTACGCGGCGGCCCATTACCGCAACCAGCAGGCGCAGCTCTTGCCGGGTAAAGGCAGCTGCAGGCATGGTGCCAATGGCGTTTTCCATACATGGGCATATATTTATAGTGTATGCTGCCATTTCATTGGTTGACAATTGATGGTGTCATCTATAATAAACTTTATTGATATGTGTGCATTAATGTGACATACAGTGGGTACAGTTCGCATTAGCGGTAATTCGCACCAGCGGAAGGGAAAAAACACAATCACACTCACACACACATACACACACACACTTATTGAAAACTAATTGTTTCAATCTGTGTACTCACCACATTTTGCAATAACAATCAGCTGCACAAAGTCACCAAGTTTTCAACATTTAGGATCATATGTTGTATAATTTGTAATGTAAACAGATGCACAAGGTAAAACAAAACAAAAAAAAAAAGTTATTAACACAATTATACAAAAACCAATTAATTAGACATTTATAAAATTTAAAATACATTGTAAACAACAAGATTAAATCAAAATACATGATAAGGAGAATATTTCTGATTTTGCACAGAAACAAAGAATAATATAGACTCACACACACAAAAACATACACTATGAACTTTAGCAAGCTACCAAAATGACATCAGAACAAAATTACAATAAAACTACAGAGACTTTTGGAAAATAATAATAAATAAGGTAAAAAACAAAATACCTGAAATAATCACGGACAATTCGTGCCCTTATTTCATTCCCACACTGGGACACACTCCCCCCACCGATTGTCCGGCCAACCCCTGACTCCTCATCAGGCAATTCCTCCGTTTGAGGAAGCTCTACGCGACTCCTTACAGCGATGTTATGTAGGATCGCGCACAGGACCACAATTTTACTTACCATCTCCGGCAAATACATTATGTCGCCACCAGTGCGGTGGAGCACACGAAAGCGCCCTTTAAGGACACCAATCGTGCGCTCCACCAGCTGTCTAGTGGCAGTAAGCGCGGAGTTAAATTCCGTCTGTGGTACTGGCCTAGGTTTACTGTAAGGAGTCATGAGCCAGGGGGTGCAAGAATATCCACGGTCTCCTGTTTGATAAGATGGGGTAAAAAAGTAAAATTGTAAATAACAAAAAAAATAATAATCACCCAATAACCACATTTCTTGGCCTTCCATCGATCTTAATCTCTGCCATATCCCTGATTGTCTAATGACATGTGCATCATGGGAGTTCCCCGGGAACTTAGCATTCAGGGACAGGATCTGGAGGGATGGCCCACAAACAACCATTACATTCAGAGAATGAAACAGTTTCCTGTTTCTAGAAATTTCTTCATTATGTCTTGGTGCTACAATAGTTACATGTGTGCCATCCACAACCCCAATAATGTGTGGGAAGCGACTACCACCTTCCTGAAATTTGCGCTTCACCACATCCAGGGCACCAACATCCAAAGGCATTGATATAAATTGCTTGACTCTTTTGATGAAAGCCTGGCTGACATGCCGCAGGACCTTACTGAACTTGCCCTGCGACATGCCAACCAGATCTCCCACCACATGCTGATACGACCCAGTGGTAACACAGCAAGGAATTGTGTCAATGCTGGTATTGCTGTAGGATACCTAATGGATTGTTCTAGATCACTCTCTATTATGGAGAGAGTGTCTAGGATTAGATGAGGTGGCAGTCTGTATCTGCGCAACACAACATCATCAGGCATCCCAAAAAGAAGGACACGGGTACGGAAAATTGGTGGCCTAGCACGCCTCTGTTGCCTTGGATGATGAGGAGCCGGTTGGGGTTGGAGGGCTTGTGCTGGTTGGGGTGGGAGTGGTTCCGTGGGTTGGGGTGGGAGTGCTTCCGCTGCCACATGAATAGACATCATCAACTTAAAAAGAAGGTAAGAATCATGATAATTTTTTTTTTTTTTTTAAAGACACACATTGTCATCCATATTCAAACTAAAAGTGTATGGGTGTTAACTTACTGCTTGTGCGTACTCCATTTCTTCTATATTTAAATAGGGTCTGAAAACACATAATTGGATTAAAAATAAAAAAAATCTAATTAGCTAATTAGCACCAACATAGGTTAACATCACAAATCAAAAATATTTAGAGATATCAACCCTACCCATTTAATTAATGCAACAATATATAGTTTTCAAAATAAGTATGACTCATTTTAATAAAAATAACAACAAAAAAATAAAAAAACACAGAAAACACATATTCAAAATAAAAACGGGGGTCCTTTATTAGCAAATACTGCAAAAATCAGCCCTACTTTGTCAAAAGTAAATGCTTTGTAAACAAACAAATAAGACACCTACAAGAGAGAAAAGGACTATAAGAAATCAGAAACACACTTGCAACAAACACACAGCAGGACACACAGAGATAGGCAATTTACCTGCTCAATAAATGAAGCTTTAAATGTAGCTGAAAAAAACCTTAAAAAAAAGGCCCACTTGGCCTGAAAAAAAATTGTGCGGCCAAACACCACTAATGACACACCTACAAGAGAGAGAAATGGACTATAAGAAATAAAGTATCCACTCTCAACAATAGAACGGACACACTGTAAATTACAGCTCACAAAAATATTACATAGTACATAAGAATACATTTATATGGCAAAAAATTATCTACCAAAATAGTAATACCCTGTTTAAAACACTACAAACGACCATTGCACACCCATACATACTTGGTTTGTTAATAGCCTAATTTAGCAATACAAACAAAAGTAAACTCGCATATAATAAGCACTACGCAACACAACATTAAAACATTTGCTAGTAAACAAATGCACATTTGTCTGCAATATACTGAAACAAAAACTCACTATGCAAAGTTTGACCAAACACGACCTCCTTCTCTGAAAATCCACAAACCTCCATCTGCCATCATACACCCACTCACACAGGCTGCAATCCAGACTCTTAAATAGGCTGTACAATTACTTGAAGAATTAGCATAATTGACACCAGTGTGAATTACCGCACTGGACACGCAGCTATAAATAGCTACACACCTGTGCGAACACACATGCCACCAGCAACATGGCTACTCGTGAGCAGTTGGCAGCAGAGATGGACCACGTGCAGCAGCAGATGTCTGCTTTGACACATAGGCGCGTTGAGGAGGCAGATGATGGAATCCGCAAGTGCGGATTCTGAAGTAGCGGGACCCAGTACTAGAGACATTCCATCTTCTGATACCCAGCAGTTAGGAGTGGATACCCTGCCAGACATACATACTGGGGGAACTGATGGAGATTCTGCAATAGCCTCACAAACACAAACTACACAAGCAGCTAGTGAAGAGAAAGATGGTGAGGAGGAACAGGATGAAAACTCACAGGCTACTTCTAAGGAAAAAAAAGGCAGCCCTCCTTCACTAAGAGGGAGTTGCGTGTTTTTGTCACACAGGCCATGGCAAAAATACATTGAGGACCAAAAAACATGGGTGCTGCAACCAAAGATAGAATCTGGAGGGACATCACTGATTCTGTTAATGAAGTCGGCTCAATAGTCCGAACATCACAGGAAGTTCGAAGACGGTAAGTGTATATTGCCAGTCCATTTTCTGTGCCAAGTATTCTTAAAAAGTTAGTTAGATGTGATGTTGCCTATAGCAACCAAATGCATAACATGTGTACTATATATTAAAGTAGGTATTCATAATTTTTCTCTACCTTGCCCCTATTTTTCCCCACATATGTAGTTGGGCCGACTTCAAATCCCGCCTGAAGGGCAAGAGGTCTGCAGAGTGGAATGCCTCGAGGGCAACTGGGGGAGGTCCAGCTGCCACTGTGGAGTACACAGAACTTGAGGAGATGGAGTGTGTCAGTTATGAGGAGGGGGTAGGGGTGTCTGATATGGACACGGACCTGCCTGAAATACTGATGGCACATGACTTGCCAGGTAAGTTTACACACATATTCCTAAACAACTAATTAAGTGGTTCCAAAAGTCTCATGTTTAATTGTAAAACTCTTTTTCCACTCATTCTTCTATTTCCTTTGAACATAACACAGCACAGGTGGGTGAGCAGCTAGAGTCAGAGGAGGGTTATGTGGCTGAGGCTGAGGTGGAGGGACCTAGTGTCTCTGGTACTGTGGGACCACAAATCCCACCCATCCAGATTCCAACTGGGCCCCCCCACCCAAACCTCTGCTATCCCGGCCATCCTGTCTGAAATCGTAAGGTATGGAGAGAGCCTCAATGCTTTTCAAGACAGGATGATCTGGGAGGTTAGCCAGATACCTGTCCGGCTCACTGAGCACAGAACCAGTGTGGAGCAAGGTGTAGCTCAACTCTGCCAAGGTCTGGCAGAGATCAGGCAGGGCCAAGAGCAAGTCGCCTCCTCCTTCAAAGACGTAGCAAAATCCATCTTGCAAGGGCTCCAGGACATCGCTGTCTCCCTTGCCCACAGTGGCAGAGAGCCAGCCACATCTGCTCCCTCCCCTCCCTCTGCCCAGGAAGAACATCCCACTGGGCAGGGCCCTCGAAGGTCGCTTCGCAGACCGAGCCATGAAGAACTTCATCAGGCGGGAATAAAGAAGAGAAAGTGATGTCTCTCCAGATGGGCAGCACCCATGTTTTTCATGTTGCCTCAATGTATTTTTTGTGTTGGCTTGTGTGGCCAGAATGGCAAACTCCCTCAAAGTGAAAGGATCTATTTCTGTTTCTGTATATTGTAGCCTGTGAGTTCTTTTCCTGTACACCAGAGCCAACTTCCTCTTCCTAGCGTGCTGTGTATTGTTGTGTTTGTGTGTTGGTTCCAGAATCTAACTCAGTTCCCCTAAAAATTATGTCTGGCTGGGTGTTCACAACATATATATTTTTTTCATTAAAAATCATATTTTGTCAGAAGATGGTGTTTCCCTAGTACTGGGTTCTGCTATGTGATTTGTGTCAGTGGCATCTGCTTGCTGCTATGTCCATCTTTGTCTGTGATGCTCACCTGTAGCCATGTTGTTTTGCCCAATGAATATATTTATTGAGTAAAAAAATATTGAATTCAATTTTGTTTGTGTACTTTATTAAAGTTAATGCATTATGTAAAACTTAGCCCAGTAAAGTTTAGCATGGCATATAGACATTTGTGGAACAAGGGAACAATCCGAATATTCATACAAACATTGCATCTTACAAAATGCAACAGGTATGCCTTGCACAACACTTTACTGGCCATATAAAAATAGTATTTACAAATAGGTTCTTGGGTTACTAGGGGCAACATGACATCATATTAAACATTGAAAGATATTCGCACCAAAGTTAAACATTTATAAAAAAACAAAAAAAAACAAAAAAAGTGTAGGCTGCATTATGTTGCTCATGATATTTGTTATGTACAAAGGAATATTTTTATGTTTAGATTTTGCTGATGTAGTTTTTAAGTTTGGTTATTTCCACTTGTTTGCATTTGGTAGTATTTATGACAAAATTAAAACATGCATTTAACATCAATGTTTAGTTAATAACTAAAACAAATCATGCCTTATTTGGCAGCGTGTCAGATTTATAGGTGCTTGCAATAAACATGTAATGTGTCCACACAATTGCTGTTTGCAGTATTTCAGAAGAGCAGTGTTTGGAAAGTAATTGGACAACAGATGAATGGAATTTCTAATTAACTGCTAATTATTGCAGACACACTTGTAACAGTACTTCGCAAATGCAGAGTAACTGCAGACCTACTCCTATGCTGCGTCAAGATAGCGAACATTTGTTGTGTTCATTTTACCATCGGGAACGCATTTCTGCTCAAAACACGCCTACTGCTGGTTTCATACTCCCACACTAGCCGCCCACTTTCACGCCCATTTCGTTAGATAGCGAAGCCAAGCCTCTGTCACGCCTTCGTCACTCCCTGTTTTCGGTGGTGTAGTACGAGGAAAAATTCTGTTAGTAATTTTGCACAAGCGTCGTATCGCTGCCTTAGCGCACGCGCAGTTCAGCAGTCGCGCATGCGCAGTTTGTGGATTTCCGCCGTATGCGATGAACTGCTGCGAACAACTCGGAATGAGGGCCATGGTTTTGCCCATCTGCTAACAAAGTTGCTACTGCGATCAGGACTGAATCAGGCCCAATGTTAGATATGGTGATTCTGTTGAATATTTAAAATTAAGTTTTCTTTACAATTTCATAATTAACAACACTAGTTCTTCTCATAGGAGACACACCTGTGATACTACATTGTAGAGACTGTTGTCCCTGTATTTATACTCTGAGTCTGATGAACTCCTACTTTAGATATACCCACATTGAGATAGACTCAATGCACCATATTTTTCTAACATGGTTATCTTGTGTAAAAGTTTTATCTACTATACTAAAAAGTACATTCTTTAATTTACGATTGGTCTATTTATGACTCAATGCACCTTTGTCCCTGTAAGTACAGGTTGAGTATCACATATCCAAATATTCCGAAATACGGAATATTCCGAAATACGGACTTTTTTGAGTGAGTCTGAGATAGTGAAACCTTTGTTTTTTGATGGCTCAATGTACACAAACTCTGTTTAATACTCAAAGTTTTTAAAAATATTGTATTAAATGACCTTCAGGCTGTGTTTAGAAGGTGTATATGAAACATAAATGAATTGTGTGAATGTACACACACTTTGTTTAATGCACAAAGTTATAAAAAATATTGGCTAAAATTACATTCAGGCTGTGTGTGTATAAGGTGGTATATGTAACATAAATGCATTCTGTGCTTAGATTTAGGTCCCATCACCATGATATCTCATTATGGTAAGCAATTATTCCAAAATACGGAAAAATCCGATATCCAAAATTCCTCTGGTCCCAAGCATTTTGGATAAGGGATACTTAACCTGTATCATCTCTTATCTGTACTATTCACATACATAAAGTAACGTCAGTACATACCATAAAACTCACACTGGGACACAGAGCCAGAATAAAATCCCATCTTTCCCTAGGCCAGATATCAGTCCAGGGGCCCCTTCCTATGGTGGCGGCCAAGACCGGCAATAGAACTCTTGAGGCCCGGTACACACTTCCCCCCCCCACCCCCCCAGGTATAGACCAGTTAGCTTAGACCCTCGGGCACCTGCCTGTACCCCCTTGTTGGTAACCATAACTCCAAAAAGGATCTGTTACTGCAAAGGGTCTACAGTAAAGTGATAGCTTTTACTATCTCTTTACTTCTGGGTTTTCACCTGCCTATATCTCTTTGTTAAAAAAAATAATGACAGGAAGGGGTGGAGCATAGAGTTTATCACATCCTAGTTATATTTGTATAATACAAAGAACATCCCTGTGACCAATATTTAATACAAAGAACATCCTGTTGTCCACCATACACTATAGAGAGCATCCTAGTGACTGTTATACAATACAGAGATCATCCTAGTGACTGTCATGTAATACAGAGAACATGCCATTGAGCGCCATTCAATACAAACAGCGGGGGTAATTCCAAGTTGATCGCAGCAGGAAATTTTTTAGCAGTTGGGCAAAACCATGTGCACTGCAGGGGGGGCAGATATAACATGTGCAGAGAGAGATAGATTTGGGTGTGATGAGTTCAATCTGCAATCTAAATTGCAGTGTAAAAATAAAGCAGCCAGTATTTACCCTGCACAGAAACAAAATAACCCACCCAAATCTAACTCTCTCTGCACATGTTATATCTGCCCCCCCTGCAGTGCACATGGTTTTGCCTAACTGCTAAAGAATTTCCTGCTGCGATCAACTTGGAATTACTTCCAGCATTCTAGGGACCAACATCCTACAGGATGTTATGTCAAAGAATGATAATTGTTGATCATCTAAGCTTGTCCAGCATCACCCCAACTGCAGAATTTGAGAGAATGTTTTTTTGAGAACAAACGTAATAGACAAATGTAAGCGTTTATCAGTAATGACTCGAGTAACTTCATTAAATAAATACAGCTGTACTATTACGCTGCTTCTCTTAAATGTTCACCAGAGGTATAATAGTCACCTTACCACATGCTACAAATAGTATTGATCAAATATGAAAGTGTCAGTCTTTCCCCACACCTCCACTGCTCTCAAATCTATGCTTACAGTATGAGTCTCTATCCCAGCCCACCGTCAAACTGACAGCATTGCAGAGCCATATCCATCAAGTGTGCCCCAACATAGAGTTTTTCTTTTTTCTTTGTACACTAACATTGCAGAGCCATTAGTTTTTTGTATGTGAGCCTGAATGGTGCAGGGACCTAGTCACATCTGAAAGACTTATGGTGCCCCTACACTTGTGAGATTATCGGTACTAGCCTTCGATTTCGACCACATCTGTGAGAGAAATTGGGGGATTATATGCACATTTAAGGTACCTTTCGACGCGATGCGCAGGCACGCCGGTCGAATCTCGCGTCTCAAGATATTATGTGCTACACTTAATATTTATCGAATCAGGGCGTGATCGCATACTGTTTTTTACCACTTTCAATTTATCACACCGCGATGTGCGATATGTGAAGAAATGAGAGGACTTCCTGGACACTCCTCTTCCCCTCACTGCGCACATGACTGGAGAGGAGGCTGCAAGCACGCTGCTGAGCTCCGCACAAACACCGCACAAGGTAGGCAGGCTATACCACTTGAGGACAAGGAAAAAACACAGGCTAGAATGCAGTGTGAGCTGAGGACTGAGATAGAGGGCACAGGCTAAGTGTCCAGGAGAAATGCAGTCTGGGGACGGTGGAACAAGCATGGTACTCCACAGTCCCTGGCATTATGGAGAGAAGAGCAGCGTGTGGGTGTTGCTATGAAGAGAGGGAGAGCCCATATTTGCAGTATAACAGGAGAGCCAGCAGCTTCAGTGAGAGATGGAGAGTGCAGTGTGAAAGCCACAGTATGCAGAGTACAGTGGAAGGAACCAGGAACAAAGGGGATCCCCACCTTCAGGGGTACCCAAGAAGCAGGACGGGTGGTGTGATTCTTCGGGAGAGGACTATCTGGGTGAGTGGTAGGAAACCACGTTTGGCGGAAGGCCCCCAGTAACTTGTCCATGAGATATCCCGTTTAGATAGAGCCCCTAGCGAATAGGGGAGAGCACAATGAAACGAATCTCAGTTTGCGGACGCCGCACTGCTAAATCCCAGAGACTGCGCTGGAATGTACTGTACTGTAATGCTGTCCCATCATTGTTTATGCTGTTATCGCCAGTGAAGCGAATGGAAGGAAATGCTAACCTGATGTAACCCATATGAATATTGTTCGGGAGAGGAGAACAAGGAGTTGAATGTTATTGTCATAATAACCCTGTCTGAACTGTGAATAAATAAGATTTTACTTACCGATAAATCTATTTCTCATAGTCCGTAGTGGATGCTGGGGACTCCGTCAGGACCATGGGGAATAGCGGCTCCGCAGGAGACAGGGCACAAAAGCAAGCTTTTAGGATCACATGGTGTGTACTGGCTCCTCCCCCTATGACCCTCCTCCAAGCCTCAGTTAGGTACTGTGCCCGGACGAGCGTACACAATAAGGAAGGATCTTGAATCCCGGGTAAGACTCATACCAGCCACACCAATCACACCGTACAACTTGTGATTTGAACCCAGTTAACAGTATGATAACAATGAAGTAGCCTCTAAAAAAGATGGCTCACAACAATAATAACCCGATTTTTTGTAACAATAACTATGTACAAGTAATGCAGACAATCCGCACTTGGGATGGGCGCCCAGCATCCACTACGGACTATGAGAAATAGATTTATCGGTAAGTAAAATCTTATTTTCTCTAACGTCCTAGTGGATGCTGGGGACTCCGTCAGGACCATGGGGATTATACCAAAGCTCCCAAACGGGCGGGAGAGTGCGGATGACTCTGCAGCACCGAATGAGAGAACTCCAGGTCCTCCTCAGCCAGGGTATCAAATTTGTAGAATTTTGCAAACGTGTTTGCCCCTGACCAAGTAGCTGCTCGGCAAAGTTGTAAAGCCGAGACCCCTCGGGCAGCCGCCCAAGATGAGCCCACCTTCCTTGTGGAATGGGCATTTACAGATTTTGGCTGTGGCAGGCCTGCCACAGAATGTGCAAGCTGAATTGTACTACAAATCCAACGAGCAATAGTCTGCTTAGAAGCAGGAGCACCCAGCTTTTTTGGGTGCCTACAATATAAACAGCAAGTCAGACTTTCTGACTCCAGCCGTCCTGGAATTATATATATATATATATATATATATATATATATATATTTTAGGGCCCTGACAACGTCTAGCAACTTGGAGTCCTCCAAGTCCCTAGTAGCCGCAGGCACCACAATAGGTTGTTTCAGGTGAAACGCTGACACCACCTTAGGAAGAAACTGGGGACGAGTCCGCAGTTCTGCCCTGTCCGAATGGAAAATCAAATATGGGCTTTTGTAAGACAAAGCCGCCAATTTTGACAATCGCCTGGCCGAGGCCAGGGCCAACAGCATGGTCACTTTCCATGTGAGATATTTCAAATCCACAGATTTGAGTGGTTCAAACCAATATGATTTGAGGAATCCCAACACTACGTTGAGATCCCACGGTGCCACTGGAGGCACACAAGGGCTGTATATGCAATACTCCCTTGACAACCGTCTGGACTTCAGGAACTGAAGCCAATTCTTTCTGGAAGAAAATCTATAGGGCCGAAACTTGAACCTTAATGGTCCCCAATTTGAGGCTCATAGACACTCCTGTTTGCAGGAAGTGCAGAAATCGACCTAGTTGAAATTTTTTCGTGGGGCCTTCCTGGCCTCACCCACGCAACATATTTTTTCCACATGTGGTGATAACGTTGTGCGGTCACCTCCTTCCTGGCTTTGACCAGGGTAGGTATGACCTCTTCCGGAATGCCTTTTCCCTTAGGATCCGGCGTTCAAACCGCCATGCCGTCAAACGCAGTCGCGGTAAGTCTTGGAACAGACAAGGTCCCTGCTGGAGCAGGTCCTTTCTTAAAGGCCGATGCCACAGTTCCTCTTGGAACAGACATGGTACTTGCTGAAAGCAAATCCCTTCTTAGCTCCCGAGGCCATTAGTCCTCTGTGAGCATCTCTTGAAGTTCCGGTTACCAAGTCCCTCTTGGCCAATCCGGAGCCACGAGTATAGTTCTTACTCCTCTATGTCTTATAATTCTCAATACCTTGGTTATGAGAAGCAGAGGAGGGAACACATACACCGACTGTTACACCCACGGTGTTACTAGGACGTCCACAGCTATCGCCTGAAGGTCTCGTGACCTGGCGCAATACCTGTCCCATTTTTTGTTCGGGCGGGACGCCATCATGTCCACCTTTGGTCTTTCCCAACGGTTCACAATCATGCGGAAAACTTCCCGATGAAGTTCCCACTCTCCCGGGTGGAGGTCGTGCCTGCTGAGGAAGTCTGCTTCCCAGTCGTCCACTCCCGGAATGAACACTGCTGACAGTGCTATCACATGATTTTCCGCCTAGCGAAAAATCCTTGCAGTTTTGCCACTGCCCTCCTGCTTCTTGTGCCGCCCTTTCTGTTTACGTGGGCGACTGCCGTGATGTTATCCCACTGGATCAATACCGGCTGACCTTGAAGCAGAGGTCTTGCTAAGCTTAGAGCATTATAAATTTGCTCTTAGCTCCAGTATATTTATGTGGAGAGAATTCTCCAGACTTGATCACACTCCTTGTGTGACTGCTCCCCAGCCTCTCAGGCTGGCCTCCGTGGTCACCAGCATCCAATCCTGAATGCCGAATCTGCGGCCCTCTAGAAGATGAGCACTCTGTAATCACCACAGGAGAGACACCCTTGTCCTTGGATATAGGGTTATCCGCTGATGCATCTGAAGATGCGATCCGGACCATTTGTCCAGCAGATCCCACTGAAGAGTTCTTGCGTGAAATCTGCCGAATGGAAGCGCTTCGTAATAAGCCACCATTTTTACCAGGACTCTTGTGCAATGATGCACTGACACTTTTCCTGGTTTTAGGAGGATCCCGATTAGCTCGGATAACTCCCTGGCTTTCTCCTCTGGGAGAAACACCTTTTCCTGGACTGTGTCCAGAATCATCCCTAGGACCAGCAGACGTGTCGTCGGAACAACTGCGGTTTTGGAATATTTAGAATCCACCCGTGCTGTCGTAGAACTACTTGAGATAGTGCTACTCTGACCTCCAACTGTTCTCTGGACCTTGTTCTTATCAGGAGGTCGTCCATTTTCTTTGAAGACGAATCCTCCTTTCGGTCATTACCTTGGTAAGGACCCGGGGTGCCTTGGACAATCCAACGGCATCGTCTTGAAACTGATAGTGACAGTTCTGTACCACGAACCTGAGGTACCCTTGGTGAGAAAAGGCAAATTTTGGGACATGGAGGTAAGCATCCCCGATGTCCCGGGGCACCATATAGTCCCCTTGTTCTTTGCTATCACTGCTCTGAGTGACTCCATCTGGATTTGAACCCTTGCAAGTGTTCAAATTTTTCAGATTTAGAATAGGTCTCACCTAGCCTTCAGTACCACCATATAGTGTGGAGTAATACCCCTTTCCTTGTTGTCGGAGGGGTAATTTTATTATCACCTGCTGGGAATACAGCTTGTGAATTGTTTTCAATACTGCCTCCCTGTCGGAGGGAGACATTGGTACAGCAGACTACAGGAACCTGCGAGGGGGGAAACCTCTCGACATTCCAGGCTGTACCCCTTGGATACTACTTGTAGGATCCAGGGGTCCTGTACGGTCCCAGCGTCATGCTGAGAACTTGGTAGAAGCGGTGGAGGGCTTCTGTTCCTGGGAATGGGCTGCCTGCTGCAGTCTTCTTCCCTTTCCTCTATCCCTGGGCAGATATGACTCTTATAGGGACGAAAGGACTGAGGCTGAAAAGACGGTGTCTTTTTCTGCAGAGATGTGACTTAGGGTAAAAAACGGTGGATTTTCCAGCAGTTGCCCTGGCCACCAGGTCCCATGGACCGACCCCAAATAACTCCTCCCCTTTATACGGCAATACATCTTTGTGCCGTTTGGAATCTGCATCACCTGACCACTGTCGTGTCCATAAACATCTTCTTGCAGATATGGACATCGCATTTACTCTTGATGCCAGAGTGCAAATATCCCTCTGCGCATCTCGCATATATAGAAATGCATCCTTTAAATGCTCTATAGTCAATAAAATACTGTCCCTGTCAAAGGTATCAATATTTTTAGTCAGGGAATCCGACCAAGCCACCTCAGCTCTGCACATCCAGGCTGAGGCGATCGCTGGTCGCAGTATAACACCAGCATGTGTGTGTATACTTTTTAGGATATTTTTCAGCCTCCTATCAGCTGGCTCCTTAAGTACGGCCCTATCCGTAGATGGTACCGCCACTTGTTCTGATAAGCGTGTGAGCGCCTTATCCACCCTGAGGGGTGTTTCCCACTGCGCCTTAACTTCTGGCGGGAAAGGGTATACCGCCAATAATTTTCTATCGGGGGAAACCCACGCATCATCACACACTTCATTTAATTTATCTGATTCAGGAAAAACTACAGGTAGTTTTTTCACCTCACACATAATACCCTTTTTTGTGGTACTTGGAGTATCAGAAATATGTAACACCTCCTTCATTGCCCTTAACGTGTGGCCCTAAAAGAAAATACGTTTGTTTCTTCACCGTCGACACTGAAATCAGTGTCCGTGTCTGGGTCTGTGTCGACCGACTGAGGTAAATGGGCATTTTACAGCCCCTGACGGTGTTTGAGACGCCTGGACAGATACTAATTTGTTCGCCGGCCCTCTCATGTCGTCAACCGGCTTGCAGCGTGTTGACATTGTCACGTAATTTCCATAAATAAGCCATCCATTCCGGTGTCGACTCCCTAGAGAGTGACATCACCATTACAGGCAATTTGCTCCGCCTCCTCACCAATATTTTCCTCATACATGTCGACACACACGTACCGACATACAGCACACATATAGGGAATGCTCTGATAGAGGACAGGACCCACTAGCCCTTTGGGGAGACAGAGGGAGAGTTTGCCAGCACACACCAAAACGCTATAATTATCCAGGGACAACCTTTATATAAGTGTTCCTTTTATAGCATTTTAATATATATACATATCGCCAAATCAGTGCCCCCCCTCTCTGTTTTAACCCTGTTTCTGTAGTGCAGTGCAGGGGAGAGCCTGGGAGCCTTCCCACCAGCCTTTCTGTGAGGGAAAATGGCGCTGTGTGCTGAGGAGAATAGGCCCCGCCCCCTTTTCGGCGGGCTTCTTCTCCGGAGTTTTAGATATCTGGCAGGGGTTAAATACATCCATATAGCCTCAAGGGCTATATGTGATGTATTTTTCGCCATACAGGTATTATACATTGCTGCCCAGGGCGCCCCCCCCCAGCGCCCTGCACCCTCCGTGACCGCTGTGTGAAGTGTGCTGACAACAATGGCGCACAGCTGCAGTGCTGTGCGCTACCTGATGAAGACTGAGAGTCTTCTGCCGCCTGGTTCCGGACCTCTTCATCTTCAGCATCTGCAAGGGGGGTCGGCGGCGCGGCTCCGGGACGAACCCCAGGGCGAGCCCTGTGTTCCGACTCCCTCTGGAGCTATGTCCAGTAGCCTAAGAATCCAATCCATCCTGCACGCAGGTGAGTTGAAAATCTCTCCCCTAAGTCCCTCGATGCAGTGAGCCTGTTGCCAGCAGGACTCACTGAAAATAAAGAACCTAAAAACTTTTTCTAAGCAACTCTTTAAGAGAGCCACCTAGATTGCACCCTTCTCGGCCGGGCACAAAAACCTAACTGAGGCTTGGAGGAGGGTCATAGGGGGAGGAGCCAGTACACACCATGTGATCCTAAAAGCTTGCTTTTGTGCCCTGTCTCCTGCGGAGCCGCTATTCCCCATGGTCCTGACGGAGTCCCCAGCATCCACTAGGACGTTAGAGAAAATTGCTTGCTTATGTGATGAGACGCCTGGTGTGCAATGCTTTTAAAATCACTGATGGACCTGCCGCTGCCCAGCTATTATATATATATATATCACCCCAATCCAGTGGGACTGATCTCTTCCGCCTGTTACCAGTCCTGTTAATGTCCATCAATCATTCACAGGCAGTGGACAGCAGCTAGTCCTCCTCAAGACCCAAAGTCCATCCCAGGTTGAAATTTCTGTTAATATAAGAAGAGGCAGCGCTCCATAGTACATTAAAAGATTTATTCAAAAGGTATAGGAAAACCTCCACTTATGGTATATAGTTTCCCGTAACATTTAAAATCACTCTGTGGGCTGATTACCACATGGCATTAAAATATACTGCACCAAACAGCACACCAGGGTCCCCACTTCTCTGCTCCCGGATACCTGCACCATGCTGCCGGTTTTCCCACCTCCGGCGGCCTCCCCGCGTCAGGTTCACGGCAGTAGTTACACTGGGTGTGGGTGCCGCTGCAGAGATGTCAGAAGACCACGTCTAACGCATTTCGTAAACACTTCGTCAGAAGGCTCGCTCGTTTTTATGAAACGCCTATTTAAGTTTATTAAACATATTGCTGAAGTTTTCCTATCATTGGGTGGACATTATGAAAATGACACATTTTTGTAAGATGGTTAACTGATACATGAATTGTAATACAGTCAAGGATTCAAGATAGGAACTTGTGGGGATTATCTAATTTATTGTGGTAAATGAAATAATTTTGGGGGAATAAACAACATACAGTATAACAGAGTTATTTACATGGGGATTTAAAAGAATAAGGGAGGAATTCAATTACCTGTGATCTGTTTTTTTTGTGGTAAATAATCCCATTTTTACATAATTTTATTGGCGGGTAATTCAATTTCCCCCATTTTTTCACATCCATGTTTGCATGAAAACACACAGGTTCCGGAATAAATTTCTGGATCCATATTTTTTTTGCAATTGTGGCCCCGAAAACGCATCAGTTATTGGGGATATTGTTTCGACTGCCACAGGGCAGGTGAAACAAAATCCCAGATAATGCCAGTTTATCGGGGTTAATTGAATTACCCCTGGTGATCAATTAGCCGCGGTAATTTACCATGGCTAATTGAATCCCCCCCTAAGTATGAACTATGGAAACTTAAAGAATAAATATATATGATATACCTGTAAAATATGGGGAAGGAAGAGAACAATATACTGTAGATTAAAAGATGACCTGTTAAAATATAAAAACAACTGTTGGGAACACCTTTTTTTTTATAATAATGGGCCTAATTCAGACCTGATCGTAGCAACAAATTTGTTAGCAGATGGGTAAAACCATGGGGGTCATTCCGAGTTGATCGCTAGCTGCTGTTGTTCGCAGCGCAGCGATCAGGCTAAAAATCGGCACTTCTGTGCATGCATATGGGACGCAATGCGCACACGCGAAGTACTTTCACAACAAACGATGCAGTTTCACACAAGGTCTAGCAATGCTTTTCAATCGCATTGCTGACCGCTGAGTGATTGACAGAAATGGGGCATTTCTGGGAGGTAACTGACCATTTTCAGGGAGTGTGCTGAAAAACGCAGGCGTGTCAGATACAAACGCAGGCGTGCCTGGGGAAACGCGGGTGTGGCTGGCCGAACGAAGGGTGTATTTATGACGTCAAAACAGGAACCAAACAGTCTGAAGTGATCGCAAGCTAGGAGTTGGTTTGGAGCTACTCAGAAACTGCTCGAAAACTTTTTTGTAGCAGAGCTGCGATCCTTTCATTCGCACCTCTGCTAAACTAAGATACAATCCCAGAGGGCGGCGGCTTAGCGTTTGCACGGCTGCTAAAAGCAGCTAGCGAGCGATCAACTAGGAATGACCCCCCCATGTGCACTGCAGGGGGGGGGGGTGCAGATATAACATGCAGAGAGAGTTAGATTTGGGTGGGGTGTGTTCAAACTGAAATCTAAATTGCAGAGTAAAAATAAAGCAGCCAGTATTTACCCTGCACAGAAACAATATAACCCACCCAAATCTAACTCTCTCTGCACATGTTATATCTGCCCCCCCTGCAGTGCACATGGGCCCTCATTCCGAGTTGTTCGCTCGCAAGCTGCTTTTAGCAGCTTTGCACACGCTAAGCCGCCGCCTACTGGGAGTGAATCTTAGCTTATCAAAATTGCGAACTAAAGATTAGCAGATTTGCGAATAGACACTTCTTAGCAGTATCTGAGTAGCTCCAGACTTACTCGGCATCTGCGATCAGTTCAGTGCTTGTCGTTCCTGGTTTGACGTCACAAACACACCCAGCGTTCGTCCAGACACTCCTCCGTTTCTTCAGCCACTCCCGCGTTTTTCCCAGAAACGGTAGCGTTTTTCGCTCACACCCATAAAACGGCCAGTTTCCGCCCAGAAACACCCACTTCCTGTCAATCACATTACGATCACCAGAACGAAGAAAAAACCTCGTAATGCCGTGAGTAAAATACCTAACTGCATAGCAAATTTACTTGGCGCAGTCGCACTGCGGACATTGCGCATGCGCACTAGCGACTAATCGCTCCGTTGCGAGAAAAAAATAACGAGCGAACAACTCGGAATGACCCCCATGGTTTTTCCCATCTGCTAACAAAGTTGCTGCTGCGATCAGGACTGAATTAGGCCCAATGGGGGTAATTCTGAGTTGATCGCAGCAGGAACTTTGTTAGCAGTTGGGCAAAACCATGTGCACTGCAGGGGGGGCAGATATAACATGTGCAGAGAGAGTTAGATTTGGGTGGGGTGAGTTCAATCTGCAATCTAATTTGCAGTGTAAAAATAAAGCAGCCAGTATTTACCCTGCACAGAAATAAAATAACCCACCCAAATCTAACTCTCTCTGCACATGTTATATCTGCCTCCCCTGCAGTGCACATGGTTTTGCCCAATTGCTAACTAAATTCCTGCTGCGATCAACTTGGAATTACCCCCAATGTTAGATATGGTGATTCTGTTCAATATTTAATATTAAGTTTTCTTTACAATTTCATAATTAACAACCCTAGTTCTTCTCATAGGAGACACACCTGTGATACTACATTGTAGAGACTGTTGTCCCTGTATTTATACTCTGAGTCTGATAAACTCCTACTTTAGATATACCCACATTGAGATAGACTCAATGCACCATATTTTTCTAACATGGTTATCTTGTGTAAAAGTTTTATCTACTATACTAAAAAGTACATTCTTTAATTTACGATTGGTCTATGTATGACTCAATGCACCTTTGTCCCTGTAAGTATCATCTCTTATCTGTACTATTCACATACATAAAGTAACGTCAGTACATACCATAAAACTCACACTGGGACACAGAGCCAGAATAAAATCCAATCTGGCCCTAGGCAAGATATCAGTCCAGGGGCCCCTTCCTATGGTGGCGGCCAGGACCGGCAATAGAACTCTTGAGGCCCGGTACACATCCCCCCCCCCCCCCAGGTATAGACCAATTAGCTTAGACCCTCGGACACCTGCCTGTATCCCCTTGTTGGTAATCATAACTCCAAAAAGGATCACTTCACTGCGAAGGGTCTACAGTAAAGAGATAGCTTTTACTATCTCTTTACTTCAGGGTTTTCACCTGCCAATATCTCTTTGTTAAAAAAAAAAATGTCAGGAAGGGGTGGAGCATAGAGTTTATCACATCCTAGTTATAGTTCTATAATACAAAGAACATCCTTGTGACCAATGTTTAATACAAAGAACATCCTATTGTCCACCATACGCTATAGAGAGCATCCTAGGGACTGTTTGATACAATACAGAGACCATCCTAGTGACTGTCATGTAATACAGAGAACATGCCATTGAGCGCCATTCAATACAAACAGCATTCTATAGACCAACATAGAATGGCTTTTTGAGAACAGACGTAATAGACAAATGTAAGCGTTTATCAGTAATGACTCGAGTAACTTCATTAAATATATACAGCTGTACTATTACGCTGCTTCTCTTAAATGTTCACCAGAGGTATAATAGTCACCTTACCACATGCTACAAATAGTATTGATCAAATATAAATGGGTCAGTCTTTCCCCACACCTCCACTGCTCTCAGATCTAAGCTTACAGTATGAGTCTCTCTCCCAGCCCCCCGTCAAACTGACAACATTGTAGTGCCATTAGTTTTTGTACGTGAGCCTGAATGGTGCAGGGACCTAGTCACCTCTGAAAGACTAAGAGGTTGATGTATTGTATAATCCAGTAAAAAGAGCAGGGAGGTGAACGATTGGATAGGTTGCCCATAGCAACCAATATTTTTTATAATGTTCTTGATAAATAGTACCTCAAAGCTGACTGATCTGGGCAACTTCGCCCTAGATACATCATCCCCTAAGACATACTTGCCTACCTGACCCTTTCCATGAGGGAGAAAATGCTCTGTTCCTGGACTTTCCTGGTAATGTATGATTGCCATCACCTGTGGTGAGCTAAATAATTGATAAGAAAGGTGTTTCACCACAGGTGATGGCAATCATACATTACCAGCAAAGTCCAGGAACAGAGCATTTTCTCCCTCATGGAGAGCGTCAGGTAGGCAAGTATGCCCTAAGACACAGGTTCTCAAACTCGGTCCTCAGAACCCCCACACAGTGCATGTTTTGCAGGTCTCCTCGCAGAACCACAAGTAAATAATTAGCTCCACATGTGGACCTTTTAAAATGTGTCAGTGAGAAATTAATACACCTGTGCACCTGCTGAGTTACCTGCAAAACATGCACTGTGTAGGGTCCTGAGTAGAGATGAGCGGGTTCGGTTTCTCTGAATCCGAACCCGCCAGAACTTCATGTTTTTTTTCACGAGTCCGAGCGACTCGGATCTTCCCGCCTTGCTCGGTTAACCCGAGCGCGCCCGAACGTCATCATGACGCTGTCGGATTCTCGCGAGGCTCGGATTCTATCGCGAGACTCGGATTCTATATAAGGAGCCGCGCGTCGCCGCCATTTTCACACGTGCATTGAGATTGATAGGGAGAGGACGTGGCTGGCGTCCTCTCCGTTTAGACACTTGATTTACTAATTTTGGGGAGCATTAGGAGTACTCAGTAGTGTACAGTGCAGAGTTTTGCTGATAGTGACCAGTGACCACCACTTTTATTTATAATCCGTTCTCTGCCTGAAAAAAGCGATACACAGCACACAGTGACTCAGTCACATACATACCATATCTGTGTGCACTGCTCAGGCTCAGGCCAGTGTGCTGCATCATCTATATATATTATATATCTGTCTGACTGCTCAGCTCACACAGCTTATAATTGTGGGGGAGACTGGGGAGCACTACTGCAGTGCCAGTTATAGGTTATAGCAGGAGCCAGGAGTACATAATATTATATTAAAATTAAACAGTGCACACTTTTGCTGCAGGAGTGCCACTGCCAGTGTGACTAGTGACCAGTGACCTGACCACCAGTATATAATATTAGTAGTATACTATCTCTTTATCAACCAGTCTATATTAGCAGCAGACACAGTACAGTGCGGTAGTTCACGGCTGTGGCTACCTCTGTGTCGGCACTCGGCAGCCCGTCCATAATTGTATATACCAGTGACCTAACCGTGGTTTTTTTTTCTTTCTTTATACATACATACTAGTTACGAGTATACTATCTCTTTATCAACCAGTCTATATATTAGCAGCAGACACAGTACAGTGCGGTAGTTCACGGCTGTGGCTACCTCTGTGTCGGCACTCGGCAGCCCGTCCATAATTGTATATACCAGTGACCTAACCGTGGTTTTTTTTTCTTTCTTTATACATACATACTAGTTACGAGTATACTATCTCTTTATCAACCAGTCTATATATTAGCCGCAGACACAGTACAGTGCGGTAGTTCACGGCTGTGGCTACCTCTGTGTCGGCACTCGGCAGCCCGTCCATAATTGTATATACCAGTGACCTAACCGTGGTTTTTTTTTCTTTCTTTATACATACATACTAGTTACGAGTATACTATCTCTTTATCAACCAGTCTATATATTAGCAGCAGACACAGTACAGTGCGGTAGTTCACGGCTGTGGCTACCTCTGTGTCGGCACTCGGCAGCCCGTCCATAATTGTATATACCACCTAACCGTGGTTTTTTTTTCTTTCTTTATACATACATACTAGTTACGAGTATACTATCTCTTTATCAACCAGTCTATATATTAGCAGCAGACACAGTACAGTGCGGTAGTTCACGGCTGTGGCTACCTCTGTGTCGGCACTCCGCAGCCCGTCCATAATTGTATATACCAGTGACCTAACCGTGGTTTTTTTTTCTTTCTTTATACATACATACTAGTTACGAGTATACTATCTCTTTATCAACCAGTCTATATATTAGCAGCAGACACAGTACAGTGCGGTAGTTCACGGCTGTGGCTACCTCTGTGTCGGCACTCGGCAGCCCGTCCATAATTGTATATACCACCTAACCGTGGTTTTTTTTTCTTTCTTTATACATACATACTAGTTACGAGTATACTATCTCTTTATCAACCAGTCTATATATTAGCAGCAGACACAGTACAGTGCGGTAGTTCACGGCTGTGGCTACCTCTGTGTCGGCACTCGGCAGCCCGTCCATAATTGTATATACCACCTAACCGTGGTTTTTTTTTCTTTCTTTATACATACATACTAGTTACGAGTATACTATCTCTTTATCAACCAGTCTATATATTAGCAGCAGACACAGTACAGTGCGGTAGTTCACGGCTGTGGCTACCTCTGTGTCGGCACTCGGCAGCCCGTCCATAATTGTATATACCACCTAACCGTGGTTTTTTTTTCTTTCTTTATACATACATACTAGTTACGAGTATACTATCTCTTTTTCTTTGCGTCATGTGCTGTTTGGGGAGGGTTTTTTGGAAGGGACATCCTACGTGACACTGCAGTGCCACTCCTAAATGGGCCCGGTGTTTGTGTCGGCCACTACGGTCGCTAATCTTACTCACACAGCTACCTCATTGCGCCTCTTTTTTTCTTTGCGTCATGTGCTGTTTGGGGAGGGTTTTTTGGAAGGGACATCCTACGTGACACTGCAGTGCCACTCCTAGATGGGCCCGGTGTTTGTGTCGGCCACTAGGGTCGCTAATCTTACTCACACAGCTACCTCATTGCGCCTCTTTTTTTCTTTGCGTCATGTGCTGTTTGGGGAGGGTTTTTTGGAAGGGACATCCTGCGTGACACTGCAGTGCCACTCCTAGATGGGCCCGGTGTTTGTGTCGGCCACTAGGGTCGCTTATCTTACTCACACAGCGACCTCGGTGCAAATTTTAGGACTAAAAATAATATTGTGAGGTGTGAGGTATTCAGAATAGACTGAAAATGAGTGTAAATTATGGTTTTTGAGGTTAATAATACTTTGGGATCAAAATGACCCCCAAATTCTATGATTTAAGCTGTTTTTTAGTGTTTTTGGAAAAAAACACCCGAATCCAAAACACACCCGAATCCGACAAAAATAATTCGGTGAGGTTTTGCCAAAACGCGTTCGAACCCAAAACACGGCCGCGGAACCGAACCCAAAACCAAAACACAAAACCCGAAAAATTTCAGGCGCTCATCTCTAGTCCTGAGTACAGAGTTTGAGAACCTATGGAGTAAAGGGTAGGGGTAAGCCACTGGCACTTCTATCTTTATGCCCTAAGATGCAGCTTGATCAGTTAATCGGTTAATCAGGCGTTTTTTCAGGAAATATGTCTCCTACCTAAATGATGTCGCCTGTCTTAGGCTTCTATTAGGCAACTGCAATACAAAAAGATACCAAAGTCATGTAGAAAGAGATATTTCCCCATGGATTAAAGACTGATAAATAGGCCCCTAAGTGATTATTATTAACACTGTATTGGTTTCTGTGTAAAGTATTCCACGCTTGACAATATCTGCACAATGGCCAAACTTGTGTTATGCATACTGGATGTACACCCCACACCATTATCTGTTCTTATTCTGAATTCTAAATGGACGACTATACAGCAACACCTCTTGATTGTGGCTTTCAAATGCTGTTGAACTACAAGTGCCAGCATGCAATTTCAAAAGACATTTTGGTTTGTACAGTTTAACATAGCTATACAGTAGGACACTTTCTGTAATGTTTGCTATAATATTTGTTCTCTGGTGGTGGTTCACTTAGTTTGATAGTTGCTGATAGCAGTAACTAAAAGTGCATACACATAGTGAGATCCTTGCTGTGCCCGATTTTGACTATGCCTTGAATACTCCCAGAGCCCAGATAGCAGAGCTTTTGACTATCTGTACTTTTGATTTTGACTATGTACGATTTTGACTAAGTCATACTTGCCTACTCTCCCGGAATGGCCGGGAGGCACCCGAAAATCGGATGTCCCTCCCAGCCCCCCGGAAGAGCAAGCAAGTCTCCCAATTTCAGGGGTCCCCCTGCCCGTCCGCCCACTTAATGTGTAAAGTGGGCGGTCCGGGCAGTCGATGACGTGATTCTTGCTGAATCGCGTCATCATTGCCACGCCCCCTGCAGTGTAATGCCGGTGATCGAAACAAAGGTGTGGCTTAAAGGAGGTGCCACTGTAACCCCACCCTTGCCCTGCCCCCATCCCGCCTCCGGTCCACCCCCTCCTCACGTCACAGTACTCCCCTGCCCCCCTGCTGAGCCGACCTTGCTGCTCTCTCCCGCAGAGAGCAGCCAGAATGTCAGTAAGTATGGACTAAGTGCCAATTTTGACTATACTTTGTACTAGATAGTACACTAGATAGTCAAGCACGCCCGGCGCTACCCGCTCAGCAAAGGGATGCAGTGCAGGTAGGCACCAGGCTGGGAGCGGCGCTGTCCCTGCTCTGCATCCCTGTGCTGCACCTGGGCCCCCTGCTGCTGCTGCCAGCTGCTGTGCCTGTCACACCGTTTTACAGGCAGCAGCACCGGCAGCTTGAAGCCTCCCCTTACCTCCCTGCAGTATCCTCCGTAGCCTGGCCGGAAAGGGGGCGGGGCTACACTGCACCAAGGGGCGGAGCTACACAGGACCAGGCTGCAGAGCCTGAGGAGGACAGAAACTGCGGCCAGCCAGATGGTATGTGGAGGGAAAGTGTTTGTGTGTGTGTCTGTGTGTACTGTGTGTGTGTGTGTGTGTGTGTGTGTGTGTGTGTGTGTGTGTATGTGTATCTGTGTGTATGTATATCTGTCTATGTCTATGTGTGTGTGGGTGGGGGGGCATAATTTGTATAAATGGCAATTCTGATGGCATTACAGTGGTTGAAGTGGGCCGGTATGCAACGGTATGGCATACCGCCACTTCGCCACTGACCCTGAAGTTTTTGTTTGATTTTACTAATAGCAGTATGCAGTGCAGACTATAGGTGTGTGCACCCCCCACTCACACGCTTGGTGCCGATTAATATCCCCACCCTGCTGCCGATTAATGTGCCCCCCTCGATGCGCCGGGTCAGGTATCGTTCATGTGCCGTGCAGTGTGGATATGGAGGTGCGGAACACGGTGCAATGGCTCCTGTGTGAGGCTGCTGCCACCGTCCACGGAGGGAGCGACGGCGTATGGGAGCTATGGGGAGCAGTGTCCATGGAGGGAATGACGGCGGCCGGGACCCAGAATCTACGGGAAGCAGGTGACATTCTTGTTTAACTTAGCACCTTTCACTACCATACTGCTCCCCCCTGCTCAGCAGCACTGCTGCAGTACTGCCCCCCCTGCCCCTCATCACTGTTCCCATACTGCCCCCTCTGCTCCACACCACTGCTTCCATACTGCCCCCCTGCTCCGCATCACTGCTCCCATACTGCCCCCCCTGCTCCGCACAACTGCTCCCATACTGCCCCCTCTGCTCCACACCACTGCTTCCATACTGCCCCCCTGCTCCACACCACTGCTTCCATACTGCCCCCTCTGCTCCACACCACTGCTTCCATACTGCCCCCCTGCTCCGCATCACTGCTCCCATCCTGCCCCCCTGCTCCGCACAACTGCTCCCATACTGCCCCCCCACTCCGCACTACTAGTCCCATACTGCCTCCCCCTGCTCCGCACCACTGCTCCCATACTGCCCCCCCTGCTCCGCACCAATGCTCCCATACTGACCCCCTGCTCTGCACCACTGCTCCCATCCTGCCGCCCTGCTCCGCACCACTGCTCCCATACTGCCCCTGTGTTCCGCACCACTGCTCCCATCCTGTGCTATAATGCTATACCTATACCATGTGGGATAATGTGAATTTCAGCTCATTCTAGGTGCTATAATGTGAATTTCAGCTCATTCCATGTGCTATAATGTGAATTTCGGATCATTCTGTGTGCTATAATGTGAATTTCAGCTCATTCAGTGTGCTAGAATGTCAATTTCGGCTCATTCTGTGTGGTATAATGTGAATTTCGGCTCATACTTTGAAGTATAATGTGATTTTGGCTCATACTGTGTGGTATAATGTCAATTTCGGCTCATTCTTTGTGGTTTAATGTGATTTTTGGCTCATACCGCGTGCTATAATGTGATAGGGGCACCAGTACTAGATAGTATAAGGGGTCCTACTATTGTGGTACATATTGTGTATAAGGGGTATATGGTGTGGTACATTACTCTTATGGACACAACCCCTTTTGAGTGTCCATGCCCCCTTTTCCGCAGCGCGCAGAATTGCAACCTTCATTTTTCCATACTCCCACTTCAAAATGTCCACTTTGACCACTGGGGCATTATATGTAACCGGCGCTACTACAGGGGCTATAATGTATATAACCGGCGCTACTACAGGGGCTATTATGTATATAACCGGCGCTACTACAGGGTCTATTATGTGTGTACAGTAAGGATGGCGTGGTGGTTAGCATTACGTCCTCACAGACACTGAGGTCATAGGTTCGACTCCCACCATGACCCTAACTGTGCAGAGTTTGTATTTTCTCCCCGTACTTGCATGGGTTTCCTATGGGTGCTCCAGTTTCCTCCCACATTCCAAAAATATGTACTGGTAGGTTAATTGGCTCCCAACAAAATTAACCTTTGTGTGAATGTGTCTGTGTGTACATGTGATATGGAATATAGATTGTAAGCTCCACTGGGACTGATGTGAATGGGCAAATATTCTCTGGAAAGCGCTGCGGAATATGTGTGCGCTATATAAATAGCTGGTAATAATAATAATAATATAAGCAGCTCTACTACAGGGGCTATCAGGGCCAGCTCCAGGCCTACTAGCACCCTGAGCGAGAAAATGTAAAAGCGCCCCCCCTCCTATGCACGCGCCAAAGGCGTGCGCGCTCCTGGAAAAGTGGGTGTGGCCTCCTGGAAAAGTGGGTGTGGCCTCCTGGAAAAGTAGGCTGGGCCTCATAACTTCATATTATTAAACTATAAATAAATATATTTTCACACCCCTTCTACGCACACAATTAGCAGCCTTATACATAACAGCCACAGTAGTGTTCCTTACACACAATGGGGGTAATTCCAAGTTGATCGCAGCAGAATTTTTTTTAGCAGTTGGGCAAAACCATGGCCCTCATTCCGAGTCGTTCGCTCTGTAATTTTCATCGCATCGCAGTGAAATTCCGCTTAGTACGCATGCGCAATATTCGCACTGCGACTGCGCCAAGTAATTTTACAATGAAGATAGTATTTTTACTCACGGCTTTTTCTTCGCTCCGGCGAACGTAGTGTGATTGACAGGAAATGGGTGTTACTGGGCGGAAACACGGCGTTTTCGGGGCGTGTGGATAAAAACGCTACCGTTTCCGGAAAAAACGCAGGAGTGGCCGGAGAAACGGGGGAGTGTCTGGGCGAACGCTGGGTGTGTTTATGACGTCAAACCAGGAACGACAAGCACTGAACTGATCGCAGATGCCGAGTAAGTCTGAAGCTACTCTGAAACTGCTAAGTAGTTTGTAATCGCAATATTGCGAATACATCAGTCGCAATTTTAAGAAGCTAAGATACACTCCCAGTAGGCGTAGGCTTAGCGTGAGCAACTCTGCTAAATTCGCCTTGCGAGCGATCAACTCGGAATGAGGGCCCATGTGCACTGCAAGAGAGGCAGATTTAACATGTGCAGAGAGCGTTAGATTTGGATGGGGTCTGTTCAATCTGCAATCTAATTTGCAGTGTAAAAATAAAGCAGCCAGTATTTACCCTGCACAGAAACAAAATAACCAACCCAAATCTTGCTTTCTCTGCAAATGTTATATCTGCCCCCCCCCCCCCCCCCTGCAGTGCACATGGTTTTGCCCAACTGCTAACAGAATTCCTGCTACGATCAACTTGGAATTACCCCCAATGTCTCCAGTATAGTGCCAGCTACACATAATGTCTACAGTAGTGCAGTGCCAGATAGACATGATATATACCCCAGCAGTGCCAGATAGTCATGATATACACCCCAGCAGTGCCAGATAGTCATGATATACACCCCAGCAGTGCCGGATAGTCATGATATACACCCCAGCAGTGCCAGATAGTCATGATATACACCCCAGCAGTGCCAGACAGACATGACATGCCCCGCAGCAGTGCTAGCTACACATGACATGCCCCCCAGCAGTGCCAGCTACACATGACTTGTCCCGCAGCAGTGCCAGCTACACATGACATGCCCCGCAGCAGTGCCAGTTACACATGACATGCCCCCCAGCAGTGCCAGCCATGATAGTGTTCACTTTTCAGGGCAGGGTACTGATCACAGGGAGGGCACATTTTTAAGTTAGGAGGGCAAAATGATGTACATACTGTAATGCTTGGTGCTCTCCTACCTACATGCCAAAACACGGACAGTGCGCGCAGCAAATATTTAAGGGCATTGCTTCATGGGGAAGGGGCGTTGCCACATAATAGTGGCAATTTGCATTACACCTCACAGTAGTGCAGCTAATACACACTGCACCAGGTAGAACCTCCTATACACACTGCGACAGGTAGAGCACTTATACACTTTGCGCCAGGCAGGGCACGTTAGACACTTTGCGCCAGGCAGAGCACGTTAGACACTTTGCGCCAGGCAGAGCACGTTAGACACTTTGCGCCAGGTAGAGCACTGAGACACATTGCCTAGCCACAGACGCCTAGCGGGAACACTACATGATATGCTCCCCAGCCGTGCCAGCTACACATGACATGCCCCCCAGCAGTGCCATCTACACATGACATACCCCCCAGCTGTGCCAGCTACACATGACATGCCCCCCAGCCATGCCAGCTACACATGACATGCCCCTTAACAGTGCCAGCTACACATGGCATGCCCCCCATCAGTGCCAGCTACACATGGCATGCCCCCCAGCAGTGCCAGATACACATGACATGCCCCCCAGCAGTTCCAGATATAATTGACATGCCCTCCCAGCAGTGGCAGATACATAAATGGCCACAGTTCCCAAAATATAAATGGCCACACAGTGCCAGATATGTCCCCACAGTTCCAGATACATAAATGCCCCTACAGTTCCAGATACATAAATGCCCCTACAGTGCCAGATACATAAATGCCCCCACAGTGCCCGATATATAAATACCCCCAGTGCCAGATATATAAATGCCCCCAGTGCCAGATACATAAATGCCCCCAGTGCCAGATACATAAATGCCCCCACAGTGCAGATATGCCCCATGGTGCCAGATACATAAATACCCCCACAGTGCCAGATGCATAAATTCCCCAGGGCCAGATACATAAATGCCCCCCAGTGCCAGATACATAAATGCCCCCACAGTGCAGATATGCCCCCACATTGCCAGATACATAAATGCCCCCACAGTGCAGATATGCCCCCACAGTGCCAGATACATAAATGCCCCCACAGTGCCAGATACATAAATTCCCCCAGTGCCAGATACATAAATGCCCCCACAGTGCAGATATGCCCCCACTTTGCCAGATACATAAATGCCCCCACAGTGCAGATATGACCCCACAGTGCCAGATATGACCCCCAGTGCCCGATCCATAAATGTGCCCACGATACCTGCGGTGCTGGGAAGGGAAGTGCTGCTGAGGGCGTGGGCGGACTCTTCAAAACTCTTGTGTGCACACTATGCGCGCTGCGTGGTGCCGGCGTCTGATATCAGCTCTATTCGAACATGCCTGGAGCTGGCCCTTGGGGCTATTATGTGTATAAGCAGCGCTACTACAGGGGCTATTGTGTGTGTAAGCAGCACTGCTACAGGGGGTATTATGTGTATAAGCAGCGCTACTACAGGGGCTATTGTGTGTGTAAGCAGCATTTCTACAGGGGGTATTATGTGTATAAGCGGCGCTACTAAAGAGGCTATTATGTGTATAAGCAGCGCTACTACAGTGGGTATTATGTGTATAACTGGCGCCACTACTGGGGACATTGGGGGTCATTCTGACCCGATTGCAGCATGCTTTCTGGTTCACACAGCTGCGGCCGGGTCACTACTGTGCACGCGCGGGGGCCGTAATGCGCACGCGCGTTGTCCTTCGCCAGGTAACAATGAAGGGAAAGAAGAAAGCGATCCCAGCGGCGAGAGCTTGAAGATTGACGGGTGATGGGCGTGCCTAGTTTGCAACACAGCGTCCGGAGCCGGTTTCAGGGAGTGGTAAGAAAATCGCAGGCGTGTTTGAAGAAACGCAGGCGTGTCCAGGGCGGGCATTTGACATCAGGACCGAACAGGCTGAAATCGTTGCAGCTAGTAAGTAAGTCTAGCCCTACTTACAAACTGCACAAATTTATTCCCCATAGCAGGTATGCACAAGCGAACGCAGCCTTGCTATGGGGAAAAACCCACCCCCATAAGCAGAGTATAGTTGATCGCACGGGTTGCAAAAAGCAGCTTCGGCATGAGGGCCATTATGTGTATGAACAGCACTACTATGCGCGGGGTAATGTGAATACGATTGTGCTACTGTGTGGTGTAATTTGAAATGGGGGTACTATTGTGTGGCCATGTCTCCTCCTTGTGAAATCACACCCCTTTTTGCCGCACACTATCCCTTTGTAAAATATGGGAGGGTGCAAATTTATAGTTTGCAGAGGGGCGCAGAACACCCTAGCACCGGCCCTGTAGTCAAGATTGATTTGCCTGCACAGTCTATCTATCCTTGCAATACCGACCCCGCGGTACCACGCATCGGGATTGAATTGGTATCACAAGCAGAGGCGTAACTAGCATGGGGCGAGCAGGGCTCGTGCCCTGGGCGCCGTGGCAGACCCAGCAGAGGGGGGCGCCACCGCCACCTGCACGGCCCGCTCCGCTCGCCCCATGCGACATGGTTTCCGCCGGCGGTCTCTCCCTGGCTCCCTAGCTCCGGCTGCTGTGCCTGTCACACTGTACAGGCAGCAGCAGCTAGGACGGAGCCTCCCCCTACTCCCCCCCCAAGCAGTGTCTAATTGTTGAGGCGTGCGTGCGCGACCTCGGAGGTGCGCGCGTACGCGACCTCGGAGGTGCGCGCGTACGCGCGTACGCGACCTCGGTGGTGCGCGCGTACGCGCATGCGCGACCTCGGAGGTGCGCCCGCGTAGGGCATCGGAGGCGGCAGGTGAGCAGGCAGGCGGCGGCGGCAACAGTAGTAATTTATTGGCGGGGGGGGGGTACAGTGTGTGTGTGGGTTAAGTGTGTGTGTGTGTGTGGGACAGTGTGAGTGTAAGTGAATATTGTAGTCCTGTGTGTGGGGTGGGAGGGGGGGAAAGTATGAGAATGTGTGTGTAGTCTGAGTGGGTGTGTGTGGGGTTTGGGGGGTGGCCAGTCTGTGTGTGTGTGTGTAATCTGTAGATTACACACACACACAGACTGGCCACCCCCAAACTCCACATACACCCACTCAGACTACACACACATTCTCATACTTTCCCCTCCCCCACCAGAGACGTAACTAGCATGGGGTGAGCAGGGCACGTGCACTGGGCGCTGTGGCAGCCCCAGCAGAGGGGGGCGCCACCGCCACCTGCACGGCCCGCTCCGCTCGCCCCATGCGACATGGTTTCCGCCGGCGGGCTCTCCCTGGCTCCCCAGACCCGGCTGCTGTGACTGCCACACAGGCAGCAGCAGCTAGGACGGAGCCTCCCCCTACTCCCCTCCCCCCCCTCCCCCCAAGCAGTGTCTAATCGTGGAGGCGCGCGTGCGCGGGTCTGCGGAGGCAACAGGTGAGTAGGCAGGCGGCGGCAGCAGTAGTTTATTGTCGGGAGGGGAGGGGGGGTGGTACAGTGTGTGTGTGGGTTAAGTGTGTGTGTGTGTGGGACAGTGGGAGTGTAAGTGAATATTGTAGTCCTGTGTGTGGGGGGGAGGGAGGCGAAAGTATGAGAATGTGTGTGTAGTCTGAGTGGGTGTGTGTGGGGTTTGGGGGGTGGCCAGTCTGTGTGTGTGTAATCTGTAGATTACACACACACACACACACACACACACACACACACACACACACACACAGACTGGCCACCCACAAACTAACCCTAGTTACTAACCCTAGGATTTCCCAACTGATGGTGTGCTGAGTGACGACGCAGGTTGAGGTGATGGTGTGCTGAGTGAGTGACGACGCAGGGGAGGTGATGGTGTGCTGAGTGACGACGCAGGGGGAGGTGATGGTGTGCTGAGTGACGACGCAGGAGGAGGTGATGGTGTGCTGAGTGACGACGCAGGGGGAGGTGATGGTGTGCTGAGTGACGACGCAGGGGGAGGTGATGGTGTGCTGAGTGACGACGCAGGGGGAGGTGATGGTGTGCTGAGTGACGACGCAGGGGGAAGTGATCGTGTGCTGAGTGACGACGCAGAGGTAGGTTATGGTGTGCTGAGTGACGACGCAGGGGAGGTGATGGTGTGCTGAGTGACGACGCAGGGGGAGGTGATGGTGTGCTGAGTGACGACGCAGAGGTAGGTTATGGTGTGCTGAGTGACGTCGCAGAGGTAGGTTATAGTGTGCTGAGTGACGACGCAGGGGAGGTGATGGTGTGCTGAGTGACGACGCAGGGGGAGGTGATGGTGTGCTGAGTGACGACGCAGAGGTAGGTTATGGTGTGCTGAGTGACGTCGCAGAGGTAGGTTATAGTGTGCTGAGTGACGACGCAGGGGAGGTGATGGTGTGCTGAGTGACGACGCAGGGGGAGGTGATGGTGTGCTGAGTGACGACGCAGAGGTAGGTTATGGTGTGCTGAGTGACGACGCAGGGGAGGTGATGGTGTGCTGAGTGACGACGCAGGGGGAGGTGATGGTGTGCTGAGTGACGACGCAGGGGGAGGTGATGGTGTGCTGAGTGAGAGACGACCAGAGGCGTAACTTACTTATTTTTTAATTAGCAGACAGCAGCAGCACGTAGGAAGTAGGCCCTGGAGGATTCACGCCTGCACCTGTCACCGTAGCGACCAGAGCCGTCCGCGCTGAGTGGAGAAGATGCCGCAGAAGAGGAGTCCAGCCAGACGCAGGACTGGGGAAGGACATCCAACCTTCGGTGGACCGGGACACTGCAGCAAGGGAGGAGACTGACCAGCAATGGGAGCACCGGCAGAAGACCCTGGCTGGCTTAAAGAAGACGGCACGGAACAGCGGGGAGGATGGCGCAGATCGGAATCCTGCAGCAGGAGAGAATATTCCCCTTTGGAGCGCAGCAGACCACACTGAAAAGGGTGCATCCCCGGTGCGGTGCGGTGCTCTGCATCCCGGGTGGCGCCGAAGATGTGGAGTGTCGGAGGTGGCAGAAGCGCCGCAGCTTGGGGTGAGAAACCGCTGCAACCCTTCCACTGCTAAACTCTGCAATTAGTCGATTAAGGGGGTAGGCTCCCCTCACCACAGTGCCCCACAGGCCTTGTTAATTAAGAGGGTTGAATCCCCTCTCTCTATAATGTGAATTTCGGCTCCTACCGTGTGTTATAATATGAAAGGGGCACCAGTACTAGATAGTATAATGGGTCCTACTACACTGAAGGACACGCCCCCTCCTGAGTGGCCACGCCCCCTTTTCCAGGGAGCGCGCGCACCTTCGGCGCGCGCATAATGCATACCTCCACTTTTTCATATCCCCCTTCAAAAATTAAACTTCGACCACTTTATACACAGTGACACCTATTTGTGTAGGAGATGATGATGTTAAGGTGCATGTGGAATTGAAAAGAATGTTCCCAGTATGACCTGTAACAGCTGGTGTGTCATGTTGGCACATCGCCATTAGCGTGCGCACATACTTTCCTTTTGTATTTTATTTATTATTATTTATTTATTTATTTATTTGGGGGGGGGGCGCCATTTTTGATCTTGCCCTGGGCTCCAAAACCCCTAGTTACGCCTCTGATCACAAGCTGCCTAACACCTTGCAATTTCCACTATCTTTACACCTTGACTATGGAGCTGAGGAAGAATCAATTGCACCTTGAAAGCTGGAGAGTGTAATACCAATTTTTTCCGAAACGTCACAGCATAGTCATAGACCTACTTCAGCAGTCGATACTTAGCGTTCTTGCGTATATAGGGGGTCATTCTGACCCGTTCGCTTGCTGCGTTTTAACGTAGCAGAGCGAACGGGTCCCTGCTGCGCATGCGCCGGCACCGTAGTGGGCCGCACATGCCAGACGGCCGAAGGCCGTAGCAGGTATTCGATCGCCTCTGCCTGATTGACAGGCAGAGGCAATCGCTGGGCGGGAGGGGGTGGCGTGGCCAGACCGAACGGGGAGCAGGCCGCAGTGGCTGCGTGACGTCACACGCAGCCGCTGCGGGCTGGGAGCGATGAGTAGCTCTTGGCCAGCACGCTAAAGCTGCGCTGGTCGGGAGCTACTCTTGAAGTGCAAAGGCATCGCCGCTGTGTGATGTCTTTGTACTTCTGTGGGGGGAGAGGGCGGGGGGGGGGGGGCACTGACATGCGGGGTGGGCTAACTGTATGCTGGGCGTCCCCCCGCGTGTCAGGGAAGAAGATCGTAACTGTGCTAAATTTAGCACAGCTACGATCAACTCAGAATGACCCCCATAAGCTGCATATGTGTGCGCAAATTGTGAATGAGTCGCATTTGCTCTGGTAGGCTTCTATTTGAATTTTCGGCGCGGCAGCTTTATTTGCTAACATTAGCAGTTGCGTAGCATAGAAAGTAGCAGTTTCAATTGCAGAAGCTGAGACAATTATCAGGACAAACCCAGAACACTGTACAGCTCTCTTTATAGGAGAGTAAGAGTCAGTATACTAACCAGCCCTGTGAAACGCACATGTTTTTTTCAGGTTAGAAGCAGCGGCGGCTGCAGCGCTGACAACATAGTGCAGGGAGGGGGGTGCTTAGCACATATGAACATACATGTTAAGGTGTATGTAAAGTGCTGGTTGGTTACCATGGGGATAGAAAGTGCTGTATGTATTACATCCGCTTTGCAGGCCACGGGACTCAGCATCAGGCATCACCCTGTCGGAGGGCGGGCTTTGAAGGACAGTGAAGCTGAATGCTACATCCTCGGGGGCAGTGGCAGCATTCCCGGGGACCCGCAGTCAGCATATACTGTATAGCAATTACATATCTGCAGATATATTTATACTGTATGTGCCAACACTCCCACCTGCAGTATGTGGTGTGAACTGCAGCCACCACTGGTTATAACCAAGATTATTGCTAAACTGTCTTCCAGTGCTGATAATATTCCTCTATAGTAAACAAGCAAATTCCACAGAGTAATACAATCAGAAAGACTGTTATTGTATCCAGGGCTGCCATCAGAAATTGTGGGGCCCGGGACTGACAAAATAGACAGGCCCCCCCCATACCACCACCACCAAAAAAATAAGATTCTGCCACTCTGCTCCACCCCGATGTGAATCACACATCATGACCTTACATACAGGTGGAGCATTGCAGACCTACTGGAACAATTAACAGAGCTGATGCACAGGGAAGGCTTGTTTTAAGTCCTCCCTGCACTAGAGATGAGCGGGTTCGGTTTCTCTGAATCCGAACCCGCACGAACTTCATGTTTTTTTCACGGGTCCGAGCAGACTCGGATCCTCCCGCCTTGCTCGGTTAACCCGAGCGCGCCCGAACGTCATCATGACGCTGTCGGATTCTCGCGAGACTCGGATTCTATATAAGGAGCCGCGCGTCGCCGCCATTTTCACACGTGCATTGAGATTGATAGGGAGAGGACGTGGCTGGCGTCCTCTCCATTTAGATTAGGGTTGAGAGAGAGAGAGAGAGATTGACCTGAGGCTGTGATACTGTAGAAGAGAGTGCAGAGTTTAGTGACTGACGACCACAGTGACCACCAGACAGTGCAGTTGTTTGTTTTATTTAATATATCCGTTCTCTGCCTGAAAAAAAACGATACACACAGTGACTCAGTCACATACCATATCTGTGTGCACTGCTCAGCCCAGTGTGCTGCATCAATGTATATATATATCTGACTGTGCTCAGCTCACACAGCTTATAATTGTGGGGGAGACTGGGGAGCACTGCAGTGCCAGTTATAGGTTATAGCAGGAGCCAGGAGTACATAATATTATATTAAAATTAAACAGTGCACACTTTTGCTGCAGGAGTGCCACTGCCAGTGTGACTAGTGACCAGTGACCTGACCACCAGTATATATAATATTAGTAGTATACTATCTCTTTATCAACCAGTCTATATTAGCAGCAGACACAGTACAGTGCGGTAGTTCACGGCTGTGGCTACCTCTGTGTCGGCACTCGGCAGCCCGTCCATAATTGTATATACCACCTAACCGTGGTTTTTTTTTCTTTCTTTATAGTCATACTAGTTACGAGTATACTATCTCTTTATCAACCAGTCTATATTAGCAGCAGACACAGTACAGTGCGGTAGTTCACGGCTGTGGCTACCTCTGTGTCGGCACTCGGCAGCCCGTCCATAATTGTATATACCACCTAACCGTGGTTTTTTTTTCTTTCTTTATACATACATACTAGTTACGAGTATACTATCTCTTTATCAACCAGTCTATATTAGCAGCAGACACAGTACAGTGCGGTAGTTCACGGCTGTGGCTACCTCTGTGTCGGCACTCGGCAGCCCGTCCATAATTGTATATACCACCTAACCGTGGTTTTTTTTTCTTTCTTTATACATACATACTAGTTACGAGTATACTATCTCTTTATCAACCAGTCTATATATTAGCAGCAGACACAGTACAGTGCGGTAGTTCACGGCTGTGGCTACCTCTGTGTCGGCACTCGGCAGCCCGTCCATAATTGTATATACCACCTAACCGTGGTTTTTTTTTCTTTCTTTATACATACATACTAGTTACGAGTATACTATCTCTTTATCAACCAGTCTATATATTAGCAGCAGACACAGTACAGTGCGGTAGTTCACGGCTGTGGCTACCTCTGTGTCGGCACTCGGCAGCCCGTCCATAATTGTATATACCACCTAACCGTGGTTTTTTTTTCTTTCTTTATACATACATACTAGTTACGAGTATACTATCTCTTTATCAACCAGTCTATATTAGCAGCAGACACAGTACAGTGCGGTAGTTCACGGCTGTGGCTACCTCTGTGTCGGCACTCGGCAGCCCGTCCATAATTGTATATACCACCTAACCGTGGTTTTTTTTTCTTTCTTTATACATACATACTAGTTACGAGTATACTATCTCTTTATCAACCAGTCTATATATTAGCAGCAGACACAGTACAGTGCGGTAGTTCACGGCTGTGGCTACCTCTGTGTCGGCACTCGGCAGCCCGTCCATAATTGTATATACCACCTAACCGTGGTTTTTTTTTCTTTCTTTATACATACATACTAGTTACGAGTATACTATCTCTTTATCAACCAGTCTATATATTAGCAGCAGACACAGTACAGTGCGGTAGTTCACGGCTGTGGCTACCTCTGTGTCGGCACTCGGCAGCCCGTCCATAATTGTATATACCACCTAACCGTGGTTTTTTTTTCTTTCTTTATACATACATACTAGTTACGAGTATACTATCTCTTTATCAACCAGTCTATATTAGCAGCAGACACAGTACAGTGCGGTAGTTCACGGCTGTGGCTACCTCTGTGTCGGCACTCGGCAGCCCGTCCATAATTGTATATACCACCTAACCGTGGTTTTTTTTTCTTTCTTTATACATACATACTAGTTACGAGTATACTATCTCTTTATCAACCAGTCTATATATTAGCAGCAGACACAGTACAGTGCGGTAGTTCACGGCTGTGGCTACCTCTGTGTCTGCACTCGGCAGCCCGTACATAATTGTATATACCACCTAACCGTGGTTTTTTTTTCTTTCTTCTTTATACATACATAGTTACATAGACATCTCTTTATCAACCAGTCTATATTAGCAGCAGACACAGTACAGTACGGTAGTTCACGGCTGTGGCTACCTCTGTGTCTGCACTCGGCAGGCAGTCCGTCCATAATTGTATACCACCTAACCGTGGTTTTTTTTTCTTTCTTCTTTATACATACATAGTTACATAGACATCTCTTTATCAACCAGTCTATATTAGCAGCAGACACAGTACAGTACGGTAGTTCACGGCTGTGGCTACCTCTGTGTCTGCACTCGGCAGGCAGTCCATAATTGTATACTAGTATCCATCTCCATTGTTTACCTGAGGTGCCTTTTAGTTGTGCCTATTAAAATATGGAGAACAAAAATGTTGAGGTTCCAAAATTAGGGAAAGATCAAGATCCACTTCCACCTCGTGCTGAAGCTGCTGCCACTAGTCATGGCCGAGACGATGAAATGCCAGCAACGTCGTCTGCCAAGGCCGATGCCCAATGTCATAGTACAGAGCATGTCAAATCCAAAACACCAAATATCAGAAAAAAAAGGACTCCAAAACCTAAAATAAAATTGTCGGAGGAGAAGCGTAAACTTGCCAATATGCCATTTACGACACGGAGTGGCAAGGAACGGCTGAGGCCCTGGCCTATGTTCATGGCTAGTGGTTCAGCTTCACATGAGGATGGAAGCACTCAGCCTCTCGCTAGAAAAATGAAAAGACTCAAGCTGGCAAAAGCAGCACAGCAAAGAACTGTGCATTCTTCGAAATCCCAAATCCACAAGGAGAGTCCAATTGTGTCGGTTGCAATGCCTGACCTTCCCAACACTGGACGTGAAGAGCATGCGCCTTCCACCATTTGCACGCCCCCTGCAAGTGCTGGAAGGAGCACCCGCAGTCCAGTTCCTGATAGTCAGATTGAAGATGTCAGTGTTGAAGTACACCAGGATGAGGAGGATATGGGTGTTGCTGGCGCTGGGGAGGAAATTGACCAGGAGGATTCTGATGGTGAGGTGGTTTGTTTAAGTCAGGCACCCGGGGAGACACCTGTTGTCCGTGGGAGGAATATGGCCGTTGACATGCCAGGTGAAAATACCAAAAAAATCAGCTCTTCTGTGTGGAGGTATTTCACCAGAAATGCGGACAACAGGTGTCAAGCCGTGTGTTCCCTTTGTCAAGCTGTAATAAGTAGGGGTAAGGACGTTAACCACCTCGGAACATCCTCCCTTATACGTCACCTGCAGCGCATTCATAATAAGTCAGTGACAAGTTCAAAAACTTTGGGTGACAGCGGAAGCAGTCCACTGACCAGTAAATCCCTTCCTCTTGTAACCAAGCTCACGCAAACCACCCCACCAACTCCCTCAGTGTCAATTTCCTCCTTCCCCAGGAATGCCAATAGTCCTGCAGGCCATGTCACTGGCAATTCTGACGATTCCTCTCCTGCCTGGGATTCCTCCGATGCATCCTTGCGTGTAACGCCTACTGCTGCTGGCGCTGCTGTTGTTGCTGCTGGGAGTCGATGGTCATCCCAGAGGGGAAGTCGTAAGCCCACTTGTACTACTTCCAGTAAGCAATTGACTGTTCAACAGTCCTTTGCGAGGAAGATGAAATATCACAGCAGTCATCCTGCTGCAAAGCGGATAACTGAGGCCTTGACAACTATGTTGGTGTTAGACGTGCGTCCGGTATCCGCCGTTAGTTCACAGGGAACTAGACAATTTATTGAGGCAGTGTGCCCCCGTTACCAAATACCATCTAGGTTCCACTTCTCTAGGCAGGCGATACCGAGAATGTACACGGACGTCAGAAAAAGACTCACCAGTGTCCTAAAAAATGCAGTTGTACCCAATGTCCACTTAACCACGGACATGTGGACAAGTGGAGCAGGGCAGGGTCAGGACTATATGACTGTGACAGCCCACTGGGTAGATGTATGGACTCCCGCCGCAAGAACAGCAGCGGCGGCACCAGTAGCAGCATCTCGCAAACGCCAAATCTTTCCTAGGCAGGCTACGCTTTGTATCACCGCTTTCCAGAATACGCACACAGCTGAAAACCTCTTACGGCAACTGAGGAAGATCATCGCGGAATGGCTTACCCCAATTGGACTCTCCTGTGGATTTGTGGCATCGGACAACGCCAGCAATATTGTGTGTGCATTAAATATGGGCAAATTCCAGCACGTCCCATGTTTTGCACATACCTTGAATTTGGTGGTGCAGAATTTTTAAAAAAACGACAGGGGCGTGCAAGAGATGCTGTCGGTGGCCAGAAGAATTGCGGGACACTTTCGGCGTACAGGCACCACGTACAGAAGACTGGAGCACCACCAAAAACTACTGAACCTGCCCTGCCATCATCTGAAGCAAGAAGTGGTAACGAGGTGGAATTCAACCCTCTATATGCTTCAGAGGTTGGAGGAGCAGCAAAAGGCCATTCAAGCCTATACAATTGAGCACGATATAGTAGGTGGAATGCACCTGTCTCAGGCGCAGTGGAGAATGATTTCAACGTTGTGCAAGGTTCTGATGCCCTTTGAACTTGCCACACGTGAAGTCAGTTCAGACACTGCCAGCCTGAGTCAGGTCATTCCCCTCATCAGGCTTTTGCAGAAGAAGCTGGAGACATTGAAGGAGGAGCTAACACGGAGCGATTCCGCTAGGCATGTGGGACTTGTGGATGGAGCCCTTAATTCGCTTAACAAGGATTCACGGGTGGTCAATCTGTTGAAATCAGAGCACTACATTTTGGCCACCGTGCTCGATCCTAGATTTAAAGCCTACCTTGGATCTCTCTTTCCGGCAGACACAAGTCTGCTGGGGTTGAAAGACCTGCTGGTGACAAAATTGTCAAGTCAAGCGGAACGCGACCTGTCAACATCTCCTCCTTCACATTCTCCCGCAACTGGGGGTGCGAGGAAAAGGCTCAGAATTCCGAGCCCACCCGCTGGCGGTGATGCAGGGCAGTCTGGAGCGACTGCTGATGCTGACATCTGGTCCGGACTGAAGGACCTGACAACGATTACGGACATGTCGTCTACTGTCACTGCATATGATTCTCTCAACATTGATAGAATGGTGGAGGATTATATGAGTGACCGCATCCAAGTAGGCACGTCACACAGTCCGTACTTATACTGGCAGGAAAAAGAGGCAATTTGGAGGCCCTTGCACAAACTGGCTTTATTCTACCTAAGTTGCCCTCCCACAAGTGTGTACTCCGAAAGAGTGTTTAGTGCCGCCGCTCACCTTGTCAGCAATCGGCGTACGAGGTTACATCCAGAAAATGTGGAGAAGATGATGTTCATTAAAATGAATTATAATCAATTCCTCCGCGGAGACATTGACCAGCAGCAATTGCCTCCACAAAGTACACAGGGAGCTGAGATGGTGGATTCCAGTGGGGACGAATTGATAATCTGTGAGGAGGGGGATGTACACGGTGATATATCGGAGGGTGATGATGAGGTGGACATCTTGCCTCTGTAGAGCCAGTTTGTGCAAGGAGAGATTAATTGCTTCTTTTTTGGGGGGGGTCCAAACCAACCCGTCATATCAGTCACAGTCGTGTGGCAGACCCTGTCACTGAAATGATGGGTTGGTTAAAGTGTGCATGTCCTGTTTTGTTTATACAACATAAGGGTGGGTGGGAGGGCCCAAGGACAATTCCATCTTGCACCTCTTTTTTCTTTTCTTTTTCTTTGCATCATGTGCTGATTGGGGAGGGTTTTTTGGAAGGGACATCCTGCGTGACACTGCAGTGCCACTCCTAAATGGGCCCGGTGTTTGTGTCGGCCACTAGGGTCGCTAATCTTACTCACACAGTCAGCTACCTCATTGCGCCTCTTTTTTTCTTTGCGTCATGTGCTGTTTGGGGAGGGTTTTTTGGAAGGGACATCCTGCGTGACACTGCAGTGCCACTCCTAGATGGGCCCGGTGTTTGTTTCGGCCACTAGGGTCGCTAATCTTACTCACACAGCTACCTCATTGCGCCTCTTTTTTTCTTTGCGTCGTGTGCTGTTTGGGGAGGGTTTTTTGGAAGGGACATCCTGCGTGACACTGCAGTGCCACTCCTAGATGGGCCCGGTGTTTGTGTCGGCCACTAGGGTCGCTAATCTTACTCACACAGCTACCTCATTGCGCCTCTTTTTTTCTTTGCGTCATGTGCTGTTTGGGGAGGGTTTTTTGGAAGGGCCATCCTGCGTGACACTGCAGTGCCACTCCTAGATGGGCCCGGTGTTTGTGTCGGCCACTAGGGTCGCTAATCTTACTCACACAGCTACCTCATTGCGCCTCTTTTTTTCTTTGCGTCATGTGCTGTTTGGGGAGGGTTTTTTGGAAGGGACATCCTGCGTGACACTGCAGTGCCACTCCTAGATGGGCCCGGTGTTTGTGTCGGCCACTAGGGTCGCTTATCTTACTCACACAGCGACCTCGGTGCAAATTTTAGGACTAAAAATAATATTGTGAGGTGTGAGGTATTCAGAATAGACTGAAAATGAGTGTAAATTATGGTTTTTGAGGTTAATAATACTTTGGGATCAAAATGACCCCCAAATTCTATGATTTAAGCTGTTTTTTAGTGTTTTTTGAAAAAAACACCCGAATCCAAAACACACCCGAATCCGACAAAAAAAATTCGGTGAGGTTTTACCAAAACGCGTTCGAACCCAAAACACGGCCGCGGAACCGAACCCCAAACCAAAACACAAAACCCGAAAAATTTCAGGCGCTCATCTCTACCCTGCACATCAGTCCACTGTTGTTGTGCTGCCTGAACAGCTCTCCAGGAATTGCCAGTAGGAGCCAGGGGTGAGTCCCCCTCTCTGTAAGGGCCCGGGACTCAGGTCCCCACAGTCCCCCCCTGTTGGCTGTCCTGATTGTATCTTTACTTCTTAATAATCATATCTGTGAAAGTGTGTGTCTAGTTAAAATGCATAAGCAATAATTGTTTATTCAAAATTCTATTACATTATATCACTACTCTAAAAATATTGAGCTTAATCTGTTAATGTACTGTATTTATTTAAAGGTGGGTACACACTTAGCGAAATTGTAAATCTACAATATATCGCTCATTTTGCCCCTCCTGAGTGATATAGTTTATTACATCAGCCAGTACATATGCCGCCACTGCCAAGCGATGCGCGGCTCCGCGGGTCATTAACGATCCTCGTTCTCGGGCGTGCATGTAGCTCAATTTGGACTCATTATCCAAAGCTGCATGCTCCGGCCGGCGGCAGCATGATGTCACTGTGCGATATCACACAGTGTGTATGCCCGCCATTGGGCGGCCCGGGAGGTGAAATACTAGGTAACGTCGCTCACCGAGCACATCGCCTAGTGTGTACCCACTTTAAGATACTCATGTTCTCAATGGTATTTATAATCATTTCAAGTTTGGAAGCATCACATGAATGCCATATGTACAAAAATATATTTATTTTTGGTTCATATTGGAAACTCGGCTAATTTCTATAACTCACTAAATGAACATAAAAGTTATTTATTTTATCGATTATCAGGATGGATTAAGCATCTTTACATGTCAGAAGACCAGCGGCGGGATCCCGATTCCCAGAGTTGGGGTTAGGGTTAGGCACTAGGGGAAAAAGTTGGGATAGGCTGCGGGGGTGGGAGGGGATGGGATTAGATTTCTGGTGGGGGGGGGGGTTAGGGTTAGATTGCAGTTGGTGGAGGTTAGGGTTAGGGGTATCGGGATGTGTCTGCATTCTGGCCACCAGGGTTCTACTGTCGGTCTCCGGACAGTAGGGATCCTGACTTCTGGTATTTTGTACCCAACCCACGTGAATTCATTCAATTCTTACGTCATGATTGGTCTATATGTCCATATCTTAAGGTTATTGGTTACATTATCTTAATAACTTCAGAAAAAGGTCATGACAATGAAACTAGCTATAGATTCCACCATTTTGACTCCAAGACATCTATCCACAACCTCTTCACCCTATAAGTTATATGTCATGTTTCCTTTCTCATAGTATCCCAAAGACTGTTGCTTACAGTATCCCACTCATTATAACAAGCCTGAATTCTACTCCAGAAAATAATTATATTGAATTATTACTCTTGTTAAACTTTAGGAAAACATATGTAATTAAACACAAAAGCAGTGAAAATGTCACATCTTATTAGAAGGAAAGGAAGTTTAAAATAATGTATTGATAAAGCACTGTACATTCTAAAACATTTTCATTTCTAAGCATAAATACAAGTTTTACTTTGGCAGACCTTTCACCCTGACACAAACTCAAGAAACCCATAGAAACTTAAGGGGATATGTACTAAGCAGTGATAAAAGTGGAGAAGTGAGCCAGTAAAGAGGTTGCCTATGGCAACCAATCAGCATTGACATAACATTTATAATTTGCATACTATAAAAGTATACAGAACAGCTGACTGGTTGCCATGGGCAACTTCTCCACTGGCTCACCACTTTTATCACTGCTTAGTACATGTCCCCCTATGGGGGTCAGTACGAGTTGTTCGCTCGCTAGCTACTTTTAGCAGCACTGCAAACTAGAGATGAGCGGGTTCGGTTCCTCGGAATCCGAACCCGCCCGAACTTCAGTTTTTTTTTACACGGGTCCGAGCGACTCGGATCTTCCCGCCTTGCTCGGTTAACCCGAGCGCGCCCGAACGTCATCATCACGCTGTCGGATTCTCGCGAGGCTCGGATTCTATCGCGAGACTCGGATTCTATATAAGGAGCCGCGCGTCGCCGCCATTTTCACACGTGCATTGAGATTCATAGGGAGAGGACGTGGCTGGCGTCCTCTCCGTTTATAGAGATTCGAGAAGAGAGTGAGACAGTAGAGAGAGACACAGTAGTAATTTTGGGGAGCATTAGGAGGAGTACTACTACTACTAGTACTTGCTGAAGTGATAGATAGTGTGACTGTATTATCTGACTTGTGGGGGAGACACTGACAGTGGGGAGCAGTTAGAGTCTGAGAGCAGGACTCAGGACTCAGGAGTACATATAACGTACAGTGCACACTTTTGCTGCCAGAGTGCCACACTGCCATTGTTTGTGACCACACTGACCACCAGTATAATATATATTGTGATTGTCTGCTTAGGAGTACTACTTGCAAGTTGCTGATAGTGTGACCAGTGACCTGACCACCAGTTTAATAATCACCACCAGTTTATGAGTTTAATATATATATATATATATATATATATATATATATATAATTGTATATAATATATATATAATATTGTATACCACCTACCCGTGGTTTTTTTTTTTTTCTTTCTTCTTTATACATACTACTATAGTAGCTTACTGTAGCAGTCTGCGGTGCTGCTGAGCTGACAGTGTCCAGCAGGTCCGTCATCAGTCATTACATAATAAATATATATACCTGTCCGGCTGCAGTACTAGTGATATTATATATACATATATATTGATTTCATCTCATTATCATCCAGTCTATATTATCAGCAGACACAGTACGTTAGTCCACGGCTGTAGCTACTTCTGTGTCGGCACTCGGCAGTCCATCCATAATTGTATACCACCTACCCGTGGTTTTTTTTTTTCTTTCTTCTTTATACATACTACTATAGTAGCTTACTGTAGCAGTCTGCAGTGCTGCTGAGCTGACAGTGTCCAGCAGGTCCGTCATCAGTCATTACATAATAAATATATATACCTGTCCGGCTGCAGTACTAGTGATATTATATATACATATATATTGATTTCATCTCATTATCATCCAGTCTATATTAGCAGCAGACACAGTACGGTAGTCCACGGCTGTAGCTACCTCTGTGTCGGCACTCGGCAGTCCATCCATAATTGTATACCACCTATCCGTGGTTTTTTTTTTCTTTCTTCTTTATACATACTACTATAGTAGCTTACTGTAGCAGTCTGCGGTGCTGCTGAGCTGACAGTGTCCAGCAGGTCCGTCATCAGTCATTACATAATAAATATATATACCTGTCCGGCTGCAGTACTAGTGATATTATATATACATATATATTGATTTCATCTCATTATCATCCAGTCTATATTATAAGCAGACACAGTACGTTAGTCCACGGCTGTAGCTACCTCTGTGTCGGCACTCGGCAGTCCATCCATAATTGTATACCACCTACCCGTGGTTTTTTTTTTTTCTTTCTTCTTTATACATACTACTATAGTAGCTTACTGTAGCAGTCTGCGGTGCTGCTGAGCTGACAGTGTCCAGCAGGTCCGTCATCAGTCATTACATAATAAATATATATACCTGTCCGGCTGCAGTACTAGTGATATTATATATACATATATATTGATTTCATCTCATTATCATCCAGTCTATATTAGCAGCAGACACAGTACGGTAGTCCACGGCTGTAGCTACCTCTGTGTCGGCACTCGGCAGTCCATCCATAATTGTATACCACCTACCCGTGGTTTTTTTTTTTCTTTCTTCTTTATACATACTACTATAGTAGCTTACTGTAGCAGTCTGCGGTGCTGCTGAGCTGACAGTGTCCAGCAGGTCCGTCATCAGTCATTACATAATAAATATATATACCTGTCCGGCTGCAGTACTAGTGATATTATATATACATATATATTGATTTCATCTCATTATCATCCAGTCTATATTATCAGCAGACACAGTACGTTAGTCCACGGCTGTAGCTACCTCTGTGTCGGCACTCGGCAGTCCATCCATAATTGTATACCACCTACCCGTGGTTTTTTTTTTTCTTTCTTCTTTATACATACTACTATAGTAGCTTACTGTAGCAGTCTGCGGTGCTGCTGAGCTGACAGTGTCCAGCAGGTCCGTCATCAGTCATTACATAATAAATATATATACCTGTCCGGCTGCAGTACTAGTGATATTATATATACATATATATTGATTTCATCTCATTATCATCCAGTCTATATTAGCAGCAGACACAGTACGGTAGTCCACGGCTGTAGCTACCTCTGTGTCGGCACTCGGCAGTCCATCCATAATTGTATACCACCTACCCGTGGTTTTTTTTTCTTTCTTCTTTATACATACTACTATAGTAGCTTACTGTAGCAGTCTGCGGTGCTGCTGAGCTGACAGTGTCCAGCAGGTCCGTCATCAGTCATTACATAATAAATATATATACCTGTCCGGCTGCAGTACTAGTGATATTATATATACATATATATTGATTTCATCTCATTATCATCCAGTCTATATTATCAGCAGACACAGTACGGTAGTCCACGGCTGTAGCTACCTCTGTGTCGGCACTCGGCAGTCCATCCATAATTGTATACCACCTATCCGTGGTTTTTTTTTTCTTTCTTCTTTATACATACTACTATAGTAGCTTACTGTAGCAGTCTGCGGTGCTGCTGAGCTGACAGTGTCCAGCAGGTCCGTCATCAGTCATTACATAATAAATATATATACCTGTCCGGCTGCAGTACTAGTGATATTATATATACATATATATTGATTTCATCTCATTATCATCCAGTCTATATTATCAGCAGACACAGTACGTTAGTCCACGGCTGTAGCTACCTCTGTGTCGGCACTCGGCAGTCCATCCATAATTGTATACCACCTACCCGTGGTTTTTTTTTTTCTTTCTTCTTTATACATACTACTATAGTAGCTTACTGTAGCAGTCTGCGGTGCTGCTGAGCTGACAGTGTCCAGCAGGTCCGTCATCAGTCATTACATAATAAATATATATACCTGTCCGGCTGCAGTACTAGTGATATTATATATACATATATATTGATTTCATCTCATTATCATCCAGTCTATATTAGCAGCAGACACAGTACGGTAGTCCACGGCTGTAGCTACCTCTGTGTCGGCACTCGGCAGTCCATCCATAATTGTATACCACCTACCCGTGGTTTTTTTTTTTCTTTCTTCTTTATACATACTACTATAGTAGCTTACTGTAGCAGTCTGCGGTGCTGCTGAGCTGACAGTGTCCAGCAGGTCCGTCATCAGTCATTACATAATAAATATATATACCTGTCCGGCTGCAGTACTAGTGATATTATATATACATATATATTGATTTCATCTCATTATCATCCAGTCTATATTATCAGCAGACACAGTACGTTAGTCCACGGCTGTAGCTACCTCTGTGTCGGCACTCGGCAGTCCATCCATAATTGTATACCACCTACCCGTGGTTTTTTTTTTCTTTCTTCTTTATACATACTACTATAGTAGCTTACTGTAGCAGTCTGCGGTGCTGCTGAGCTGACAGTGTCCAGCAGGTCCGTCATCAGTCATTACATAATAAATATATATACCTGTCCGGCTGCAGTACTAGTGATATTATATATACATATATATTGATTTCATCTCATTATCATCCAGTCTATATTAGCAGCAGACACAGTACGGTAGTCCACGGCTGTAGCTACCTCTGTGTCGGCACTCGGCAGTCCATCCATAATTGTATACCACCTACCCGTGGTTTTTTTTTTTCTTTCTTCTTTATACATACTACTATAGTAGCTTACTGTAGCAGTCTGCGGTGCTGCTGAGCTGACAGTGTCCAGCAGGTCCGTCATCAGTCATTACATAATAAATATATATACCTGTCCGGCTGCAGTACTAGTGATATTATATATACATATATATTGATTTCATCTCATTATCATCCAGTCTATATTAGCAGCAGACACAGTACGGTAGTCCACGGCTGTAGCTACCTCTGTGTCGGCACTCGGCAGTCCATCCATAAGTATACTAGTATCCATCCATCTCCATTGTTTACCTGAGGTGCCTTTTAGTTGTGCCTATTAAAATATGGAGAACAAAAATGTTGAGGTTCCAAAATTAGGGAAAGATCAAGATCCACTTCCACCTCGTGCTGAAGCTGCTGCCACTAGTCATGGCCGAGACGATGAAATGCCAGCAACGTCGTCTGCCAAGGCCGATGCCCAATGTCATAGTACAGAGCATGTAAAATCCAAAACACCAAATATCAGTAAAAAAAGGACTCCAAAACCTAAAATAAAATTGTCGGAGGAGAAGCGTAAACTTGCCAATATGCCATTTACCACACGGAGTGGCAAGGAACGGCTGAGGCCCTGGCCTATGTTCATGGCTAGTGGTTCAGCTTCACATGAGGATGGAAACTCTCAGCCTCTCGCTAGAAAAATGAAAAGACTCAAGATGGCAAAAGCAGTAGCACCGCAAAGAACTGTGCGTTCTTCGAAATCCCAAATCCACAAGGAGAGTCCGACTCCAATTGTGTCGGTTGCGATGCCTGACCTTCCCAACACTGGACGTGAAGAGCATGCGTCTTCCACCATTTGCACGCCCCCTGCAAGTGCTGGAAGGAGCACCCGCAGTCCAGTTCCTGATAGTCAGATTGAAGATGTCAGTGTTGAAGTACACCAGGATGAGGAGGATATGGGTGTTGCTGGCGCTGGGGAGGAAATTGACCAGGAGGATTCTGATGGTGAGGTGGTTTGTTTAAGTCAGGCACCCGGGGAGACACCTGTTGTCCGTGTGAGGAATATGGCCATTGACATGCCTGGTGAAAATACCAAAGAAATCAGCTCTTCGGTGTGGAAGTATTTCAACAGAAATGCGGACAACAGGTGTCAAGCCGTGTGTTGCCTTTGTCAAGCTGTAATAAGTAGGGGTAAGGACGTTAACCACCTCGGAACATCCTCCCTTATACGTCACCTGCAGCGCATTCATAATAAGTCAGTGACAAGTTCAAAAACTTTGGGTGACAGCGGAAGCAGTCCACTGACCAGTAAATCCCTTCCTCTTGTAACCAAGCTCACGCAAACCACCCCACCAACTCCCTCAGTGTCAATTTCCTCCTTACCCAGGAATGCCAATAGTCCTGCAGGCCATGTCACTGGCAATTCTGACGAGTCCTCTCCTGCCTGGGATTCCTCCGATGCATCCTTGAGTGTAATGCCTACTGCTGCTGGCGCTGCTGTTGTTGCTGCTGGGAGTCGATGGTCATCCCAGAGGGGAAGTCGAAAGACCACTTGTACTACTTCCAGTAAGCAATTGACTGTCCAACAGTCCTTTGCGAGGAAGATGAAATATCACAGCAGTCATCCTGCTGCAAAGCGGATAACTGAGGCCTTGACAACTATGTTGGTGTTAGACGTGCGTCCGGTATCCGCCGTTAGTTCACAGGGAACTAGACAATTTCTTGAGGTAGTGTGCCCCCGTTACCAAATACCATCTAGGTTCCACTTCTCTAGGCAGGCGATACCGAGAATGTACACGGACGTCAGAAAAAGACTCACCAGTGTCCTAAAAAATGCAGTTGTACCCAATGTCCACTTAACCACGGACATGTGGACAAGTGGAGCAGGGCAGGGTCAGGACTATATGACTGTGACAGCCCACTGGGTAGATGTATGGACTCCCGCCGCAAGAACAGCAGCGGCGGGACCAGTAGCAGCATCTCGCAAACGCCAACTCTTTCCTAGGCAGGCTACGCTTTGTATCACCGCTTTCCAGAACACGCACACAGCTGAAAACCTCTTACGGCAACTGAGGAAGATCATCGCGGAATGGCTTACCCCAATTGGACTCTCCTGTGGATTTGTGGCATCGGACAACGCCAGCAATATTGTGTGTGCATTAAATCTGGGCAAATTCCAGCACGTCCCATGTTTTGCACATACCTTGAATTTGGTGGTGCAGAATTTTTAAAAAAACGACAGGGGCGTGCAAGAGATGCTGTCCGTGGCCAGAAGAATTGCGGGACACTTTTGGCGTACAGGCACCACGTACAGAAGACTGGAGCACCACCAAAAACAACTGAACCTGCCCTGCCATCATCTGAAGCATGAAGTGGTAACGAGGTGGAATTCAACCCTCTATATGCTTCAGAGGTTGGAGGAGCAGCAAAAGGCCATTCAAGCCTATACAATTGAGCACGATATAGGAGGTGGAATGCACCTGTCTCAAGCGCAGTGGAGAATGATTTCAACATTGTGCAAGGTTCTGATGCCCTTTGAACTTGCCACACGTGAAGTCAGTTTAGACACTGCCAGCCTGAGTCAGGTCATTCCCCTCATCAGGCTTTTGCAGAAGAAGCTGGAGACATTGAAGGAGGAGCTAACACGGAGCGATTCCGCTAGGCATGTGGGACTTGTGGATGGAGCCCTTAATTCGCTTAACAAGGATTCACGGGTGGTCAATCTGTTGAAATCAGAGCACTACATTTTGGTCACCATGCTAGATCCTAGATTTAAAGCCTACCTTGGATCTCTCTTTCCGGCAGACACAAGTCTGCTGGGGTTCAAAGACCTGCTGGTGAGAAAATTGTCAAGTCAAGCGGAACGCGACCTGTCAACATCTCCTCCTTCACATTCTCCCGCAACTGGGGGTGCGAGGAAAAGGCTCAGAATTCCGAGCCCACACACTGGCGGTGATGCAGGGCAGTCTGGAGCGACTGCTGATGCTGACATCTGGTCCGGACTGAAGGACCTGACAACGATTACGGACATGTCGTCTACTGTCACTGCATATGATTCTCTCACCATTGAAAGAATGGTGGAGGATTATATGAGTGACCGCATCCAAGTAGGCACGTCACATAGTCCGTACTTATACTGGCAGGAAAAAGAGGCAATTTGGAGGCCCTTGCACAAACTGGCTTTATTCTACCTAAGTTGCCCTCCCACAAGTGTGTACTCCGAAAGAGTGTTTAGTGCCGCCGCTCACCTTGTCAGCAATCGGCGTACGAGGTTACATCCAGAAAATATGGAGAAGATGATGTTCATTAAAATGAATTATAATCAATTCCTCCGTGGAGACATTCACCAGCAGCAATTGCCTCCACAAAGTACACAGGGAGCTGAGATGGTGGATTCCAGTGGGGACGAATTGATAATCTGTGAGGAGGGGGATGTACACGGTGATATATCGGAGGATGATGATGAGGTGGACATCTTGCCTCTGTAGAGCCAGTTTGTGCAAGGAGAGATTAATTGCTTCTTTTTTGGTGGGGGTCCAAACCAACCCGTCATTTCAGTCAGAGTCGTGTGGCAGACCCTGTCACTGAAATTATGGGTTGGTTAAAGTGTGCATGTCCTGTTTATACAACATAAGGGTGGGTGGGAGGGCCCAAGGGCAATTCCATCTTGCACCTCTTTTTTCTTTAATTTTTCTTTGCGTCATGTGCTGTTTGGGGAGGGTTTTTTGGAAGGGCCATCCTGCGTGACACTGCAGTGCCACTCCTAGATGGGCCCGGTGTTTGTGTCGGCCACTAGGGTCGCTTATCTTACTCACACAGCTACCTCATTGCGCCTCTTTTTTTCTTTGCGTCATGTGCTGCTTGGGGAGTGTTTTTTGGAAGGGCCATCCTGCGTGACACTGCAGTGCCACTCCTAGATGGGCCCGGTGTTTGTGTCGGCCACTAGGGTCGCTTATCTTACTCACACAGCTACCTCATTGCGCCTCTTTTTTTTTTTGCGTCATGTGCTGTTTGGGGAGTGTTTTTTGGAAGGGCCATCCTGCGTGACACTGCAGTGCCACTCCTAGATGGGCCCGGTGTTTGTGTCGGCCACTAGGGTCGCTTATCTTACTCACACAGCTACCTCATTGCGCCTCTTTATTTCTTTGCGTCATGTGCTGTTTGGGGAGTGTTTTTTGGAAGGGCCATCCTGCGTGACACTGCAGTGCCACTCCTAGATGGGCCAGGTGTTTGTGTCGGCCACTAGGGTCGCTTATCTTACTCACACAGCTACCTCATTGCGCCTCTTTTTTTCTTTGCGTCATGTGCTGTTTGGGGACGGTTTTGTGGAAGGGCCATCCTGCGTGACACTGCAGTGCCACTCCTAGATGGGCCAGGTGTTTGTGTCGGCCACTAGGGTCGCTTATCTTACTCACACAGCTACCTCATTGCGCCTCTTTTTTTCTTTGCGTCATGTGCTGTTTGGGGAGGGTTTTTTGGAAGGGCCATCCTGCGTGACACTGCAGTGCCACTCCTAGATGGGCCAGGTGTTGTGTCGGCCACTAGGGTCGCTTATCTTACTCACACAGCTACCTCATTGCGCCTCTTTTTTTCTTTGCGTCATGTGCTGTTTGGGGAGGGTTTTTTGGAAGGGCCATCCTGCGTGACACTGCAGTGCCACTCCTAGATGGGCCCGGTGTTTGTGTCGGCCACTAGGGTCGCTTATCTTACTCACACAGCTACCTCATTGCGCCTCTTTTTTTCTTTGCGTCATGTGCTGTTTGGGAAGTGTTTTTTGGAAGGGCCATCCTGCGTGACACTGCAGTGCCACTCCTAGATGGGCCAGGTGTTTGTGTCGGCCACTAGGGTCGCTTATCTTACTCACACAGCTACCTCATTGCGCCTCTTTTTTTCTTTGCGTCATATGCTGTTTGGGGAGGGTTTTTTGGAAGGGCCATCCTGCGTGACACTGCAGTGCCACTCCTAGATGGGCCAGGTGTTTGTGTCGGCCACTAGGGTCGCTTATCTTACTCACACAGCTACCTCATTGCGCCTCTTTTTTTCTTTGCGTCATGTGCTGTTTGGGGAGGGTTTTTTGGAAGCGCCATCCTGCGTGACACTGCAGTGCCACTCATAGATGGGCCAGGTGTTTGTGTCGGCCACTAGGGTCGCTTATCTTACTCACACAGCTACCTCATTGCGCCTCTTTTTTTCTTTGCGTCATGTGCTGTTTGGGGAGTTTTTTTTGGAAGGGCCATCCTGCGTGACACTGCAGTGCCACTCCTAGATGGGCCAGGTGTTTGTGTCGGCCACTAGGGTCGCTTATCTTACTCACACAGCTACCTCATTGCGCCTCTTTTTTTCTTTGCGTCATGTGCTGTTTGGGGAGGGTTTTTTGGAAGGGCCATCCTGCGTGACACTGCAGTGCCACTCCTAGATGGGCCCGGTGTTTGTGTCGGCCACTAGGGTCGCTTATCTAACTCACACAGCTACCTCATTGCGCCTCTTTTTTTCTTTGCGTCATGTGCTGTTTGGGGAGTGTTTTTTGGAAGGGCCATCCTGCGTGACACTGCAGTGCCACTCCTAGATGGGCCCGGTGTTTGTGTCGGCCACTAGGGTCGCTTATCTTACTCACACAGCTACCTCATTGCGCCTCTTTTTTTCTTTGCGTCATGTGCTGTTTGGGGAGGGTTTTTTGTAAGGGCCATCCTGCGTGACACTGCAGTGCCACTCCTAGATGGGCCCGGTGTTTGTGTCGGCCACTAGGGTCGCTTATCTTACTCCTGGCATGTCCAAACTGCGGCCCTCCAGCTGTTTAGAAACTACACATCCCAGCATGCCCTGACACAGCTTTAGCATTCTCTGACAGCAAAACTGTGTCAGAGCATGCTGGAATATGTAGTTTCACAACAGCTGGAGGGCCGCAGTTTGGACATGGCTGTCTTACTCACACAGCTACCTCATTGCGCCTCTTTTTTTCTTTGCGTCATGTGCTGTTTGGGGAGGGTTTTTTGGAAGGGCCATCCTGCGTGACACTGCAGTGCCACTCCTAGATGGGCCCGCTGTTTGTGTCGGCCACTAGGGTCGCTTATCTTACTCACACAGCTACCTCATTGCGCCTCTTTTTTTCTTTGCGTCATGTGCTGTTTGGGGAGTGTTTTTTGGAAGGGCCATCCTGCGTGACACTGCAGTGCCACTCCTAGATGGGCCAGGTGTTTGTGTCGGCCACTAGGGTCGCTTATCTTACTCACACAGCTACCTCATTGCGCCTCTTTTTTTCTTTGCGTCATGTGCTGTTTGGGGAGTGTTTTTTGGAAGGGCCATCCTGCGTGACACTGCAGTGCCACTCCTAGATGGGCCAGGAGTTTGTGTCGGCCACTAGGGTCGCTTATCTTACTCACACAGCTACCTCATTGCGCCTCTTTTTTTCTTTGCGTCATGTGCTGTTTGGGGAGTATTTTTTGGAAGGGCCATCCTGCGTGACACTGCAGTGACACTCCTAGATGGGCCAGGTGTTTGTGTCGGCCACTAGGGTCGCTTAGCTTAGTCATCCAGCGACCTCGGTGCAAATTTTAGGACTAAAAATAATATTGTGAGGTGTGAGGTATTCAGAATAGACTGAAAATGAGTGGAAATTATGGTTTTTGAGGTTAATAATACTTTGGGATCAAAATGACCCCCAAATTCTATGATTTAAGCTGTTTTTTAGTGTTTTTTGAAAAAAACACCCGAATCCAAAACACACCCGAATCCGACAAAAAAAATTCGGTGAGGTTTTGCCAAAACGCGGTCGAACCCAAAACACGGCCGCGGAACCGAACCCAAAACCAAAACACAAAACCCGAAAAATTTCAAGTGCACATCTCTACTGCAAACGCATTTCCCCCGCCCACCGGGGAGTGTATTTTTGCTTAGCAGAAGTGCACATGCTTGTGCAGCAGAGAGCCTGCAAAATCTTTTTGTGCAAAACAAGACCTACCCTGTAGTTACTCTCCCTGTGCGTTGGATCTAACGTTGGAGGGTTGACTTTTGACATCACACACCCACCCAGCGTTCGCCCAGTCACGCCTGCATTTTCCTTGGCATGCCTGCGTTTTTCTAAGCAGTCCCTGTAAACGCTCAGTTGACACCCAGAAACGCCCCTTTCCCGTCAATCATCTTGCGGCCGCCAGTGCAAAGGAAAATGTTGCGAGAACCTGTGCAAAACCACAATGGACGTTGTACTCGTACGTCGCGTGTGCGCATTGCGGGGCATGCGCATGCGCAGCGAACAACGGCAACTAGCGATCCACTCGGAATGACCCCCTAAGTTATTTGAATATGTGCATTAAATACATTTTATCTACACTAACTCAGGTACAGTACATAGATTTAACAAAGTTAAAATGCATATGCATTAAGTATTAAAGGGTATAGTTACTAGTGATGAGCACCGGAAATTTTTCGGGTTTAGTGTTTTGGTTTTGGGTTCGGTTCCGCGGCCGTGTTTTGGGTTCGAACGCGTTTTGGCAAAACCTCACCGAATTTTTTTTGTCGGATTCGGGTGTGTTTTGGATTCGGGTGTTTTTTTCAAAAAAACCTAAAAAACAGCTTAAATCATTGAATTTGGGGGTCATTTTGATCCCATAGTATTATTAACCTCAATAACCATAATTTCCACTCATTTTCAGTCTATTCTGAACACCTCACACCTCACAATATTATTTTTAGTCCTAAAATTTGCACCGAGGTCGCTGGATGACTAAGCTCAGCGACCCAAGTGGCCGACACAAACACCTGGCCCATCTAGGAGTGGCACTGCAGTGTCAGGCAGGATGTCCCTTCCAAAAAATACTCCCCAAACAGCACATGACGCAAAGAAAAAAAAAAGGCGCAATGAGGTAGCTGTGTGACTAAGATAAGCGACCCAAGTGGCCGACACAAACACCTGGCCCATCTAGGAGTGGCACTGCAGTGTCACGCAGGCTGGCCCTTCAAAAAACTACTCCCCAAACAGCACATGACGCAAAGAAAAAAAGAGGCGCAATGAGGGAGCTGTTTGACTAAGCTAAGCGACCCAAGTGGCCGACACAAACACCTGGCCCATCTAGGAGTGGCACTGCAGTGTCAGGCTGGATGTCCCTTCCAAAAAATACTCCCCAAACAGCACATGACGCAAAGAAAAAAAAAAGGCGCAATGAGGTAGCTGTGTGACTAAGGTAAGCGACCCAAGTGGCCGACACAAACACCTGGACCATCTAGGAGTGGCACTGCAGTGTCACGCAGGATGGCCCTTCAAAAAACGACTCCCCAAACAGCACATGACGCAAAGAAAAAAAGAGGCGCAATGAGGTAGCTGTGTGACTAAGATAAGCGACCCAAGTGGCCGACACAAACACCTGGCCCATCTAGGAGTGGCACTGCAGTGTCACGCAGGATGGCCCTTCCAAAAAACACTCCCCAAACAGCACATGACGCAAAGAAAAATAAGAGGCGCAATGAGGTAGCTGTGTGACTAAGATAAGCGACCCAAGTGCCGACACAAACACCTGGCCCATCTAGGAGTGGCACTGCAGTGTCACGCAGGTTGGCCCTTCCAAAAAACACTCCCCAAACAGCACATGATGCAAAGAATAAAAGAGGCGCAATGAGGTAGCTGTGTGACTAAGATAAGCGACCCAAGTGGCCGACACAAACACCTGGCCCATCTAGGAGTGGCACTGCAGTGTCACGCAGGATGGCCCTTCCAAAAAACACTCCCCAAACAGCACATGACGCAAAGAAAAAAAGAGGCGCAATGAGGTAGCTGTGTGAGTAAGCTAAGCGACCCTAGTGGCCGACACAAACACCTGGCCCATCTAGGAGTGGCACTGCAGTGTCACGCAGGCTGGCCCTTCAAAAAACTACTTCCCAAACAGCACATGAAGCAAAGAAAAAAAGAGGCGCAATGAGGTAGCTGTGTGACTAAGATAAGCGACCCAAGTGGCCGACACAAACACCTGGCCCATCTGCCCATCTAGGAGTGGCACTGCAGTATCACGCAGGTTGGCCCTTCCAAAAAACACTCCCCAAACAGCACATGACGCAAGGAAAAAAAGAGGCGCAACGAGGTAGCTGTGTGACTAAGATAAGCGACCCAAGTGGCCGACACAAACACCTGGCCCATCTAGGAGTGGCACTGCAGTGTCACGCAGGATGGCCCTTCCAAAAAACACTCCCCAAACAGCACATGACGCAAAGAAAAATGAAAGAAAAAAGAGGTGCAAGATGGAATTGTCCTTGGGCCCTCCCACCCACCCTTATGTTGTATAAACAGGACATGCACACTTTAAGCAACCCATCATTTCAGTGACAGGGTCTGCCACACGACTGTGACTGAAATGACGGGTTGGTTTGGACCCCCACCAAAAAAGAAGCAATTAATCTCTCCTTGCACAAACTGGCTCTACAGAGGCAAGATGTCCACCTCATCATCATCCTCCGATATATCACCATGTTCATCCCCCTCCTCACAGATTATCAATTCTTCCCCACTGGCATCCACCATCTCAGCTCCCTGTGTACTTTGTGGAGGCAATTGCTGCTGGTCAATGTCTCCACGGAGGAATTGATTATAATTCATTTTAATGAACATCATCTTCTCCACATTTTCTGGATGTAACCTCGTACGCCGATTGCTGACAAGGTGAGCGGCGGCACTAAACACTCTTTCGGAGTACACACTTGTGGGAGGGCAACTTAGGTAGAATAAAGCCAGTTTGTGCAAGGGCCTCCAAATTGCCTCTTTTTCCTGCCAGTATAAGTACGGACTGTCTGACGTGCCTACTTGGATGCGGTCACTCATATAATCCTCCACCATTCTTTCAATGAGGAGAGAATCATATGCAGTGACAGTAGACGACATGTCCGTATCGTTGTCAGGTCCTTCAGTCCGGACCAGATGTCAGCATCAGCAGTCGCTCCAGACTGCCCTGCATCACCGCCAGCGGGTGGGCTCGGAATTCTGAGCCATTTCCTCGCACCCCCAGTTGCGGGAGAATGTGAAGGAGGAGATGTTGACAGGTCGCGTTCCGCTTGACTTGACAATTTTCTCACCAGCAGTTCTTTGAACCCCAGCAAACTTGTGTCTGCCGGAAAGAGAGATCCAAGGTAGGTTTTAAATCTAGGATCGAGCACGGTGGCCAAAATGTAGTGCTCTGATTTCAACAGATTGACCACCCGTGAATCCTTGTTAAGCGAATTAAGGGCTCCATCCACAAGTCCCACATGCCTAGCGGAATCGCTCTGTCTTAGCTCCTCCTTCAATGTCTCCAGCTTCTTTTGCAAAAGCCTGATGAGGGGAATGACCTGACTCAGGCTGGCAGTGTCTGAACTGACTTCACGTGTGGCAAGTTCAAAGGGCAGCAGAACCTTGCACAACGTTGAAATAATTCTCCACTGCGCTTGAGACAGGTGCATTCCACCTCCTATATCGTGCTCAGTTGTATAGGCTTGAATGGCCTTTTGCTACTCCTCCAACCTCTGAAGCATATAGAGGGTTGAATTCCACCTCGTTACCACTTCTTGCTTCAGATGATGGCAGGGCAGGTTCAGGCGTTTTTGGTGGTGCTACAGTCTTCTGTACGTGGTGCCTGTACGCCGAAAGTGTCCCGCAATTCTTCTGGCCACCGACAGCATCTCTTGCACGCCCCTGTCGTTTTTTAAATAATTCTGCACCACCAAATTCAAGGTATGTGCAAAACATGGGACATGCTGGAATTTGCCCAGATTTAATGCACACACAATATTGCTGGCGTTGTCCGATGCCACAAATCCACAGGAGAGTCCAATTGGGGTAAGCCATTCCACGATGATCTTCCTCAGTTGCCGTAAGAGGTTTTCAGCTGTGTGCGTATTCTGGAAAGCGGTGATACAAAGCGTAGCCTGCCTAGGAAAGAGTTGGCGTTTGCGAGATGCTGCTACTGGTGCCGCCGCTGCTGTTCTTGCGGCGGGAGTCCATACATCTACCCAGTGGGCTGTCACAGTCATATAGTCCTGAGCCTGCCCTGCTCCACTTGTCCACATGTCCGTGGTTAAGTGGACATTGGGTACAACTGCATTTTTTAGGACACTGGTGAGTCTTTTTCTGAGGTCTGTGTACATTTTCGGTATCGCCTGCCTAGAGAAATGGAACCTAGATGGTATTTGGCACCGGGGACACAGTACCTCCAACAAGTCTCTAGTTGGCTCTGCAGTAATGATGGATACCGGAACCACGTTTCTCACCGCCCAGGATGCCAAGGCCTCAGTTATCCGCTTTGCAGCAGGATGACTGCTGTGATATTTCATCTTCCTCGCAAAGGACTGTTGGACAGTCAATTGCTTGGTGGAAGTAGTAAAAGTGGTCTTACGACTTCCCCTCTGGGATGACCATCGACTCCCAGCAGCAACAACAGCAGCGCCAGCAGCAGTAGGCATTACACGCAAGGATGCATCGGAGGAATCCCAGGCAGGAGAGGACTCGTCAGACTTGCCAGTGTCATGGCCTGCAGGACTATTGGCATTCCTGGGGAAGGAGGAAATTGACACTGAGGGAGTTGGTGTGGTGGTTTGCGTGAGCTTGGTTACAAGAGGAAGGGATTTACTGGTCAGTGGACTGCTTCCGCTGTCGGCCAAAGTTTTTGAACTTGTCACTGACTTATGATGAATGCGCTGCAGGTGACGTATAAGGGAGGATGTTCCGAGCTGGTTAACGTCCTTACCCCTACTAATTACAGCTTGACAAAGGCAACACACGGCTTGACACCTGTTGTCCGCATTTCTGTTGAAATACTTCCACACCGAAGAGCTGATTTTTTTGGTATTTTCACCAGGCATGTCAATGGCCATATTCCTCCCACGGACAACAGGTGTCTCCCCGGGTGCCTGACTTAAACAAACCACCTCACCATCAGAATACTCCTTGTCAATTTCCTCTCCAGCGCCAGCAACACCCATATCCTCCTCATCCTGGTGTACTTCAACACTGACATCTTCAATCTGACTATCAGGAACTGGACTGCGGGTGCTCCTTCCAGCACTTGCAGGGGGCGTGCAAATGGTGGAAGGTGCATGCTCTTCACGTCCAGTGTTGGGAAGGTCAGGCATCGCAACCGACACAATTGGACTCTCCTTGTGGATTTGGGATTTCGAAGAACGCACAGTTCTTTGCTGTGCTTTTGCCAGCTTGAGTCTTTTCATTTTTCTAGCGAGAGGCTGAGTGCTTCCATCTTCATGTGAAGCTGAACCACTAGCCATGAACATAGGCCAGGGCCTCAGCCGTTCCTTGCCACTCCGTGTGGTAAATGGCATATTGGCAAGTTTACGCTTCTCCTCCGACAATTTTATTTTAGATTTCTGAGTCCTTTTTTTACTGATATTTTGTGTTTTGGATTTTACATGCTCTGTACTATGACATTGGGCATCGGCCTTGGCAGACGACGTTGATGGCATTTCATCGTCTCGGCCATGACTAGTGGCAGCAGCTTCAGCACGAGGTGGAAGTCGATCTTGATCTTTCCCTATTTTTGGAACCTCAACATTTTTGTTCTCCATATTTTAATAGGCACAACTAAAAGGCACCTCAGGTAAACAATGGAGATGGATGGATACTAGTATACTTATGGATGACGAGCGACTGCCGACACAGGTAGCTACAGCCGTCGACTACCGTACTGCGTCTTCTGCTAATATAGACTGGATGATAATGATGTAAAATATATATATATATCACTACTGCAGCCGGACAGGTATATATTATATAATGACGGACCTGCTGGACACTGTCAGCTCAGCACTGCAGACTCCTAAAGTAAGCTACTAGTATCAAGAAGATAGAAAGAAAAAAAAACACCACGGGTAGGTGGTATACAATTATGGATGGACGAGCGACTGCCGACACAGAGGTAGCTACAGCCGTGGACTACCGTACTGCGTCTGCTGCTAATATAGACTGGATGATAATGATATAAAAAATATATATATATCACTACTGCAGCCGGACAGGTATATATTATATAATAAGATTTTACTTACCGATAAATCTATTTCTCGGAGTCCGTAGTGGATGCTGGGGTTCCTGAAAGGACCATGGGGAATAGCGGCTCCGCAGGAGACAGGGCACAAAAAGTAAAGCTTTTTCCGATCAGGTGGTGTGCACTGGCTCCTCCCCCTATGACCCTCCTCCAGACTCCAGTTAGGTACTGTGCCCGGACGAGCGTACACAATAAGGGAGGATTTTGAATCCCGGGTAAGACTCATACCAGCCACACCAATCACACCGTACAACTTGTGATCTAAACCCAGTTAACAGTATGATAACAGCGGAGCCTCTGAAAGATGGCTTCCTACAACAATAACCCGAATAAGTTAACAATAACTATGTACAATTTATGCAGATAATCCGCACTTGGGATGGGCGCCCAGCATCCACTACGGACTCCGAGAAATAGATTTATCGGTAAGTAAAATCTTATTTTCTCTATCGTCCTAGTGGATGCTGGGGTTCCTGAAAGGACCATGGGGATTATACCAAAGCTCCCAAACGGGCGGGAGAGTGCGGATGACTCTGCAGCACCGAATGAGAGAACTCCAGGTCCTCCTTAGCCAGAGTATCAAATTTGTAAAATTTTACAAACGTGTTCTCCCCTGACCACGTAGCTGCTCGGCAAAGTTGTAATGCCGAGACCCCTCGGGCAGCCGCCCAAGATGAGCCCACCTTCCTTGTGGAGTGGGCCTTTACAGATTTAGGCTGTGGCAGGCCTGCCACAGAATGTGCCAGTTGGATTGTGCTACAGATCCAACGAGCAATCGTCTGCTTAGACGCAGGAGCACCCATCTTGTTGGGTGCATACAATATAAACAACGAGTCAGATTTTCTGACTCCAGCTGTTCTTGCAATATATATTTTTAATGCTCTGACAACGTCCAGTAACTTGGAGTCCTCCAAGTCACTTGTAGCCGCAGGCACTACAATAGGCTGGTTCAGATGAAATGCTGACACCACCTTAGGGAGAAAATGCGGACGAGTCCGCAGTTCTGCCCTGTCCGAATGGAAAATCAGATATGGGCTTTTGTAAGATAAAGCTGCCAATTCTGACACTCTCCTGGCAGAAGCCAGGGCTAGAAGCATGGTCACTTTCCAAGTGAGATATTTCAAATCCACCTTATTTAGTGGTTCAAACCAATGAGATTTTAGAAAATCCAAAACTACATTGAGATCCCACGGTGCCACTGGAGGCACCACAGGAGGCTGTATATGCAGCACTCCCTTCACAAAGGTCTGGACTTCAGGGACTGAAGCCAATTCTTTTTGAAAGAAAATCGACAGGGCCGAAATTTGAACCTTAATAGATCCCAATTTGAGACCCATAGACAATCCTGATTGCAGGAAATGTAGGAATCGACCCAGTTGAAATTCCTCCGTCGGAGCACTCCGATCTTCGCACCACGCAACATATTTTCGCCAAATTCGGTGATAATGTTGCACGGTTACTTCTTTCCTTGCTTTAATCAAAGTAGGAATGACTTCTTCCGGCATGCCTTTTTCCATTAGGATCCGGCGTTCAACCGCCATGCCGTCAAACGCAGCCGCGGTAAGTCTTGAAACAGACAGGGACCCTGCTGAAGCAAGTCCCTCCTTAGAGGTAGAGGCCACGGATCTTCCGTGATCATCTCTTGAAGTTCCGGGTACCAAGTCCTTCTTGGCCAATCCGGAACCACTAGTATCGTTCTTACGCCTCTTTGCCGTATAATTCTCAATACTTTTGGTATGAGAGGCAGAGGAGGAAACACATACACCGACTGGTACACCCAAGGCGTTACCAGCGCGTCCACAGCTATTGCCTGCGGATCTCTTGACCTGGCGCAATACCTGTCCAGTTTTTTGTTGAGGCGAGACGCCATCATGTCCACCATTGGTCTTTCCCAACGGGTTACCAGCATGTGGAAGACTTCTGGATGAAGTCCCCACTCTCCCGGGTGAAGATCGTGTCTGCTGAGGAAGTCTGCTTCCCAGTTGTCCACTCCCGGGATGAACACTGCTGATAGCGCTATCACATGATTCTCTGCCCAGCGAAGAATCCTTGCAGCTTCTGCCATTGCACTCCTGCTTCTTGTGCCGCCCTGTCTGTTCACATGGGCGACTGCCGTGATGTTGTCCGACTGGATCAACACCGGTTTTCCCTGAAGCAGAGGTTCTGCCTGGCTTAGAGCATTGTATATTGCTCTTAGTTCCAGAATGTTTATGTGAAGAGACGTTTCCAGGCTCGTCCATACTCCCTGGAAGTTTCTTCCTTGTGTGACTGCTCCCCAGCCTCTCAGGCTGGCGTCCGTGGTCACCAGGATCCAATCCTGTATGCCGAATCTGCGGCCCTCCAATAGATGAGGACTCTGCAACCACCACAGAAGAGACACCCTTGTCTTTGGAGACAGGGTTATCCGTAGGTGCATCTGAAGATGCGACCCTGACCATTTGTCCAACAGATCCCTTTGGAAAATTCTTGCGTGGAATCTGCCGAATGGAATTGCTTCGTAAGAAGCTACCATTTTTCCCAGGACTCTTGTGCATTGATGTACAGACACCTTTCCTGGTTTTAGGAGGTTCCTGACAAGCTCGGATAACTCCTTGGCTTTTTCCTCCGGGAGAAAAACCTTTTTCTGAACCGTGTCCAGAATCATCCCTAGGAACAGCAGACGAGTTGTCGGCATTAACTGGGATTTTGGAATATTCAGAATCCACCCGTGCTGTTTTAGCACTTCTTGAGACAGTGCTAATCCCATCTCTAGCTGTTCTCTGGACCTCGCCCTTATTAGGAGATCGTCCAAGTATGGGATAATTAATACGCCTTTTCTTCGAAGAAGAATCATCATCTCGGCCATTACCTTTGTAAAGATCCGAGGTGCCGTGGACAATTCGAACGGCAGCGTCTGAAACTGATAGTGACAGTTTTGTACAACGAACCTGAGGTACCCCTGGTGTGAGGGGTAAATTGGAACGTGGAGATACGCATCCTTGATGTCCAAAGATACCATAAAGTCCCCCTCTTCCAGGTTCGCTATCACTGCTCTGAGTGACTCCATTTTGAACTTGAACTTCTTTATGTACAGGTTCAAGGACTTCAGATTTAGAATAGGCCTTACCGAGCCATCCGGCTTCGGTACCACAAAAAGAGTGGAATAATACCCCTTCCCTTGTTGTAGAAGAGGTACCTTGACTATCACCTGCTGAGAGTACAGCTTGTGAATGGCTTCCAAAACCGTCTCCCTTTCGGAGGGGGACGTTGGTAAAGCAGACTTCAGGAAACGGCGAGGTGGATCCGTCTCTAATTCCAACCTGTACCCTTGAGATATTATCTGCAGGATCCAGGGATCTACCTGCGAGTGAGCCCACTGCGCGCTGTAATTTTTGAGACGACCGCCCACCATCCCCGAGTCCGCTTGAGGAGCCCCAGCGTCATGCTGAGGCTTTTGTAGAAGCCGGGGAGGGCTTCTGTTCCTGGGAAGGAGCTGCGTGTTGCTGTCTCTTCCCTCGACCTTTGCCTCGTGGCAGATATGAATAGCCCTTTGCTCTCTTATTTTTAAAGGAACGAAAGGGCTGCGGTTGAAAAGTCGGTGCCTTTTTCTGTGGGGGAGTGACTTGAGGTAGAAAGGTGGATTTCCCGGCTGTAGCCGTGGCCACCAAATCTGATAGACCGACTCCAAATAACTCCTCCCCTTTATACGGCAAAACTTCCATATGCCGTTTTGAATCCGCATCACCTGACCACTGTCGCGTCCATAAAGCTCTTCTGGCCGAAATGGACATAGCACTTACCCGTGATGCCAGTGTGCAGATATCCCTCTGTGCATCACGCATATAAAGAAATGCATCCTTTA